>NC_064923.1:716187983-716841483 GCF_023897955.1 Schistocerca gregaria
AAATATCAGACCAGCTGTGTGGCTGGATTGAAGAGTTTTTAGCAACCAGAACACAGCATGTTGTTCTCAATTGACAGACGTCTACAGACGTTAAAGTAACATCTGGCGTGCCACAGGGGAGTGTTATGGGACCATTGCTTTTCACAATATACACTCCTGGAAATGGAAAAAAGAACACATTGACACCGGTGTGTTAGACCCACCATACTTGCTCCGGACACTGCGAGAGGGCTGTACTAGCAATGATCACACGCACGGCACAGCGGACACACCAGGAACCGCGGTGTTGGCCGTCGAATGGCGCTAGCTGCGCAGCATTTGTGCACCGCCGCCGTCAGTGTCAGCCAGTTTGCCGTGGCATACGGAGCTCCATCGCAGTCTTTAATACTGGTAGCGTGCCGCGACAGCGTGGACGTGAACCGTATGTGCAGTTGGCGGACTTTGAGCGAGGGCGTATAGTGGGCATGCGGGAGGCCGGGTGGCCGTACCGCCGAATTGTTCAATACGTGGGGCGTGAGGTCTCCACAGTACATCGATGTTGTCGCCAGTGGTCGGCGGAAGGTGCACGTGCCCGTCGACCTAGGACCGGACCGCAGCGACGCACGGATGCACGCCAAGACCGTAGGATCCTACGCAGTGCCGTAGGGGACCGCACCGCCACTTCCCAGCAAATTAGGGACACTGTTGCTCCTGGGGTATCGGCGAGGACCATTCGCAACCGTCTCCATGAAGCTGGGCTACGGTCCCGCACACCGTTAGGCCGTCTTCCGCTCACGCCCCAACATCGTGCAGCCCGCCTCCAGTGGTGTCGCGACAGGGGTGAATGGAGGGACGAATGGAGACGTGTCGTCTTCAGCGATGAGAGTCGCTTCTGCCTTGGTGCCAATGATGGTCGTATGCGTGTTTGGCGCCGACCAGGTGAGCGCCACAATCAGGACTGCATACGACCGAGGCACACAGGGCCAACACCCGGCATCATGGTGTGGGGAGCGACCTCCTACACTGGCCGTACACCTCTGGTGATCGTCGAGGGGACAGTGAATAGTGCACGGTACATCCAAACCGTCATCGAACCCATTGTTCCACCATTCCTAGACCGGCAAGGGAACTTGCTGTTCCAACAGGACAATGCACGTCCGCATGTATTCCGTGCCACCCAACGTGCTCTAGAAGGTGTAAGTCAACTACCCTGGCCAGCAAGATCTCCGGATCTGTCCCCCATTGAGCATTTTTGGGACTGGATGAAGCGTCGTCTCACGCGGTCTGCACGTCCAGTACGAACGCTGGTCCAACTGAGGCGCCAGGTGGAAATGGCATGGCAAGCCGTTCCACAGGACTACATCCAGCATCTCTACGATCGTCTTTATGGGAGAATAGCAGCCTGCATTGCTGCTAAAGGTGGATATACACTGTACTAGTGCCGACATTGTGCATGCTCTGTTGCCTGTGTCTATGTGCCTGTGGTTCAGTCAGTGTGATCATGTGATGTATCTGACCCCAGGAATGTGTCAATAAAGTTTTCCCTTCCTGGGACAATGAATTCACGGTGTTCTTATTTCAGTTTCCAGGAGTGTATATAAATGACCTTGTAGATAGTGTCGGAAGTTCCACGCGGCTATTCGCGGATGATGCTGTAGTATACAGAGAAGTTGCAGCATTAGAAAAGTGTAGCGAAATGCAGGAAGATCTGCAGCGGATAGGCACTTGGTGCAGGGAGTGGCAACTGACCCTTAACATAGACAAATGTAATGTATTGCGAATACATAGAACAAAGGTGCGAATACATAGAACGAAGGATCCTTTATTGTATGATTATATGATAGCGGAACAAACACTGGTAGCAGTTACTTCTGTAAAATATCTGGGAGTATGCGTGTGGATTGATTTGAAGTGGAATGATCATATAAAATTAATTGTTGGTAAGGCGGGTGCCAGGTTGAGATTCATTGGGAGAGTCCTTAAAAAATGTAGTCCATCAACAAAGGAGACGTCTTACAAAACACTCGTTCTACCTATACTTGAGTACTGCTCATCAGTGTGGGATGCGTACCAGGTAGGGTTGACAGAGGAGATAGAGAAGATCCAAAGAAGAGAGGCGCGTTTCGTCACAGGGTTATTTCGTAACCGTGACAGCGTTACAGAGATGTTTAGCAGACTCAAGTGGCAGACTTTGCAAGAGAGGCGCTCTGCATCGCGGTGTAGTTTGCTCGCCAGGTTTCAAGAGGGTGCGTTTCTGGATGAGGTATCGAAGATATTGCTTCCAACTACTAATAGCTCCCGAGGAGATCACGAATGTAAAATTAGAGAGATTCGAGCGCGCACGTAGGCTTTCCGGCAGTAGTTCTTCCCACTAACCATACGCAACCGGAACAGAAAAGGGAGGTAATGACAGTGGCACGTAAAGTGCCCTCCGCCATACACCGTTGGGTGGCTTGCGGAGTATAAATGTAGATGTAGGTGAAGATGAGATGGGAGGTACGGTACTACATGAAGAATTTGAGAGAGCCCTGAAAGACCAAAGATGAAACAAGGCCCCAGGAGTAGACAACATTCCGCTTGAACTACTGATAGTCTTGGGAGAGCCAGCCTAAGTCAAACCCTTCCATCTAGTGAGGAAGATGTATGAGACAGGCGTAATACCATCACACTTAAAGAAGAATTAATAATTCCAATTCCAAAGATATCAAATGCTGACGTGTGAAAAATACCGAACTATCAGCTTAATAAATCACGGCTGCAAAATACTAACACGAATTCGTTACAGAAGAATGGATAACCCGAGAGAAGCCGACCACGGGGAAAATCAGTTTGGATTCCGGAGAAATGCCGGAGCATACTAGGGAATACTGATCCTACGACTTCTCTTAGAACATATGTTAAGGAAAGATAAACTTATGTTTATAGGATTTGCATACTTACAGAAAACGTTTGTCAATGTTGACTCGAATACTATCTTTCAAACTCTAAAGGTGGCAGATGTAAAATGCAGGGAGAGAAAGACAATTTACAAAATGTAAAGAAACCAGGTGTCAGTTATAAGAGTCGAGGGGCACGAAAGGGAAACAATGATTGATAAGAGAGTGAGAGAGGACTGTAGCCGATTCCTGATTTTATTAGATCTGTATATTGAACAAGCAGTAAAGGAAACAAAAGAAAAATTTGGAATAACACTTTAAGTCCAGGGAGAAGAAATAAAAACTGTGAGGTTTGCTGATGAGAGACAGCAAAGGACTTGGAAGAGTAGTTGAACAGAATGGACAGTGTCTTGAAAGGAGGATACAAGATGAATATCAACAAAAGTAAAAGACGATAATGGAATGCAGTGGAATTAAATCAGTTAATGCTGACGGAATTAGATAAGTAAGTGAGACATTTACAGTAGTAGTTGAGCTTTCCTATTTGGGCAGCAAAATAACTGATTATGTTCGAAGTAGAGAGGCTATAAAATGTGTAATGACAATGGCAAGAGAAGCGTTTCTAAAATTTTTAACATCGAACATAGATTCATGTTTCAGGAAGTCTTTCCTGAAAGTATTTGTGTGGAGTGTTGCCATGTAGGGAAGTGAAACAAGGACGATAAACAGTTTAGACTCGAAGAAAATAGAAGCTTTCGAAATGTGATGCTACAGAAGAATGTTGAAGATTAGATGGGTGGATCATGTAACTAATGAGAAGGTCTTAATAGAATTGGGTAGAAGTTTGTGGTACAACCTGACAACAAGAAGGGACCGATTGGTAGGGCAGATTCTAAGGCATCAAGGGATCAACACTTTAGTACTGGAGGGAAGCGTGGGGGGTGGGGGGATGGAGGGGGTTAAAATCGTAGAGGGAGATCAAGGGATGAATACAGTAAGCTGATTCAGAAGGATGTAATTTGCAGTAGTTATTCGAAGATGAAGAGGCTTACACAGGATAGAGTAGCATCAAATCAGTCTTTGGACTGAAGACAACAACAACAACAATTACATGTAAGATGTAGATAGATTTAGATACTTGCTGTTAACATTTGTGCTAATGTATGACAGAGCATATTGGCACCTAAGATACTGTTACTATATTTTGTCTTAATCACTCTCAGTACCGGCATTCACTTCATCACTATCACTATCACTATCACTCTCACCCTCACACCTCATTTTCTTCATTGTCTTGCCACATTACATCTTCCTCGCTGTCATCCAGCACATTCGATAGGTTGTATTTCTTGAAATCCTTGATGATGGAGTCTGACGATATGGAGGACAATGAAGCATGAGTCCACTCTCACAGAAGGCTGACTTATGACTTCTTAACTTTACGAGGCGGTGTAAGGGCGTGGTCTTCTTCCAGGAGGCGATCTAAATTAATTTTTCTGAGATTGTTCTTTAACTGATTATTTACGGTCGAATCTAGCTCTGTAGTTTTGAAATTTCATCAGATATTACGACAAGGACTGTCTTTTGTGCAGTAAGTTTGTCTTTTACTTCATGGGTTAGATCTCCCTTAAAAGCATCAAAAACTGTCGTGGCTCTTCTAACAAGCAGTGCCCCGGGTCTGTGATTCCAAAGGGTAGTCAGCTAGTCAACAATCAGGTGTGTTGTCCCCCCAGGGGGCTCACAGTTCTTTCTTGAGTTCGTGCATGGTGCACACTGGCACTGAGCTATTGCAGCCAAATCTTCCTTCTCTGACTGCATTTCCTTCTCCTTGCCCGCCCTCACTATCCTCGCCCTTTCCCGTTGCCACTTACGTCCCGTCTCTCGGTGTTCTGATTCATGTCGACATGGCTATGAACCTGGTTTCCTGTATTGGTTGCACTTTTGTTCTTTTTGCCTGTTCTTTCATCCTTATTGGCGTTTAGATCCCCACTTGAGGTTTGAAGTCCACTCCAAAATTTCCTGTTTTTAGTGTGAGCCATATTGGGAATGGTATGGATTCCTCTCCCCCCTTCCTTCCCCTCTCCCCCTTCCTTCCCCTCTCCCTTCCTCACTGTAGCCCCCTTCCAGCCTGCTAGGTCACCAGCACATATAGCCAATCCATGTGGTGGAGCTGTTATGTACCCATACGACTGAGCCCCCTGACAATACAGGGGTCACACTACAGATACCTGTGCTGTTCCCTCCCCATGTATGCCAAGGAGTAGTTGCTTACCTTCTTCGGTCCTCCTGGCAATGGCCATCAAGCCAGACGGCCCTTGCTGTGGCTGGGTGACGCCCATGGGGAGAGCCCCTGGTTGGAGCGGTTAGTATCAGGGCATATGCTTGGCGCATGAAGTGTATCAAACTGTAAAAATCTGGTTATTCTCAAACATCCCTCTCTTCGAATGGTGAAGGATCATTGAATGCTGCTTCGTATGACCTGGCAACCTTCCCTTCCCTGGTTACACCATGGGAGGAGGGCCAGGCTCGCCATCTTGGGATGAAACGTTTCCCCGTTACCTCATCTGTACTACGACAGATGGGGATACATTCACCGCCACAAAGACACTGTTCTTCGTTGAAAATATTGAGGGCACGTTTGGTGAAGTGGAGTCTCTTAGTAAGACGCTGTTAGTCTCCCTGTTGATCAAAGCTTCTTCTGCCACCCAATCCGCAGCTCTTCATGCCTGTGGTCGTCTTGGCAATGTCCCGATGTCTGTCACTCCTCGCCAATCTCTGAATATGGTACAGGGAGCAGTTTTTCATAGGGACCTCAGCCTGCAAATTGATGAGGAACTCCAGGCTAATCTGCAGCGGCATGGCGTTCATTTTGTTTGACGTGTGCATAAGGCTCACATAGACAACTGAACCGATAGTGGCACCTTCATTCTGGCTTTCGAGGGGTATACCCTCCCAGAGAAGATCATGGTCGTTTGCTACAGTTGTAATGTGAAGCCGTACATCCCTCCACCTATGCAGTGCTTTTGGTGCTTGCGTTTTGGGCACACACACTGTACGGTGTGACTGTTGTCACTCACTCCACGAGGGAAGCCACTGTGTTCTGCCACCTGTGTGTGTCAATTGTGCTCACCGTCACTCCCCTCATTCACTGGATTGCCCGGCTTACAAGAGAGAAAAAATTATCCAAGAATACAAATCCCTGGATCGCCTCTCTTATGCCGAGGCTCGCCAAAAGTGTGAGAGACTCCATCCAGTGTCACTATCTTCATCTTTTGTCTCTGTTACTTCATTTGCTCCCCCTTCCTCATCCTTACCATAGCCCCATCCTTTTCTCCCCGAGCCCGCACCTGCAGTTCCCACGACATTCCATCAGGGAGCAGCTTTCCCTAACTGGCCAAAGGAGTGCCCTCTTCTCCAGCATCTGCCGGTGATAAGCCTTTTATAGTTCAGACGGACGCGTCGAATGCGGGTGTGCCAGCCATCTTATTACAAGAATGGCAAGGTCAGCGGCAACCTTTGGCCTGTGCCTGGCGTCGTTTGAATGGTGCTGAGGTAAAGTACTCAATATACGAATGTGAGGTCTTGGCGGTTCTATTTGCAATAGAAAAATTCCGGTTTTACCTTGAGCACAAACTTTTTTTGCTGGAAACGGATAACCAAGCCTTAAGTTGGGTTTTTGGCTAGGCCGCTCTAGACCAGTCGAATCGCCTGTTGGTCCGTGAGAATAACAGCCTTCAAATTTAGGGTTAAGCATATGAGAGGTTCTGAGAATGTGGTCGCTGATGCTCTCAGCCATATGTTTGACCCACCATCTGATGTTTCGGAGGAGCAGCATCAGGGTTCACTTTAGGGTCAACTTTTGGTTTTGAGGGTGTAACCTGCCCACAAAATAGAATAATATAAATAATATTCACATTTAGTGTAACCTCTCAACAATAAAAGTTCCGAAACCTCCCAACAGTAAAAAAATATTATGTCATTCATATTCAGTATAACCTACCAACAGAAAAATTGCTTAACCTATCAATACTAAAATGTGACTAATCTCTCAATAAAATTGTCGCTCACTTATAACCTTTCAATAATGACTGTGAATTTAAACTGATAAATTTAGACGTCAGCAGTTCTCCGTCATGGCCCTGAAAATTCATTCTGAATAAATTGAAAAATCTTACCTCAATTAGGTCGCCGGATAACGCTTATATATCTCCTCCTATAAGAAATTTTTCTGGCGCAGCTCTGTGCAATGCTGCCCGATAGATTTGTCATGTATGAAAAGAAACAACTGATTTTCCCTTTCAATAATCGGGATGACCAAGGATTGGAGGAATTAGTAAATTCTTTAAATTGAAATGAATGATTGTCAAAACCTACTTTTTATGAGAAAGATTATTATTAAGAGATTTTTTTAAGCATTTACATGGGACATGATATAACAATACTATATACGCGCGAGGCTGCATTTACCTTATACTATAACGCTCAGGCTCCGCCATCGCTCCACCGCGACTGGCCCAGCCAACACGATACACCAGACTGCTCGCTACTACTACACAGTTCCTACTGCGTACAACACTGCTCTTTGGTCTGAGATTCTCTTAGCTTACATATCGCAGGCAGCGCGAGCAATCCATCGGAATTACATCTGCTCGAGTGCGCTAGCAACAAATTCTTTAATCGTGGACCTCTTACAAGGGAGGTATCTCAGTCGTTAAGTAATCCTGAAGAAAACCAGCCACAGGATGAGGAATTGGGTCCCATCAAGCAGCGGATTAGGTCAGGTGAGGTTATTGAAAATGGTTGAAATGGCTCTGAGCACTATGGGACTTGACTTCTAAGGTCATGAGTCCCCTAGAACTTAGAACTAAGTAAGCCTAACTAACCTAAGGACATCACACTCATGCACGCCCGAGGCAGGATTCAAACCTGCGCCCAGAACCGCTCGGCCACCTCGGCCGGCGCTGGTTATTGGAAATTACAGCTTGAGGAAAGGTATCCTATGTAAAGCAGTGGGCCGTGAGCGCCACCCTCGAATTTGCCTACCACGAACATTAATCCAACCAATATTTCAGTATTTTCTTTACTCTTCGGTGGGAGGTCACTTAGGGACAAATAAAACGATTCACAAAATTATGCAGTATGTGACTTGGCCTCATCTGGAGTACGACTTTAAGAAGTTAGTAGCCAGTTGTCATCTGTGTCGGGCTGCGAAACCTGGTAATGCAAGGTCCTACAGCAAGGTCTGTTGTCTTCGGGACGTGAAAATTATCCAATGGATCGTCTTTATATCGATTATATAGGTCCGTTGTCAAGTTTCAGTAGAGGAAATATGTATATTTTTGTGGTAATTGATGCCTTTTCGCGCTTTACTTGGCTTATTCCCAGTAGAAACAGTACTACCAACGTAACTATTTGTCACCTTACTAACATCTTTTCGATCTTTGGGCCTCCTAAGAGCTTGGTTAGTGATAATGCCCCTGCTTTTGTGTCAGATAAATTTAAGGCCTTTTGTTTGGGGAATGGCATCAAGCACATAAACACAACACCGTATTACCCTCGGGGGCCCTTTGCTGAACGTGTGAACGGCAACCTAAAATCAGCTTTAATAATTTACCATCAAGTTAAACCGAGTAAGTGGGAAACTAACTTACGCTGGATTAATTTTGCGTTTAACTATGCGGTTCATGAGGCACTGAATACTACTCCGGCATCTCTCTTATTGGCCTATCCGATCAATTTGCCTTTGTCTAACTTATGGCGCATCCAAGACTTACTTCCAGAGCGGGTATCCCTGGGGTTAATTAGAAGGAATCGGGCTCGTCGCAATATAGTGGCTGCCCATTGTCGTCTAGCCGTGCGGTACAACGCCAATAGGCGTCCTTATCAGGGAAAAGTGGGGGATCAAGTCTATATTAAAATGTTCAGGGTCAAGGAAGGATGGGGGGCCGCTTTATAGGTCCATGCACGGTGCTCCGTGTGTTGGAGCCGGTTAACCTGTTGGTCAGACATGATCAGACCGGTAGGGATTATCAAGTCCATTTGAGCCAGGTGAACTCTCTGAGTTCCGGCACCTGTTCTAGTTTGAGGGTAGGAGGTTGAGCCGTGGTAAAAATTGCTGTTTTGAAGAGCGGGCCGCAGCGTGTAGTGTGAAGCAGTCGCCCTCCGTTTCTGGCGGTGGCGCCGCTGTGGCAATCGCAGCTTTGGTGTCTCCCTCTGGTGGGAAAGGTTGCCTGTTCACGTGCATTTAAGGGGCGCTATGAGCTCGCTAGTGTGTCAGTCTCTCGTCCCCAGCTTGCTAGTCTGTCTCTCGTCCGCATTTGTTAGGCTGTTCGTGTCTGTTGTTCGGAGTGCTAGTATGTCTGTCGTTCGGATCAACCTTTAAGCCGGCAAAATGAGAGTCTTTCCACTCCGCCAGTAAGGGAACTCAGCGAGTGGTCGCCCTGTCAGGGCTTAGTTCCTGCATCTGAGCCTGTGCGTTAGGCCGGCAGTCTGCTCGAGGTTGCTCAGGCAATGGTCATCGGCGGCTGGACTGATCGGTTGGTCGGTCGCTCACTGAGACACAAGATGACTTCTCCGTCTTGAGTGTCGGCGCATGTGAGGTCGCCACGTGAGTCCAGTGGGCCGCGGCGTATAGCGAGGGGTAGTGACTTCGCGGTCGACACGAGAGCAACAGGAGTCCACCCACGACATCAGTGTAACCAGTGCGAGCTGCGACACCATGAGACGGGAGATCGGCGCGCCTTCCTGTGTCCATTGAAGCGGCTGGCAGCGGACGGTTTGGGAGAGCGATTTGGGGGTGCTGCGCCAGGTCTTCTCAAGAACTCGCAGTTTATTAGAAGTTAAGTGATTGGTGATATGTTGTTTGATTTACTCTTGTTAAATTCTACTTGTTTTCTTGGTGTGATCACCAGCCGTTCTGCTTTGGGGTCGTCCCACCATTCTTCTCCGTTTGCCCACCCGCGGGAAGGTGGTTGTTTATAAATTGGGTGGTCCGTTTTTCCCTTATGGAGTAGGGGCAGGTTAGAGCAACCTGTGGTTCGGGTTGTTTGGTAATCTCCTTATCACTCTACCGTAGTTAGTAGCTACCTCTGTCACGTTTGTCGGATTTGGTGTGTTAACGAATTTATTGCTTGGAGTGTAACAGCCTAATACCTGAAATATGTTTTGACGTTTGGAAACTGATATTATTGTCTATGATCTTGAGAGGCGGTATCTGTGTACTGTAGAGCATCTTAACTATTTTTTGGCCAATCTTGTAGAATTATTTATAAGATTGCATTTCATGGGCTTTTATTTAAATGATTGTTTTAGTATATAAAGTTGCCACCCTTTCCGGAGAGACTTTTCTTAGAAGCTAAAATCAGGTTGCACCTTCGGTGGCAAGGTTAATATTTTAATTGTTTGTGTTCTGTACCATTTCCATCCCTCCTACTGGGGGTGCATAGTTTGTGTGCTTGTGTAAATTGTTAAAACTCTCAGTTTAAAGTTATCTGGTGTGTTGCAGATTTGCACCCGTGTAGTTTTTCAGAGGCTGTTGTGAGTGGTCGTAAATACGGCCGTGTCAAAAAGGAGCGGCAAGGTTCTCTGCCCGAAAGTTCATACAGTCAAAACTTGTTTCTTTCTGCCTCTGAATAAATTGTAACTTTGATATTTAGAGGGTGCTTTCTGATTATAATTTTAAATCTGTTTCTTTTAAAAAATGCTGTTAGGCACTATTAAAGTGAATAAAATTCCCATTTGTTAAAAGGAATTTGGTTATGATTTCATCAGGTACTCTCTGGAAACCCAATTCCATGCTTACATAGTGTGATTAAATGTGTTAATGTTCTTGATGAATCGCTAGTAAATAAAATAAATTCTTAAGAATATTCATTGAAAATAAATCACGGTTCACTCCTATTATGCATTCTGTCTTGTTCTTCAAGAAACACATTTCCATGATGACTACTCTCCAACATTTTGTGGTTATCAGGCGTTCTGTCTGAACACTGCTGGCCCTGTGGTAGCATCTAGTGGGGTCTGCTCTTTGGTTTGCTCTGATGTCATTAGTGACAGGACCCCCTTACATATCAACATGGAAGCAACAGTTGTTCGATTGGAAATGACCCTGGCAATCACCATTTGCAATATCTACCTCCCTCCCTCCTTACCTTGCACTGTGTACCTTAATCCAGAAATTCCCACCCAGTTCTCCTTCTTGGGGACTTCGATGCCCATCATCGCCTGTGGGAGAGTGTCACTTCAACGGGTAGGGTATATTAATTGACCAACTTATCATGGACCTCGATTTTTGTCCTCAAATATGCTTCCCCTACCCACTTAAGTGCTGCTCATGGCACTTTCACTGCTACCGATCTTACAGTCTCCTCCCCTGGCCTCGTGGCTTCGCTACATTGGTCATCCCTTGATGATCTTTGTGACAGTGACCATTTTCCGGTGTTTCTATCGTTCCCCTGCTGCCGTCAGCCAGGCAGACCCTCATGTTGGGCATTCTGCAGGGCCAATTGGACTTTATATACGTCTGCTGTGCACTTTGACACCTCCCTCTCGAATTCCATTGATGCAATCTTGCAAGGCATCTCTGCCACTATTCTTCATGCTGCTGGCACAGCTTTCCCCCTATCCGCAGCTCCCCCTCGTCGTCGACCGGTACCGTGGTGGACCAAGGATGTCGCTGTCCAGAGCCGCCAACGGGCGCTGCAGCTATTTAAATGACACCCTTCACAGACGAAACTCCTTGCTTTTAAGTGTCTCCATTCTAAGGCTCGTTACCTTATTAAGTAGAGTAAAAGTCCGCAGCTCGTGGCCGTGCGGCAGCGTTCTCGCTTCCCGCGCCCGGATTCCCGGGTTCGATTCCCGGCGGGGTCAGGGATTTCCTCTGCCTTGTAATGA
This sequence comes from Schistocerca gregaria, assembly GCF_023897955.1. Classification (NCBI taxonomy): domain Eukaryota; kingdom Metazoa; phylum Arthropoda; class Insecta; order Orthoptera; family Acrididae; genus Schistocerca; species Schistocerca gregaria. Next base: position 716,199,731 of record NC_064923.1, read on the forward strand.
CTGAGTGTTGTGTGCTGTCCTTAGGTTAGTTAGGTTTAAGTAGTTATAAGTTCTAGGGGACTGATGACCATAGATATTAAGTCCCATAGTACTCAGAGCCATTTTTTGAAGTAGAGTAAAAAGGAATGCTGGGTGCGTTTTTTCCTCCTTTGCGTCTTATGCCTCTTCATTGCAGGTTTGGTCAAAGCTCTGTAGACATCTGGGCCGCCAGCGACAGTCAACTGTCCAGGTTCTGAACCTCCAAAGTACTCTGTGCACTGATCCATTGATCCTCGCACAACACCTGGCAACAGACGTTGTGACGGCATCGTCGTCCTCTTTCTATCCTACTACCTCTCTCTGGCAGAAATGCGGAGTTAAACAGACACCCCTCTGTTTCATCACACACCACGTTGAGCCCCATAATGCACCCTCCACTGAATGGGAATTGGTGCAGGCTCTTAGCTTTACATGAGACACAGCCCCAGGCCAGGATTCCATCCAAAACCAGATGATCCAACCCTTGGACCCTACCCAGAGGCAATAGCTCCTCAGGGCCTTCAACCACATTTGGCCTACTGGTGCTTTTCTGTCTTAATGGCGCGACAGCATAGTTATTCCTGTCCTAAAGCTCAGGATAAACCTAACATCTCTAGTCAGCTATCGCCAAATTATCCTGACGAGTGTACTTTGTAAACTGTTCGAAAGGATGTTCAGCGTCAGATTATGTTGAGTACTTGAATCTTGGGGCCTTTTGTCCCCATATCAGTGTGGCTTCCAACTGACCATTTACTCCGCTTGGAATCAGCCATCCGACAGGCTTTTACTCACTGCCAGCACCTTGTCCCAGTCTTATTTGACCCTCATAAGGCATTTGACATGGCTTGGCGCCACCACATTTTAGTTACCCTCCATGACTGCGGCTTCTGTGCTCCCCTTCCGATTTTTATCTGGGTGTTTTTATCTCACTGGCTCTCCCAGGTTCGAGTTGTCACTTTGCTCAGAACCCCTCAGACTAAGGAGAATGGTATCCCACATGATTCTGTGCTGTCACACTCTTCCTCATTGCCGTCAATGGGCTTATGACCTCTGTTGGGCCTCTGTTTACACTGGCATTGTACATCGACGATTTTTGTATCTGGTGCAGCCCCACCTGGTAGCATCTGCTGAGAGCCAGCTCCAAGGGGGCATCTGACGGGCCTCTGCGCCCATGGATTCCAGTTTTCCACCTACAAAACGCGTGTTATGCATTTTTGTCGTCGACCCAAAGTACACCCCGATCCAGAACTTTATTTAGGCAACCAGCTTCTCGATGTTGTAGCATAGTCCCGTTTCTTGGGCATATTTTTTGATAACAGGCTGACATGGCTGTCGCACATTCGCCACCCAAAGACTAAGTGTATGCGGAAACTTAATGCTCTCTACCTCCTGGCTCATATATCTTGGGTTGCAGACCGTTCCACTCTTCTCCATCTTTACCGTGCTCAGTTCTTGTCCAGACTAGATTACAGTAGTCAGGTTTATGGCTCAGCAGCTCCTTCCACTTTGAAACTCCTCGAATCTGTCCATCATTGTGGGGTGCATCTGGCTATTGGTGCCTTTCGCACTAGTCCTGTTGACAGTCTCCCCACAGAAGTGGGGATTCCCTCTCTACAAATTCGATGGAGCCAACTCCTTGTTTATTACGCAATCGCCATTCGCCAATTCCCTGCCCATCCTGTGTACCCTGTGCTCTTCGCCAATGAGGGATGTCTCCCTCCTAACACCCACCCATGGGTGGGACTGCCAGTTGGCATGAGTCTCACTTCCCTCTATCAGGATCTCCATCTCCACTCACTGGACTGCAGCCTGTGTCTTTCCTCCCATACCCTCAGCCCTTGGATGGTACCTAGACCACGGATTAGACCGATCTATTCCAGGGTTCTAAGGTCTCTGTCGCTGCTATTGTTTTCTGGCGTCTTGTGTGTGCCATCCTTGCAGAGTTTCAGGATGCCACCATCTTTCACACTGATGATTCTAAGACAATCGATAAGGTGGGATACACTTTCATGTCTCCTACTGGCTTTGAATAACATTTATTGCTGGGATCATGTAGTGTGTTCACAGCAGAGCGTTTAACCATTGATAGGGCCTCTCTGCACAGTGTTTTAATTTATTCAGTTTCCATGAGCAGCATGCACGCTATCGACCGATGCTACTCTCGTAACCCCTCGGTCTCTGCCATCCATGACCCTTTCTATGCCCTTGAGCGTGCCGCCTGCTCAGTCGTCTTTCTCTGGATTCCAAGTCATGCGGCCATCCCAGGGAATGAACTGGCTGACCGTTTGGCTGGAGAAGTAGATACTTACCCCCATTTTACTTTCATGAGCCCAACTGCGGATCTACGCCAAATCTATATTTTCCAAAAGTGGAATGCCATTTAGAGCTACTACTGCTCACAGTAATAAACTCCGCACAATCTAGGAGTCTACTGCAGTTTGGCGCTCTTCCTGCCGCTCCTCTCGGAAGGAGTCCACTGTTTTATGCCTTCTTCTCATTGGTCATACCCAGCTCACCCATTGTTTCCTCCCAGGTAACGACCAACCCCCACAATGTTGTTGTGGAGCCAGACTGACGATACCTCACGTGCTGGTGGAATGACCCCTTCATTCAGCCCTTCGCCTCAAGTATAGTCGTGCCGATTCCTTAAATTTAACATTAACAGACGATCCGCAGATGGTTGAACTGGTCCTCAGCTACCTCTGTGAAACTAGTTTCTATTTCCGGTTATAAGGTTTCTACTTTAGTCTTGGAGCAGATGCAGGTGGTTGTGGTTGGGACTTCTTCTCGGTCTGTGACACCCATGACCACTCCCCTTTTTTCCAGTTTTTAGATTTGGTCTCACATTTTATGCCTTTTCTGCGTGTGTTTAATGTTCATTATTGTATGATTTGACTCCCCTGCCTGGATCCGTCCACTTTTAGCAGACCCTCTTCTAACATTCATGGTGGTGTCTGTTTGTTCAATATCGTGTCTCCCTACAACTTTCGCGCAACGACGCTCTGAGCGGGTTTTTTTCAGGGAATTGACTAGTTTGAACCTGGGACCTGTTGCTGGTAAGGAGACGCCAGACCACACATGACATGTAGAGTTCAGAAGAGTTCAGTGAGACTAGCGATGATGTAACCAAATACTTAATGACTTCAGCGTCAGCTCCACTGCACTCCCTGTAAAAGAATCTTAATACTAAATAAATTTAGTGGAAGGGGTTCAAGGCTTTCCTATTTTTAGTTGGTTGGTAAAATAACGTCGATAAAGCAGTTAAGTTTACCATAGGAAATTTTATTCTACTCACAAAAAAATGTTTATAAATTGCACTATTGATAAAAGGAAGTGTTTTAATACAGGATGGTAAAAACCAACTGCGTTCAACAAAAATGTGAACGAATATTCCCTGAATGGGTTTCCAAGTTCTACAATGGATCGAAGGATGACCTATGCTATCACACATCTGTAATCTAGGTTTAATTTATGTTTCACTATAGAGAAAACTATCAAAATGGTCTACAGTGACCCTCAATTATCTTTAATTACTTATCTAACTTGTCGTAAATTACAGTGACTGATGTCGCTTCTGAATAACTATACAGAAAAATTATCGCGTTTCAGATTTTTACTTCAAGTGGCAAATGTGAACACCATGAGCTTCAATTGACGATCGACACTAGTATTACGCAAAAAGGAGGTGTAACAGATGAGACTTCTGCAGTTCTGAGTGAAGCTTTATGCGCTGTTATGCTGCATCACGTGCATTCATTACCTTGTCGGTGTTCGTCAGGGGCGGCGGGCAGCACAGCTCCGCTCACCTCGCCGTCTCAGAAGCAACTCCGCCTAACTTATCCTTACTACAATTTACCGAAGTTGGTTTAAAAAACTATCTGGCTGTGTTTTCATCTGACCAATTAGGGTCTCAATGTTAACCTTAAACTCCGCGTACAAAAATTCTGTCTGTCCAATGAGAAACGTTATACTTTTCGTGGTGGGGCAATGTTTTTGAAGTTTGCAACGTAACAGAGACGTGAAAAAGTCTCACACTAAAACTTGCAGTTGGTGTGGTCCTTTTAGTGTTATCGTTAAAGATCTATACTGTTCTTCTGGAGGGCTCTATCTTTTAACATGGGCTGGGGGGTGGTCCTGACGTAACAGAGACGCGAAAAAGTATCACGCTAAATCTTGCGGCTGGGGTGGCCCTTTTAGTGTTATTGTAAGATCTATACTGTTCTTCTGGAGGGCTCTAGCTTTTAACATAGGGGTGGTCCTAGCTGTCAGCTGGAGACGTGGGTGTCCATCCCTTATCGTGGGGCCTTCTAGCTTAACACGGTTCTGCTCACGGCTTCTGTTCTCGTTTCTCCCCTCGGAAATGCGTCTGTCTCACGTTGGGAAGGTATGACATGCATTTAGGCATTCTTGTGTTAGTCTGTGGTATTCCATTTGCTCACTCGTTACTCGTATTACTTTGGTTAATTTACTGTCACGATTTATTCGGAGCTATGTGACATACTACTGGATTTGCTTATCATGTCAAGGTTTTCATGGAAGTTGTCGGATTTGCTGACACCTTACACTCTTTCTTCTGTGACTGACTTTGGAATCACGGACTGATAACCTCGCCATTTGATTCCATAATCCCTCTCAATTAATCAGTCAATCAATCAGATGCGTTGTGATCCATCCCTTTTCTCTGCATCGAGTCGCTAGGACCTTTCTTTGGGCATAGTTTTTCTCTACACAGTGAAATAAAGGGTAAAATTGTACGATCTACCGTAACAGGTACCATCGCATAGAGATTTTCTCATTCCTGGTTCCTGTTAACGGGAAATGTTTAGCCGCCTTCGTGTCTATAGTCGCATTGCCCGGCATGTCAAAAAATACTGACATTTCCTCAGCATGGCCAATGTGATGAAAAGGGGATGAGTGATATTTTTGCAACTGGGTAACGTACAGTTGGAAGTTAACCAGTGTCTCCTCGAAATCTGCTGTCATTCTCTGTTCTAGTGTAGTGTGTCGTTAAAAAGCAAGGGCATTTCTCCTCATAAATAATCAATACCCGCACACAATCCTCCTTGTGGCCCTTTTAAGACTCCTACTATTTCCAAGGTCTCCAGTTGGATGTTTTCTCTTGGAATGGACATCCCATCTCTTCTTTTACACTTTACATACGAAAGAACCTTAGCTTCAAGTTCGGTATATTTGCCGCATTTCGGTCCTCTGAATGATTTTCTCGTTGAAGCGGGGATCCACTTTTCTTCTGAAGCAACTAGATTCGTCCAGTCCATACTTTCTTCCGACCTCCCTGTCGGTGGGGTTTTGGCATAACGCATGACTATTAAATCTGAAGCTTGCGTTGTATTTGCGTCGAATTCCATAGTTCGACGATACTTCTCGCTCTAAATGGTCGTTTACATCGGTACATATCACGCATTGTTATACGCTTTGTTGCCAGTATCAAACTGAAACTGGTTTATAAATTACCGAAAGAGTATTGGTTGATCTGTACAATGTTAACGCAAATGAAATACAGGTAAAAGTCTTCATTTTTGCGCAATAAAATGCAGTGCCGCCAGCCTCGGTGCAGAAGCCAGTTGTACTGTTGTAGATTACAGTATCTTTTTACGGCAAAGGCATGTAAAAAGAAGACTTAGAGGATATAACCCGCACCCTAACCTTACGAGGATGAACTTTGGTATTGTATATTTGTGTGTGTGTGGGGGGGGGGGGGGGGGGGGTGTTTGTGTGACGGAAGTGAAACTTATACAAAACGGATGTTGGTTTTTCGCCAGCACAGACCTCGTAATGGTCAAGAATTTGCGTGAGGAAACGTTCAGTAGCTACTTGCTACCAAGCTGTGCCGTCTGCCAACTCCTTGAATTTTTCCTTTGCATTCCCCTCAGTGGAAAGCGTATCTTCCAATCTACAAGGCTCTGTCCACGGGTATTTCTGTTTTCATAACTTTGAATGTTAGATGCCATCTTATAGTAAAGGAGATGCGTAATTAGCTGATTTAGTGCCTGTGAAATTAAATGTAAAATATGCAGAATATTTCTACACGGAGAACTTGACACGATTAATACGAAATCAGACACGATTCGCAGACGTGAAAGAGGTCGAAATAAGGTTCAATAGCTTGTGCGCCCACTACTCCTGCTATGAACACATGAGAGTTAGACGCTCGTTGCCACCTCTTGATCTGTTATGTCTTCAAAATTAATGCTTGCTCACTTCACCAGTGGAATCTTGTTACAACGAAGCAAACATCCTAGAAACGCAGCTCGTTGTATTTATTGCTTAAGGATCGCCTGCTATAGGCGCCTCAAAAGTCATATGGAGAATACAGAACTTTTATTTAATGTCATCAAGTTATCAGTTGCAATGTTTTGAAAAGCAATGTTTTGAAAAGCAATGTTTTGAAAACTAAAGCAAACTGAAATGAAATTACTTGAAACTCTGTGGGATTCTTGTTTAACAGAAGACTGCAGGAAGCAAAATGAATAAAATTTTCAAATCTGGGCAGCTCAAAAATCAAGTTAAATTAGAGAATATTTAGTACAGCTAACTATGCATTCAGGATGCTTTAAAAACGAGTTAAATGTGAGCTGCTTAGAGGATTACGCAACTTATATTCTTAAAGTACGACGACAGACCGACGCAGCGTGACATACAGGTACATCTAGCTCTCCTGTGGTATTTAAAACTAAAGACTTATATTCTTTAGCTTTTGAAAGACTGAAGCTAAAACTTAAATAAAACCACTGGAAATCATAACAAAAAATACCAAAAATAAATAAGAAGCACAGAATTTTCATAAACAAATTTCTTAAATAAATTAATTAATTACAAATATAATAAAATGGTCTACATAAATGTTTTTCCCCATTTACTGGGATGTTATAACGTTACAGGATAATTTGTTTGTATAATGACAACAAAACATAATCTAAACATAATATTATTTCTGGCAGGACAGATAGCTTTGAATAGGGGAGTCATATCGCAGTAAAAGTGTCTTTACATCCCTGTGAGTCTATAATTAACAGAAGGTAATGCGAATATAGGTGTTTCTGCATCAGAAAAGTCTATTAAATGAGTGTGCTACTGAGTTAACGAAACATCGTGTTACTGTGGTTGCACATGACAAAAAACGAAACTTGTTTCTCCAAGTAGGATGATTATCTGCTACAAATGGCGTAGCAGATTTGAGCACAAGTGGTTCCCTTTACATGGTGGCGTTTGCTACATATTTGATTTACAAAACAATCATTCATTTACACTTCGTTGAGCTACATTGCACTGCGGTCACTTTAAAATTAACTCACAGGAAAACGACGACTTCCCCAGGTGTGTATAGTGTAACAAATAAAACAGATATTTGTCTGAGTGCGAGCTCAATAGGAACGGAATTTTTGACATCTTGAGCATATGCATTTTCTCTTATCAGAGTTGCATCGCAAGACGCTTCTCGAACATTGCTCTGCGGTCGTTCAAGGTCTGCTGGTAACTGTTGAGGATAAACGCCCATGTCAATGCGGAAAACACAGCAATAATGTGCCAGCTACCTTAGACATCCCACCCGGGCTGTGAGTTGACTACGCGGTTGCTAACTAGGGAATTCCATAGAAACATACATTTGTACATCATCGCATTATAATCTTATGATCCTAGCATGAAAAGTTTTGACCATATGTGATTTTTAAAGGAATGGTGATCTGTGTGACCGTGAAAAATAAAGAAAAAATTTTAATGTTTAATCAACAAAAAAAAAAAAAAGGTTCAAATGGCTCTGAGCACTATGGGACTTAACAGCTATGGTCATGAGTCCCCTAGAACTCAGAACTACTTAAATCTAACTAACGTAAGGACATCACACAACACCCAGCCATCACGAGGCAGAGAAAATCCCTGACCCCGCCGGGAATCGAGCCCGGGAACCCGGGCGTAGGTAGCGAGAACGTTACCGCACGACCACGAGATGCGGGCAATGTTTAATCCCATATTTAAATTTACTTCAATGAGACGCAGTGTAATTCAGAAACGAAGTCCTATATAAACATAAGTGCAAGACCTTTTCAGTTATCTCTTTCAAATCTACATAAAATAAAAACAGTTCCCCCAAAATATTAAACATAAATTTTAAGGTGCTACTCAGTTTGTTAGTCTAAGGGAAAAATATTGGTAATAAGTGCACTAATCACAAGAAGTGGATTGAAGGTGATGAAAATTATCTTCAAACAACATATTTAGTCCGTCATAGCTACCATGGCAGAGAGGAAGACAATCTCTAGAAGGTCAAGACCGCTCAGAGCTCTCTTCGCAAAAACTGGCGGCTGACAAGAGAAAACTGTCTCCATCTAACGCCGCAGGCCACTTAATCTCAGCTGGCGATATGTCATATATCTCGAAATATAGTCTTAAATGTGTCCTTTGACTACTCAGAAAATCAAATTCCATAAATCTTACACGTTATCTCTCACACATCAGTAAATCCAGCCTCATTCTTCAAAACTCAATGGAAGTAGGAGATACTCAGGTCTTCGCAAGAGAAAACGACAAACACGGTATGCTTGTACGCTTTTAAACAATATGACACACCATGGCTTCCATAGAAATTTCAGAGATAAACGATACGTCGCATCGCGGTACCCCTTTTTTGTCGTATCACGACATCCTCAAAGGGATAAGCGTATATTGACTGCTCTCGCCAACACCTCTGGCTTCCCGTTACTGCACTGTTTGATCTGCAACATTCGAAAAACAGACGTCACATTTCTGTTCATGAAGATGCGTTTGCGGTGGAAAGGTAAATAAAAAAATAGATTGCATGTGTGCTCACGCGTCCAGGTTTCATTGTCAGTTTACTAGGCGTGTCTCATTCTGATACTCTACACCTACATCTACATGACTACTCTGCAATTCACATTTAAGTGCTTGGCAGAGGGTTATCGAACCACAATCATACTATCTCTCTACTATTCCACTCCCGAACAGCGCGCGGGAAAACCGAACACCTAAACCTTTCTGTTCGAGCTCTGATTTCTCTTATTTTATTTTGATGATCATTCCTACCTATGTAGGTTGGGCTCAACAAAATATTTTCGCATTCGGCAGGGAAAGTTGGTGACTGAAATTTCGTAAAAAGGTCTCGCCGCGACGAAAAACGTCTTTGCTGTAATGACTTCCATCCCAACTCGTGTATCATATCTGCCACACTCTCTCCCCTATTACGTGATAATACAAAACGAGCTGCCCTTTTTTGCACCCTTTCGACGTCCTCCATCAATCCCACCTGGTAAGGATCCCACACTGCGCAGCAATATTCTAACAGAGGACGAACGAGTGTAGTGTAAGCTGTCTCTTTAGTGGACTTGTTGCATCTTCTAAGTGTCCTGCCAATGAAACGCAACCTTTGGCTCGCCTTCCCCACAATATTATCTATGTGGTCCTTCCAACTGAAGTTGTTCGTAATTTTAACACCCAGGTACTTAGTTGAATTGACAGCCTTGAGAATTGTACTATTTATCGAGTAATCGAATTCCAACGGATTTCTTTTCGTTATTTAGCGTCAACTGCCACCTGACACACCATACAGCAATCTTTTCTAAATCGCTTTGCAACTGATACTGGTCTTCGGATGACCTTACTAGACGGTAAATTACAGCATCATCTGCGAACAATCTAAGAGAACTGCTCAGATTGTCACCCAGGTCATTTATATCGATCAGGAACAGTAGAGGTCCCAGGACGCTTCCCTGGGGAACACCTGATCTCACTTCCGTTTTACTCGATAATTTGCCGTCTATTACTACGAACTGCGACCTTCCTGACAGGAAATCACGAATCCAGTCACACAACTGAGACGATACCCCATAGGTCCGCAGCTTGATTAGAAGTCGCTTGTGGGGAACGGTGTCAAAAGCTTTCTGGAAATCTAGAAATACGGAATCAACTTGAGATCCCTGTCGATAGCGGCCATTACTTCGTGCGAATAAAGAGCTAGCTGCGTTGCACAAGAGTGATGTTTTCTGAAGCCATGCTGATTACGTGTCAATAGATCGTTCCCTTCGAGGTGATTCATAATGTTTGAATACAGCATATGCTCCAAAACCCTACTGCAAACCGACGTCAATGATATAGGTCTGTAGTTAAATGGATTACTCCTACTACCCTTCTTAAACACTGTTGTGGTTGGCAGGAGAGCCAACACCGTGTTACTAGAAGAGGCCGAAAAGCACGCGTTTTAGCTCACACAGGCTGACGTGAGGTCTGGAACAAGACAAAGAAATTAGACTTTAGAAAAACGGACGTAGCAGGTGGAATACTTAACTTTCATCCATTAATGACGAACGGCGCTCTGGACGGTACAATAGTAACTGAATATGGCGCCTTGCTAGGTCGTAACAAATGACGTAGCTGAAGGCTATGCTAAACTATCTTCTCGGCAATTGAGAACGTAAGTAGGCAGTGAACCATCGCTAGAAAACTCGACTATACAACTGGGGCGAGTGCTAGGAAGTCTCTGTAGATCTGCCGTGTGGCGGCGCTCGGTCTGCAATCACTAATAGTGGCGACACGCGGGTCCGACGTATACTAACGGACCGCGGCCGATTTAAAGGTTACCACCTAGCAAGTGTGGTATCTGGCGGTGACACCACATTCCTCCCCCGCAAATCGACGTACGGTTGTGGCATAAGGCTTCCGCCCGCCGTGGAGAGGACCCCGTGTTGACGTATGCGACGCGGTGGGGAGCCTAACAACAGGCGAGGCTGTGCCACACGCACCCTGCCATTCGGACTGCGAGGAGCTAGGAAACGCCTGAAAACCTGCTCCAGAGTGCACGCCAACATGCGGTGTATGCGCCCGAAGAGAGACAGGAGGGGCCGAAGGGTCGACCTCCATCGGGCCGGGGCACCCGACGGGCGAAGACGACATATGGTCCGGAGCGGGCAAGAGTTCCATGTCGGAGGACAACTGGTCACGGGAAGCGATCGACGGCGCGTGACCCAGGGAGGCGTCCGGCGGTTGCAGCGACGCGTCCACTGTGGGCGTCGCCGGCGGGAGAACAGGCGGCGGCGGCGGCGGCGGCGGCGGCGACGCGTCGCCATGGGGCAAAATGGAAGGCAGCGTCGGTAACACCTGGGGCTGAGGCGAGCCAGTAGATGGGTCTCCGGGGCGCTGACCGGACGGCACCGTCGCTGAAAGCAGACGGCGAACGGCAGATCCCGCGCGACGACAGAGGCGCAGCTGATTGAGATGCCGACGCACCTCACCAGAGGCCCCCAAAACCAGATACAACGCGCGTCCGAGGCAGCGAAGAATGCGCCCTTCGAGCCAACGCCGTGAACCTCGGTAGTGGCGATAGTAGACAACGTCGCCTGGAGCAAAAGCAGGTGTCTGCCGCAGCACGGGATCCTGATGCGGCGGATGTAGCAAAGACATCAAGGTTCGATGATGACGACCGTGGAGCAACTCAGCCGGCGAGCGACCATCTCGGGGCTGAGAGCGATACGAGGACAAAAAGAGCAATAACGCGTCGTCCAGAGAACGCGACTCTTTCAACTTCAACATCTGTGACTTGAAAGTCCTGACCAACCGTTCAGCGGCACCGTTTGACTGCGGCGAGAACGGCGCGGACGTCAGATGTTGAAAACCATTGGCCTTGCAGAATGACTGAAATTCTGCAGACATGAATTGTGGGCCATTATCGGAAACAATAGTCTGTGGAAGACCTTCAAGGCAAAAGATAGCGGATAACGCTTGGATGGTGGCAGATGATGTCGTGGAAGACATCCGGACAACAAAAGGAAAATTACTGAATGAATCTACCACAACCAACCATCGAGCATTCCAGAATGGACCAGCAAAATCGATGCGTAAGCGTTGCCAAGGGGAAGTGGCTTTTGGCCATGCAAAGAATTTCAGCGGTGGTGCTGATTGTTGTTCGGCACACACCATGCAAGAAGAGCACGTATTCGTAATCGCGGCATCGATTCCGAACCAAGTACAGTGCTGACGAGTAAGTTGTTTCGTTCTCACTATACCCCAATGTCCTTAGCGGAGAAGCTGTAAGACAGAGGACTGTAACGAACGTGGTACCACGACCCTGGACTGATCATTATCAGAACGCAACAGCAAAACACCACGTCGTACACAAAGTCTCTCCTTGTGAGCAAAAAATCGGCGAACCAACGGGTCCCGAGCCGTGACTTTGACAAGGGCCATTGCGTAGCAACAAAACGCAGAACGGGAGCAAGGACAGGGTCGGCCGCTGTAGCTGTAGCTACACGAGGAAAATCAATCGGAAACGATTCGACCACGTCATCGGTTTCCGCATCAATGAACATGCAAGCAAGTTCGGAGGAATCGAATGCCCTATCCTCAGCAACGGGCAAGCGGGACAACGCATCGGCGTTTCCGTGCTTAGCAGTGGACCGATACAAGATATCGCAGCGCTACTGCGAGAGGAAAATAGACCAGCGAATGAATTTCTGCGCCGTACGTGGAGGTACAGGCTTGGTTGGATGAAAAAGCGATGTCAAAGGTTTGTGGTCTGTGATTATGGTAAAGTGACGACCATACAAGAAATCATGAAAATTTGTAACACCAAATACGAGAGCCAATGCTTCTTTCTGGATCTGTGAATAATTTCGTTGAGCAGACGAGAGGTATTTGGACGCAAAGGCAATAGGGCGATGGTGCGATCCATCTTTGTGCGCAAGCACAGCACCGATCCCGAAATCCGATGCATCCACCATCAGCAAGAGGGGCTTTTGGGGATAGAATGGCGTAAGGCAAGTATTGGAAAGCAACGCCGATTTCAACTGGCGAAAGGTGCGGTCGCATTCCGTCGTCCAGACGAACGGAACACCTTTACGGCGTAAGCGATGAAGCGGAGCTGAAATGGAAGAGGCATGCGGCACATAGCGGTGGTAGTAATTTATTTTCCCCAGCACACTCTGCAGCTGCTTCAAATTCTGCGGTGACGGCAAGTCTTGTATGGCACAGAGTTGCGTCGGACTGGGATATATGCCTTGGGCATTGAGTACATGTCCCAAGTATGGCAAGTCACGAGCAAAGAACACACATTTGTCCTTCCGCAAGCGAAGGCCATTTTGTCGCAAGACCTGAAATAATGTTCTGAGATTGGCCAAATGTTCTTCTTCCGTCTTTCCGGAGATCACAATATCGTCCAGATAATTTGCTGCAGTAGGGACCGACGCACAAACTGTTTGTAGATATTGCTGAAACAATGCAGGGGCGGATGCACACCCGAATGGCAGCCGTTCGAATCGATACAAACCAAGATGCGTGTTAACCACCAAAACGCGCTGGGATTCTTCGTCCACCGGTATTTGCAAGTACGCATCTGCGAGGTCCAACTTCGAAAAATATTTACCCGGCCACAGTTTGTCAAAAAGATCTTCCGGGCGGGGTAAAGGAAAAGTTGCAATCACTAGTTGTGGATTCACTGTTCCCTTGAAGTCCACACAAAGTCTCAACTTTCCGGAAGGTTTCGGCAAAATTACTAAGGGTGATGCCCAGAGAGATGTCTGCACACGTTCAATTACACCTTGTGATTCCAAATCGTGTAATGTTTTTGCGACCTCATCACGCAATGCGTAGGGAACATTGCGTGTACTGTCAGTTCCAAACGTGCTTTATAGTTCTTAGCGCAGCCGAGGTCCGGTGCAAAAATGTCTGCAAATTCTTCACATAGAAGGCACCGTCTGGTTCACTGATAGAACCTGATTGACTATAGACAAGTTAAACAACTGAAATAAATCGAAATCAAACAAGTCCACTGCAGAAGAAGAACAAAGGACGTAAAATGACACGAGTTTTGTTTGTCCTTTGTATGTTGCAAGAAGGCTGCACTGTCCTAACACAGGGATATCTTGACCGGAATAACTAGTTAACTTAACATTTGCGGCACGCAACGGAAGTGTGCCCAGCAGTTTCTAAGTGTCTTGATTGATCAGTGAAACTGGAGCTCCGGTATCGAGCTGGAATGGTATCACTTTGCCGTTAATATCCATGTCCACAAAAAGTTTATGGTCCTGCTGACGACAAGAGCGACTGTCTCGTGCAACGTGAACTGACACTGGTACATCATCACTTGCGACTTGACGGGAGTTCCGGCGATGTCGAGGCACACTATTTCTGGGACGAACACAGTCACTGTTAGAGAGAGTGGCACTGGGTGGAGTGGAATGAACTACATGAATGTCCATAGGCGAAGTATCGCGATCCTGAGTATCCTTGGTTCGATTCCGATTCCGGCGCGAAGCAAAGGGCCTGGAACGGTTTTGAGGTTCCGACCTGAGCTTTTTCTGGCAAACACTGTGAACATGTCCTTTTTTATTACAATAAAAGCAAATAGCTTGGCGTGAAGGGCAGTTCTCACGCGAATGTTTAGTAGCACACCGCAGGCATGATTTGATCACTGCATTTGCGTGCCAGCGCGGCACACGTGGCTGAGAGTCTGGCGGCAGCGGCGCGGCCGGGCGCGAGGGCTGTTTACTGCTCCGTGCCGCTCGCCCGGCGGGCCGGTTAACCTGACATACTGCTGGTGAAGTTTCAAATGATTCCTGAGCAAAGTCAAGTGTGTCATGCCGATCCAATATGTCCATCACTTGTTGAAGGGAGGGATTTACAAGTTTCAAAATCTGTTCCCTTACACGAACATCAGAAACGTTCTGTGCAATTGCATCACGTACCATAGTATCTGAATAAGGGAGTCCACATTGACACTCAAAAGCACAATCCCTAGTAAGGCCTTGAAAGGTTGCAACCCACTCCCGATTAGTCTGACCTGCCGTACGTTTTGTACGAAAGAAGGTGTAACTTTCGCAATTACATTGACTGATTCTTTGAAATATGCATCTAATGCAGACAAAATTTCTTCTTAGGACAGAGTTGCTATGTCGCGTCGGGGAAATAATTTGACTATCACATGGTACATGGTACGACAGATGAAAGGAGAAAAGGCTGCCGCTCTTTACCTTGAATTCTGTAGGCGGCGAGATGGAACCCAAATTGGCCGTGACCACTCCGTCCAGCTTTCCAGTGCAGCATCAAAAGGTCGAAAAGTGGGTGCAGCAGCGTGTTGTGGCTGCGTTAGCGGTGGAGCGGCGGCTGCCGCATCGTTTCGCATTGCACGTTGACCCTGGACGAGCTGTCCAAGCGCATCCTGTAATGGCTGCGTCTGCTGATTCTGTAAGCGATAAAATTCGGACAGTACATCTGGAGATTACACAAGTAATTCAGGGCAGTTTAGAGAAGAACGCGGTTTTGCTCGTCGCCACTGTTGTGGTTGGCAGGAGAGCCAACACCGTGTTACTAGAGGAGGCCGAAAGGCACGCGTTTTAGCTCACACAGGCTGGCGTGAGGTCTGGAACAGGATAAGGAAATTAGACTTTAGAAAAACGGACGTAGCTGGTGGAATACTTACTTTTAATCCATTAATGACGAACGGCGCTCTGGACGGTACATGGTTCACAATATCAATAGTAACTGAATATGGCGCCTTGCTAGGTCGTAGCAAATGACGTAGCTGAAGGTTATGCTAAACTATCTTCTTGGCAATTGAGAACATAAGTAGGCAGGGAATCATCGCTAGCAAAGTCGGCTGTACAACTGGGGCGAGTGCTAGGAAGTCTCCCTAGACCTGCCGTGTGGCGGCGCTCGGTCTGCAATCACTGATAGTGGCGACACGCGGGTCTGACGTATAGTAACGGACCGCGGCCGATTTAAAGGCTACCACCTAGCAAGTGTGGTGTCTGGCGGTGACACCAGAGATACACTTTACAATCAAAAAACAAGTACGTCACCTTATAACACTACTGTCTGCCTGCTACTGCTGTACCATAACCTTAAAGTTGAAAGCAGGTCGTGAAATAAATTATCTTGTTAAAGCAGTTATGGTATAAAGTAACAGAGCAGTGTTACCCTCTGAGAGGAATTTTGTTATGTTGACCGTGTTGTACCTAACGGAGGTGGCTTATCGGAAGTGAAAGTCAGAATTACGCAAATATTTGAACAGTGCCTATCTGCACTGTTCCACGGATAAAGAAAACGGTCGCCAGCCTAACAAGGCAAGAGAATGATTAACATTCTCGTTCAAGAAAATAGTTATTAATAACTTTAATGGATAAACGCAACCTATACTTTGTCAACCGCGAGTGCAGTGAACTCTGACACATACATATGTTTACGATAAGATTGAAACTAACAGAGCAGCACAACTATTTGCAAAATTATAACAGATACCGAAACACACTATTACTTTCAGGGCTTACACAAACTGAATGGTCTTTATAACGTTATTATTACTATTCACTACAGAATCATTAATTGGATATAGGTTAAGTCTCAATCAGTTAAATACTTTACTATTTAAAATGAAAGTTAATTGGAATCCACTAACAGGTTGCTTCTCACTATCATTTGAATAAATAAATAATGTTTTTCATAATTAGTGGTCTTCCCATTACTTGTTACCTAGCATTAACACAATAGGCAAACTGTAGATCCTGCTATACTATTAATATGCACCTCTAATACACAAGAAAGACAAACAAATAGCAAACATGAGTATATAATGTTTCACAACTGCAGTTTTGCACTTTTACTACCATGAGAGACAAAATTACTATATATGTAAGATACTGACTCACCTTCTGCGATTTACAACAGCCAGTAATGTGATCATTTACTAAGCAAAACTTTATAAGCCTCAGTCTTAAGAACTTTTAATTTGAAGTTGGTAACAACACATTAATAAGCAGTTTTACTAGATAAGGACAGTTGGTATAAGTCTCGACAACCAAAATGTTGGTAATACTGAAGTTTTGAAAGGACCTGTTACTTTTGTCGGGTGCACTTTGTACCTGACTCTTACTGGAGTTTCTGAGAAGAGTGGTGGAGGATGGTTCACATGTGCAATTGTTCGTTCTACATCTGCTAACCTCCCTGGTTTAGAGTCTTTCCATCCTCGTGATGTTATTGCATACAGGACCTGGAAGGTTCGTGAAATTGTTGATACTATGGAGAGTACGAACTACATTGAGACTACTGCACCTATGTGGATAAGGACAAGAGGAAGAAGACGTCTCGTATCAGATGATGGAATTTATATTTGGGTTAAGTCTAGTGGTATTAATGGAAGTGTTGTAAATGGTTTTACTAGGAAAATTATTTTCAGCAAGCATCATTAACTTTAACTCACTCTCTTGCCACATTAACTTTAACTTTCTTTTTACTATGTTCAAGAGGCATCAATTAGCAAAAACACTGGTCTTTAATGTTCTTTCAGTAGGGACACTCGGTAATTACTTTAGTTCAAACGGAGAGGAACCTGAGAGGTGTTATGATAAGGAAAAAATCAAGGTAGGTACATAAATTCACTTATAAGTTACCTTATATTTGTGCACACTAAATAGCACAATAAGCTGATCCTTCACTGTATATTATTATAGTACTCCTTTGCAGTAACTGCGCAATGTGGTGGCAACTGCATGTTGGTAGACGGATTTGGAGACAGAATTGCTGGACTCTGGCCCTTCTTGGTGACGATGATGAATACCAATTCCAGAATCGTTCCAGCTATTTATCCATCCATTCGAGGCATTGGAAAGTATCGGAAAACGCCTCTCTCGGAATCAGCACAATAAGCATCTTTTACATGGCAATGCACAGTTTTGTAGCTCGTCCACGACTCGTAACTCATCCCCGACTGACTCTTGTTCCACCTTTCCTACCTAGTCCAACCACAATTTGCGCGCACTACACAGTTCCGTTCCCGAGGGGAACCACTACACCTTTTACATACAAACTAACTAAGAACCCTAAGTGAGGATCAGCAGTTTACATAACAGCAACCCAATGCCTTGAATGAAACAGAACATTTGCACATATTGACATTTCTACAAAAAATTATTCACACAGAAATTACAATTATATACAGTAAGTTCTGTTCCCTCCAAATGGGACAAAGAATTTAAATGACAGATACACTACATTGCATAGAATCATATCATGACATCGAAGTTCTTACAAAGAAAGAAGTATACAATTTTGTGACATCTATTCAATCAAACATTCAATCAAACATATTTACAGAAGCTCAACGATGTAACATTAAATAAAACAAAAGCAAAATAACTCCATACAGCATTAGAGCTATGGTGTTACAACCTCACTGCTGCAGTGTTTAACAATAACTCAGTATTGTTCCATATGACCATCGGAGTACAGAACTATTAACCGAAAACGGCAGAGTACACATAAAACCACAGTAAGCCTTATTACCAACACAAATCCTATGGGGGATGTACATATGTCCAACAGCATTCTCCTTCACAGCATACTGAACATAGTACACCAATAATTACTTTCAGGTTAGGAAAACAGTACTGAAATTGTTTATGTCTAAACGTTCTAGTCTGGAAGAGAACAAAAATGAAAATCTACTGATTTTGCTTTGGAGCTGTATCTCGAGTGCCTACATTCTCCACCGTTCCGTTCTCCTGTTCACCTGACTGGCCTTGCCCGGCATTTGGCTCAGGAAACCTATCACCACTGGCCTCTGACACCTGACTATGCCAATTTCCTGACCTGTTACTCTGTGACCAGTTGTTGTTCCTTCCCTAAAATATTCATTTTCAAGCCCATCTTCATGTGCACTGCTATATTGCTGTCTATCTGTAATACAGTCTCTGTTCTATCCTCTAGTACATACTCGTCATCCCTTAGGATCAATTTGAAACCTTCCAGGCCACCCTCCCTACAGAAAATAGGGCGCTTATACGTTCCATGGGCTGTATTAGCCCTCCCGTTTTACATAGGGTGATTCCGATGTTGATTTCGTTTCAAAGTAGCATAAAAGTTCGTGTAGAGTCACAAAAGTGGCAAAGGCAGAGCTTTTTCAATGTTAATACACACTCGATTCTATTCCGTAGTGGGTCTCATAGACTCTAAATACTGCTGAATCTGCTAGAAATTGAGGAACCTATCCTTGAACTGATTGATCCAAGGCTTTACTTGTAGGTTTCCACTTGTAGCGTATGTTAAGAATCCTTGCAGTGAAAAGAAATGCTTGTCGTTGAAATCTTGCCCACTGATGGACACACACTCCACCGCAATATTCGTTTCTCCTGTCACAGGCCTTGCCTTCATTGACGAAAACAAATCGCTGAACTGCGATCTTTCGTACGTCCGTTGTACGGGTTAAGCCAACAGAATCCTTTCTACATCCGGTCCTATTTTCGCCGTAATGCGAGATCTAGCACTCTCCTATTATAATATGTCCACGTCTCATTAAAGTGTCAGAAATTCTCCCGCTTCTGAGAAGTCACTTTGGATAGAGCCCGCTCCCATAAAAGTTTGCTCTCTTTGCGAATGCAAGGAGTCTGCTCCCGCCAGTTTTCTTCCCTAGCGAGCGTAAGTTCAATTGCACCCACTCCCACCGGGACAGGTTGTCCTCAAGTGTCTTAGTTAACTTTTCCAAGTTTTTGTTTGTCGAATTTAAACTGAAAGAATATACAGTCTACAGTTGCAGGTTAACTTTTCGTTTACCTAGGTTAACGTCTTCTTCAGAACATAAATTATTATTTAACTGTTTGCCTAAAACAGGCCATGTCCTAAGTCAACTTCATAAAACTTGATGCATAACTGTAGGCTTCATAAAACTTGTAGGCTGTATATTCTTATATAAACAATATCAGTTGCTATCGCTGCATAAAAATGTTAAAAATTATGAAATCGATTTTTTTTATTTTATTTTTTTGCTGTTGCTACTAACTCTTCCTTGAATTATTTTCGGCCAGCAGTGCTTCTTCCCTGTCTAACTCTGCTTTCTTTCTAACCTCATCTTCTTTCCCACTCTTCTGCTCTTTTTGCGTCTGCTATCTTTGTGTATGCTTGTGCTATCTTTCTCTGTACTTCTGCTGTTTCTCTGTCTGTTGCTGCTTCTTTTGTCGTTCCTGAGATTTTTAATATAAGCCTAACCAAGAATAAAATGTCGTCCAAGGCTCCAGAGTTTGAATTACTCTGCCTCCCCTCCCCCCTTTTCCAGGGTATTCCAACTTATGAGCTGCGCTGGCCTCACTTTTTGTTCCGTGACTTGTCCGCTTTCCTTAGAGTCGGGTAATGAGACTGATGTTGATGACTCCCCCTAGTAATATTCCAGGACAATTTCGTCGGATTCCATAAGATACTGTTGACAAGTGATCTTTCGGTCTTTCATTGAACGAACTCCACTAACCCTGCCGATAAACTATATAAAATACCTGATCTAAATCCTTTGAAATGGTGGTTCTGTAAAAGCATCAAAAACAAAATAACCGCCGATTACACGCAGTCTTCACCTGGCACAAAAATCTTCACATGCAGTACAACTAGCAGAAATCATTCCCTCAAAACACGTGCACAGAAAATTACAAAAATAAATCACGGTTCACATGCATTATAGTAGCAATGCATAAGCTGCAGCTGTGGTTAATGTGCACATAAACAGAAAGAGGACCACATAGACTCTACAACTTCCTCACTCCAAGATGCGCTTTCCTGTAACCGTCAAAGGAAAGAAAGTACCCTCCACAGAGGTCGCCATTTTAAATTAGCTTCCATCAAACAAGGCGCATAATCAGCTGCTTTAGTAAACGCAGAAATTAAATGCAAAGGTGCAGAATGTTCGTAGACACGATGTGTGACACGATTAACACAAGTACTGACGCTATAAGTAGATTTGGAAGAGGTCGAAATAAGGCTCAGTAGCTTGTGCACCAAATACTCCTGCTATGAAAGCATGAGAGAGCTCGACACTCGTTGACACATCTACATCTCTTATGTGGAAGCTCGTCTCAATGAAGCAAACACCCTAGAAATGTAGCTGGTTATATTTAAGGGTCGCCTAACCATAGGGCAGTTTTAGGCCGTGATGGATCTCAAAATCTAACATGGACAACACAAAACTTTCATTTAATCTAATAAAGTGGACAATTTACAATGAAAGCTGT
The DNA here is from genome assembly GCF_023897955.1 of Schistocerca gregaria. Classification (NCBI taxonomy): domain Eukaryota; kingdom Metazoa; phylum Arthropoda; class Insecta; order Orthoptera; family Acrididae; genus Schistocerca; species Schistocerca gregaria. The sequence goes on from NC_064923.1 coordinate 716,220,757, forward strand.
AGCAAACTAAAATGAATTACTTTAAACTCCTTGGGTTTCTCATTTAATCGGAAGTTTGCAGGAAGCAAAATGAATAAGACATCCACATCTGAAGAGCCCACAAAAGCAAGATAGAAGGGAAAAGTATGTAATACAAATTGAGCATTCGAGATACACAACCAAATGAGTTAAATGCAACCTGCTCAAAAGCCAGAAAGCGAATATCTCTTAGAAATAAAAGACTGTCCAGAACCCACACAATGTCCAAGGTCCACTTGGAGGGGACATGAACACTGCTGCCAATCTGACAAACAAATGTTTTTCCTTTTCTTCGTAAAAACGGGGGAAAGCAACAGAAACTTCCCACTCAAACCTTGCAAGCAGCCTCATTATGATTCATGTAGTTGCCACTGGTTTCGAATAGTATCTCTATATTGGTCAGCACCGACCGGGCGACTTCTTGTGACTGGCGCGTTGCTTTGGTTGGACAGTCCGTAATTTTGGAGGGAAGCAACGAACTTTCTCATATCAGGGAAGCGCTGGTAGGCGCCTACTCTGTGATGTGCGGGAAGAAAGGCAAGTTTCACACTCAAACAACCCAACGTAAAGCTGTGGTGGCCGGTGCCATCTGTGTCGGTGGCAAGCGGATAAATTCCAGGAACTGTGCACAGTAAGCACTTAGTGAAACAGGACCATTTCCGCGAAACTTCCTGCCTCCTAGGAGGCGCTCATTACCTGTTATTGAGATAACCGTGTAAAACCTTCCTCTGTCAACCTTGTGAAACTGTTAAGGCCCTCAGACCCATTCTCATGAGGGAAGAAATTGAATGGTTTCCACGTCCAGAAAACTGTATCAAGCAAACAGAATTAATTATAGCATAATCGTGCCAGAATTAAAACAAAATCGCAAAGCGATATGCGACGTCACGTCAGAACTTACATGAGATCCTTAAAAAATTTCCTTCATTGTGAGCTATCTTTCTGAAGGGCCTTGAATATGTTACAGATTCCTCGTTTGAACTGTTCTCTACTGCAGTACTAATTCCTCTGAACCTGGGTCAAAACTAGTGACCATCAGTCTATAGCCTGGCTTCATGCAGCCCACCTTTAATACCTTTCCTGTATCAACAGAATTAATTATCGCATAATCGTGTCAGAATTAAAACAAAATCGTAAAGCGATATGCGACGTCACGTCACAACATACATGAGATCCTTAAAAAATTTCCTACATTGTGAGCTGTCTTTCTGAAGGGCCTTCAAGATGTTACAGATTCCTCGTTTGAACTGTTCTGTACTGCACTACTGATTTTTTTGAACCCGGGTCAAAACTGGTACTATATAACGTACAGCGACCATCAGTCTATTGCCTGACTTGATGCGGCCCGCCATGAATTCCTTTCCTGTGTCAAGTTCTTCATCTCAGAATAACACTTGATGCCTACTCTCTTAATCATTCGCAGGATATTTTCCAATCTCCGTCTTCCTCTACACTTTTTACGCTCTACAGATCCCTCTAGTACAAGAGAAATTATTCCCTGTTGTCTTAACAGATGTCCTATCATCCTATCTCTTCTTTTTTACAGTGTTTCTCGTATATTTCTTTCCTCGCCTATTCTGCGGAGAACCTCTTTATTCCTTAACTTAGCGATCCACTGAATTTTCAAAATTCTTCCGTACCACCATATCAGGAGTGCTTGGATTCTCTTCTTTTCCGGTTTTCCGACAGTATGTGTTTCACTACCATACAATGCTTTGATCCAAATGTACATTCTCAGAAATTTGAGACCAGTAAGATTATCTATATTTGAGACCAGTAAGATTATCTTGGCCAGGAACCCCGTCTTTGTCACTGCCACTCTGCTTTCTATGTCCGTCATGGGTCATATTGCTGTCTAGGTAACAGAATTCCTTAACTTTTTCTACTTCTTGGTCGCCAATTCTGATGTCAAGTTTCTCGTTCTTTTCACTTCTGTTACTACATATTACTTCCGTCTTTCTTCGATTCCATGTTAGTCCATTTTCCGTACTCGCTAGACGGTTCATTCCATTAAACAGGTCCTCTAGTTTTTCTTCACTTTCACTGATGATAGCATGTCATCAGCGAATCTTGTCATTGATATCCTTTCCACCTTGAATTTTAATCTCACTCTTGAACCTTTCTTTTTTCCGTCATTGCTTCTTCGATGTACAGACAGAACAATAGCGCCAAAAGAGTCCATCCCTGCTCATATCCCTTTTAATACGAGTACTTCGTTATTGATCCCCCAGTCTCATTGTTTTACTTTGCTTCTCGTACATCTTGTACAACACCCGTCTGTCTCTATACCTTTATCCCTATTTTTTATCAGAGTTACAAACATCTTGCTTTCATTATTAATCGAAATTTCATAATTGCGTCTCTCATCGTCATCTAATAGATCCTCAGTTTTCTTTCCCATTCTTCTGTATATTATTCTTGTCAGCAACTTGGATTCTATTAAGCTGATTGTGCGATAATTTGCACACTTCTCGGTTCTAGCACTCTTAGGAATTGTGTGGATGATGTTTTCCGAAAGTCTGGTGTTATTCCAGCAGCCGCATACATTCGACACACCAACGTGAGTAGACGTTTTACTCCCACTTCACCCTTGATTTAGAACTGATGATGAAATGCTATTTATCTCTTCTCCCTTATCTGATCTTCACTCGACCAAAGCTTCTCTAAGTTATAATAATGATTCGCCTATTCTTCCCTGTTGGCTCCTGTCTCTTCTTCCTCATAGAGTCCTTCGATATACTATTCACACGTTTCCACTCTCTGCATTTAATAGTGAACTTCCCGTTGAACACATAATGTTACCGCCCTTGTTTTTAATTTCAGCGGTGGCTTTTTCGACTCCTCTACATGCTGTGTCAATCCTTCTGAATTACTGCCGTACTTCATCATAAAACGACACTAACGCCACAACTATAACTTATACGCACACACTTATCACTAATTATGAGTTCGTAGGTTTCATCTGGAGCCGATCTCATTTGGAATCAAATTCGGAGGAGGAGGAGAAGTAGAAGACTAGTATTTAACGAAAATCAAATTTCGATGAAGCGCTAGTAATTCTTTAGCTCTTGCCTACAAGAGCATGAGACTCTGGTTCCTGGAATGTTTGACAACCTGAGCATAACGCCGTAACCAAAGTGATAGATGATAACAGAAATCAATTTCAACAATCTGAAAATATTTTAACAAGTGGTCTCAAGTCAAACAGCTCACTGCTCGGCTGCGTCTGCTGGATACTCTGCACTAATGACCAAACAGACCCTGTATCCCCACAGACTCTACTTTGATTTTTAGCGCTGTGAAGAGACTAACGATTATTTTGAAACTTTGTCATTTTTGTTTGTAGCATTCTATTGTTTAAGAGCCTGGACTCTCACAAAAAATTTCTGTATTATCATTTGTGCATTGACTCTATTTCTATCATCATCATCATCATTATATTGTATATGTAGTCTGTGTTGCCATTTGTTAAACAGTGTTAGAAAATATCTGAGAACGCAGTAGACTTCTCACAAAACTCAGCTCATAGAAATTTTACTGTAGTGTAAATAACGCAATGCCATTACGTGGACAGACTTGAAACATACGGATCAGAAACTTATTTTGGAGATTTATCAATGTGTTAAATCATTACATTTTTATCAACTGTGTATTCAACATCACTATGGAATTAGAAAACGTGATACATAAAACCGCATATGTGGAACAGTTCGGGCTCGCAGCGGTGTGTAGTGACGTGTTTGTCCTTTTCAACTCGATACTGATATAACTTTCCTCTATCGAGAGTTGGAAAGACTCAGAAAGATGAGTCAGCCTCCAAGAATGGTTTTATACTTGCCGCATGAAACCTATTCACTACTTCTGAGAAATGATTTTGCAAACAGATTAAAGCAAGACGTTCTCTAAATGACGAACTGAGATATTATTGAATTACTCTATTCATATTCGGGTCATCGCTAATGAAGTTTTCCGGATTTTCAGCTAATTCTCCGTCAGTTACTTTAAGAACACCACGGTGGATTTCCTTACGTATCCTTGCGCAATACTAAGCGGAAATTCTGCGTTCCATTACACTGCAAACCTGTTCTCCATATTTTTCTCGAGAAGACCTTGCATACAAAGCAAATTTTAAGGCTAAAGATACTGAGTTTTACAGGTCAGCAAAGGGTAATTAAAAAGGCGCTTGACTGTAGCGTGTCACTGACAGGTGCGAGACAACATAATAGATTTGCGAAAGTTCGGCAATCTTCCGAGTTGCCACTTGTCGCTAGCAGCCAATGGACTTACGGCGATGATTCCATACATAAAGAATTAAGGTAACTTGTAAAGGTGAGTAAATTAAGCTCCGATGGAGGCCTTGCAGTTTCTCATGTACCTGGTACCACCTTGATTTCTGTAGAAGCAGGTGACTTTATTTCAGACGATAAATTACCAGTAGCATGATGCTGCGAGAACCGCACTTATCAAAACGTGCTGCTTAAGAACTCGTACCACTTAACGCATCGCACGCCAGCTAGTGAGACAGAGAGGTCTTTCTTTGGTTTGGTTATACCCTTTAAAGGATTTTTTAGTTGTTAAGTGTGGCTATCAAGGAAGCCCTTAAGGGGAGCCGGAGGTGGTCAAATCCAAAAATTTTAGATTTTTTTGTTTTTGCTACCGAAAATTAATTGGAACATTCCTCTTTAATGTAAACTTTGAACTTCCTGCAGAGGAAATGGGCGGCCGCTGAATGCATCTAACACCCTCTCGTGACTTCCTGGCGAACTGCTTGGGATTTTCTCGGCCTGTTACGCATACAGCGCCTTATGTTACGCATACAGTGAGTGTGCAAGGGTTGTAGTTGAAAATTTGGAATGCATTGGGCATGTGCAAAAGCGTATGGGTGCACGGCTTCGAAGGCTCAAACAAACTTTGGATTCAAGTAAACTCAGTGATGGAAAGACAATAGGAGGCAGAGGCAGGCTTTCTGATGAGGTGATTGAACGTCTACAGAGATACAATGGGTATGCTATAAGGGAAAATACTAGTAATGTTAGTGATATGCGAAAAGCAGTGTGGGCATTGTTCCTTCATACTGCCTCTTCCAATGAAAACCCCAACACAGCCTGTGCCCAAAAGATACCTGGTGCAAATATAATGCAAAAAAGGACTATGATCACAAACATGGTTTGCCAGCAGCTGTGATAAATGCAGTAATACCAATTTTTCATGACTTAGCACAGCCAGAATTGTTACACAAATGTCTACACGGAAAGATGCACAATCCTAATGAGAGCGTAAACAATTTGCTTTGGAAAGTGATTCCTAAAATGGTGTTTGTAAGCATAAAAACACTGCACTTTGGCATTTATGATGCAAATGCAACCTACAGCCAAGGGAACGGTGTGAAGAGTGAAGTGTGAAGTTCTGAAGGCATTAGGAATTGCAGCTGGGGTGCTCACTGTACGAGCACTAAGAAATATTGACAGAGAAAGGATAAGAAGAGCAGGAAGAAGAAAAAGGCATATGAAGTATGATGGAACAACAGGCCAGAAAAGAAGACAGAAGAGGAAGCTTTTGGAGGATGAAGAAGAAGACCCTGATAATCCATCCTATAGCGCAGGAATGTATTGAGAAACTTTGATAGACATTTCCCATAATTATAATTTTTCGAATATAAGGAACATTTTCTCAAAATGCACTGAAGCTAGAGAGATGAAATTTTTATACAGCACTCCTAGTGGTCAACCTTACATTGTAACACAGCCATTTGGCAATATGTTGAGTAGTTTCATTTCAGTTGAATTATAAAGCAATTATTTGTAAAAATTTGGGTCATTAATTAAAAAAGTAATTGGAAGGAAACTAGAAAAAATACTCCAAAATCCCTCTGTCATAACTGCAATACTAAACCACTCTACATGTAAAAAAATCAAATTTTCGTATTTGGTAGTTTATTCATAAATGTTTCTCAAACTTAGTGATTTTAACATGGGCAGCATAGGCACCTCCGGCTCCCCTTACGTGCGAGGTCGCAAAGTTCCTACGTTGTTTACGGCATTCGACGCATCACCATTGTCTACCATGCAACCGCAATATTGTCTGCTAATGGCAACAGGGGGTGGTACTGGAGCTGAGCACAGTATGAGGCTACCAAACGTACCTGAACTGCTCAGTCGGCGAGTAACTCACAGCAGTCCTACAGTGCCGGTGCTGTTAAGGGGACATTATATGTCCTATGCAGCCAATGTTAAACTTTCGAATTTTCTGACCCATTATGATGGAAACTTTTTAAGACACCAACTTACAATTTTCCATAGTTATTGAATGCACCTTTCTGTTGTTGTTGTTGTTGTTGTTGTTGTTGTTGTTGTCTTCAGTCATGAGACTGGTTTGATGCAGCTCTCCAAGCTACTCTATCCTGTGAAAGTTTCTTCATCACCCCGTACTTACTGCAACCTACATCCTTCTGAATCTGCTTAGTGTATTCATCTCTTGGTCTCCCTCTACGATTTTTACCCTCCACGCTGCGCTCCAATGCTAAATTTGTGATCCCTTGATGCCTCAGAACATGTCCTACCAACCGGTCCCTTCTTCTAGTCAAGTTGTACTACAAACTCCTCTTCTCCCCAATCCTATTCAACACTTCGTCATTAGTTATGTGATCTACCCATCTAATCTTCAGCATTCTTTTGTAGCACCACATTTCGAAAGCTTCTATTCTCTTCTTGTATAAACTAGTTACCGCCCATGTTTCACTTCCGTACATCGCTACACTCCATACAAATACTTTCAGAAACGACTTCCTGACACTTAAATCTATGGTCTATGTTAACAAATTTCTCTTCTTCAGAAACGCTTTCCTTGCCATTGCCAGTCTACATTTTATATCCTCTCTACTTCGACCATCATCAGTTATTTGGCTCCCCAAATAGCAAAACTCCTTTACTACTTGATGTGTCTCATTTCCTAATCTAATTCCCTCAGCATCACCCGACTTAATTCGACTACATTCAATTATCCTCGTTTTGCTTTTCTTGATGTTCATCTTATACCCTCCTTTCAAGACAATGTCCATTCCGTTCAACTGCTCTTCCAAGTCCTTTGCTGTCTCTGAGAGAATTACGATGTCATCGGCAAACCTTTTAGTTTTTATTTGTTCTCCATGGATTTTAATACCCACTCCGAATTTTTCTTTTCTTTCCTTCACTTATTGTTCAATATACAGATTGAATAACATCGGGGAGAGAATACAACCCTGTCTCACTCCCTTCCCAACCGCTGCTTCCCTTTCATACCCCTCGACTCTTATAACTGCCATCCGGTTTCTGTACAAATTGTAAATAGCCTTTCGCTCCCTGTATTTTACCCCTGCCACCTTTAGAATCTGAAAGAGAGTATTCCAGTCAACATTGTCAAAAGCTTTCTCTGATTCTACAAATTCTGGAAATGTAGGTTTCCCTTTCCTTAATCTATTTTGTAAGATAAGTTGTAGACTCAGTATTGCCTCACGTGTTCCAACATTTCTGCGGAATCCAAACTGATCTTCCCCGAGGCCGGCTTCTACTAGTTCTTCCATTCGTCTGTAAAGAATTTGAGTTAGTATTTTGCATCTGTGACTTATTAAACTGATAGTTCAGTAATTTTCACATCTGTCAGCACCTGCTTTCTTTGGGAGTGGAACACTGAACTAGGATTATTAATAAAATTGTATTGTGGGGCAAGTTACCTTTTTTTCACTCAATTTTTGACAGAATTTTTTATATAAATGAACATACAAAAGAAAACAACTCAGGATATTTTGATTATTCTAGTTCCATATGTGTTGAATCTGACACTTGGCATGCTGTGAAATGTCTCTACCATCAGTACTTTTTCAGAAAACGCGTCATTTATTGCAAAAAATGTAGTTCAACATATTGAGGTTTAAACCTTTTTTATTACAAATTCTTATAGAGGCTTACGTTTCTGCGTCTTTTGTGCACTAGAATTGCCCTGGCCCATAGTTTGTGTCTTCTTCTGTGTAGCAACAGCTCAGTGCTTGCCTCCTCCTTCTCTTTCTTGCTTCTTTTGTAATTTGCTGAGCTGCTAACTCTGTTTCACGTACACGAAGCTCATCCACTTCCCACAGTCCTTTAGCTGTGCTCTACTCAAATCTTACCCCTAACTTCTCCAGAAACTTAAGTCTTTCATTGTTCCCACTATTAAAAGTCATTACAGCATTAGACACTGCTAACTTTAGAGTCATAAGACCAACAAATACATTTTTAGGCAAATGGCACCACACAACATTACTGAAGGACTCATTCACATTCTGGGTCTTCCCACGTAAACACGTCTTTAGTAGCTCAGGATTTGCCAAATCTCTGTAAAAGGTTTGATTGCCTCCATTCCTGCGAAAGGAAAGAATGTGTAAATTCATGCAGGGTGCCAGAAAATTCAGCTTCCTTATATTTACACCAAGTGTTTTGTGGAGGTGACACAAAGCATAACATAGCTTTTCATCGATTGATATTCGATGAAAGAACTACTTCAGAAGAAAATACAGGTCTCATATTCTGTTATCGGCAAATTTTCGTTTCTTGAAGTTACTATTACGCTTAGTCATTTTATTTACGCAATACAAGCTAGCTTACTACAAAAATAGGCGATAATCACACTACTTTCAACGAAAACTAGCATCAGAAACGAAAGACTGATTTGTTCATTCGTAATACCAACTTCTGAGACGTAGCACTAGGCACAAAACAAAGCAATTCACAGCCTTCTAGACTGTGTAGTTCCCAAGATATGACTGCTCAACTATGGCAGTATAGGGCCTATGCATAGCCGCGATATTTGACAGTCACATGTCAACAGTCAATATATTATTTGAAGATCTCACAGTTGTCTGATTTCAACGTATTATATACCAAAATGTTCAGCAAAGTCCAAAGTACATTATCGTGTAGAAAAACAGAAAATGTCAAATTTCAACGAATTTCGCGTACAACGGCCCCTTAATACAAAGCAGATCAATGTCAACGATAAACAAAGCAAACATTGCATTATACCTATAACAACAACTGCAGAAGTTGATACTTCGCACAGTGAGAAAGAAATGACAGAAGAAATATTAGCTTTTCTGCAAGATGGGTTAGTGGGTTATGCGGTGTCGTATACGCTCGACTGTGTGGGCAATGTTCACGAGGAGTACAATGATGACGATACGTGGTTAACAAGTGAATGTGGTATTGGAAAAAGTGTCAAGCCATATAGTTCATCATCCTTGTCGGACAGCAAGTCACAAATTCCTTCTCCAGTGGAACACAGAAAAGAATAGTCGTTGTCCAAGGAGCGGGTACTAAACATAATTGCGTACGTGGAAGATCGACCGCAGCATAGTAAAATAGATTTCTAGACAGTCCGGAGCGATAAGATCGTGTGGTGCATAACAAAAGCTTTGATATTCATAGGAGGACAAGGCCCACTTGTAACAAAAAAACTGGCGTTTGCACGTTTCAAGGACGCTCAATATAGTTTACAGAATGTGCATGACAGTGACATACTACTTTATACATTCAAACTGAGCGCGATATACACTGGTACACCTGCCTAATATTGTGCAGGGCCGCTGCGAGCATGCAGAAGTGCAGCAACACGACGTGGCATGGACGCGACTAATGTCTGAAGTAGTTTAAGAGTACGATGGGGAGATCTCGTCTCAACAGCACGTTACAAGGCATCCCTGATATGCTCAATAATGTTCATTCTGGGCAGTTTGGTGGGAAGTGGAAGTATTTATACTCAGGAGAGTGTTTCTGGAGCCACACTGTAAAAATTCTGGAGATAATCTCGTGAATCCATGGACCTTGCATGTCAGTATGTCGCATTGTCCTGCTGGAATTGCCCAAGTCCTTCGGAATGTACAATGGACTTGAATGGAAGCAGGTGATCAGAAAGGGCGCTTGCGTGCATGTCACCTGTCAGTCGTATGTACACGTATCAGGGGTCCCATATCACTCCAACTGCACAGCCCCCACACCATTACAGAGCCTCCACCACCTTCAACAGACCATGCAAGGTCCATGGATTCATGAGATTGTCTCCATGCCTGTACAAGTCCATCCCATACATACCATTTGAAACAAGAGCCGTCCGCCCAGGTAACATGTTTCTAGTCATCAGTAGTCCAATGTCGGAGTTGAGGGGCCCATTTCATTTAAACTGTAGTTTCAATTGTTAAGGCTTTGTTTTGAGTGGTACTTGTGTTACTGTCCACGTTTAACACCTCTTCTAGTTGTCTCATCAAGTACTGTTTATATTTTACTTGGTTCAATTATTGAATACAAACTGTTACATTGCCACAGTTTTGAATATATTCTTAATGTTAAAGTGCAGTACCACCACACTCTCAAAGCTTGCATTACTGTATATTCCCTCAAACGCCTCCATTTTCCTGCATTTATTTATTTGTGTTTATCTTATTGATATTGTTTAAGTTCCTCAAGTATTCTGTCGTTAGATTGGTAATTGTTTCTTCTTTTACGTGGTTTGCGTGTCACACTCCATGTTTTATACCTCCCGATGTAGCCTTGTCAAGTACTAATTTTATTTTATTTTATTAGTTTTGTTTATTAATAGAAACTGTTATGTAGGTATGTTGTTCCTATTTTGCGTTAAAGTTTTTCCTGTCTACTGCATTTTTGTTTACTTGCTGTTCAATTTTTTTACTTTATCATTGCATTACCACTATACTGTCAAAGATGTTACTTCAGTCCAGACGTTCAGTCCAATGTTGTTTGGTGACAATAAACAGTAAATATCTGAAGATGGCCTTGTAAACCGAAAACGGGTTAAAAGTAACATTGTAGAACAAAAGTAAACTGATGCTTTAAATTTACTCATCTATTTTATTGATTGGTTTACGACGTCTTTTATATTTTTTTTTCATTGTGCAAATGTGTGTCAGAACATCATATTCTCGACAGTCACACAGCAAATGAATACAACATGATAACTCATATTTTATCAAGGTTTTGTAGTTATTTAATACGATTTACTATTTTGCCTCTAACCTTATTTAAATGCTCATTCCAAGTGCTATTAAAAACTATGGTGATTTAATGCTACAGCTGAAAAGAGAACCAAAAGACGCTTCTGTCGAAACGGTGCAAATAATTGCTCAAACAATATTTAAGGACGATCTGTCGCCATCATAGTGTGCAAATTTGCAGAAAATGCTAGTTTATTTATTTATGAAGTAAGTATTACTTTAAAATAAACACAAACAGTATAAATGGGAAAAGAAAACTTTTTTTGATAACGGCATTTGGTCGGTTTTTGATCAATTTCAGATGTCATACCATTATGGAAGGCGGTGGCATCGAACGGAGCGGGTGTTATGACTGCTCCGTTCACTGGCACTACCTAGAATCTTAGTATGAGGTCTGAAAATGGTCAAAAACTGACGGAAACCCATTACCACAAAATAAAGGTTTTTTTGCGGTCTACACTGTTTGTGTGCATTTCAAAGTGCTAAACAAACCGCTGTTGTGTACGAGAGATGTTCACAAAAATTGCTGACTATCACTTGTGTTTATTGTAAATTATCTGGGTGTAACCGAATTCTTGTGAGATTTCTTTATTTACTGTTGTAACCATCATCATCATCCAGTTCGATCACATAATGATGTGGCCTGTTTGAGTCGGAGTGTAACAAACCATCCCAGAAAGATCTTCCATTTCTTCCGACCCTGGGCTTTCCGTTGCCAATTGAATTCCACTGTCTTCCTTACATTTCTGTCCCATCTGTCTGATGGTCTTCCTCTAGGTCTTTCTTGGTAAACTGGATTCCAGTCTAGGACTTGTTTAGACCATCTACCATCTTTTGTTCGAGCTACATGACTAGCCCACTGCCATTACAATGTATTCACTCTTTCCATTATGTCGGTGACCTTTGTTGTTCGTCTTATATCAGTTGCTCTCTTCCTGTGTTTTTTCGTGTAATCTGACACTTCTATTTCCATTCCTCTTTCGGCTACAGTTCGCTTCCTCACAATGAACTCATTTAATGTCCATGTCTCACAGCCATAAGTTATTACTGGCAATATACACTGGCCAAAAGTAGATTTCTTCAGTTTAACGGACACTTTAGATTACGACATTGAAGATTGCCACCCATAAGCTTGCCAGCCCAATTTAATTCGTCGTAATACTTCTGGTTTTAAATCTCAATTCATGTTTATCAGTTGACCCAGATAGATATATTCCGTGACTCTTTGGAGTTGTGTACTATCCAACTGATTTACTTCCCTCAGGTGTCCATTCATTGATCATATCTCGGTTTTAGCAATTTTATTTTTAGTCCAACTGCAGAGCACACTAATGCAACTTCGTTAACTAATACTTGAAGTTCTTCTATTTCATTTTCAAATAGGACGATATCATCCGCAAATCTCAAGTTGTACAGTCTTTTTCCTAGAACGTGAATTCCCTTTTCTACCCAATTCAATTTAGACATGGCTTTTTCTAAGACTGCTGAAAATAGTTTGGGAAGTATATAATCAACTTGGGAAATTCATCGTTATCTTCGGCAACGCGCACAAGGGCTGTGGAGCTTCTGTAGATGTTATGTAGGATACTGATATAACCATGTCCTATTCCTTGTTCTTTTCAAGCCGCAAACATAGCTGGATGACTGATCGAATCAAATGCCTTTTCAAAATCTATAAAGCAAGGCAAAGGTGTAGATGGTACTCATTTGTTCCACTAATTATTTCCCGAAGTGTGAAGATATTGTCAACTGTGCTAAATCCTGATTGGAAACCGGCATGCTCAATGGATTGAGCCTGGTCAAGTGTAGTGCTCAATCTGGGAGTCAAGATCCTATTGAAAACTTTGCACACTATGGAGAGTAAGCTGATAGGGTGATAGTTCTTTATATCTTTGGTACTACCTTTCTTATGTATTAGAATTATTTTGGCTTTATTACAGTCTCTTGGTAATGTTCCACGGTCCCAACCACCTGAAAGTATCTTAGCTAAGCTTTATGGATTCGTCATCCATCAGATTTAGAACAACGAGTAGGAGGTCATCACTAACTGGAGCAGTCCCTTTTTTCCTATTGTCTATTGCATGTTTGACTTCTGACTGCAGTATATGTGGAATTTGGGAGACAGAAGCATCCATTTCGCCTAGGATCAAGATATCATCATTGATTTTACTGTATGGTTAGTACAGAAATTTCCAATATATTCAAGTATGTTTCTCTTGTCTTTAATTCGACATTGATCTTTGTTTAACGCTATTATATGTTTCCTTCCGATTATAAGCATTCTCTTGGCTTACTTTAAACTAGATTTATTCTCAAGACTGTCTTTTAGCGTGTCTTATTCGTACTTCTTGATGTCATCTTTCATGCTCTTTCTCAGAGCTTTGCACAGCTATGCATATTCTACCTTATCTTTGTCTGTATCAGCTTCCATTCTTCTTCTCTTGCCCATCAAATCTCTTGTTTTATTTGTCAGTTTATGGGGTTGGTTTTGAGATTTGTATAAGCCACCCACTTCTTCAGCTGTCGTAACTAGTACCTTTAATACTTCTTCTACTTCACATTCTTTTAATTTTCTCTGAATTCTTCCTTGAAATTCCTCTTTCCGTTCTTAAAAATTTTTGACATTTAAAATTTTACTTTTTCGTTTAGTTTTAACCTTTTATATTTTGTATTAAAGTCAAATCTTGCTCTTATTAATCGATAATCACTGCTTGTCTTAAACCTGTTTAATACAGTGACATCTTTAATGTTTTGAGGCCTATTGGTGAGAATGAAGTCCATCTCGTTTTTCACTTCAAAGTTAGGACTCATCCAAGTCCATTTGTGACTTGAGTGCTTCTTGAAAAACGTGTTCATAATAGGTGTTTTCATTACTCTGCAAATTGTACCAATCTCTCACCTCTATCATTTCTTTCGTCTATTCCATATTTGCCAACAACTGAATCACCTTCTTTGTATGTTCCAGCTTTGGCATTAAAGTCTCCAATTGTGAATTTATAAAAACAGTCTCTGCCTTTCTCATAGATTTCCTTCAGACATTCGTAGAAAGATTCTATTTCTTCATCTGAGTGAGTAGACGTAGGTGCATATTCTTGAACTATTTGGATCTTACATCTGTGTGATATTATTAGGATTAAGTGTGCAATTATGCTTTAAATTCCTTTTAATACTGTCATCTTGTCGACGATGGTTATGTTTACTAAAAATCCAACTACATTTAATTTTCCATTTGGTTCTCCACAGTAATATACGCACTTTACGGCGCACTTCACTTAAACCAACGATGTCCCGTGTGATTTTCTCTAGCTCTTCTTCTATTTCCAAAATCAGACATAATGTCTGATGGGATACCACTATCACTGGTTATACAATGTTACTTATAATCCGTCTTGATTGCAAAAATGTTTATTCACATGTGAAGGTTGCTGTGTGTGATCGGGTTACCGCTGTAACCGAAATTGCAAATCTGAAGATGGTTCTAGAGGAACCGAAACCGGTCATGTGAATAAACATTTTTGCAGTCAAGACAGATTATAAGTAACATTCTTCTGTTTCCGTTACATCTCCCACTAGCGTACGACAATTGCACGTACATATATGAAGGCATTACATCTCTCGCATTGTAGACTTAGGATTTTGTGACACTAAAGCAACTCCCACCCGGAGATCCGAACGTGGGGCTATTTTAGCTCCGGAACATTTTACCTTACTGTCAAACATCATCACTCAAATGTGAGAAGCATAATCGCCATGCTTGCTTCAGAACGGATTGGCGATGTAACTTTCCAGGCCGCCCCTAACATGGGGTACAGACGCATTTGACAGGCGGCTCCTCTGGAGTACAGACGCCGCCTATGCAAGAGAACTACAGGTTGGAAAATGAAAGACCCTTAGCCCTCGAAACCTACTAGCGTCAGGGTCGGGAAAGAACAAGAGTTGGCCGAGGATGACCAGATAGGAAAGATAAACGTGAGGAGCCTGGCGTCAGTAAGTGGAAATAATGCCAGGACCCAGTTCAGGGTCCACTTGGTCACTAGGTGTGAGTCCCCTGGGGGAATGTTGTAATATTGTAATATATTAGTTTAGTCTGGGAAGTGGTCAACTTTAGTCAAATCAAGTCTAAAATGACGTGTTTTTGATGGGGGTGGCTTTCAGCCAATGGGAAAGCAGACAGAATACTACAGGAGTAAAGTGGAGACTAGGGCTTTTCGAGTGAAAAGCGAAAGGGAGTAATACTGGATACTTTGGTAACGAGTTCTGGAAGAAATTAGGGAGGTCTGAATGTGCTCCAGAGTTGAACTCTACCTTTTGCTGCTTCATTTACGGAAATGAGAATAGACAGGGTACTCGTTACTGCTTTCGGTATTGTGGGTGTTACTTTGTGAATATCTTGTTCAACTCTGAACTAATCTGAGATGGAGAATCTTTCGTGTATTGTGATCACGAAATGGACTTAGTTTTTACGAATCTTTGATGACTATTTAGTTTGGAGATTTTGATACATTCTCGTAACACTCTTGACGTAACTTTACTCTATTTGATAGGGGTATTTTCTGTCTGTATTTAAACTGAGAACCGTGTGACCACTTCCCGTTTATTTGAGATATACTTTCTTGAAAGAACATTATTCAACATAATTCTTGTCTTCATCAATTACAGACGTTATGATAGAACCTCGTTTTTATTAAAACATTCGTTTACTTTTATTTAATATTTCTGTGTATTTTATTGGCTCGTAATTCTGGCCAATGCATAGATGTTTGACTGCAAGATCACAGCTGCAGGTTATTATTTGCAGTGAATTAACTGCGGGGCATGAAAGCAGATGTGGGCAGCTCGACTCTATGACTCCATCGAACTATACTTTTTAAACAGAGCCAGACAAAGCCCCATTTCCTAAAGTGCGAGTAACCGCAGGTAAGGGGCAACTGGTTTGCTCGTGTGGACTGCAGTTTGGAAGAGCAACTACACTCAGCAGTTACCGTTAGGTAAAGTCGCAGTTTTATAACTTCAAACAGTGCTACAGAGTTGGAAGAAGTAAGATAACGAAATTTCAAACAAAGCGTCAACTTGACGCTGCACAGGAAATTTCGAAATCGCCATAAAATTTGCAGATGAGATGCACAAACTTTGTTTTCAATCCACGACCAATCGGATTTTGAAAAGGAAATGTATATGAAAGGAACCCTGGAAATTGGAGGTACCATGAGACTTGAAACAAGATCAACTAACATCAGTGTACTAACGTATTCGTATACAATTTTGCCGATTGTGAATCTGGATGGTAAATTGGCTGGAAAGTTATTTATTCCATTGCGAGAAGTTGGAGTTACTCCGCGCCCTACGATTCTTTCTCGTTTGGTGGTCATGCAGGGACGACACGGAATATTTACGTCACAGGAAGCAAGTGTGGCAAAATGGGTGTAACAGAAATGCAACTATGCTATGATCACTGTTTTTGGCAAATAGATGGTCAAAGTAACTTGCTTTTGCTCGTCTGCGTATAAAAATCATACTACACTCCTGGAAATGGAAAAAAGAACACATTGACACCGGTGTGTCAGGGACGAATGGAGACGTGTCGTCTTCAGCGATGAGAGTCGCTTCTGCCTTGGTGCCAATGATGGTCGTATGCGTGTTTGGCGCCGAGCAGGTGAGCGCCACAATCAGGACTGCATACGACCGAGGCACACAGGGCCAACACCCGGCATCATGGTGTGGGGAGCGATCTCCTACACTGGCCGTACACCTCTGGTGATCGTCGAGGGGACACTGAATAGTGCACGGTACATCCATACAGTCATCGAACCCATCGTTCTACCATTCCTAGACCGGCAAGGGAACTTGCTGTTCCAACAGGACAATACACGTCCGCATGTATCCCGTGCCACCCAACGTGCTCTAGAAGGTGTAAGTGAACTACCCTGGCTAGCAAGATCTCCGGATCTGTCCCCCATTGAGCATGTTTGGGACTGGATGAAGCATCGTCTCACGCGGTCTGCTCGTCCAGCACGAACGCTGGTCCAACTGAGGCGCCAGGTGGAAATGGCATGGCAAGCCGTTCCACAGGACTACATCCAGCATCTCTACGATCGTCTCCATCGGAGGATAGCAGCCTGCATTGCTGCGAAAGGTGGATATACGCTGTACTAGTGCCGACATTGTGCATGCTCTGAGCCTGTGTCTATGTGCCTGTGGTTCTGTCAGTGTGATCATGTGATGTATCTGACCCCAGGAATGTGTCAATAAAGTTTCCCCTTCCTGGGACAATGAATTCACGGTGTTCTTATTTCAATTTCCAGGAGTGTACTTTAGTGCAAACTATCCCTCCTGAAAAGTGTGACATTGCAGTTCACACAGACTGGAACCAGTGGACACATTCAGCATCTGGATGTTTAATTTTCCCGTGTCTACGAAACATATTACCACGCTATTTTCAGCCACGTCATAAAATATAGCCTTTTCACGATAAGCTCCACTGCGGACTGTTCCGCATTCGGTTGCATACCACCACATTCCATCAGTTCTCATCACCCCATCACACCAATATGATTCAATACTCATCCCTTAAGAGTGCATATCTGGCTAAACGTCCTTCACGCTTTATAACTGCCAAGCAGTTCCCCTTCGATCTTTATGGTGCGAACCTCTGTGGTCACTGAGCCGCACTATGTTTCATTCGCTGTTCATGGGGAAAGTTAATGATTTGAACATTTCTTGAATGTCAACGAAGTTCATTTTGTAAAGTGTAACACACACATCACACAGAAGGTTCATCTCTGCGCCTTCCAGATGCTCATTTTTCGTCGTCCTCCTGATGCACATGGTGAGTCATTGTTGTTGTTGTTGTGGTCTTCAGTCCTGAGACTGGTTTGATGCAGCTCTCCATGCTACTCTATCCTGTGCAAGCTTCTTCATCTCCCAGTACCTACTGCAACCTACACCCTTCTGAATGTGCTTAGTGTATTCATCTCTTGGTCTCCCTCTACGATTTTTACCCTCCACGCTGCCCTCCAATGCAAAATTGGTGATCCGTTGATGCCTCAGAACATGTCCTAACAACCGATCCCTTCTTCTGGTCAAGATGTGCCACAAATCTCTCTTCTCTCCAATCCTATTCAATACTTCCTCATTAGTTATGTAATCCACCCATCTAATCTTCGGCATTCTTCTATAGCACCACATTTCGAAAACTTCTATCCTCTTCTTGTCCAAACTATTTATCGTCCATGTTTCACTTCCATACATGGCTACACTCCATACAAATACTTTCAGAAACCACTTCCTGACACTTAAATCTATACTCGATGTTAACAAATTTTTCTTCTTCAGAAACACTTTCCTTGCCATTGCCAGTCTACACTTTATATCCTCTCTACTTCGACCATCATCAGTTATTTGGCTCCCCAAATAGCAAAACTCCTTTACTACTTTGCGTCTCATTTGCTAATCTAATTCTCTCAGCATCACCCGACTTAATTCGACTACATTCCATTATCCTCGTTTTGATTTTGTTGATGTTCATCTTATATCCTCCTTTCAAGACACTGTCCGTTCCGTTCAACTGCTCTTCCAAGTCCTTTGCTGTCTCTGACAGAATTACAGTGTAATCGGCGAACCTCAACGTTTTTTATTTCTTCTCCATGGATTTTAATACCTACTCCGAATTTTTCTTTTCTTTCCTTCACTGTTTGCTCAATATACAGATTGAATAACATCGGGGAGAAACTACAACCCTGTCTTACTCCCTTCCCAACCACTGCTTCCCTTTCATGTACCTCGCTTCTTATAACTGCCATCTGGTTTCTGTACAAATTGTAAATAGCCTTTCGCTCCCTGTATTTTACCCCTGCTACCTTTGGAATTTGAAAGAGAGTATTCCAGTCAACGTTTTCAAAAGCTTTTTCTAAGTCTACAAATGCTAGAAACGTAGGTTTGTCCTTCCTTAATCTAGCTTCAAAGATAAGTCGTAGGGTCAGTATTGCCTCACGTGTTCCAACATTTCTACGGAATCCAAACTGATCTTCCCCGAGGTCGGCTTCTACTAGTTTTACCATTCGTCTGTAAAGAATTCGCGTTAGTATTTTGAGGCTGTGACTTATTAAACTGATAGTTCGGTAATTTTCACATCTGTCAGCACCTGCTTTCTTTGGGATTGGAATTATTATATTCTTCTTGAAGTCTGAGGGTATTTCGCCTGTCTCATACATCTTGCTCACCAGATGGTAGAGTTTTGTCAGGACTGGCTCACCCAAGGCTGTCAGTAGTTTCAATGGAATGTTGTCTACTCCCAGGGCCTTGTTTCGACTCAGGTCTTTCAGTCCTCTGTCAAACTTTTCACGCAGTATCGTATCTCCCATTTCAGCTAATCTAAATTCTCTTCCATTTCCATAATATTGTCCTTAAGTACATCGCCCTCGTATAGACCCTCTATATACTCCTTCCACCTTTCTGCATTCCCTTCTTTGCTTAGAACTAGGTTTCCATCTGAGCTATTGATGTTCATACAAGTGATTCTCTTATCTCCAAAGGTCTCTTTAATTTTCCTGTAAACAGTATCTATCTTACCCCTTGTGAGATAAGCCTCTACATTCTTACATTTGTCCTCTAGCAATCCTTGCTTGGCCATTTTGCACTTCCTGTCGATCTCATTTTTGAGACGTTTGTATTCCTTTTTCCCTGCTTCATTTACTGCATTTTTATATTTTCTCCTTTCATCAATTAAATTCAATATTTCTTCTGCTACCCAAGGATTTCTACTAGCCCTCGTATTTTTACCTACTTGATCCTCTGCTGCCTTCACTACTTCATCCCTCAAAGCTGCTCATTCTTCTTCTGCTGTATTTCTTTCCCCCATTCCTGTCAATTGTTCTCTTATGCTCTCCCTGAAACTCTCTACAAACTCTGGTTCTTTCAGTTTATCCAGGTCCCATCTCCTTAAATTCACACCTTTTTGCAGTTTCTTCAGTTTTAATCTACAGGTCATAACCAATAGATTGTGGTCAGAGTCCACATCTGCCCCTAGAAATGTCTTAAAATTTAAAACCTGATCCCTAAATCTCTGTCTTACCATTATATAATCTATCTGAAACCTTTTAGTATCTCCAGGCTTCTTCCATGTATACAGCCTTCTTTTATGATTCTTGAACCAAGTGTTAGCTATGATTAAGCTATGCTCTGTGCAAAATTCTGCCAGGCGGCTTCCTGTTTCATTTCTTTTCCCCAATCTACACTCCTGGAAATGGAAAAAAGAACACATTGACACCGGTGTGTCAGGCCCACCATACTTGCTCCGGACACTGCGAGAGGGCTGTACAGGCAATGATCACACGCACGGCACAGCGGACACACCAGGAACCGCGGTGTTGGCCGTCGAATGGCGCTAGCTGCGCAGCATTTGTGCACCGCCGCCGTCAGTGTCAGCCAGTTTGCCGTGGCATACGGAGCTCCATCGCAGTCTTTAACACTGGTAGCATGCCGTGACAGCGTGGACGTGAACCGTATGCGCAGTTGACGGACTTTGAGCGAGGGCGTATAGTGGGCATGCGGGAGGCCGGGTGGACGTACCGCCGAATTGCTCAACACGTGGGCGTGAGGTCTCCACAATACATCGATGTTGTCGCCAGTGGTCGGCGGAAGGTGCACGTGCCCGTCGACCTGGGACCGGACCGCAGCGATGCACGGCTGCATACCAAGACCGTAGGATCCTACGCAGTGCCGTAGGGGACCGCACCGCCACTTCCCAGCAAATTAGGGACACTGTTGCTCCTGGGGTATCGGCGAGGACCATTCGCAACCCTCTCCATGAAGCTGGGCTACGGTCCCGCACACCGTTAGGCCGTCTTCCGCTCACGCCCCAACGTCGTGCAGCCCGCCTCCAGTGGTGTCGCGACAGGCGTGAATGGAGGGACGAATGGAGACGTGTCGTCTTCAGCGATGAGAGTCGCTTCTGCCTTGGTGCCAATGATGGTCGTATGCGTGTTTGGCGCCGAGCAGGTGAGCGCCACAATCAGGACTGCATACGACCGAGGCACACAGGGCCAACACCCGGCATCATGGTGTGGGGAGCGATCTCCTACACTGGCCGTACACCTCTGGTGATCGTCGAGGGGACACTGAATAGTGCACGGTACATCCAAACCGTCATCGAACCCATCGTTCTACCATTCCTAGACCGGCAAGGGAACTTGCTGTTCCAACAGGACAATGCACATCCGCATGTATCCCGTGTAACCCAACGTGCTCTAGAAGTCAACTACCCTGGCCAGCAAGATCTCCGGATCTGTCCCCCATTGAGCATGTTTGGGACTGGATGAAGCGTCGTCTCACGCGGTCTGCTCGTCCAGCACGAACGCTGGTCCAACTGAGGCGCCAGGTGGAAATGGCATGGCAAGCCGTTCCACAGGACTACATCCAGCATCTCTACGATCGTCTCCATGGGAGAATAGCAGCCTGCATTGCTGCGAAAGGTGGATATACACTGTACTAGTGCCGACATTGTGCATGCTCTGTTGCCTGTGTCTATGTGCCTGTGGTTCTGTCAGTGTGATCATGTGATGTATCTGACCCCAGGAATGTGTCAATAAAGTTTCCCCTTACTGGGACAATGAATTCACGGTGTTCTTATTTCAATTTCCAGGAGTGTATATTCACCAACTACGTTTCCTTCTCTCCCTTTTCCTACTACCGAATTCCAGTCACCCATAACTATTAAATTATCATCACCCTTCACTATCTGAATAATTTCTTATATTTCATCATACATTTCTTCAATTTCTTCGTCATCTGCAGAGCTAGTTGGCATATAAACACGTACTACTGTAGTAGGTGTGAGATTCGTATCTATCTTGGCCACAATAATGCGTTCACTATGCTGTTTGTAGTAGCTTACCCGCATTCCTATTTTTCTATTCATTATTAAACCTACTCCTGCATTACCCCTATTTCATTTTGTGTTTATAACCCTGTAGTCACCTGACCAGAAGTCTTGTTCCTCCTGCCACCGAACTTCACTGATTCCCACGATATCTAACTTTAACCTATCCATTTCCCTTTTTAAATTTTCTAACCTACCTGGCCGATTAAGTGTTCTGACATTCCACGCTCCGATCCGTAGAACGCCAGTTTTCTTTCTCCTGATAACTACATCCTCTTGAGTAGTCCCCGCCCGGAGATCCGAATGGGGGACTATTTTACCTCCGGAATATTTTACCCAAGAGGATGCCATCATCATTTTATCATACAGTAAAGCTGCATGACCTCGGGAAAAATTACAGCTGTAGTTTCCCCTTGCTTTCAGTCGTTCGTAGTACCAGCACAGCAAGGCCGTTTTGGTTATTGTTACAAGGCCAGATCAGTCAATCATCCAGACTGCTGCCCCTGCAACTACTGAAAAGGCTGCTGCCCCTCTTCAGGAACCACACGTTTGTCTGGCCTCTCAACAGATACCCCTCCGTTGTGGTTGCACCTACTGTATGACTATGTGTATCGCTGAGGCACGCAAGCCTCCCCACCAACGGCAAGGTCCATAGTTCATGGGGAGGGGGGGGGGGGGTGAGTCATTAGCAGCTAATACCTTTTCTGTCATGATTGTTAGCACAGTACTTTCAAATTAGTCTTACTATAGATTGAACTTGTGGCCTCGCACTGAAGGAGCTCCAGGAATTGAATAAATCTAAATGAACCTCGTAATGCTACAAACGGAGAACTGTCCCATCTGCTGATAAGTCACAAGTTGACTCAAAACCGGCAATGGAAAAATTAAAATTCTACCATCACAAATGGCGACTAATCGCAGTCATTTCTAAAAAAATCTTCTCTCATCGCAGTCACAGTGTTTCAGATCCTTAAGGGATAAAAGTTTTAGAAAGAAAGCTGCTGCTTTGAATTAAAGTTGCCCCTTGTCATTTATATCATGTAGTCATTTTATTCTTAATATTAGTAGGCTTAATATTAATCTGATTACAATCACAACTGTATTGTTCAGAGATAGTATGTACCTAGATCTGTAAATACACTACTGCCCATTAAAATTGCTACACCAGGAAGAAATGCAGATGATAAACGGGAATTCATTGGACAAATATATTATACTAGAACTGACATGTGATTACATTTTCATGCAATTTGGGTGCATGGATCTTCAGAAATCAATACCCAGAAAAGCCAGCTCTGGCCGTAATAACGGCCTTGATACGCCTGGGCATTGAATCAAACAGAGCTTGGATGGCGTGTATAGGTACAGCTGCCCGTACAGCATCAACACGATACCACAGTTCATCAAGAGCAGTGATTGGCGTACTGTGACGAGCCAGTTGCTCCGCCACCATTGACCAGACGTTTTCAGTCGGTGAGAGATCTGGAGAAAATTTTAGAAATTTTTAATTTCTAATCATGTGACAGAAGAAATATTTCTTTGGAATTTGCTTTCCGACGTCAAATTTCAGATTAAAACAGTCAGCAGTTGTGCATTCAAGCTGACTGGGTAGCTACGGTGAAAGTCAAACAATAGGAAAGGAATGACTTTATTGATCATATGACGCATTTCGAAATATAGCGCTCATGAGATATTCATTAGCTGTTATTACACATAGGTATGGCGTTTCAAGTTGTACGTGCAACAAACTTTCACGCCTAGTTCTGCTGAACAATCTGTTTTAAACTACCTCCTGAAAATGTAGAGGAGTCTAGGACTGGGCCATGTCCACCCAAGAGTAATGTAATACCAGCTGAGGGGGCTGCGTTGCGTTCTCTTAGATGTTGTTATTCTACCTGTGGACAAGGGAAATACTACCGTTGTTTTGAACTATCAGAATTGCTTTCAAATGATGCACTATCAACTGTCTCATTCAGCGTATCACTGGATCGATGTTGACCCCACAAAAAGTATTGAGAGAAAGACAAGTTTCGCAGGATACTATCAAGAGTCTTAAAGCTTATTGTGTCGTTGCCCCTGTGTTATATGGCCTCCCTAAAGTCCACAAGCAAGGGATTCCTCTTCGTCCGGTTGTGAGTAACATTGGTGCTCCCACCTATCTTGTACTAAAACACCTTGTTACTCTGATGAGGCGTCTAGTAGGTCGGTTAAGATCTCAGTGGATTTCTTACGTCGATTAAGAGAAAGCGGTTGAATGTTCTAGTAAGTTTTGATTTGGTCTCTCTCTTCACTCGTGTTACTCTGTCTGATTCCTTACGGTCGACTAACGTTAGGTTTGGTGCTGAATTAACGAAACGACTTCGACATGTGTTGACTTCCACTTACATTCTGTTCAATGACTAGTACTACGGTCAGACAAATGGAGTTGCGATGGGAAGTCCGTTGTCATCTCTTATTGCCAGTTTGTTTATGGAAAATTTCGAGGATTGTGCCTTGGAGTCGGCAACTTTGAAACCTGAGTGTTTTTTTCGGATATGCAGACGATACTTTTGTTATTTGGTTCACGGCAGTGATAATTTGGAAGCCTTTTTAGAACACCTTAATTCAGTCCACATGAATCTGTTTCACGATAGAGGTGGAAAAGAGGAAGGTACGTGGTACTTTGGAACATGCGGTTTACAGGATGCCTCCTCGCACTGGCTTGTGTTTGCAGGCTAATAGCTGTCAGCTTCCAGGTCAACGTAAAGGGATACTTCGTAGCTTGGTTCAGAGGGCCCACTCATCTCGGACTCTGACAGTTTGTCAGCTGAGTTAGCCCATCTCGAAATCACCTCACGTCAGAAAGGCAGATCAGACGTCCGTTACGTCATCCGCCAAATGTGCACAGGTTGAGTGATGATAATGCCGAGGTGGAACCAAAGTCACCCGCCTTTCTGCTTAAGCAGGAAGGATTTAGAACAGGACTCGTCTTATTTTTGGGGAAATATGATGTGAAGTGTGTTTTTCGACCACCATATAAGATCAAGGTCCTTTTAGGTCCCGTAAAGGATTATCTCGGTTTGCGTAAGGCGGGTGTCTAGCGTATGTCTTGCAGTTGTGTGTGATGCCATGACTAATAACGAGATATAACGTTTTTCCTTTCTTGTACTACCTTGTACTTCATAGATATTTTTCTGATGACGTAGAATTTTGGTTATATTGTGTAGTACATGAAATATGACTATGTTTACTGTGCTATTTTCTATAGGAGTTCCTTATGTAAGGCCTTGGATTTTTTGCTGATGATCTTTCAGATAGTTTTATTAAATGCATTGTGTCAAACGTAATGCAGTAGGCAGACGTGTGGTAAAAACTGTGGAGCAAGAGAGGTATCGATAGTTGTCTGGTCGAACAGTGTGTTGCACACAGTCGCCGAGTCGCGGATAGCGCGTGAGCGTCGCGATACGAAAGCAGGTACTGTATGTAGTGACGGTGTGCGTTTAACGCGATATTAATACCGGACTTTCGTGTGTTAGACACGTTTTGAAATTTGACTTTATGACGGACATTCTAAACGGATGTTGTATTACGTGAACTCTTGATCTTTGCAGAATGATGCTTGTGACAGTGACAACGCACTCGTGAATGGACAGTATTTTCGTCGGTCTAGAACTGAACTACATTACATAAACTGTGAATTTAATATTGCTCATTTTCTTTACCACGAGGTAGGACGTATGGTAAAACTCTAACCACTGATGTTGAAACTGTGAATCGTGTTGCTACATAAGTGACTGTTTTCGCGGGAACAGTGTTATCGTGAACCATGAATATTAACAGCCAAACACGACGCATAGACTGTGCCGAGCTGTCGTGTGTGAAAGTTGCAGTTGAACTAATACCACCTACAAGTGCGGCCTACGACAATGCTACGCAACTTATTGCCACCGCCAACCGACCAGGATGTGAGAGAAGAGGATATATTAATGCCAAGGACGCGACTGGATGAACTTACAGGATTCACATCAGCAACTACAAACTGCTTCTACGTCCGTCGCCACATCAGGCCGAGCCAGAACAGATTAAGACTCAAAACCATTCCTCTGTTCGAGAAACTCACAATTGTAAACAATTTAATTTCTTTTTGATTTGTAATACACTATCTCTTAATGTTTCTTTCCGTAAATAAAAGTAGTTTATTGTAAAGACTGTTCGCCTTCAGTGATTGTTGAGCCCCACTACTAACAGCAGTTATTGGCATCATTTACTTGTTTTTGCTTTTCAGTGTATTTGTAGTAGTCGTTGCATGCGTTGTGCCTGTCTTTGGGAGAGTGTGCTTCGACGTGTATATACAGTAGTTGGGTAGACAGGAGAATTTATGTGTTGCACTGTAAAATGTGGCCAGAAGTGTAAGTTGAGGCATCCGCCATTAAAGTTATTTACAGCGAACAATTACAAAGAAGTAGCTTTTTCGCCATTGGTTCAAGGTAGCGCATTAGAGGGAACTTTGAATCTAACAGCTGTCAAAGTACGCCATCTTTGTTTACATACCACTTATCGTAATATCTCTATTCATTCATGTTTAGATGCAAGTTTATCTGAGTTCAGTTGTTACTGGTAAGCAACATTAAGGCATACTGTGCCCTTATTTATCAAATTGACTTCTGAGAATTTTACTGTTTTCACTCTCAAAGATTTTACTATCAGAAATTTAACAGGACTGGGAAACTTCTCATGTAGACGTTTGCTTTTGAAGTTTCCGGAAATAAAACGGCTTCTTGGGGTTTATACAATATTAATTTGCTTCACGCAGTTTTTCTTTAAACATTTTGTGATTGCAATTTCACGGTCATAATAAATCTCCAGGAACCGTTTTCTTCACATGTGGCATGCTATATACTGGTCAGAATATCAGGACTGGGTAGGAGCGGTTTTCTGAGCAGGCCGGCCGCTGTGGCCGAGCGGTTCTAGGCACTTCAGTCTGAAACAGCGCGACTGCTAAGGTCGCAGGTTCGAATCCTGCCTCGGGCATGGATGTGTGTGATGTCCTTAGGTTAGTTAGGTTTAAGTAGTTCTAAGTTCTAGGGGACTGATGACCTCAGATGTTAAGTCCCATAGTGCTCAGAGCCAGTTTGATCATTTAACTGAACAGGAGCGGCACACACGCTTACAACAGCCGAGTAAATCCCCCACTGCAGAACATTGTCTTGGCACACAGTCATCCTATGGAATATAACAACACTCAAGTTCTGGCATGCACGTCCAGCTACTGTGATAGTGTTATTAAGGAAGCTATTGCAATTAAATTAGCAAGCAACCTTATAAATAAAGTTAGTAGTTTTTGAGTAATTTCTGCATGGAATACCGCTGTCTCCCTTGTCAAAAAAGAGATGGACAGAGTTTATTCTACGTCACCCGTTGATTATTAATTTCACTGGTGATAACTCCTGACGTCGGTCATCATTGCTTTGTGATGGCGCAAGTGTTTACAGTGTCTGTGTATGTGTGTGTGTTTGTGTGTGTTACCTATCTGGAGTTTCTCTTACAACCTAAATTCCCTTGCACAGCGCTTACTGTGTGAAGCTTTGCCTTGAAAGGGGCAGGGTGAGCTCCCATCGAAGTATCGGCGACTGTCGACGACGTCGCTCGGCTGCATTCCCGTAAGTTATTTGAACGCTGTACACACCGGGAAAAACTCGGATCTCAGCAGCCATGAGAGACGTGGGACCCGGAAACGAGGGCGCGAGCGCGCCAGCTCGTTGCTCACAGCATTTGCGTTGCAAAGCAGTGAGTGGCCAGTTGTGCTGCCCACAAGAGCAGGAGCGAACGCGTGTTGTCACTGCGATCGCGACCCTAGCGTGCTTCTTCCAGGCAGTGAAACTGGATTCTAATCACGAATTTTCTAGACACGTCTAGCTTCAAACCAATTAAACGTAGAACATACTACGACTAAGATGGCGACTAACTTGCACGCCAATCTTTCGATGAGCCGTAATCGACTGACGGTGTAAGAGCGTGCCTCTCCCATTTTTATTTCCTCGAAAACTCCAGCAGCTCGTGGTTTTGTTTTATTATTGCTGGCTATCAATAACGGGGCCTCTGGTTCCATTCCCGGATGGGTCGAGGATTTTCTCGGCTCGGGACTCATCATCATTTCATTGTCATCGACGCGTAAGTCGCCGAAGTG
The DNA here is from genome assembly GCF_023897955.1 of Schistocerca gregaria. Taxonomy (NCBI): domain Eukaryota; kingdom Metazoa; phylum Arthropoda; class Insecta; order Orthoptera; family Acrididae; genus Schistocerca; species Schistocerca gregaria. The sequence goes on from NC_064923.1 coordinate 716,248,831, forward strand.
GCGCCAAATAAAAAGACTTGGACCAAGTGACTGAACTTCCCAGAAGGCGTCTCCCGACCAAACATGCCATAGACACATTTCACCTCAGAGGCAACACACTACTGTTGCTAATCTGGACAAAATTAATCCTATACCGCCAGCCTAATAGAGGATCACACGATGGAGCATGGGCGACCTCTGCAGCTTTACGTTGTCGCCAAACCAGCCCTACCGAGAAAAAAAAAATAAAAAGAGACGGTAAGTCTCACTACGCTGACGCTTGACTGCGAACCAAGTTATAATTTAATTACGAAAGTCTACCTTTTCAACAGACCTTCCGTATTGGGAGTATTTTACTGATTCGACTTCTAGAAAACAAAATAAAGCGCACCCTCTGCCCCAGTGTTCCTTTATGTTGAAAATACATCGATCGCTTCAGAATTTCCGTGAAATTTATAGGCGCGAAAACTGCCTACCAAATTGATCAGCTGATTAACAATGCGTTCAGTCCTCCATGATTACCGTCATTCTATTCGTCGTCTGTCTTAGCACTCGAATCTGTACTTGGCTTTTGAACTTCTTTGCTATTTCATGTCCCTTTCTTTGCAAGGCTGAACGCAAAGGTACTAGGACTTCTCAACGTGAATATGTTTGTAAGCTTGAGAAATCTCTCACTTACAAAACATTCAAACAGCATACATAGGTCTAATGGTGAGATAGCTGAAAACCGCAAACACTGTCAGTGCAAACCATGATATTAGTCAGGTTATGTAAAGTCTTATCGCCTTCGCGTGTCTTTTACCTGCAAATTTCAAATACACAATACCCGGTCATTGTTCACATTTTCAGTTCATTCAGAACACGCGGTCATCTGCATACATCTCTGCGCTAGGAATCTCTAAGTTCACTTGACTTGCAAACAGCTTTTTCCACTCGCGATGGTTTTCTCATGTGATGCGTAATGTCATTTTTTTTTGTGCTTCTGATATTTTGTTCGGAAGTAATGTGAAATACTGCTACTCGATACTTATACATCGCAACCATGGAAAACGTTTCTCCGCTGTTGTTCGACTTCGTGAGCTCATTCATTCACAACGTTTTTCTTTCTTTTTTTTTAATTACCAATCTGCCTCCATCCTACAATGCTTACGGTGTTTCTTGGGGATGATGTATTTCTTTCATTTGTATTGAACTCTTGATTCAGGGTTACATTGCACGTGCGTTCCCTAATAGGATTTCTTGTTTTGTAGAAGATGTTCAGCAAGCTGGAGCTGATGCAGTTTCTCCGAGATTTCCTGCGGATGAGATTATGTAATTGCAAATTGTCACATTCACCATGCATGTTAAATTTTCAGGAGTTATTAGGCAGTATAGGTAACAGACGATTAAAACATCTGTCCTTGCAAATTTCGGATCTATAAGGTATATTTAACACACTTTGAGGTTGTATAGTATGTGGTTACCAGTTCATGTACGTGTTCAACTTTCATTGTGCTACTTCCGAGTAACTTTCCCCTTCTTTGTTGCGTTTTGCGTGAGTTTGACATTTCCTATCATTAATCAAAAAGTCATACTGCGTTGTCATTGGGTAACACGTATTGAGTTTATCACTTTTGATGAACACTCGCATGTAGTTCCGAAAGGCGTGATGGCCAGCAAAAGGAAGAAATTAAAGAATTCAATGTATGTAGGATAAAGCATCACACACTATGATTGAAAATCAGGAGAACAACGGTCCAAGTGACAAAGTGAAGGGAGCTGTCTTCAGTAAAAGAGTACTGGCGTCAAATATTGACATGATAATACTGGTGTTTTTGAAAGTATTTGAATCACAGAATTGTACTGACGCGTAACAGATGCCACAGTAAATCCAGGGACGAAACTGCAGCAGTTGAAACGTGGTACTGTGAAAAGAGCCTTAAAAGATAGTGGACAGATAAAATACGATATGCGGAAATATCAAAAAAGAATAAGTGACCAAAGAAATCCGTACAAGATCCTTACGATACAAAGCGGAAGGTTAGTGAGACATTTTGTACAACATCAAGGAACAGTTCATTTGATGCTGGAAGGAGCAGTTGGCTTTCAGTGCAAATGCTGCTCTGAGAGGAAGAGCAACTGGTAGCGGACTGCTTCAAACCATTCTTCTGATTTATATGTCCACAAAAAAACTTAAAAAAATAAAACTATTCATTACCCGAATTACAGTAAAAATACTGAAAATGTTTACCATAGGGCAGTACAATGACAACAAAAAACAGTCATTTTGACAAACTGCCTATTGGCTCCTGTCTCGGATTCTTCAGCCGACGTTCATCTAATGATTTTACTGACGTTTCGCCAGCACGAGTGAGTGGCATTGCCAAAGTTTCACCCCCCACCGGCAATGGAGGGTGGAGCTTTCACAATGCCAGCCACTCGTCCTGGCGAAACGTCAGTAAAATCATTAGATGAACGTCGGCCGAAGAACCCGAGACAGGAGCCAATAGGCAGTTTGTCAACAAGTGGCCAAGAAAGCCTTAACAATTTTGTAATAGTCATTTTGTGGACTCTTCTTATACAGGAATATTACAGACTTAACTATTGAGACCTTGAACTACGTCATGTAAAGCATGCCACGAATATTCCCTGTTTACTGCAATCTTAGTTATGGAAGAGATTTTTCGAGTTTGTTACGTTTTCTTTGCGAATTTTGTATCTACAATCAGAAGCCTTTTCTCAGCACACGTGTTGAGGGCCGTTTTATGCTAGCTACCTCGGGATTAGGCTTTGTCTGTTATGTTACTCTTGCGGCATACATTATATTTAACTTAACAAGCAGTAGCACTCGAGGTTTCGCGACTTCTCCATGTGTTTCAGCAAGTCGACGTCAGAAGTAGAGTAAAGCCGTCGGCACACGGACCCTGCTGTCGAACGTCAGCGTCGAGCGTGCCAAGTTGAACGTGCTGCTGAACGCTCAGGATCGATGCGACTTGTGCATACGGTACGTGGGCTCCAACGTGGTATGCGCGATCGCAACGCACTCCAGCGGCAGTTGCCGGCTGTATCCGGGTCACAAATCACACTGTTTACGTAATGGACGGGCAGATAGTACCTATAGTAGCTATAATGAAACGCACTTTTTCCTCCGTTATCTACATAATAGTCAGGTTGTTTTTCTTCTGTAGTACACAGGAATAAAAACTTCTAGTACCGTGACAATACTATTTATGCTCAAAGGAAAGCGCAGTTACAGTCAGCAGGAACATCGGCTTATAAAAGTATGTAGCGCTCTGTATTAAATCTCTGCGCTGTGGGCACTCTGTAAGAGACTCTTTTGCTGGTCGGTTTTAGCTGTTGGAGGTAAACAGCCAGCAGTGATGGAAGTTGGAGGTGAACAGCCACCAGTGATGAAAGTTAGGAGTGAGTAGTTAGTAGTGATGGAGGTTAAAGGTCAATAATTAGCAGTGTTGGAGGTTTCAGTATTAGCGCGAGAGGACGATCTGGACGTGTGTCCGTCATGGGAATGTAATTTGTCGATGATTATTTAATTTATGGAACTGGATGTCATGGACGATTATATAGTTTTTGAACTGGTTGTCACATTCTAAAGACAAATACTTTGTTTGATCTACAACAAAATCTTTCCTTTGCTAACCACATACCTATTAGTAACTAGAGCCTACATACTTATAATCTTTTATTTAGCTGGCTATATTGGCCCTTGCTGTATTGCAGTAGTTCGTGTAATGAAGATTTTTGTGAGGTAAGTGACTTATGAGATGTATAGGTTATTGTTAGGATCTCCTCTAATTCAGGGCCATTCTTCTGAATTAATTTGAAAGCTGTCAGATCGCATAACCGCTGAATATTGTGAATAATTAATGAATAGGAGAAGTTTGAGTGGTGATTGTCGGGGCAAATTCTGTAGATCAGTGTTGACATCATAAGAATAAGTAAAGCGACAGTAGGCTCAGTACGTCCAATTTCAGTAAGCACTTTCAGAATCAGATAATGTAAAAGTTTCATCTTATCAGTGATTTCTATGTCAGTAAAAAATTTTAAGTGTAGAAGTTTCAAGTTCCATTACAAATAGTAAGACACAAATTTACAATAGTTCTCTACATAAGATAAAAATTATTTCATCATTCGCAATTTTTGGTGAAACTCATTCTTAGTTGATCACTGTTCCTACTCAGTAGCAGAATTTCTACAACATGTAAATTAGAAAACTTAAAATGAAAATCCGGCCGATGTGACCGTACGGTTCTAGCCGCTTCTGTCTGGTACCGCGTGACCGCTACGGTCGCAGGTTCGAATCCTGCCTCGGGCATGGATGTGTGTGATGTCCTTAGGTAAATTAGGTTTAAGTAGTTCTAAGTTATAGGGGACTGATGACCACAGATGTTAAGTCCCATAGTGCTCAGAGCCATTTTTAAAAATGAAAAAAGGGCAAAATATCTTACTGAAAGAAGTGCAAGGTGTTGTCTAGATTACACCTACCGACAAACTCGCTCCTCAAAAACAGGGCACTTATTTTTACATAACATCGAATATTATATTATATACTTATACTAAAGTAATAAGGAAGTATCAGAACCTATTAAAAACGCAAAGGGTAGAAAAAAATATTTGGAGGTAGTGGGACGTAAACCGCCAACACGTATTAAAATTCGTCGTCAACACTGATGCTAGTCATTACACTGAAAGAACCACGGACGTTTAACGATCTTATGTAACTTGTTACCATGTCCTGAAAGCTCTATTCGTTGCTATATTAGAGATTCAAATTTAATTGTAACGAATTGTACCAAAAACAAAGTGTTTTTAATGGGTCCTCAACATGCCATTGCCATTTACAATAATTCTTTTATTACGAATATGACGTTTATCGTCATTTTATTAGAACGAATCATAAATTAACGACTGGTTTTCGAGAGCTCCTCAGTTTTGTCGTGCTCAGAAACTGCATATACACACACGGGCTTCAACTGAAAGCCAAGATGGCGTCCCAGAGCTCTGGATGGAAGGGAGATGGAATGCATGTGACGTAGGTGGCATTCTGTCATCTCATTGGCCAACATTCTAATGCACGTTAAGAATAACTGAAATGCTAGTTACTGCTCACACGTTCGGAGTGGTCTAGTGGCTAGCCTTGCTGCCTCTGCTTCACGGGGTCCCGGTTCGATTCACGGACGTGTTGCGGATTTTCTCTGCCTGGTGACTAGGTATTCGTGTTGTCCTCATTATTTCATCGTCATCATTCGTGACTGTGTAAAGAATTGGACTGTGTGAAAACTGGGGCTTTGTACAGGCGCTGATGACCACGCAGTTGAGCGTCCCACAAACCAAACATTATCATCATCATCATGCAAGTTTGGAAACACTCCCCAACCTGCTATTTCACACTATGACGTCAGAAACTCAGCACGCTCAACTCTGAACGTTCGGATGGAAGGTCCGTGTGCCGACGGCTTAAGGCTTGTCTTTGCTCCTGTGCTTCATTTTCCTTCTCAGTAAGATAAAAGTGGACAGGATTTTCCCACGGAACAGATGCCGCACTTGGTGTGACGCGGTCTGATGCTACAAGGAAGTCGCCGAGAATACGGACACATACGTGAGCGGTGACTGACAGGGAAGTGTGTTGCGGTCTGGCCTCCTCATTAACGTGCTAAAGAATGAGCAGTTACCTGCTATCTGGAAAAAGTCGAACTTGAAATAAGTAAATGTTTGGAATGCCAGCACACAATCACATGTCCAGCAGAAAACGTATTACAGATTTGTGGCAAGAGAGAAGGACAAAAGAAGAACACACTGCTTCTTTTCGTATTCAGCCCCACTGTGTCGATCACCGCCCGGTAATCCCGGAATAATGGAGCTACTCCAAAATTGGCAATGTCCTCCTATGTATGACTTCATACACCACCGTTAAAACTCCAGAGAGCGTGATAGTCGTGACGTCCACGGTACGGTACATTCAACTGAGTGCATATTGTGTTTTGGAAAGAGGGAAGAAGTATAATTAAATGGAGATCTGCCCTTTAGCTGAGGACTCAGACTTATACATTTGCGGTGGAGAGTTTAATTTGTTGCAGAGTGGTTTGGAGTTTTTACTCCCGTAATGAACCAACATGGAATATTAAGTAAGGAAAACCAAGAACGAAGCTATCCGATTAAACAGGATGAAGGACAGGAGTGCAGCCTCCCCCCCCCCCCACCCCACCCCCACCCCCGACAGATCAATTTATACATAAATGAAACAATGATGGAAATAAAAGAAAGTTTCAAGACGAGATTCAAAATCCGACTGAAAGGGTCTCAGTGATAAGTTCCGCTAATGATCATATTGCTAAAAAAAAGCGTAAGCGAGGAATAACTGCAGGACCTGTAGAAAGGAATGGAAATTCTAATGAGCACACAGTGCGGTAAACGGAACAATGAGTACTCGAAATTTGTGTGGCGAAGCTTAATACCGTAATTGAATACCACAAAATAGACGAAGTGAAGGAATTCTGCTCCGTTACAAGCAAAGTAATACATGTTAGAGGAAGAAAGGAAGACATAAAGAGCAGGGTAGCAGCGGCAATGTGGGAATTCTTGACCCAGACAAGTCCACTAATACGAGGATTGTCCAGAAAGTGCCGGCCGCGGTGGTCTCGCGGTTCTAGGCGCGCAGTCCGGAACCGTGCGACTGCTACGGTCGCAGGTTCGAATCCTGCCTCGGGCATGGATGTGTGTGATGTCCTTAGGTTAGTTAGGTTTAAGTAGTTCTAAGTTCTAGGGGACTAATGACCACAGCACTTGAGTCCCATAGTGCTCAGAGCCATTTTTGTCCAGAAAGTAAGTTCCGGTCTGTCTCGAAAGGAAACCACAGTGAACACTAGAAACGCTTTATTTACAACAGTTAGGTGGCCTTTCACCTACTTTTCTACATAGTCGCCGCTCCAACTTCAAGTGTTGTAGTGTTGTATCAACTTTCCAATATCCCCTTCATAGAAAGCAGCAGCCTGTGCTTTCGGCCAGTTATGTGCCCTGGTTTGCAGCTCGTTGTCTGTGAAAAAATTTTGTCTTTATAGACAGCGGTTCTTGTGAGCAGAGATGAGACTCAGGGAAAGCCAATTACAGACTGTATTGAGGGTGACCAGACACTTCTCATTGGAAACGCTGCAGGAGTGTCTTCATTGCCCTGCAGTGTGCCGCCGAGAATTGGCATGGAGAAGCAACTGCTTGACAGTCGTGTTATGTGGGCTGCGTGACGCAGGCGAAATCTCTAATCAGGCCCTCATACTTGGCGGGAGACGCTATTCCCTATGCATCTTTACGTGCTCACTGTTGATTCATAACTGAAAAGAGTGACGCGACACTATCGACGTACATACGAGAGACACTGCCCAACACATCTTTGCAAAGCTTTACCGGATTTTCCCAGTGGTTCCATTTCGCGACCGATCGTATCTTACTTTCTGGACAGCCGCCCGCGGTGGTCTCGCGGTTCTAGGCGCGCAGTCCGGAACCGTGAGACTGCTACGGTCGCAGGTCCGAATCCTGCCGCGGGCATGGATGTGTGTGATGTCCTTAGGTTAGTTAGGTTTAAGTAGTTCTAAGTTCTAGGGGACTGATGACCACAGCAGTTGAGTCCCATAGTGCTCAGAGCCATTTGAACGATTTACTTTCTGGACAACCCTCTTGTGAAACCTGGGCCACAATTTGGGAAAGAAATTTATGATAACGTACATTTGGAGGTCAGCATTCTACTGTCGTGAATCATCGACTGTAGGTCTTATTGGATAAATTCCAGTCTCTGTCATCCCTTACAGTTGCTACCCTCTAGTGTTTCCTCAGACATCTTGGAAGGTATGGTTTGATACTATGATCCTGACTCTGGTCTAACGAGCCGCTTCCCGAGTGAGAAGGCGTGCCGGTTCCCAGCGCGAATCCGCCAAGTGTATTAGTGTCGAGGCCTGGTGCGCCGGCCAGCCTGTGGATGGTCTCTGCGAATGCAGGCTGGTTCCCTTTTTCTGCATCAGTTACTCTGTGTCGGCGAATGCTGCGCAAACACTGCCTCTACGTAGGCCTACACCATAATTACTCTTCCATGCAAACATTTGGGGTTGCACTCGTCTTGTGTGTGACGTTCCTGGGTGGGGGCGAGGAGGGGGGGATCCACTAGGGGCCGAACTGCACAATAAGCCTGGGTTCAGTGTGGGGCGGCGTTGGGGTGGGTGGACTGCTGTGGCCTCTTGTGTGGTTGTGAACCACTGAGGACTACGGCGGGACGAAGCCTCTCCGTCGTTTCAAGGTCCCCTGTTCAATACACAATACAAACGCACTCTGACACTTCTTGTTGTGAATATTTTTTACATCTTCTCCTCGCTGATTCCGCGGAGAACCTTCCCAAAAGGTTCAAATGGCTCTAAGCTCTATGGGACTTAACATCTGGGGTCATCAGTCCCTTGACATAGAAACTACTCAAACCTAAGGACGTCACACACATCTATGCCCGAGGCAGGATTCGAACTTGCGAGTGTAGCAAGCTCGCGTTTCCGGACTGAAGGGCCTAGAATCTTTTATCAACCGATCTAATTCTTAACGTGCTCTTGCTGAGCTCTAAATGTACGTTATCAGAAACTTCTTCCGTAAATTGAGGTCTTTATTTTATATTAGTAGACTTGTCTGGGTCATGAATGCCCACATTGACTCTGCTAGTCTGCTCTTAATGTTCTCCTTGCTTAATCTATCATATGTTATTTTGCTTCCAGCAGAGCAGAATTCCTTCACTTCGACTATTTCGTGGTATCCAATTACAGTATTAAGCATCGCGACACATATTTCTAATATTCCTTAGAATTTTCGTTCCATTCTACAGGTCGTGCAGTTTTTCCTCGCTTACACTATTGTTAGCAATATGATCATTAAAGGAACTTATCATTGACATCATTGTGAGGCGTAGCGCCGTATAACTATCATGCCTTGGAGGCGGTTAAGTGGGAGATGTGTCTCAGAGCTGGATAGTGACAGATGGTGATGCGAGACTGGACGCGCACGTCATTTATGTATGAGCCGATAGAGGACAGTATTGGATAGGGGACTGATTTAGTTTCGATTGTGCCCACTAGAGTGCACTAAAGTAATTGAATGTTTTTCATCAACTGTTCTAGCATTTTCATAAAGTGTTATGTCTCTTTATGTATGTAAAATCTTGTAAATGTGTTTTAGCAGTATGAATGATGTGTGAATGTGGTTTAAGGTTAATATGGAGATAATTGTTTAACGAGTTATGTAGTAGGTTATAGTGTGGGAACATTTCGAAGAAGTATGGACATCGACAAAGGGGATTTTTGTAGAATAGATCTCTAAAGTAAGTTTATGGTAAAGGGAAAGCTAATTCAGGTATAAATAACAATAGTAAATAACTTTATGCATAAACAAAACTTCAGGATATTAGATAATTACGTCGGTAAAAAGTGCAGTTGTCAGTTTTACTGTTTTGCGATTGGTTAAAGATGAAAAGAGCGGACTGACGCGGGAAAGTGTTGTTTTTCTATTGGCTGTTGAGTAAACTGACCAATGGTAAAGCAATATTCATCGCGCGCCTTTCTCTGCCGGAAAAGAAGACTTAGAGTATTCTAGAGGAGTCGAAGCCTAGCCATGAATCAGATCGGACGTGTGTAGAAGTAGTTTCGATGGAAACGACAAGTTGCCCGATCCAGCAGAGCTCCATACATAAAAAGTGTTGGAAAGTGACGGCATAATTATTCCGATGGGCGTGTAGAAATTTCGGAATTTTTAAGTGAATTTTGTGACGAGGAAAGACATATATTCCACGTGGTGTATTGAGCAGGACGGTGGCTAAATACTGTGACTGCATTTGGTACCGACAGACTTAATATTTGGCGAGCATTATCAATCAAAAACAATCAGTATTTTTGTAGCTATTACGTTTTCGGGAAATGCAACGCCATAAACTTGCTAACGTGAATGAAAGGGATTGTGAGTGACTGTGTTAAGACTAACAAGGGCTTGGCAGTGATACTTGTTCACCTAAGTTTCAGAATATATTAATTGAGGACAAAATTTCCAAACTTTCATTTCGTGTTTCTCCCGAAACGTAGATTAGTGACTTAAAATTGCAGCCTGTTTCACGTCGAAGTACAGTAGTAGGTTTCGCTCGGCTTTCCTACTGATGATCTGCTGAGACAATGTTCACAGGTAGGTACAGGTTCGTCGTAAAGGGACGGAAACAACCGCGCCGCCGCACTTGCAGTCGGATTTTTAAATTCTTCTAGTCAGAACATTCGACACAAGATATAAAGAACACATCGGAGAATTTAAATCTAGTACAGACCATTCAACATTTGCAGATCATCTAAAAGAAGAATATCATAGACCAAGCAATGCTGAAAAAGATATCAACATCATAAGAATCAGTAATCACAGACGCATCCTCACTTTCCAAGAAAATTTCCACATACGCAAAGCATTAACACAAGATAAACGGTTGCTCAATGACCAAATAAATACTGTAAACCTCATACTACATAAAATAATTGAAGAAATTACATAAAAAGAGCCTATTCCATCCTTCACCATCTCTCACTAACCCCCCCTCTTGCTCTTATCTTCGTCTCCAACTCACATTCCTTCACACATCGCACTACTATGAAGTTGTGACCACTCATCATGACTGCTCCCTCCCCCAACATTAAAGGAAAAACCACTGCATCACTATTTCCTTACTACCTTTACACTGTATACAAATACACAGCAACATAATTAAATAGAATTAGTCACATACAATCCACTAAAATACCAAAAAAGGGCATAGGTAAAAGACAAATAAGTGGCAATGTTAAGTTGGCAACGCTACAAAACGGAAACAACAAAAAACAATTAGAAATATAAAAATAAACGGAAAACAGTGGTGTGCGAAAAAATGTGAAGTGTAAAACATTAGAAATTGTAGGGAAGCAGTCTACTCACGACGTATAAAATTCACAGCAGTCTTTCCAGTGTGTGCCACCAGTCCGCTGTAACTAGCTCTGATGTCATAAATGTTGCGCAATACTTTAAAAATCAAGTAAATAACCTGAAACGGTTCTAGCATGTCAGGAGTAATACTATATCATTATGTGTTGAATATCAGTTCAATAGCTTTAACCATTTTCGAGATTTGGACGTTTTTCTGTAACAATCATTGGCGCAACAGAAAAGAGCTAGAAACTTAAAAATTCATATTTATATTCCTTTTGCATAACAATTTAGTAGAAACAGCATTTTGGATCTCACAAATTAAAATTTTAGTTGAAATTCATGATTTTCTGGTTTTTGTCTTAAAAATTAAGGAAACAAGATAGATTACGTAGGTGAATAAATAAAGCTAGGCTGTTTAAATTTAAGTAGAAAGGAGATACGCCACAGTCATAAAGATGTGAAAAGTTTCAACTGAATAACTATAAAACTATAGCGATAGCGTATCTCCAAAGGGCAAGTTCAGGGCTGGTCTACTGCGTGTAGTGTAATAAAATTAATTCTCTCGCCCAAAATATTGGACTTAGCCACGTCAAACTTTTACTATGATTACTTACCTGTGTGCTGATTGCACATTTAAATTGAGAGCTTCATTGGCCATCAGCAAAGGAAGGAATGATTTATTTGATAACTTAAAGTGGTGCATTACTAGCCCAGCGGCTAGTCGGGAGAGCCGAATTATCAGGCGTTCCCTTAGCCGTCCGCACCGCGGCTTTATATATAAGAACGCTGCGAGAGAAAAATATGGACGCACGCACGACGAGGACGACGCAACAGTCGCTGAGATGTGCAGCGGCGAGAAGGACGCACCTGCGCTTGCTAGCGACGCGAAGGGTGTGGCAGATCGCCGTCCGGCCGCGCTTGCGCCGTCGGCGGCCCCATATGGCCCCCCACTTATGACGACCAGTTCTATGGCTATGGATTTGATGGACACAGCTCCGGAAACTTTGAAGACAGCGCTGTCTGCTCCGCTCCCCGATTCTGAAGATGAGAGCTCCACCGCCCCTCAGCCACGCGGACCAAGCGGGAAACAGAAGAGGAGGGCAACAGCCGCGACGTCCGCTGTTCGCCGCTCGCCGATCGAGAAGAGGGCCAAGCAAGATTTCGCCCCTGGCGCTGATGGTTTTGTCCCGGCCCGGCGCACTGCAAGACCCATGCAGTCATCGAGGACGCTTCCAACTGCCGTCGCCAACTCATTCGACGCGATCGCTGACGCGCAGGACCAACTGCCGCGCGATCCTGCGCCGAAGAAAGACTCCCATCTTCCGCCGGTGGTCCTCCAGTTTCGGCCGCCCTATGGGGAACTGCAGAAGTTGTTGCGTAGCTGGACAACGGCCGTGTATACCGTGAAGCCTGCCGGACGAGACCTGTACATGGTCACACTCCGCACTGCTGATGACTATCGCCACGTCACCCAGGAGGCGTGTGAGCGCGGTATCCCGTTCTATACCAACGCTTCCGCACCTGACAAAGTCTTGAAGATTGTCATCCGGGACCTCCCATTCAACATGGAAGCCGGTCACCTGCATCGCGAACTCGCTGACCTGGGCTTCTACATACGGGCAGTCGTGAAGATGAAGTCGCCTAAATCGCACGATGATATGCCGCTCTTCCTGGTCGTCTGCTCCGACACCGTGGAGAACCGCAAACTATACCAATTGACGCGGGTCGCCGACGTTCCGGTTCAGACCGAAGATCTTCGCTCCAGGAGAGGCCCTGTGCAGTGCTTTCACTGCCGGGGGATCAATCACGTCCCGCGCCACTGCTCTATGCCGGACAGGTGTGTTAAATGCGCCGGCGCCAATGCAGGAAGTGCGTGCCCCCGTCCGCCCACTGAGAAGCCGACTTGTGCACTCTGTGGCGGTGCTCACGTGGCCACCTATCGTGGGTGTGAGGTGTGGAAGCGTGCCATCGCTCGCCAACGTGGCCAAACACCAGCGCCACATCCGAAGAAGCCAGCAACGAGACGGCTCGGCGTCTCTTTCGCGGCGGCAACGTCAGGGGCGCCCCCCGCCGTCCCGGCTGCGACGGCTGCTCCTGCTCCTGCCGCGTCCGATGCTGTGCCGATACCTGAGGCTCCTGCACCTCCACAGCTGCTAGTGGCGGACCCGGGTACTGCCTCTCCCGGGACGTCGGCCAGACCGCGCCCCGCCAATCGCCGGCGCGGGGGTCAGCGCCCCGTGGGTACCCAGCGCTCAGCACCGTCAGTCGAGCAGCCCCAGGTGGACTCTCACAGCGAGTCAGCAACGCCTCCCCCTTCCAGCGACGGGGCCGCGCCGGCTGCCTCCACCGCTGACCTGGCCAACCTCGTCGCGCATCTCACTGCCTTGGTGATCAGTGCTACGAAATTGATTGAAGCCCTGTCGCAGCAACTCACCGCTGCAGTGCCGCTGGCCTCTCCGGCCCCGACCGCTGTCAACACTCACCAGCTGCACCGTGGACAGCGTTAGAGGCCTCACGGTCATCGCGTGGAATGCCAACGGCGTCCGCACTCAAGCTGGTGAACTTCGCCAATTTCTTCGAGATGAAGCCGTCGACGTCTGCCTTATCAACGAAACCCACCTGAAGCCTGGGGTCAACGTCAGGGCGGCCAACTACTCCAGCTATCGCACCGATCGACTGACGGCGGGTGTTGGGACAGTCGTTTACGTCCGCAATGGCATTCGTCATCACATGATACAACTTCCACCACCGGCAACCCTGGAGGCCACTGGTGTCGTCGTTCACACCTCGGCGGGCGCCATCACGTTCGTCGCTGCCTATCGGCCGCCGTCTCGTCCACTGGACCCTGCTGACATCGATGCTCTGCTCTCCTTGAGAGGGCAGGTGTTCATCGCCGGGGACTTCAATAGCAAACATGTCTCCTGGAACTCCAGGATCACCAATGCCGCTGGCCGCTGCCTGCTCCGGGTAGCAGAACGCCACCATGCGCTTGTGGGGGGCCGTACGACCCGACAATCTTCCCTGCCCGTGGCCTCCCGGATATAATCAACATCGCGCTCGTCGAGGGCATCCCTCATCAGATCACCGCCACGACGAGGACCGCACTATCTTCTGATCATTTCTCAGTGGTTTTTGATATCGACTTAGACGTCCTGCAACAGCCCAGGCGAGGCATCTCACTTGCTGGCATCGACTGGGGCAGGTTTCAAGCAGCCGTGACGGACTCACTCGCCGCCGCGCCGCCCCCTGCAGAAGCTGGAGCGGACGCAGCACTTCTGCACTTTGCGGCAACCACGATCGACGCTGTCAACATAGCAACGCCACCCCGACCTCGAACTCCGCCTGACTACTCCCGCCAGCTGCCGCCGGACATCCTTGCGGCCATCACTGAGAAGAACGGGGTCTACCGGGAGTGGCAGCGGACAAGAAATGCCGACACCAAGCGCCTCCTCAACAGGATGCGGTGGGATATCCGGGTCGCCATTGACAACCATCGCAATCGCGACTGGAATAACAAGGTCGCCACCCTCTGTCTTGACGACGGCACGGCCTGGCAGACGACGAAGCGTTTCCTACGCCGCACGCAACGTATCCCTCCACTGCTGGTCAATGGTCAGGCTGTCTGCGAACCAGCTGCAAAGGCTGATGCCCTCGCAGACGTCTTTGAGGCTGCGTTTACGCCGATCGAAGACCCGACCGACGCTGTCCACGACGACCTGGTTGCTGACCGGCTCCCACGCTACTTGGAGGCACGCGACGACGATGACGTCATTGAAGAGACGACGGCGGAGGAGGTGTCGTCCATCCTGCGTGCCTGAACCCCGGGAAAGCTGCGGGCCCAGACGACGTTTCCAACGTCCTACTCCAGAAGTTGGCTGTCACTCATCTCGCCGCCGTCTTCAATGTAATCCTCCGGTCCAGCAGTTTTCCTCAGTCCTGGAAGCATACAGAGATCGTGGCGATTCCGAAGATGGGGAAGGATCTGCGTCAGCCCGCGAACTGCAGACCTATTAGTTTACTGCCGGCCGTCTCCAAGGTCTTTGAAAGGGTGTACATCAGGCGGCTGCAGCGCGACGTTGACGAGCAAGGCCTCCTCCCCAAAGAGCAGTTCGGCTTTCGCAGGGGCCACTCGGCAGTTCACCAACTCCTACGGCTAGTGGAAGATGCGTTCGTCGCCCTCGAGCAGCGCGAGTTCTTCGGCGCGGTGTTCCTGGACGTGTCGCATGCTTTCGACAGTGTGTGGCACCGCGGCCTCTTGTTCAGACTTTTTGAACTTGGGGTCCCGACGTCGCACGTCCGTCTCATCCATTCCTATCTTGCCGATAGGACCTTCCATGTGCGGGCCGTGCATGACGTGTCCTCCGTCCGCCGCATCAACGCCGGTGTGCCACAGGGCTCGGTCTTGGGACCACTCCTGTATTCGCTGTACACTTCTGATGGGCCGAAGATCGACCGTGTGCGGCTCGCCCTGTACCCGGATGACACGGCTCTATATACAAGGAGCCTCAATGCCGCCGTCATGCGCCGCCGTCTGCAGCTCGCCGTTGACACCCTGGCAGCCTGGGCCGTCAAGTGGCGTCTACAATTCAATGGGGCCAAGACACATTTCCTGATCGTCACCAGGCGACTCGTTCCTGCGGGTCTGCAACCGCTCACCGTCGGTGGCAGCCCTGTCCCGTGGCGTCCCACGGCGCATTACCTCGGCGTCACCATCGACCGCCGACTCACGTGGGTTCCGCACATCCGCGAAGTGAAGGCCAAAGTGCGAAACCGGCTTCGCGTCCTGTACCCGGTGCTGAACCCCGGCTCCCGACTACCACCGCGTCTGGGCATCACTCTCTACAAGGCGCTGCTCCGCCCTGTAATCCAATACGCCGCCGTCGTCTGGGGGAACGCCGCCGACACGAACCTGAATAAGCTGGAGACACTGCAGAATCGCATCCTTCGGCTGGCCTTGCACCTGCCTTACGATTTCCCCACCGCTCATCTTCACGACATCATGGAAGTACTTCTGCTCCGTGACCTCTTCCAGGCGGCCGCCCGCACCTTTTATGAACGTGCTGGCCGGTCACACAACACCCAAATCCGGACGCTGGGCCGCAAACTGCCGCGCAGCGTCAACACCCGCTGGTCACATCTGCTCGCTGCATAGCTAGCACTGCAGAACTGTGCTGAGGAGACACCCAAGAAGACATTCTACATGTGAAGACGCATTACATCGGCATGCATGGGAGGCAAAGCATTAACTGCTGCGAACTCCCTCACACATCGGAGGAAAAGTTATCTCCGTGCAGATCCACGCGAGAAAAATAAGGCCCCAGTTCTCTCCAGACTCTCATCAGCGTACCATCTGTGCCGGGAGTTGCATCGCTTCGGTATCATTGCTATAAACAGCCTCGGATGCCATAATAAGTTACTCGGGATACGCGTAACCATGAAATCATTTTCGAGTGAAGTGTTAATTCTGGGATGACCTTAATGATCTATCGTCAGTTCGCGTATGTCTATTTTCACGTACCGCCGCGGGACAGACATTCTACCATTATTTAGCGTGGCGTTTGATGAACATTATCATCAAATTATGGCGAGCATTCACTTAAGCATTTAATTTGAACAGTTATAGTTGCATCGGCGCATTAGACACTGAACTGCTCTGGTAGTTGGATTGTGTGGATTCTTTTTGGTCTGACTTTCAGAATATAGTGAACATTTTTGAAAGAATCGTTTTTTGATTATGAATCCCAGACAATCTCCTAATTCCTCAGAGCTGTAAGCTGTGGCTTTAAGTGTATTTCTCAGTTGAAGTGGGCACTAGGAATTCTAATTACAGGCTTCCCGTTTTGTTGATCACTTTCTGGTTGCCAATATTGTAGTCAGAGAGCCAGTGTTGAGAACGGCAAACAACAGCATTAAATAAATCATAGGAACATTTTAATAACAACAAAATTTCCACCCTCCGCCCCACATATGGTGCATCGTTGGGAAAGACATTTCCACATTACATTTCATTTATCATTAACAAATATGTCCATACGCCGCCCCACAGAATGCATAGTTCTGCAGAGAAACTAAAAATTAGACTACAAGTATCAGTGTCTAATGAAGAAAAACACCAAAGATGTGCCAGCAGACGGCATTTCCCGATGTCGGCGAGAAACCAAGCGGAAATCACAAGGAGTAAAAAGCAACATATTGTAAACCACCAGGAGTAAAAAGCAACATATACTTAACGGATTGTTTTTCGATCTTGAAAAGAAATGAAATTTAATTACAGACCGCTGATGGTAGTATAGTTCAATAAATCGAAACGTGTCTGGTGAAAAAACACGCACTTTCTTGTAATTGCAATGACAGAACAAAAATACCCTCAGAGAAAGCAACGTCATCTACGGATCCTTATATCTTTTCACCTAGAACTTTAATCCCACTCCTAAGCCTTTCATTTATTTCCGTCATTGGTTCTTCGATGTATAGATTGAACAGTAGGGGCGAAAGGCTACATCCCTCTCTTACATTATTTATAATCCGAGCACTTCGTTCTTGATTTGCGAATGCTATTGCTTTCTCTTGGTTCTTGCACATATTGTCTCTTTACTTATCGCATACCCGTCTTTTTTTCCTTTACTTTTTTTTTCAAAACTTCGAACATCCTGCACTATTTTACATTGTAGAACGTTTTCTCCAGGTCGACAAATCCTACGAACTTGTAATGATTTTCCTTCAGCATTGCCTCCATTATCAATCGCAACGCCAAAACTGTCCTTATAGTGCCTCAACCTTTCCTTTTGTCAACACCTTGGATTCATGAGCTGTTAAGCTGATTTTACGCTCGTTCTCTGACTTGTCAACTCTTGCTGTATTCGGAACACTGTCGATGACGTATTCCCAATTGTCTGAATTAATATCGTCAGCTGCATACGTTCTTCACATTGACGAGAATAGTCGTTTTGTTGCCCCCACCCCATACCCCAACCCAAAATGATTTCAGAACTTCCAACCGAATGTTATCGATCCCTTCTGCTTTATTTGATCTGCAGTCGTTGAAATCTCTTTTTAGTTCTGATTCTAATTCTGAGTCCCCTATCTCTTCCCCGTCGACTTTTGTTTCTTCTCCTATGACGTCATCACACAAGTGCTCCCCCTCCCAGAGGCCTTCAATGTGCTGTTTGCACCTATTCTTTCTCTCCTCTGCGTCTAGCAGTAGAATTCCCATTTCACTCTTAATGCTGCCGTTCTTGCTTTCAATTTCACCGAACGCTGTTCCCACTTTTCCGTGCACTGAGTCAGTCCTGACGATCATTTCTGTTTCGATTTCTTCATATTTTTCATGCAACCATTCCACCTTAGCTTCCCTGCACTCACTATTTATTTAGTTCCCAAGTTACTCGTATTTTTTTAGTATTCCTGAATTTTTGTAGTTCTTTCTTCAGTTACCCGTGGTTTCTTCGCAGTTACCTTCGTTGAAACTTTGTATTTTTTCCATTTGCTTTATTGTCATTTTTAGAGATGTCCATTCTTCGTCAACTGAACTGTTTGCTGAGCTTTTCATTATCGCAGCATCTATAGCTCCAGTAAACTTTAACCGCCTCTCTCCATTCCTTAGTACTTTCATATCACACTTCTTTGCGCATTCATTCTTCTTGACTAGTATCTTTAACATCAACTTACTCCTCATCATTAGTAAATTGTAATCTGGTTCTATTACATCTGCTCATGGTAAGCCTTACAATACAGTATCTGATTTCGGATATCTGCCTGAGCAAGATGTAATCAAACTGGAATCTTCCAGTATCTCCAGGCCTTTTGTAAGTATACCTCCTCCTCTTGTGAACAGAGTATTTTCTGTTACTAACTCATATTTATTGCTGAACTCAATAAGACTTTCTACTCTCTCGTCCCTACGACGAAGCCCATATTCAGCCGTCAACTATTCTTTTACTCCCTCCCAAATAACTCCATTCCTATCCCACATTAGATTTTCATCTCCCTTTACACACTGAACAACCAGTTCAATAACCTTATATATTTTCTCTCTCTGTTTCTCTTCTGCTTGTGACGTCAGCTTGTATACCTTAACTATTATTGTGGGTGTTAGTTGGCTGTAGATTCTGATGAGAACAACTCTATCACCAAACTGTTCACAGTAAGTCACTCTCTGCCCTACCTTCCTATTCATAACTGAAACCTGCTGGTCAAGGGAATGTAGGACTTGGTTACGATTATGGACGGGGCCGTAATCAGTTACTATTGGTTGCCTTTTACAGTTACACACATTTATTTTTAAATTAGTATTTCCAGACTGAACAATAAATAAAAAATACCACACGTTGTTAATGAAGGAATAAACAACTGTGTGAATAATAGGGTTTTCAGTGTGTTACAATTTAGCAAATCACCATAAAATATAGATACAATGTTTTAAAAAAAATCAAGCCACTTTGATCACGACTGTAAGCCTTACACGCCAAGAACGGCAATAAATTAAGAATGTTTAAGAACTCGCTGCAATTACAACTTACAGGTATTGAAATATTAAAAAGTAAGTGGCCACAAACACATCAGAAGGTATCAGATTCCAGGAATGGCAGTAAATAATGTTTCAAGGCTTACTGCTACAATACAAATATCGAATTATTTTTTCAAAGCAAATGACCACAATCACGGCTGAAGGCCTTACACGCCAGGAACGGGAATTATATAAAGATTTAGAAACCTGGTGTAAAACAGCTTATACAAGCAAGGGTTAATTAAAAGAAAGAAGCAACTGACCACCAGATGAATGAAATAAGATGATAGTAACCTTGTAACACAACCCTTGCACTGCTAGATTTAGTCCAGAAGGCGACTGGAACTATTAACTAGACATACATAAACTTTAATGTAGGCATTACAAGGCATGGTAATAAGTAATACCGTAATAAAACACAAGGACCAGTCACAGGCTCCAGGAATCGACCTCTGAGAAGGTGCGGCAACAAACACCTTCGCGAGTGATAAGATAGGTAACTCACTTGCATTCACTTCACAAGATGGTAACTCAGTCTAGTGGCAGTCTAACGAATGACTAATGGTAATCTTGCTGAAGCTACCTGACCAAATGCAAGAATGTAACAACACGTCAAAGCAGGAACTGGCGGACTGCACTACACCCCCAGAATACTGTGCTTAGAGCGCCCGGAACGGGAAAGGAAACACCCCCACCAGAGTAGAAGAATCACAAACGGCCTACAATCAAGAAAGCTGTCAAAACTACACACTGCCGTTACATACACTAACCCCGAGGGCAGGTAACTGGGGCCACAAGGCAGGAGAAATACCTCTGGTTGAACTTAACAAATTGTAACAAGCTGAACACAGTAAATAGTAATAAGAAGTCGAGGAAAGCTAATCAGATCCGCTTTCCACAAGCACTCCACTCGCTGCTATACGCCTC
The DNA here is from genome assembly GCF_023897955.1 of Schistocerca gregaria. NCBI lineage: Eukaryota > Metazoa > Arthropoda > Insecta > Orthoptera > Acrididae > Schistocerca > Schistocerca gregaria. The sequence continues at coordinate 716,269,193 of NC_064923.1, forward strand.
GGCGACACTACGAGCAGCAACAGGAACCCAAGTCACTGGTGAATCGCGAGATTTCACATTGGTGGAGGTTTCTCTACTTGGAATGAAATGCACTCATCTTAAAGCTTGCTGAATCAGGTTTACGACGAGGTCGTGCACCCACGTGATTAAAGCCCTTCCATCCAGCAGTCCACGCGCGCCGCCAGCAGTCCCGGCGTGTTCTGGCACTGCGCGGACCTGGCTCCTCCTGAGTCTCCAACCGAACTGGCGCTCTCACACGACACGAAAAAACAACGACGTCGCCCCAAAGATACGGCAACAGTTACTACATATCGATAACCGCCGCTGCTGCCACTAGCGGACAGGCAACGCTTGCGAAAAGGGTAGCGCCAGTCAAGACGATAAGATGACAAACAACTGCAACCATGACAACTTAAAGACATGGTCTGGCCTCACCAGAGGGCGGAAAACTACAAAAGGCTCAACATCCCCCTCTCAAGGAGAAACCTCGGGGGGGGGGGGGGGGGGGAATAATTTGATTAAGGTGGTCCCGGTATTGCTTACCAGTACAGTTGTCCTTAACCAGACGATTAACTGAGCCTAAAATCCGCATAATCTTGCAAGGACCCTGAAAATGGGAAGTAATCTTACCAAGGTTGCTAACACGCACCTCCCTCCCAGAAAAATTACGGACATACACCTGATCTCCCGGTTTACCCCAGAAGTCTCGCCGATTACGGTTGTACATCTACATCTACATGACTACAGCTACATCTACATGACTACTCTGCAATTCACATTTAAGTGCTTGGCAGAGGGTTCATCGAACCACAGTCATACTATCTCTCTACTATTCCACTCCCTAACAGCGCGCGGGAAAAACGAACACCTAAACCTTTCTGTTCGAGCTCTGATTTCTCTTATTTTATTTTGATGATCATTCCTACCTATGTAGGTTGGGCTCAACAAAATATTTTCGCATTCGGAAGAGAATGATGGTGACTCAAAATTTCGTAAAAAGATCTCGCCGCGACGAAAAACGTCTTTGCTGTAATGCCTTCCATCCCAATTCGCGTATCATATCTGCCACACTCTCGCCCCTATTACGTGATAATACAAAACGAGCTGCTCTTTTTTGCACCCTTTCTATGTCCTCCGTCAATCCCACCTGGTAAGGATCCCACACCGCGCAGCAATATTCTAACAGAGTACGAACGAGTGTAGTGTAAGCTGTCTCTTTAGTGGACTTGTTGCATCTTCTAAGTGTCCTGCCAATGAAACGCAACCTTTTATAACGACCAGCTTGTCTATATTATGTGGACCCTGAGAATATTGTGCCTCCCATCATTACAGATTTCTTTGAAGACCTGAGGGGTTATCTCTGCAGCGATTACATCTTGAATCCCCCATAGGTTCGAAAGGGAGGAATTAACAGGATAAGCAAACATAAAGGAAACCGGAGTACCTTCAAAGCCACATGGCTGGCGGTATTGAAGGTAAAGCTAAGCCAAGGCAGACTAGAATCCCACTTACTTGGAGACTTCTGATGAAAGATAATCAGTGCGTATTTAAGGTTACGATTTAACCCTTTCCGCAATGGACCCCAGCGAATAATACAAAGTGGTAGTTACGTGTTTAACACCGCTTTGAAAGCAGATGGCCTTGAAGGAAGACGACAGAAAGGCCGGCGCATTATCACTAACTATTTGCTTAGGAGGTCCAAAAACACTAAATACGTTACTTAAACGCGCAATGGTGGTGGTAGGAGTCACATTACGACTCGGAAGAAGCCAGGTAAACCTCGAAAACGAGTCAATAATAACTAATGCATACCGATGGACTCTTTTGGCGCGAGGTAAGGGGCCGACATAATCAATATAAAGTTTGTCCATGGGGCAAGATTCACGCTCAGAATTACTGTTTTAAAAATCAATGTGTTTAACTGTAAAAGGCACTTTCACTTGTTAACCACGTATAACCATCATTGTACTCCTCAGGTACATTATCCGCACAGTCGAGTGTACATTACATCAAACATTCGACTGACTCTATTGCACAAACGCTAATATGCTGTCCTTTACTACGTTGTCCTGGAGATGGGATTTGTGGCCCCTGTCCAACAAGGATGATGAACTACGTAGCTCGACATCTGTTTGAATATCACTTTCACTTGTTAACCACGTATCACCATCATTGTACTCCTCAGGTACATTATCTGCACAGTCGAGTGTACATTACAACAAACATTCGACTGACTCTATTGCACAAACGCTAATATACTGTCATTTACTACGTTGCCCTGGAGATGGGATTTGAGGCCCCTGTCCAACAAGGATGATGAACTACGTAGCTCGACATCTGTTTGAATATCACTTTCACTTGTTAACATTATCACCATCATTGTACTCCTCAGGTACATTATCCGCACAGTCGAGTGTACATTACATCAAACATTCGACTGACTCTATTGCGCAAACGCTAATATACTGTCCTTTACTACGTTGCCCTGGAGATGGGATTTGTGGCCCCTGTCCAACAAGGATGATGAACTACGTAGCTCGACATCTGTTTGAATATCACTTTCACTTGTTAACCATATCACCATCATTGTACTCCTCAGGTACATTATCCGCACAGTCGAGTGTACATTACATCAAACATTCGACTGACTCTATTGCGCAAACGCTAATATACTGTCCTTTACTACGTTGCCCTGGAGATGGGATTTGTGGCCCCTGTCTAACAACGATGATGAACTACGCAGCTCGACATCTGTTTGAATATCACTTTCACTTGTTAACATTATCACCATCATTGTACTCCTCAGGTACATTATCCGCACAGTCGAGTGTACATTACATCAAACATTCGACTGACTCTATTGCGCAAACGCTAATATACTGTCCTTTACTACGTTGTCCTGGAGATGGGATTTGTGGCCCCTGTCCAACAAGGATGATGAACTACGTAGCTCGACATCTGTTTGAATATCACTTTCACTTGTTAACCATATCACCATCATTGTACTCCTCAGGTACATTATCCGCACAGTCGAGTGTACATTACATCAAACATTCGACTGACTCTATTGCACAAACGCTAATATACTGTCCTTTACTACGTTGTGCTGGAGATGGGATTTGTGGCCCCTGTCCAACAAGGATGATGAACTACGTAGCTCGACATCTGTTTGAATATCACTTTCACTTGTTAACCATATCACCATCATTGTACTGCTCAGGTACATTATCCGCACAGTCGAGTGTACATTACATCAAACATTCGACTGACCCTATTGCGCAAACGCTCATACACTGTCCTTTACTACGTTGCCCTGGAGATGGGATTTGTTGCCCCTGTGCAACAAGGATGATAAACTACGTAGCTTGACATCTGTTTGAATATCACTTTCACTTGTTAACCATATCACCATCATTGTACTCCTCAGGTACATTATCTGCACAGTCGAGTGTAAATTACATCAAACATTCGACTGACTCTATTGCGCAAACGCTCATATACTGTCCTTTACTACGTTGCCCTGGAGATGGGATTTGTGGCCCCTGTCCAACAAGGATGATGAACTACGTAGCTCGACATCTGTTTGAATATCACTTTCACTTGTTAACCACGTATCACCATCATTGTACTCCTCAGGTACATTATCCGCACAGTCGAGTGTACATTACATCAAACATTCGACTGACTCTCTTGCGCAAACGCGAATATACTGTCCTTTACTACGTTGCCCTGGAGATGGGATTTGTGGCCCCTGTCCAACAAGGAAGATGAACTACGTAGCTCGACATCTGTTTGAATATCACTTTCACTTGTTAACCATATCACCATCATTGTACTCCTCAGGTACATTATCTGCACAGTCGAGTGTACATTACATCAAACATTCGACTGACTCTATTGCGTAAACGCTCATATACTGTCCTTTACTACGTTGCCCTGGAGATGGGATTTGTGGCCCCTGTGCAACAAGGATGATAAACTACGTAGCTCGACATCTGTTTGAATATCACTTTCACTTGTTAACCATATCACCATCATTGTACTGCTCAGGTACATTATCCGCACAGTCGAGTGTACATTACATCAAACATTCGACTGACTCTATTGCGCAAACGCTAATATACTGTCCTTTATTACGTAGCCCTAGAGATGGGATTTGTGGCCCCTGTCTAACAACGATGATGAACTACGCAGCTCGACATCTGTTTGAATACCACTTTCACTTGTTAACCATATCACCATCATTGTACTGCTCAGGTACATTATCCGCACAGTCGAGTGTACATTACATCAAACATTCGACTGACTCTATTGCTCAAACGCTAATATACTGTCCTTTACTACGTTGTCCTGGAGATGGGATTTGTGGCCCCTGTCCAACAAGGATGATGAACTACGTAGCTCGACATCTGTTTGAATATCACTTTCACTTGTTAACCATATCACCATCATTGTACTGCTCAGGTACATTATCCGCACAGTCGAGTGTACATTACATCAAACATTCGACTGACTCTATTGCGCAAACGCTAATATACTGTCCTTTACTACGTTGTCCTGGAGATGGGATTTGTGGCCCCTGTCCAACAAGGATGATGAACTACGTAGCTCGACATCTGTTTGTACATCACTTTCACTTGTTAACCATATCACCATCATTGTACTCCTCAGGTACATTATCCGCACAGTCGAGTGTACATTACATCAAACATTCGACTGACTCTATTGCGTAAACGCTCATATACTGTCCTTTACTACGTTGCCCTGGAGATGGGATTTGTGGCCCCTGTCCAACAAGGATGATGAACTACGTAGCTCGACATCTGTTTGAATATCACTTTCACTTGTTAACCACGTATCACAATCATTGTACTCCTCAGGTACATTATCCGCACAGTCGAGTGTACATTACATCAAACATTCGACTGACTCTATTGCGCAAACGCTAATATACTGTCCTTTATTACGTAGCCCTAGAGATGGGATTTGTGGCCCCTGTCCAACAAGGATGATGAACTACGTAGCTCGACATCTGTTTGAATATCACTTTCACTTGTTAACCATATCACCATCATTGTACTCCTCAGGTACATTATCCGCACAGTCGAGTGTGCATTACATCAAACATTCGACTAACTCTATTGCACAAACGCTAATATACTGTCCTTTACTACGTTGTGGTGGAGATGGGATTTGTGGCCCCTGTCCAACAAGGATGATGAACTACGTAGCTCGACATCTGTTTGAATATCACTTTCACTTGTTAACCATATCACCATCATTGTACTGCTCAGGTACATTATCCGCACAGTCGAGTGTACATTACATCAAACATTCGACTGACTCTATTGCTCAAACGCTAATATACTGTCCTTTACTACGTTGTCCTGGAGATGGGATTTGTGGCCCCTGTCCAACAAGGATGATGAACTACGTAGCTCGACATCTGTTTGAATATCACTTTCACTTGTTAACCATATCACCATCATTGTACTCCTCAGGTACATTATCCGCACAGTCGAGTGTACATTACATCAAACATTCGACTGAGTCTATTGCACAAACGCTAATATACTGTCCTTTACTACGTTGTGCTGGAGATGGGATTTGTGGCCCCTGTCCAACAAGGATGATGAACTACGTAGCTCGACATCTGTTTGAATATCACTTTCACTTGTTAACCATATCACCATCATAGTACTGCTCAGGTACATTATCCGCACAGTCGAGTGTACATTACATCAAACATTCGACTGACCCTATTGCGCAAACGCTCATACACTGTCCTTTACTACGTTGCCCTGGAGATGGGATTTGTGGCCCCTGTGCAACAAGGATGATAAACTACGTAGCTCGACATCTGTTTGAATATCACTTTCACTTGTTAACCACGTATCACCATCATTGAACTCCTCAGGTACATTATCCGCACAGTCGAGTGTACATTACATCAAACATTCGACTGACTCTATTGCGCAAACGCTAATATACTGTCCTTTATTACGTAGCCCTAGAGATGGGATTTGTGGCCCCTGTCCAACAAGGATGATGAACTACGTAGCTCGACATCTGTTTGAATATCACTTTCACTTGTTAACCATATCACCATCATTGTACTCCTCAGGTACATTATCTGCACAGTCGAGTGTACATTACATCAAACATTCGACTGACTCTATTGCGCAAACGCTCATATACTGTCCTTTACTACGTTGCCCTGGAGATGGGATTTGTGGCCCCTGTCCAACAAGGATGATGAACTACGTAGCTCGACATCTGTTTGAATATCACTTTCACTGGTTAACCACGTATCACCATCATTGTACTCCTCAGGTACATTATCCGCACAGTCGAGTGTACATTACATCAAACATTCGACTGACTCTCTTGCGCAAACGCGAATATACTGTCCTTTACTACGTTGCCCTGGAGATGGGATTTGTGGCCCCTGTCCAACAAGGATGATGAACTACGTAGCTCGACATCTGTTTGAATATCACTTTCACTTGTTAACCATATCACCATCATTGTACTCCTCAGGTACATTATCTGCACAGTCGAGTGTACATTACATCAAACATTCGACTGACTCTATTGCGTAAACGCTCATATACTGTCCTTTACTACGTTGCCCTGGAGATGAGATTTGTGGCCCCTGTCCAACAAGGATGATGAAATACGTAGCTCGACATCTGTTTGAATATCACTTTCACTTGTTAACCACGTATCACCATCATTGAACTCCTCAGGTACATTATCCGCACAGTCGAGTGTACATTACATCAAACATTCGACTGACTCTATTGCGCAAACGCTAATATACTGTCCTTTATTACGTAGCCCTAGAGATGGGATTTGTGGCCCCTGTCCAACAAGGATGATGAACTACGCAGCTCGACATCTGTTTGAATATCACTTTCACTTGTTAACCATATCACCATCATTGTACTGCTCAGGTACATTATCCGCACAGTCGAGTGTACATTACATCAAACATTCGACTGACTCTATTGCGCAAACGCTAATATACTGTCCTTTACTACGTTGTCCTGGAGATGGGATTTGTGGCCCCTGTCCAACAAGGATGATGAACTACGTAGCTCGACATCTGTTTGTATATCACTTTCACTTGTTAACATTATCACCATCATTGTACTCCTCAGGTACATTATCTGCACAGTCGAGTGTACATTACATCAAACATTCGACTGACTCTATTGCGCAAACGCTAATATACTGTCCTTTCTTACGTAGCCCTAGAGATGGGATTTGTGGCCCCTGTGCAACAAGGATGATAAACTACGTAGCTCGACATCTGTTTGAATATCACTTTCACTTGTTAACCATATCACCATCATTGTACTGCTCAGGTACATTATCCGCACAGTCGAGTGTACATTACATCAAACATTCGACTGACTCTATTGCGCAAACGCTAATATACTGTCCTTTACTACGTTGTCCTGGAGATGGGATTTGTGGCCCCTGTCCAACAAGGATGATGAACTACGTAGCTCGACATCTGTTTGTATATCACTTTCACTTGTTAACATTATCACCATCATTGTACTCCTCAGGTACATTATCTGCACAGTCGAGTGTACATTACATCAAACATTCGACTGACTCTATTGCGCAAACGCTAATATACTGTCCTTTCTTACGTAGCCCTAGAGATGGGATTTGTGGCCCCTGTGCAACAAGGATGATGAACTACGTAGCTCGACATCTGTTTGAATATCACTTTCACTTGTTAACCATATCACAATCATTGTACTCCTCAGGTACATTATCCGCACAGTCGAGTGTACATTACATCAAACATTCGACTGACTCTATTGCGCAAACGCTAATATACTGTCCTTTACTACGTTGTCCTGGAGATGGGATTTGTGGCCCCTGTCCAACAAGGATGATGAACTACGTAGCTCGACATCTGTTTGTATATCACTTTCACTTGTTAACATTATCACCATCATTGTACTCCTCAGGTACATTATCCGCACAGTCGAGTGTACATTACATCAAACATTCGACTGACTCTATTGCGCAAACGCTAATATACTGTCCTTTCTTACGTAGCCCTAGAGATGGGATTTGTGGCCCCTGTGCAACAAGGATGATAAACTACGTAGCTCGACATCTGTTTGAATATCACTTTCACTTGTTAACCATATCACCATCATTGTACTGCTCAGGTACATTATCCGCACAGTCGAGTGTACATTACATCAAACATTCGACTGACTCTATTGCGCAAACGCTAATATACTGTCCTTTCTTACGTAGCCCTAGAGATGGGATTTGTGGCCCCTGTGCAACAAGGATGATAAACTACGTAGCTCGACATCTGTTTGAATATCACTTTCACTTGTTAACCATATCACCATCATTGTACTGCTCAGGTACATTATCTGCACAGTCGAGTGTACATTACATCAAACATTCGACTGACTCTATTGCGCAAACGCTAATATACTGTCCTTTCTTACGTAGCCCTAGAGATGGGATTAGTGGCCCCTGTGCAACAAGGATGATAAACTACGTAGCTCGACATCTGTTTGAATATCACTTTCACTTGTTAACCATATCACCATCATTGTACTGCTCAGGTACATTATCCGCACAGTCGAGTGTACATTACATCAAACATTCGACTGACCCTATTGCGCAAACGCTCATACACTGTCCTTTACTACGTTGCCCTGGAGATGGGATTTGTGGCCCCTGTGCAACAAGGATGATGAACTACGCAGCTCGACATCTGTTTGTATATCACTTTCACTTGTTAACCATATCACAATCATTGTACTCCTCAGGTACATTATCCGCACAGTCGAGTGTACATTACATCAAACATTCGACTGACTCTATTGCGCAAACGCTAATATACTGTCCTTTACTACGTTGTCCTGGAGATGGGATTTGTGGTCCCTGTCCAACAAGGATGATGAACTACGCAGCTCGACATCTGTTTGTATATCACTTTCACTTGTTAACCATATCACCATCATTGTACTCCTCAGGTACATTATCTGCACAGTCGAGTGTACATTACATCAAACATTCGACTGACTCTATTGCACAAACGCTAATATACTGTCCTTTATTACGTAGCCCTAGAGATGGGATTTGTGGCCCCTGTGCAACAAGGATGATAAACTACGTAGCTCGACATCTGTTTGAATATCACTTTCACTTGTTAACCATATCACCATCATTGTACTGCTCAGGTACATTATCCGCACAGTCGAGTGTACATTACATCAAACATTCGACTGACCCTATTGCGCAAACGCTCATACACTGTCCTTTACTACGTTGCCCTGGAGATGGGATTTGTGGCCCCTGTGCAACAAGGATGACAAACTACGTAGCTCGACATCTGTTTGAATATCACTTTCACTTGTTAACCATATCACCATCATTGTACTCCTCAGGTACATTATCTGCACAGTCGAGTGTACATTACATCAAACATTCGACTGACTCTATTGCGCAAACGCTCATATACTGTCCTTTACTACGTTGCCCTGGAGATGGGATTTGTGGCCCCTGTCCAACAAGGATGATGAACTACGTAGCTCGACATCTGTTTGAATATCACTTTCACTTGTTAACCATATCACCATCATTGTACTGCTCAGGTACATTATCCGCACAGTCGAGTGTACATTACATCAAACATTCGACTGACCATATTGCGCAAACGCTCATACACTGTCCTTTACTACGTTGCCCTGGAGATGGGATTTGTGGCCCCTGTGCAACAAGGATGATAAACTACGTAGCTCGACATCTGTTTGAACATCACTTTCACTTGTTAACCATATCACCATCATTGTACTCCTCAGGTACATTATCCGCACAGTCGAGTGTGCATTACATCAAACATTCGACTAACTCTATTGCACAAACGCTAATATACTGTCCTTTACTACGTTGTGGTGGAGATGGGATTTGTGGCCCCTGTCCAACAAGGATGATGAACTACGTAGCTCGACATCTGTTTGAATATCACTTTCACTTGTTAACCACGTATCACCATCATTGTACTCCTCAGGTACATTATCCGCACAGTCGAGTGTACATTACATCAACCATTCGACTGACTCTATTGCGCAAACGCTAATATACTGTCCTTTACTACGTTGTCCTGGAGATGGGATTTGTGGCCCCTGTCCAACAAGGATAATGAACTACGTAGCTCGACATCTGTTTGAATATCACTTTCACTTGTTAACCATATCACCATCATTGTACTCCTCAGGTACATTATCCGCACAGTCGAGTATACATTACATCAAACATTCCACTGACCCTATTGCTCAAACGCTAATATACTGTCCTTTACTGCGTTGTCCTGGAGATGGGATTTGTGGCCCCTGTCCAACAAGGATGATGAACTACGTAGCTCGACATCTGTTTGTATATCACTCTCACATGTTAACCATATCACAATCATTGTACTCCTCAGGTACATTATCCGCACAGTCGAGTGTACATTACATCAAACATTCGACTGACTCTATTGCGCAAACGCTAATATACTGTCCTTTACTACGTTGTCCTGGAGATGGGATTTGTGGTCCCTGTCCAACAAGGATGATGAACTACGCAGCTCGACATCTGTTTGTATATCACTTTCACTTGTTAACCATATCACCATCATTGTACTCCTCAGGTACATTATCTGCACAGTCGAGTGTACATTACATCAAACATTCGACTGACTCTATTGCGCAAACGCTAATATACTGTCCTTTATTACGTAGCCCTAGAGATGGGATTTGTGGCCCCTGTGCAACAAGGATGATAAACTACGTAGCTCGACATCTGTTTGAATATCACTTTCACTTGTTAACCATATCACCATCATTGTACTGCTCAGGTACATTATCCGCACAGTCGAGTGTACATTACATCAAACATTCGACTGACCCTATTGCGCAAACGCTCATACACTGTCCTTTACTACGTTGCCCTGGAGATGGGATTTGTGGCCCCTGTGCAACAAGGATGACAAACTACGTAGCTCGACATCTGTTTGAATATCACTTTCACTTGTTAACCATATCACCATCATTGTACTCCTCAGGTACATTATCCGCACAGTCGAGTATACATTACATCAAACATTCGACTGACTCTATTGCACAAACGCTAATATACTGTCCTTTACTACGTTGTCCTGGCGATGGGATTTGTGGCCCCTGTCCAACAAGGATGATGAACTACGTAGCTCGACATCTGTTTGAATATCACTTTCACTTGTTAACCATATCACCATCATTGTACTCCTCAGGTACATTATCCGCACAGTCGAGTGTACATTACATCAAACATTCGACTGACTCTATTGCGCAAACGCTAATATACTGTCCTTTACTACGTTGTCCTGGAGATGGGATTTGTGGCCCCTGTCCAACAAGGATGATGAACTACGTAGCTCGACATCTGTTTGTATATCACTTTCACTTGTTAACATTATCACCATCATTGTACTCCTCAGGTACATTATCTGCACAGTCGAGTGTACATTACATCAAACATTCGACTGACTCTATTGCGCAAACGCTAATATACTGTCCTTTCTTACGTAGCCCTAGAGATGGGATTTGTGGCCCCTGTGCAACAAGGATGATAAACTACGTAGCTCGACATCTGTTTGAATATCACTTTCACTTGTTAACCATATCACCATCATTGTACTGCTCAGGTACATTATCCGCACAGTCGAGTGTACATTACATCAAACATTCGACTGACCCTATTGCGCAAACGCTCATACACTGTCCTTTACTACGTTGTCCTGGAGATGGGATTTGTGGCCCCTGTCCAACAAGGATGATGAACTACGTAGCTCGACATCTGTTTGAATATCACTTTCACTTGTTAACCATATCACCATCATTGTACTGCTCAGGTACATTATCCGCACAGTCGAGTGTACATTACATCAAACCTTCGACTGACTCTATTGCGCAAACGCTAATATACTGTCCTTTACTACGTTGTCCTGGAGATGGGATTTGTGGCCCCTGTCCAACAAGGATGATGAACTACGTAGCTCGACATCTGTTTGTGTATCACTTTCACTTGTTAACCATATCACCATCATTGTACTCCTCAGGTACATTATCCGCACAGTCGAGTGTACATTACATCAAACATTCGACTGACTCTATTGCGTAAACGCTCATATACTGTCCTTTACTACGTTGCCCTGGAGATGGGATTTGTGGCCCCTGTCCAACAAGGATGATGAACTACGTAGCTCGACATCTGTTTGAATATCACTTTCACTTGTTAACCACGTATCACAATCATTGTACTCCTCAGGTACATTATCCGCACAGTCGAGTGTACATTACATCAAACATTCGACTGACTCTATTGCGCAAACGCTAATATACTGTCCTTTATTACGTAGCCCTAGAGATGGGATTTGTGGCCCCTGTCCAACAAGGATGATGAACTACGTAGCTCGACATCTGTTTGAATATCACTTTCACTTGTTAACCATATCACCATCATTGTACTCCTCAGGTACATTATCCGCACAGTCGAGTGTGCATTACATCAAACATTCGACTAACTCTATTGCACAAACGCTAATATACTGTCCTTTACTACGTTGTGGTGGAGATGGGATTTGTGGCCCCTGTCCAACAAGGATGATGAACTACGTAGCTCGACATCTGTTTGAATATCACTTTCACTTGTTAACCATATCACCATCATTGTACTGCTCAGGTACATTATCCGCACAGTCGAGTGTACATTACATCAACCATTCGACTGACTCTATTGCGCAAACGCTAATACACTGTCCTTTACTACGTTGTCCTGGAGATGGGATTTGTGGTCCCTGTCCAACAAGGATGATGAACTACGCAGCTCGACATCTGTTTTAATATCACTTTCACTTGTTAACCATATCACCATCATTGTACTGCTCAGGTACATTATCCGCACAGTCGAGTGTACATTACATCAAACATTCGACTGACTCTATTGCTCAAACGCTAATATACTGTCCTTTACTACGTTGTCCTGGAGATGGGATTTGTGGCCCCTGTCCAACAAGGATGATGAACTACGTAGCTCGACATCTGTTTGAATATCACTTTCACTTGTTAACCATATCACCATCATTGTACTCCTCAGGTACATTATCCGCACAGTCGAGTGTACATTACATCAAACATTCGACTGAGTCTATTGCACAAACGCTAATATACTGTCCTTTACTACGTTGTGCTGGAGATGGGATTTGTGGCCCCTGTCCAACAAGGATGATGAACTACGTAGCTCGACATCTGTTTGAATATCACTTTCACTTGTTAACCATATCACCATCATTGTACTGCTCAGGTACATTATCCGCACAGTCGAGTGTACATTACATCAAACATTCGACTGACCCTATTGCGCAAACGCTCATACACTGTCCTTTACTACGTTGCCCTGGAGATGGGATTTGTGGCCCCTGTGCAACAAGGATGATAAACTACGTAGCTCGACATCTGTTTGAATATCACTTTCACTTGTTAACCACGTATCACCATCATTGAACTCCTCAGGTACATTATCCGCACAGTCGAGTGTACATTACATCAAACATTCGACTGACTCTATTGCGCAAACGCTAATATACTGTCCTTTATTACGTAGCCCTAGAGATGGGATTTGTGGCCCCTGTCCAACAAGGATGATGAACTACGTAGCTCGACATCTGTTTGAATATCACTTTCACTTGTTAACCATATCACCATCATTGTACTCCTCAGGTACATTATCTGCACAGTCGAGTGTACATTACATCAAACATTCGACTGACTCTATTGCGCAAACGCTCATATACTGTCCTTTACTACGTTGCCCTGGAGATGGGATTTGTGGCCCCTGTCCAACAAGGATGATGAACTACGTAGCTCGACATCTGTTTGAATATCACTTTCACTGGTTAACCACGTATCACCATCATTGTACTCCTCAGGTACATTATCCGCACAGTCGAGTGTACATTACATCAACCATTCGACTGACTCTATTGCGCAAACGCTAATATACTGTCCTTTACTACGTTGTCCTGGAGATGGGATTTGTGGCCCCTGTCCAACAAGGATAATGAACTACGTAGCTCGACATCTGTTTGAATATCACTTTCACTTGTTAACCATATCACCATCATTGTACTCCTCAGGTACATTATCCGCACAGTCGAGTATACATTACATCAAACATTCCACTGACCCTATTGCTCAAACGCTAATATACTGTCCTTTACTGCGTTGTCCTGGAGATGGGATTTGTGGCCCCTGTCCAACAAGGATGATGAACTACGTAGCTCGACATCTGTTTGTATATCACTCTCACATGTTAACCATATCACAATCATTGTACTCCTCAGGTACATTATCCGCACAGTCGAGTGTACATTACATCAAACATTCGACTGACTCTATTGCGCAAACGCTAATATACTGTCCTTTACTACGTTGTCCTGGAGATGGGATTTGTGGTCCCTGTCCAACAAGGATGATGAACTACGCAGCTCGACATCTGTTTGTATATCACTTTCACTTGTTAACCATATCACCATCATTGTACTCCTCAGGTACATTATCTGCACAGTCGAGTGTACATTACATCAAACATTCGACTGACTCTATTGCGCAAACGCTAATATACTGTCCTTTATTACGTAGCCCTAGAGATGGGATTTGTGGCCCCTGTGCAACAAGGATGATAAACTACGTAGCTCGACATCTGTTTGAATATCACTTTCACTTGTTAACCATATCACCATCATTGTACTGCTCAGGTACATTATCCGCACAGTCGAGTGTACATTACATCAAACATTCGACTGACCCTATTGCGCAAACGCTCATACACTGTCCTTTACTACGTTGCCCTGGAGATGGGATTTGTGGCCCCTGTGCAACAAGGATGACAAACTACGTAGCTCGACATCTGTTTGAATATCACTTTCACTTGTTAACCATATCACCATCATTGTACTCCTCAGGTACATTATCCGCACAGTCGAGTATACATTACATCAAACATTCGACTGACTCTATTGCACAAACGCTAATATACTGTCCTTTACTACGTTGTCCTGGCGATGGGATTTGTGGCCCCTGTCCAACAAGGATGATGAACTACGTAGCTCGACATCTGTTTGAATATCACTTTCACTTGTTAACCATATCACCATCATTGTACTCCTCAGGTACATTATCCGCACAGTCGAGTGTACATTACATCAAACATTCGACTGACTCTATTGCGCAAACGCTAATATACTGTCCTTTACTACGTTGTCCTGGAGATGGGATTTGTGGCCCCTGTCCAACAAGGATGATGAACTACGTAGCTCGACATCTGTTTGTATATCACTTTCACTTGTTAACATTATCACCATCATTGTACTCCTCAGGTACATTATCTGCACAGTCGAGTGTACATTACATCAAACATTCGACTGACTCTATTGCGCAAACGCTAATATACTGTCCTTTCTTACGTAGCCCTAGAGATGGGATTTGTGGCCCCTGTGCAACAAGGATGATAAACTACGTAGCTCGACATCTGTTTGAATATCACTTTCACTTGTTAACCATATCACCATCATTGTACTGCTCAGGTACATTATCCGCACAGTCGAGTGTACATTACATCAAACATTCGACTGACCCTATTGCGCAAACGCTCATACACTGTCCTTTACTACGTTGTCCTGGAGATGGGATTTGTGGCCCCTGTCCAACAAGGATGATGAACTACGTAGCTCGACATCTGTTTGAATATCACTTTCACTTGTTAACCATATCACCATCATTGTACTGCTCAGGTACATTATCCGCACAGTCGAGTGTACATTACATCAAACCTTCGACTGACTCTATTGCGCAAACGCTAATATACTGTCCTTTACTACGTTGTCCTGGAGATGGGATTTGTGGCCCCTGTCCAACAAGGATGATGAACTACGTAGCTCGACATCTGTTTGTGTATCACTTTCACTTGTTAACCATATCACCATCATTGTACTCCTCAGGTACATTATCCGCACAGTCGAGTGTACATTACATCAAACATTCGACTGACTCTATTGCGTAAACGCTCATATACTGTCCTTTACTACGTTGCCCTGGAGATGGGATTTGTGGCCCCTGTCCAACAAGGATGATGAACTACGTAGCTCGACATCTGTTTGAATATCACTTTCACTTGTTAACCACGTATCACAATCATTGTACTCCTCAGGTACATTATCCGCACAGTCGAGTGTACATTACATCAAACATTCGACTGACTCTATTGCGCAAACGCTAATATACTGTCCTTTATTACGTAGCCCTAGAGATGGGATTTGTGGCCCCTGTCCAACAAGGATGATGAACTACGTAGCTCGACATCTGTTTGAATATCACTTTCACTTGTTAACCATATCACCATCATTGTACTCCTCAGGTACATTATCCGCACAGTCGAGTGTGCATTACATCAAACATTCGACTAACTCTATTGCACAAACGCTAATATACTGTCCTTTACTACGTTGTGGTGGAGATGGGATTTGTGGCCCCTGTCCAACAAGGATGATGAACTACGTAGCTCGACATCTGTTTGAATATCACTTTCACTTGTTAACCATATCACCATCATTGTACTGCTCAGGTACATTATCCGCACAGTCGAGTGTACATTACATCAACCATTCGACTGACTCTATTGCGCAAACGCTAATACACTGTCCTTTACTACGTTGTCCTGGAGATGGGATTTGTGGTCCCTGTCCAACAAGGATGATGAACTACGCAGCTCGACATCTGTTTTAATATCACTTTCACTTGTTAACCATATCACCATCATTGTACTGCTCAGGTACATTATCCGCACAGTCGAGTGTACATTACATCAAACATTCGACTGACTCTATTGCTCAAACGCTAATATACTGTCCTTTACTACGTTGTCCTGGAGATGGGATTTGTGGCCCCTGTCCAACAAGGATGATGAACTACGTAGCTCGACATCTGTTTGAATATCACTTTCACTTGTTAACCATATCACCATCATTGTACTCCTCAGGTACATTATCCGCACAGTCGAGTGTACATTACATCAAACATTCGACTGAGTCTATTGCACAAACGCTAATATACTGTCCTTTACTACGTTGTGCTGGAGATGGGATTTGTGGCCCCTGTCCAACAAGGATGATGAACTACGTAGCTCGACATCTGTTTGAATATCACTTTCACTTGTTAACCATATCACCATCATTGTACTGCTCAGGTACATTATCCGCACAGTCGAGTGTACATTACATCAAACATTCGACTGACCCTATTGCGCAAACGCTCATACACTGTCCTTTACTACGTTGCCCTGGAGATGGGATTTGTGGCCCCTGTGCAACAAGGATGATAAACTACGTAGCTCGACATCTGTTTGAATATCACTTTCACTTGTTAACCACGTATCACCATCATTGAACTCCTCAGGTACATTATCCGCACAGTCGAGTGTACATTACATCAAACATTCGACTGACTCTATTGCGCAAACGCTAATATACTGTCCTTTATTACGTAGCCCTAGAGATGGGATTTGTGGCCCCTGTCCAACAAGGATGATGAACTACGTAGCTCGACATCTGTTTGAATATCACTTTCACTTGTTAACCATATCACCATCATTGTACTCCTCAGGTACATTATCTGCACAGTCGAGTGTACATTACATCAAACATTCGACTGACTCTATTGCGCAAACGCTCATATACTGTCCTTTACTACGTTGCCCTGGAGATGGGATTTGTGGCCCCTGTCCAACAAGGATGATGAACTACGTAGCTCGACATCTGTTTGAATATCACTTTCACTGGTTAACCACGTATCACCATCATTGTACTCCTCAGGTACATTATCCGCACAGTCGAGTGTACATTACATCAAACATTCGACTGACTCTCTTGCGCAAACGCGAATATACTGTCCTTTACTACGTTGCCCTGGAGATGGGATTTGTGGCCCCTGTCCAACAAGGATGATGAACTACGTAGCTCGACATCTGTTTGAATATCACTTTCACTTGTTAACCATATCACCATCATTGTACTCCTCAGGTACATTATCTGCACAGTCGAGTGTACATTACATCAAACATTCGACTGACTCTATTGCGTAAACGCTCATATACTGTCCTTTACTACGTTGCCCTGGAGATGAGATTTGTGGCCCCTGTCCAACAAGGATGATGAAATACGTAGCTCGACATCTGTTTGAATATCACTTTCACTTGTTAACCACGTATCACCATCATTGAACTCCTCAGGTACATTATCCGCACAGTCGAGTGTACATTACATCAAACATTCGACTGACTCTATTGCGCAAACGCTAATATACTGTCCTTTATTACGTAGCCCTAGAGATGGGATTTGTGGCCCCTGTCCAACAAGGATGATGAACTACGCAGCTCGACATCTGTTTGAATATCACTTTCACTTGTTAACCATATCACCATCATTGTACTGCTCAGGTACATTATCCGCACAGTCGAGTGTACATTACATCAAACATTCGACTGACTCTATTGCGCAAACGCTAATATACTGTCCTTTACTACGTTGCCCTGGAGATGGGATTTGTGGCCCCTGTCCAACAAGGATGATGAACTACGTAGCTCGACATCTGTTTGTATATCACTTTCACTTGTTAACATTATCACCATCATTGTACTCCTCAGGTACATTATCTGCACAGTCGAGTGTACATTACATCAAACATTCGACTGACTCTATTGCGCAAACGCTAATATACTGTCCTTTCTTACGTAGCCCTAGAGATGGGATTTGTGGCCCCTGTGCAACAAGGATGATAAACTACGTAGCTCGACATCTGTTTGAATATCACTTTCACTTGTTAACCATATCACCATCATTGTACTGCTCAGGTACATTATCCGCACAGTCGAGTGTACATTACATCAAACATTCGACTGACTCTATTGCGCAAACGCTAATATACTGTCCTTTACTACGTTGTCCTGGAGATGGGATTTGTGGCCCCTGTCCAACAAGGATGATGAACTACGTAGCTCGACATCTGTTTGTATATCACTTTCACTTGTTAACATTATCACCATCATTGTACTCCTCAGGTACATTATCTGCACAGTCGAGTGTACATTACATCAAACATTCGACTGACTCTATTGCGCAAACGCTAATATACTGTCCTTTCTTACGTAGCCCTAGAGATGGGATTTGTAGCCCCTGTGCAACAAGGATGATAAACTACGTAGCTCGACATCTGTTTGAATATCACTTTCACTTGTTAACCATATCACCATCATTGTACTCCTCAGGTACATTATCCGCACAGTCGAGTGTACATTACATCAAACATTCGACTGACTCTATTGCGCAAACGCTAATATACTGTCCTTTACTACGTTGTCCTGGAGATGGGATTTGTGGCCCCTGTCCAACAAGGATGATGAACTACGTAGCTCGACATCTGTTTGTATATCACTTTCACTTGTTAACATTATCACCATCATTGTACTCCTCAGGTACATTATCCGCACAGTCGAGTGTACATTACATCAAACATTCGACTGACTCTATTGCGCAAACGCTAATATACTGTCCTTTCTTACGTAGCCCTAGAGATGGGATTTGTGGCCCCTGTGCAACAAGGATGATAAACTACGTAGCTCGACATCTGTTTGAATATCACTTTCACTTGTTAACCATATCACCATCATTGTACTGCTCAGGTACATTATCCGCACAGTCGAGTGTACATTACATCAAACATTCGACTGACTCTATTGCGCAAACGCTAATATACTGTCCTTTCTTACGTAGCCCTAGAGATGGGATTTGTGGCCCCTGTGCAACAAGGATGATAAACTACGTAGCTCGACATCTGTTTGAATATCACTTTCACTTGTTAACCATATCACCATCATTGTACTGCTCAGGTACATTATCTGCACAGTCGAGTGTACATTACATCAAACATTCGACTGACTCTATTGCGCAAACGCTAATATACTGTCCTTTCTTACGTAGCCCTAGAGATGGGATTTGTGGCCCCTGTGCAACAAGGATGATAAACTACGTAGCTCGACATCTGTTTGAATATCACTTTCACTTGTTAACCATATCACCATCATTGTACTGCTCAGGTACATTATCCGCACAGTCGAGTGTACATTACATCAAACATTCGACTGACCCTATTGCGCAAACGCTCATACACTGTCCTTTACTACGTTGCCCTGGAGATGGGATTTGTGGCCCCTGTGCAACAAGGATGATGAACTACGCAGCTCGACATCTGTTTGTATATCACTTTCACTTGTTAACTATATCACAATCATTGTACTCCTCAGGTACATTATCCGCACAGTCGAGTGTACATTACATCAAACATTCGACTGACTCTATTGCGCAAACGCTAATATACTGTCCTTTACTACGTTGTCCTGGAGATGGGATTTGTGGTCCCTGTCCAACAAGGATGATGAACTACGCAGCTCGACATCTGTTTGTATATCACTTTCACTTGTTAACCATATCACCATCATTGTACTCCTCAGGTACATTATCTGCACAGTCGAGTGTACATTACATCAAACATTCGACTGACTCTATTGCACAAACGCTAATATACTGTCCTTTATTACGTAGCCCTAGAGATGGGATTTGTGGCCCCTGTGCAACAAGGATGATAAACTACGTAGCTCGACATCTGTTTGAATATCACTTTCACTTGTTAACCATATCACCATCATTGTACTGCTCAGGTACATTATCCGCACAGTCGAGTGTACATTACATCAAACATTCGACTGACCCTATTGCGCAAACGCTCATACACTGTCCTTTACTACGTTGCCCTGGAGATGGGATTTGTGGCCCCTGTGCAACAAGGATGACAAACTACGTAGCTCGACATCTGTTTGAATATCACTTTCACTTGTTAACCATATCACCATCATTGTACTCCTCAGGTACATTATCTGCACAGTCGAGTGTACATTACATCAAACATTCGACTGACTCTATTGCGCAAACGCTCATATACTGTCCTTTACTACGTTGCCCTGGAGATGGGATTTGTGGCCCCTGTCCAACAAGGATGATGAACTACGTAGCTCGACATCTGTTTGAATATCACTTTCACTTGTTAACCATATCACCATCATTGTACTGCTCAGGTACATTATCCGCACAGTCGAGTGTACATTACATCAAACATTCGACTGACCATATTGCGCAAACGCTCATACACTGTCCTTTACTACGTTGCCCTGGAGATGGGATTTGTGTCCCCTGTGCAACAAGGATGATAAACTACGTAGCTCGACATCTGTTTGAACATCACTTTCACTTGTTAACCATATCACCATCATTGTACTCCTCAGGTACATTATCCGCACAGTCGAGTGTGCATTACATCAAACATTCGACTAACTCTATTGCACAAACGCTAATATACTGTCCTTTACTACGTTGTGGTGGAGATGGGATTTGTGGCCCCTGTCCAACAAGGATGATGAACTACGTAGCTCGACATCTGTTTGAATATCACTTTCACTTGTTAACCACGTATCACCATCATTGTACTCCTCAGGTACATTATCCGCACAGTCGAGTGTACATTACATCAACCATTCGCCTGACTCTATTGCGCAAACGCTAATATACTGTCCTTTACTACGTTGTCCTGGAGATGGGATTTGTGGCCCCTGTCCAACAAGGATAATGAACTACGTAGCTCGACATCTGTTTGAATATCACTTTCACTTGTTAACCATATCACCATCATTGTACTCCTCAGGTACATTATCCGCACAGTCGAGTATACATTACATCAAACATTCCACTGACTCTATTGCTCAAACGCTAATATACTGTCCTTTACTGCGTTGTCCTGGAGATGGGATTTGTGACCCCTGTCCAACAAGGATGATGAACTACGTAGCTCGACATCTGTTTGTATATCACTCTCACATGTTAACCATATCACCATCATTGTTCTCCTCAGGTACATTATCCGCACAGTCGAGTGTACATTACATCAAACATTCGACTGACTCTATTGCACAAACGCCAATATACTGTCCTTTACTACGTTGTCCTGGCGATGGGATTTGTGGCCCCTGTCCAACAAGGATTATGAACTACGTAGCTCGACATCTGTTTGAATATCACTTTCACTTGTTAACCATATCACCATCATTGTACTCCTCAGGTACATTATCCGCACAGTCGAGTGTACATTACATCAAACATTCGACTGACTCTATTGCGCAAACGCTAATATACTGTCCTTTACTACGTTGTCCTGGAGATGGGATTTGTGGCCCCTGTCCAACAAGGATGATGAACTACGTAGCTCGACATCTGTTTGTATATCACTTTCACTTGTTAACATTATCACCATCATTGTACTCCTCAGGTACATTATCTGCACAGTCGAGTGTACATTACATCAAACATTCGACTGACTCTATTGCGCAAACGCTAATATACTGTCCTTTCTTACGTAGCCCTAGAGATGGGATTTGTGGCCCCTGTGCAACAAGGATGATAAACTACGTAGCTCGACATCTGTTTGAATATCACTTTCACTTGTTAACCATATCACCATCATTGTACTGCTCAGGTACATTATCCGCACAGTCGAGTGTACATTACATCAAACATTCGACTGACCCTATTGCGCAAACGCTCATACACTGTCCTTTACTACGTTGCCCTGGAGATGGGATTTGTGGCCACTGTGCAACAAGGATGATGAACTACGCAGCTCGACATCTGTTTGTATATCACTTTCACTTGTTAACCATATCACAATCATTGTACTCCTCAGGTACATTATCCGCACAGTCGAGTGTACATTACATCAAACATTCGACTGACTCTATTGCGCAAACGCTAATATACTGTCCTTTACTACGTTGTCCTGGAGATGGGATTTGTGGTCCCTGTCCAACAAGGATGATGAACTACGCAGCTCGACATCTGTTTGTATATCACTTTCACTTGTTAACCATATCACCATCATTGTACTCCTCAGGTACATTATCTGCACAGTCGAGTGTACATTACATCAAACATTCGACTGACTCTATTGCGCAAACGCTAATATACTGTCCTTTATTACGTAGCCCTAGAGATGGGATTTGTGGCCCCTGTGCAACAAGGATGATAAACTACGTAGCTCGACATCTGTTTGAATATCACTTTCACTTGTTAACATTATCACCATCATTGTACTGCTCAGGTACATTATCCGCACAGTCGAGTGTACATTACATCAAACATTCGACTGACCCTATTGCGCAAACGCTCATACACTGTCCTTTACTACGTTGCCCTGGAGATGGGATTTGTGGCCCCTGTGCAACAAGGATGACAAACTACGTAGCTCGACATCTGTTTGAATATCACTTTCACTTGTTAACCATATCACCATCATTGTACTCCTCAGGTACATTATCCGCACAGTCGAGTATACATTACATCAAACATTCCACTGACTCTATT
The DNA here is from genome assembly GCF_023897955.1 of Schistocerca gregaria. Lineage (NCBI taxonomy): Eukaryota > Metazoa > Arthropoda > Insecta > Orthoptera > Acrididae > Schistocerca > Schistocerca gregaria. Next base: position 716,292,783 of record NC_064923.1, read on the forward strand.
GCTCAAACGCTAATATACTGTCCTTTACTGCGTTGTCCTGGAGATGGGATTTGTGGCCCCTGTCCAACAAGGATGATGAACTACGTAGCTCGACATCTGTTTGTATATCACTCTCACATGTTAACCATATCACCATCATTGTTCTCCTCAGGTACATTATCCGCACAGTCGAGTGTACATTACATCAAACATTCGACTGACTCTATTGCACAAACGCTAATATACTGTCCTTTACTACGTTGTCCTGGCGATGGGATTTGTGGCCCCTGTCCAACAAGGATGATGAACTACGTAGCTCGACATCTGTTTGAATATCACTTTCACTTGTTAACCATATCACCATCATTGTACTCCTCAGGTACATTATCCGCACAGTCGAGTGTACATTACATCAAACATTCGACTGACTCTATTGCGCAAACGCTAATATACTGTCCTTTACTACGTTGTCCTGGAGATGGGATTTGTGGCCCCTGTCCAACAAGGATGATGAACTACGTAGCTCGACATCTGTTTGTATATCACTTTCACTTGTTAACATTATCACCATCATTGTACTCCTCAGGTACATTATCTGCACAGTCGAGTGTACATTACATCAAACATTCGACTGACTCTATTGCGCAAACGCTAATATACTGTCCTTTCTTACGTAGCCCTAGAGATGGGATTTGTGGCCCCTGTGCAACAAGGATGATAAACTACGTAGCTCGACATCTGTTTGAATATCACTTTCACTTGTTAACCATATCACCATCATTGTACTGCTCAGGTACATTATCCGCACAGTCGAGTGTACATTACATCAAACATTCGACTGACCCTATTGCGCAAACGCTCATACACTGTCCTTTACTACGTTGCCCTGGAGATGGGATTTGTGGCCCCTGTGCAACAAGGATGATGAACTACGCAGCTCGACATCTGTTTGTATATCACTTTCACTTGTTAACCATATCACAATCATTGTACTCCTCAGGTACATTATCCGCACAGTCGAGTGTACATTACATCAAACATTCGACTGACTCTATTGCGCAAACGCTAATATACTGTCCTTTACTACGTTGTCCTGGAGATGGGATTTGTGGTCCCTGTCCAACAAGGATGATGAACTACGCAGCTCGACATCTGTTTGTATATCACTTTCACTTGTTAACCATATCACCATCATTGTACTCCTCAGGTACATTATCTGCACAGTCGAGTGTACATTACATCAAACATTCGACTGACTCTATTGCGCAAACGCTAATATACTGTCCTTTATTACGTAGCCCTAGAGATGGGATTTGTGGCCCCTGTGCAACAAGGATGATAAACTACGTAGCTCGACATCTGTTTGAATATCACTTTCACTTGTTAACCATATCACCATCATTGTACTGCTCAGGTACATTATCCGCACAGTCGAGTGTACATTACATCAAACATTCGACTGACCCTATTGCGCAAACGCTCATACACTGTCCTTTACTACGTTGCCCTGGAGATGGGATTTGTGGCCCCTGTGCAACAAGGATGACAAACTACGTAGCTCGACATCTGTTTGAATATCACTTTCACTTGTTAACCATATCACCATCATTGTACTCCTCAGGTACATTATCTGCACAGTCGAGTGTACATTACATCAAACATTCGACTGACTCTATTGCGCAAACGCTCATATACTGTCCTTTACTACGTTGCCCTGGAGATGGGATTTGTGGCCCCTGTCCAACAAGGATGATGAACTACGTAGCTCGACATCTGTTTGAATATCACTTTCACTTGTTAACCATATCACCATCATTGTACTGCTCAGGTACATTATCCGCACAGTCGAGTGTACATTACATCAAACATTCTTCTGACCATATTGCGCAAACGCTCATACACTGTCCTTTACTACGTTGCCCTGGAGATGGGATTTGTGGCCCCTGTGCTACAAGGATGATAAACTACGTAGCTCGACATCTGTTTGAATATCACTTTCACTTGTTAACCATATCACCATCATTGTACTCCTCAGGTACATTATCCGCACAGTCGAGTGTGCATTACATCAAACATTCGACTAACTCTATTGCACAAACGCTAATATACTGTCCTTTACTACGTTGTGGTGGAGATGGGATTTGTGGCCCCTGTCCAACAAGGATGATGAACTACGTAGCTCGACATCTGTTTGAATATCACTTTCACTTGTTAACCACGTATCACCATCATTGTACTCCTCAGGTACATTATCCGCACAGTCGAGTGTACATTACATCAACCATTCGACTGACTCTATTGCGCAAACGCTAATATACTGTCCTTTACTACGTTGTCCTGGAGATGGGATTTGTGGCCCCTGTCCAACAAGGATAATGAACTACGTAGCTCGACATCTGTTTGAATATCACTTTCACTTGTTAACCATATCACCATGATTGTACTCCTCAGGTACATTATCCGCACAGTCGAGTATACATTACATCAAACATTCCACTGACTCTATTGCTCAAACGCTAATATACTGTCCTTTACTGCGTTGTCCTGGAGATGGGATTTGTGGCCCCTGTCCAACAAGGATGATGAACTACGTAGCTCGACATCTGTTTGTATATCACTCTCACATGTTAACCATATCACCATCATTGTTCTCCTCAGGTACATTATCCGCACAGTCGAGTGTACATTACATCAAACATTCGACTGACTCTATTGCACAAACGCTAATATACTGTCCTTTACTACGTTGTCCTGGCGATGGGATTTGTGGCCCCTGTCCAACAAGGATGATGAACTACGTAGCTCGACATCTGTTTGAATATCACTTTCACTTGTTAACCATATCACCATCATTGTACTCCTCAGGTACATTATCCGCACAGTCGAGTGTACATTACATCAAACATTCGACTGACTCTATTGCACAAACGCTAATATACTGTCCTTTACTACGTTGTGCTGGAGATGGGATTTGTGGCCCCTGTCCAACAAAGATGATGAAATACGTAGCTCGACATCTGTTTGAATATCACTTTCACTTGTTAACCATATCACCATCATTGTACTCCTCAGGTACATTATCCGCACAGTCGAGTGTACATTACATCAAACATTCGACTGACTCTATTGCGCAAACGCTAATATACTGTCCTTTACTACGTTGTCCTGGAGATGGGATTTGTGGCCCCTGTCCAACAAGGATGATGAATTACGTAGCTCGACATCTGTTTGAATATCACTTTCACTTGTTAACCATATCACCATCATTGTACTCCTCAGGTACATTATCTGCACAGTCGAGTGTACATTACATCAAACATTCGACTGACTCTATTGCGTAAACGCTCATATACTGTCCTTTACTACGTTGCCCTGGAGATGGGATTTGTGGCCCCTGTCCAACAAGGATGATGAACTACGTAGCTCGACATCTGTTTGAATATCACTTTCACTTGTTAACCACGTATCACAATCATTGTTCTCCTCAGGTACATTATCCGCATTGTCGAGGGTACATTACATCAAACATTCGACTGACTCTATTGCGCAAACGCTAATATACTGTCCTTTATTACGTTGCCCTAGAGATGGGATTTGTGGCCCCTGTCCAACAAGGATGATGAACTACGTAGCTCGACATCTGTTTGAATATCACTTTCACTTGTTAACCATATCACCATCATTGTACTCCTCAGGTACATTATCCGCACAGTCGAGTGTACATTACATCAAACATTCGACTAACTCTATTGCACAAACGCTAATATACTGTCCTTTACCACGTTGTGCTGGAGATGGTATTTGTGGCACCTGTCCAACAAGGATGATGAACTACGTAGCTCGACATCTGTTTGAATATCACTTTCACTTGTTAACCGTATCACCATCATTGTACTCCTCAGGTACATTATCCGCACAGTCGAGTGTACATTACATCAAACATTCGACTGACTCTATTGCGCAAACGCTAATATACTGTCCTTTACTACGTTGTCCTGGAGATGGGATTTTGGCCATTGTCCAACAAGGATGATGAACTACGTAGCTCGACATCTGTTTGAATATCACTTTCACTTGTTAACCATATCACCATCATTGTACTCCTCAGGTACATTATCCGCACAGTCGAGTGTACATTACATCAAACATTCGACTGACTCTATTGCACAAACGCTAATATACTGTCCTATACTACGTTGTGCTGGAGATGGGATTTGTGGCCCCTGTCCAACAAAGATGATGAAATACGTAGCTCGACATCTGTTTGAATATCACTTTCACTTGTTAACCATATCACCATCATTGTACTCCTCAGGTACATTATCCGCACAGTCGAGTGTACATTACATCAAACATTCGACTGACTCTATTGCACAAACGCTAATATACTGTCCTTTACTACGTTGTGCTGGAGATGGGATTTGTGGCCCCTGTCCAACAAAGATGATGAAATACGTAGCTCGACATCTGTTTGAATATCACTTTCACTTGTTAACCATATCACCATCATTGTACTCCTCAGGTACATTATCCGCACAGTCGAGTGTACATTACATCAAACATTCGACTGACTCTATTGCGCAAACGCTAATATACTGTCCTTTACTACGTTGTCCTGGAGATGGGATTTGTGGCCCCTGTCCAACAAGGATGATGAATTACGTAGCTCGACATCTGTTTGAATATCACTTTCACTTGTTAACCATATCACCATCATTGTACTCCTCAGGTACATTATCTGCACAGTCGAGTGTACATTACATCAAACATTCGACTGACTCTATTGCGTAAACGCTCATATACTGTCCTTTACTACGTTGCCCTGGAGATGGGATTTGTGGCCCCTGTCCAACAAGGATGATGAACTACGTAGCTCGACATCTGTTTGAATATCACTTTCACTTGTTAACCACGTATCACAATCATTGTTCTCCTCAGGTACATTATCCGCATTGTCGAGGGTACATTACATCAAACATTCGACTGACTCTATTGCGCAAACGCTAATATACTGTCCTTTATTACGTTGCCCTAGAGATGGGATTTGTGGCCCCTGTCCAACAAGGATGATGAACTACGTAGCTCGACATCTGTTTGAATATCACTTTCACTTGTTAACCATATCACCATCATTGTACTCCTCAGGTACATTATCCGCACAGTCGAGTGTACATTACATCAAACATTCGACTAACTCTATTGCACAAACGCTAATATACTGTCCTTTACCACGTTGTGCTGGAGATGGTATTTGTGGCACCTGTCCAACAAGGATGATGAACTACGTAGCTCGACATCTGTTTGAATATCACTTTCACTTGTTAACCGTATCACCATCATTGTACTCCTCAGGTACATTATCCGCACAGTCGAGTGTACATTACATCAAACATTCGACTGACTCTATTGCGCAAACGCTAATATACTGTCCTTTACTACGTTGTCCTGGAGATGGGATTTTGGCCATTGTCCAACAAGGATGATGAACTACGTAGCTCGACATCTGTTTGAATATCACTTTCACTTGTTAACCATATCACCATCATTGTACTCCTCAGGTACATTATCCGCACAGTCGAGTGTACATTACATCAAACATTCGACTGACTCTATTGCACAAACGCTAATATACTGTCCTATACTACGTTGTGCTGGAGATGGGATTTGTGGCCCCTGTCCAACAAAGATGATGAAATACGTAGCTCGACATCTGTTTGAATATCACTTTCACTTGTTAACCATATCACCATCATTGTACTCCTCAGGTACATTATCCGCACAGTCGAGTGTACATTACATCAAACATTCGACTGACTCTATTGCGCAAACGCTAATATACTGTCCTTTACTACGTTGTCCTGGAGATGGGATTTGTGGCCCCTGTCCAACAAGGATGATGAATTACGTAGCTCGACATCTGTTTGAATATCACTTTCACTTGTTAACCATATCACCATCATTGTACTCCTCAGGTACATTATCTGCACAGTCGAGTGTACATTACATCAAACATTCGACTGACTCTATTGCGTAAACCCTCATATACTGTCCTTTACTACGTTGCCCTGGAGATGGGATTTGTGGCCCCTGTCCAACAAGGATGATGAACTACGTAGCTCGACATCTGTTTGAATCTCACATTCACTTGTTAACCACGTATCACAATCATTGTTCTTCTCAGGTACATTATCCGCATTGTCGAGTGCACATTACATCAAACATTCGACTGACTCTATTGCGCAAACGCTAATATACTGTCCTTTATTACGTTGCCCTAGAGATGGGATTTGTGGCCCCTGTCCAACAAGGATGATGAACTACGTAGCTCGACATCTGTTTGGATATCACTTTCACTTGTTAACCGTATCACCATCATTGTACTCCTCAGCTACATTATCCGCACAGTCGAGTGTACATTACATCAAACATTCGACTAACTCTATTGCACAAACGCTAATATACTGTCCTTTACTACGTTGTCCTGGAGATGGGATTTGTGGCCCCTGTCCAACAAGGATGATGAACTACGTAGCTCGACATCTGCTTGAATATCACTTTCACTTGTTAACCATATCACCATCATTGTACTGCTCAGGTACATTATCCGCACAGTCGAGTGTACATTACATCAAACATTCGACTGACTCTATTGCGCAAACGCTAATATACTGTCCTTTACTACGTTGCCCTGAAGATGGGATTTGTGGCCCCTGTCCAACAAGGATGATGAACTACGTAGATCGACATCTGTTTGAATATCACTTTCACTTGTTAACCATATCACCGTCATTGTATTCCTCAGGTACATTATCCGCACAGTCGAGTGTACATTACATCATACATTCGACTGACTCTATTGCGCAAACGCTCATATACTGTCCTTTACTACGTTGCCCTGGAGATGGGATTTGTGGCCCCTGTCCAACAAGGATGATGACCTACGCAGCTCGACATCTGTTTGAATATCACTTTCACTTGTTGACCAAATCACCATCATTGTACTGCTCAGGTACATTATCCGCACAGTCGAGTGTACATTACATCAAACATTCGACTGACTCTATTGCACCAACGCTAATATACTGTCCTTTACTACGTTGTCCTGGAGATGGGATTTGTGGCCCCTGTCCAACAAGGATAATGAACTACGTAGCTCGACATCTGTTTGAATATCACTTTCACTTGTTAACCACGTATCACCATCATTGTACTCCTCAGGTACATTATCCGCACAGTGGAGTGTACTTTACATCAAACATTCGACTGACTCTATTGCGCAAACGCTAATATACTGTCCTTCACTACGTTGTCCTGGAGATGGGATTTGTGGCCCCTGTCCAACAAGGATGATGAACTACGCAGCTCGACATCTGTTTGAATATCACTTTCACTTGTTAACCATATCACCATCATTGTACTGCTCAGGTACATTATCCTCACAGTCGAGTGTACATTACATCAAACATTCGACTGACTGTATTGCGCAAACGCTAATATACTGTCCTTTACTACGTTGTCCTGGAGATGGGTTTTTGGCCCCTGTCCAACAAGGATGATGAACTACGTAGCTCGACATCTGTTTGAATATCACTTTCACTTGTTAACCATATCACCATCATTGTACTCCTCAGGTACATTATCCGCACAGTCGAGTGTACATTACATCAAACATTCGACTGACTCTAATGCACAAACGCTAATATACTGTCCTTTACTACGTTGTCCTGGAGATGGGATTTGTGGCCCCTGTCCAACAAGGATGATGAACTACGTAGCTCGACATCTGTTTGAATATCACTTTCACTTGTTAACCATATCACCATCATTGTACTCCTCAGGTACATTATCTGCACAGTCGGGTGTACATTACATCAAATATTCGACTGACTCTATTGCGCAAACGCTAATATACTGTCCTTTACTGCGTTGTCCTGGAGATGGGATTTGTGGCCCCTGTCCAACAATGATGATGAACTACGTAGCTCGACATTTGTTTGAATATCACTTTCACTTGTTAACCATATCACCATCATTGTACTTCTCAGGTACATTATCCGCACAGTCGAGTGTACATTACATCAAACATTCGACTGACTCTATAGCGCAAACGCTAATATACTGTCCTTTACTACGTTGATCTGGAGATGGGATTTGTGGCCCCTGTCCAACAAGGATGATGAACTACGTAGCTCGACATCTGTTTGAATATCACTTTCACTTGTTAACCATATCACCATCATTGTACTCCTCAGGTACATTATCTGCACAGTCGAGTGTACATTACATCAAACATTCGACTGACTCTATTGCGCAAACGCTCATATACTGTCCTTTACTACGTTGCCCTGGAGATGGGATTTGTGGCCCATGTCCAACAAGGATGATGAACTACGTAGCTCGACATCTGTTTGAATATCACTTTCACTTGTTAACCACGTATCACCATCATTGTACTCCTCAGGTACATTATCCGCACAGTGGAGTGTACATTACATCGAACATTCGACTGACTCTATTGCGCAAACGCGAATATACTGTCCTTTACTACGTTGTCCTGGAGATGGGATTTGTGGCCCCTGTCCAACAAGGATGATGAACTACGTAGCTCGACATCTGTTTGAATATCACTTTCACTTGTTAACCATATCACCATCATTGTACTGCTCAGGTACATTATCCGCACAGTCGAGTGTACATTACATCAAACATTCGACTGACCCTATTGCGCAAACGCTCATACACTGTCCTTTACTACGTTGCCCTGGAGATGGGATTTGTGGCCCCTGTGCAACAAGGATGATGAACTACGTAGCTCGACAACTGTTTGAATATCACTTTCACTTGTTAACCATATCACCATCATTGTACTCCTCAGGTACATTATCCGCACAGTCGAGTGTACATTACATCAAACATTCGACTGACTCTATTGCGCAAACGATAATATACTGTCCTTTACTACGTTGTCCTGGAGATGGGATTTGTGGCCCCTGTCCAACAAGGATGATGAAATACGTAGCTCGACATCTGTTTGAATATCACTTTCACTTGTTAACCACGTATCACAATCATTGTACTCCTCATATACATTATCCGCACAGTCGAGTGTACATTACATCAAACATTCGACTGACTCTATTGCGCAAACGCTAATATACTGTCCTTTACTACGTTGTCCTGGAGATGGGATTTGTGGCCCCTGTCCAACAAGGATGATGAACTACGTAGCTCGACATCTGTTTGAATATCACTTTCACTTGTTAACCACGTATCACCATCATTGTACTCCTCAGGTATATTATCCGCACAGTCGAGTGTACATTACATCAAACATTCGACTGACTCTATTGCACAAACGCTAATATGCTGTCCTTTACAACGTTGCCCAGGAGATGGGATTTGTGGCCCCTGTCCAACAAGGATGATGAACTACGTAGCTCGACATTTGTTTGAATATCACTTTCACTTGTTAACCACGTATCACCATCATTGTACTCCTCAGGTACATTATCCGCACAGTCGAGTGTACATTACATCAAACATTCGACTGACTCTATTGCACAAACGCTAATATGCTGTCCTTTACAACGTTGCCCTGGAGATGGGATTTGTGGCCCCTGTCCAACAAGGATGATGAACTACGTAGCTCGACATCTGTTTGGATATCACTTTCACTTGTTAACCACGTATCACCATCATTGTACTCCTCAGGTACATTATCCGCACAGTCGAGTGTACATTACATCAAACATTCGACTGACTCTATTGCACAAATGCTAATATACTGTCCTTTACTACGTTGCCCTGGAGATGGGATTTGTGGCCCCTGTCCAACAAGGATGATGAACTACGTAGCTCGACATCTGTTTGAATATCACTTTCACTTGTTAACCACGTATCACCATCATTGTACTCCTCAGGTACATTATCCGCACAGTCGAGTGTACATTACATCAAACATTCGACTGACTCTATTGCACAAACGCTAATATACTGTCCTTTACTACGTTGCCCTGGAGATGGGATTTGTGGCCCCTGTCCAACAAGGATGATGAACTACGTAGCTCGACATCTGTTTGGATATCACTTTCACTTGTTAACCACGTATCACCATCATTGTACTCCTCAGGTACATTATCCGCACAGTCGAGTGTACATTACATCAAACATTCGACTGACTCTATTGCACAAACGCTAATATACTGTCCTTTACTACGTTGCCCTGGAGATGGGATTTGTGGCCGCTGTCCAACAAGGATGATGAACTACGTAGCTGGACATCTGTTTGAATATCACTTTCACTTGTTAACCACGTATCACCATCATTGTACTCCTCAGGTACATTATCCGCACAGTCGAGTGTACATTACATCAAACATTCGACTAACTCTATTGCACAAACGCTAATATGCTGTCCTTTACAACGTTGCCCTGGAGATGGGATTTGTGGCCCCTGTCCAACAAGGATGATGAACTACGTAGCTCGACATCTGTTTGGATATCACTTTCACTTGTTAACCACGTAGCACCATCATTGTACTCCTCAGGTACATTATCCGCACAGTCGAGTGTACATTACATCAAACATTCGACTGACTCTATTGCACAAATGCTAATATACTGTCCTTTACTACGTTGCCCTGGAGATGGGATTTGTGGCCCCTGTCCAACAAGGATGATGAACTACGTAGCTCGACATCTGTTTGAATATCACTTTCACTTGTTAACCACGTATCACCATCATTGTACTCCTCAGGTACATTATCCGCACAGTCGAGTGTACATTACATCAAACATTCGACTGACTCTATTGCACAAACGCTAATATGCTGTCCTTTACAACGTTGCCCTGGTGATGGGATTTGTGGCCCCGGTCCAACAAGGATGATGAACTACGTAGCTCGACATCTGTTTGGATATCACTTTCACTTGTTAACCACGTATCACCATCATTGTACTCCTCAGGTACATTATCCGCACAGTCGAGTGTACATTACATCAAACATTCGACTGACTCTATTGCACAATCGCTAATATACTGTCCTTTACTACGTTGCCCTGGAGATGGGATTTGTGGCCCCTGTCCAACAAGGATGATGAACTACGTAGCTCGACATCTGTTTGAATATCACTTTCACTTGTTAACCACGTATCACCATCATTGTACTCCTCAGGTACATTATCCGCACAGTCGAGTGTACATTACATCAAACATTCGACTGACTCTATTGCACAAATGCTAATATACTGTCCTTTACTACGTTGCCCTGGAGATGGGATTTGTGGCCCCTGTCCAACAAGGATGATGAACTACGTAGCTCGACATTTGTTTGAATATCACTTTCACTTGTTAACCACGTATCACCATCATTGTACTCCTCAGGTACATTATCCGCACAGTCGAGTGTACATTACATCAAACATTCGACTGACTCTATTGCACAAATGCTAATATACTGTCCTTTACTACGTTGCCCTGGAGATGGGATTTGTGGCCCCTGTCCAACAAGGATGATGAACTACGTAGCTCGACATCTGTTTGAATATCACTTTCACTTGTTAACCACGTATCTCCATCATTGTATTCCTCAGGTTCATTATCCGCACAGTCGAGTGTACGTTAATCAAACATTCGACTGACTCTATTGCACAAACGCTAATATACTGTCCTTTACTACGTTGCCCTGGAGATGGGATTTGTGGCCCCTGTCCAACAAGGATGATGAACTACGTAGCTCGACATCTGTTTGAATATCACTTTCACTTGTTAACCACGTAGCACCATCATTGTACTCCTCAGGTACATTATCCGCACAGTCGAGTGTACATTACATCAAACATTCGACTGACTCTATTGCACAAACGCTAATATACTGTTCTTTACTACGTTGCCCTGGAGATGGGATTTGTGGCCCCTGTCCAACAAGGATGATGAACTACGTAGCTCGACATCTGTTTGAATATCACTTTCACTTGTTAACCACGTATCACCATCATTGTACTCCTCAGGTACATTATCCGCACAGTCGAGTGTACATTACATCACACATTCGACTGACTCTATTGCACAAACTCTAATATTTCATCAGCCACTTCTTTCTCACTCCGCAAAATTCCTTGGGTTCCTTTCTGACGACATGTCAACTTCGGCAACTGATGTTGTGCGTATAAAAGAATGTTTTCATTGATTATCGTTGTGATTGCTTTGCGTTGTATCATGACCACTAGTACTGTGGCACTGTTCTGAATTACTCGTTGACTAAGCAGTTTCACCGCTTCATGCTGTGCTCACCATTGGATTCCTGCTACGGTTGCAGGTTCGACCCTGCCTTGCGCATGGATGTGTGTGATGTCCTTAGGTTAGTTAGGTTTAAGTAGTTCTAAGTTCTAGGGGACTAATGACCACAGCAGTTGAGTCCCATAGTGCTCAGAGCCATTTGAACCATTTTTTGAACCATTGGATACCTCCAGTATCGGCCCCTGTTGCCATTAGCAGTCAATATAGTGGTTGCAAGGCAGACAATACGTGGGGTGCTGAATTGTCTAAGCATCATTGGCCTTTTGCGACCTCGCACTCAAGGAGTTCTTTATAAGTATAAACACAGATAACCTGTTTGCTCATGTCGCATCCAGAATTTTTCTGAATTTTGTTGTTTTCCACATTTTTTCCCGTTTTATCGATATTTTTCCTTTTTTTACATATTTAAATGTTCAAGTATATGTATGCTCTTGTTGATTACGTAATCATGTGTGGCGTGCCACTATTTTCACACCAACCAACTTTGCTAACCTAGCCAGTATATTTACATTGCTGTCGGGGTAGAGCGTTGACATTATGCTCTTGTTAACACTCACAGCACAGTTAGGCTTTTTCGAGTGTTGGTTTCCAATGGGGGCCCCACTTCATCCCTCCACCAATGCCAGAGGCGTCATCACCGGCGGTGGTGGAGGAGACGTGGATAGTGTGGCAGACGGAGTGGCAGCAGTGGGTGTGGTGGCAGCATCCTGGAATGAGTTCGGAGTTATCGCTAAAAGGTGGATCCACCTGTGTTATCTGCAGGATAGTGCTAATGATCGATCGACAATGCAATATGTCCTGGAATATTATTAGATGTGGACCCAGCAAGTACTATGTCTGGGAATATGCACAAACGCTGGGGTAATGGTAAAGTGGATCCATCTAAACACGAAAAATACTAGATAATGTTATATGTGGATCCATCCATGTATGATGTGAGCTATCGCCCAAAAGAAGGACCCATCAGCACTCCAGAAATATTGTTCGGGCTGGACCTAGTGTACAGTTAGTACAAGAGTGTTGTTGGAGCAGGATCCAGCACACAGTACATCCAAGAACATTGTTTGGGCTGGATCCTCCTGCACAAAGCCTGGGGAAATGCTTGGGGTGAATCCATGTATGTAAATAAAAATTACGAACACGGATATACCCACATATGATCTGCAGTACAGCGCGAAATGTGGATATTTCCAAGTTAGGTCCAACGCTGCCACACCAGTCACTACCGCCATCCACATTGGTTCCCCTGCCAGCAAAACTGGCCCTGATAGCGTCTGCAGTGATGACGCCCCTGGTATCAGTGGAGGGAGGGGAGCCACTGCTGGAAGCAAACAAACACTCGAAATAGTGTCAGACAGTGTGCTAAGTGTGCTTACAATAGAATAACACCAACGCTTTACCATCACAGAAATGCATGTATTTTAGAATTGGTTTTGGAGGAATAAGTAGATGCTGTGGTTAGGTTCGGATTTTTTACCAAAGTTTAATGGTATAAAAGAAGCATGTCACACCTGGTTACGTAAACCGTAAGATCATATATGCACTTGTATATTTTCATATGAAAAAATGGGAAAATATCGAACAAACGGAAAAACATGGAAAATAAAAAAAATTGTAAAATCTGGATATGACGTGTTCAACCACCTTACCTGCAGTTATACTAGAGTGTCATCGAAGTGTGGCTCAAGCACACCGAAGTGTCTTGAGAGATCTCTTGGATACTTTCCTAGAAAGCTATAAGGACGGGTGACCTGTTATAATCACAGTATCAACTGCCTCCAAATTGATGGAGATCTGCGTTAAAGGTTGAGCGAGTGAGAAAGCTCATCATAGACCCTTGGAGAAAATATATGGACTTTGATATTCTTACAGAGTGAGGGATGGACATGGCGTTTCAGGTATACTTAGAAAAACAAAATCATTATACAGACGGATTAATCTGCCGAGAGGAGCTTGTGACGTCCCCTCTTCCCTTTTTTGTTGTCGCTGTTGATGTTGAGCCGCTGCTGCTACAGCTCGACCGGTGAAATGGAGACGTGACGCGCAGTGATGGTTGTCCCCGTCGGATAACGGGGAACACCACCTGAAAATCTCTGAAGAAAATTGTTTCTCGCGTAATGTATGGAAGTCTGTTTGCGAGTCCGCACAGTCTTCTCAGCGATGCGAACTGCTGGTTTTAATTGTCTGTTATGGGTTTATGATGATTTGCTATGCCCGGTTAGTTAGTTATTGCAGTACTGAGTGAATCATTCATCACCGGCGTCGTTTCACACCACTGAAGCGAGGAAAAATTCATTTGCGGTTCAGTATCAGAAGTTGTTACGTTGCTAGGCAGAATTGTTCACTACGGCACAACGCCAATCCAGAGATAATCTATAATGATATCTTGCTGTCGTGCGTCGTGATATTATTTCGGCAAAACACTCCTTTCAACGCTCAATGTTCGTCAAGTCACTTTTTCAAATTAAAATGTTCACGGTTAATTATTTCTATCATTAACTATCACACAGTTCAATTAATGATGGAGCCAACACGTGAGATTTCCATTACTGGCGAACAATTTTATTGTTCCTTCTTAGCAGTTAGTTTATAACCATCACACCACACTCACAACGATGGATCAGATCAATTACGATTCTTTTCAGTTCGGTGACCGTGACAATTACGACATCATTTACAATCGACCTACTTGTATTATCTTCGTGTGGTCGTATTAGTGTTTCCTACTCAAGGCTAATAAGGTACTCCAGTCTTCGATACTATGTCCATTCTTCGTTCTAGCAGTTCACTTTGATGAACCTTGAGTCCAACAATAATACCTCCAATAATCAGAGTTCATTAACTCGTCGTACACTATCAGAATATCACTTCAGTTCAAGTTCTCAAGTCAGAATAACTAAGAACAAAGTCCGCGCATCTCTATCACACAATATTACTTGGTTTTGAATAGAAACAATCTCGTAGCGTTCCGTTTGTAGTACTATAACAAACGGTGCTCTCTCTCAACTTGATAGCAAGCAAGCTAGCAAGCGACTAACTTTTCCATGATCGAGCATTGTAGACGCATTTAATTTCCTTTTCGCCACTTTTACAACTCCCTTTCACAATAAATGTTATCTCTAACCGACATATTACTTTGGACTTAACTTTCTTCGCACTGATTTGCACTTGTTACTAAGATGTTTGATAGCTAAATAAAAATAACCTTCCTTTATTTCTACCTTTACATCACGACATACTCAGTAATTATTGAAACTGGCGTTCATCAAAACTTTAAGCTGTTAAATTATTGTCAAAGTTGTCGTGTCTGTCAGGATAACACTGTTCTTTACTTTATATTGTCATGACATCTTATTTGGGTTTTTGGGTTTCTTGGGGTGTTACAAGCTTAACAAGTAGATATAAGACGGGGTGACACCACGTATGCCATAATAGTGGAACTATGGTCCATTCTAGAGAGGAGTAATACTCTCGCTAGTTCCATGTGTGTGTGTGTGTGTGTGTGTGTGTGTGTGTGTGTGTGTGTGTGTGTGTGTGTGAGGAAACGGTTGTTGTTGTTGTTGTGGTCTTCAGTCCTGAGACTGGTTTGATGCAGCTCTCCATGCTACTCTATCCTGTGCAAGCTTCTTCATCTCCCATTACCTACTGCAACCTACATCCTTCTGAATCTGCTTAGTGTATTCATCTCTTAGTCTCCCTCTAAGATTTTTACCCTCCACGCTGCCCTCCAATGCTAAATTTGTGATCCCTTGATGCCTCAAAACATGTACTACCAACCGGTCCCTTCTTTTTGTCAAGTTGTGCCACAAACTCCTCTTCTCCCCAATTCTATTCAATACCTCCTCATTAGTTATGTAATCTACCCATCTAATCTTCAGCATTCTTCTGTAGCACCACATTTCGAAAGCTTCTATTCTCTTCTTGTCCAAACTAGTTATCGTCCATATTTCACTTCCATACAAGGCTACACTCCATGCAAATACTTTCAGAAACGACTTCCTGACACTTAAATCTATACTCCATGTTAACAAATTTCTATTCTTCAGAAACGATTTCCTTGCCATTGCCAGTCTACATTTTATATCCTCTCTACTTCGACCATCATCAGTTATCTTACTCCCTAAATAGCAAAACTCCTTTACTACTTTAAGTGTCTCATTTCCTAATCTAATTCCCTCAGCATCACCCGATTTAATATGACTGCATTCCATTATCCTCGTTTTGCTTTTGTTGATGTTCACCTTATATCCTCCTTTCAAGACACTGTCCATTCCGTTCAATTGCTCTTCCAAGTCCTTTGCTGTCTCTGACAGAATTACTATGCCATCGGCGAACCTCAAAGTTTTTATTTCTTCTCCATGAATTTTAATACCTACTCCAAATTTTTCTTTTGTTTCCTTTACTGCTTGTTCAACATACAGATTGAATAACGTCGGGGAGAGGCTACAACCCTGCCTCACTCCCTTCCCAACCACTGTTTCCCTTTCATGCCCCTCGACTCTTATAACTGCCATCTGGTTTCTTCCCCGAGGTCCGCTTCTACCAGGAAACGGTTATGTTATTTTATTTTTAAGTGCTGTGGCATTTTCTACCCAACACCACTAGATGCAACCTCTTGTCCTGCGACCTCCTGTCTCCAATCTCTGTGTAACATTTTACAGTCATATGTTATTGTTTAAATAAACATTTACTCTCTTGCTACAAAGTGTCCTGGTGTCTTTAAAATGAATTTCCTCCATTAGTAACCATTTTAGGTTAGGTCATGCATGTAGAAAGAAATCACCTCCAGCCTACCCCTTAAACTTGCCAGGATATTCAAGTTGCAGCACAAACATAGAATAGCCTAATTACATCTCCACTTAGAAGATATAACCGAAAGTGTTGCCATCTTGCGTCTTTGCCTGGCTGTCTTACATGAATCACTGACTTAAATGTGTTGGACCTGTGGGCGCTTAATGCAAAATATCATCTATCAGTCTATATTTTTAAATATTTAATGGGGAAATGGATTACAAAGCCCATACTGTCAGTATGTGCCCATCTAAAAGAAATAATGTATTCTGAGCTGTTTAGTACTGCTACAGAAGCTACATAAGCACTGGGCTGAGAACCTAAGTCTAGATTACGTGTATCATTTTATCAATATACACGTCTTAGTTCTACTTAAAACAATATCAGTATCATTTACATATTATGACGACCTTCCATTCAAGGAAACTATTATCACATTCTTCTGTGCCGCTGTCAGGATTGGAACCTTCATCTCGCATTTTTTACAGACATCGACACAGACAGACGATAAGTATGCGTTATTGGTGTGCAGAGTAGCACTATGCATGTTGCTCGTCGTTGCGGGACCAAACGCCCCACACCACATGTCTGTGGATAGCTAAGTTGTTTAACATCCAATAAGTGTAAATTTTTTAGAAAGCAAATTCAGCCACATTTAGAAGATCATGTGACTGGAAGTGTTGCTGTGATGGCCTTTACTCGATGGTTGATATTGCTACCCTAGTGAATAATCCTCATTAGTAAAAAGCTTTTGCTGTTTGTGGACATATCGCCATGCTCAGACATATTCCGCTGTTTCTCCAACACTTTTTTTACAAATACTAATGCAAATGGATATGGCATCTAAACCGGAAACTTCCAGCGAATTAAATACTCTTGAATTATGTGGCTGTGCATACATTCCACGTAATTAGGTTCGATAATACGTTATAATGATATCATCTATGTCTATGATTTAATTATTTAACTTGGAAATCGAAACGTGAGCCACCAGAAAGCTATGCTCACAGTTATACTGTGGACTACCTCTTGGCTGGATGGCAGTCTACTAGTATGGGATATGTTACATTCACAGAGTATTTTTATGGCGTTAAAAGTATAAGAGAAACTTGTGACAGTAATCCTGATAATATAAAGGTGAGTCTTGGCTGTCATGTTGGTAGCAATATGGAACGAACTGTAACTTCCTGACACGTATAGTAGCTTTTTATTGAACAGACTGTCATTGCGTCATAAAATTTTCATACATGTGCCCTAATGGTATTTTGCAATTTTGTTCACTGGTATGTAATTCCAGACTTATAATTTGTTGATCATTACGTCTTTATACTCTCATGACTCCTAAAATTACAAATGTAAGATTTTTAGCTGGGTATATACGTGTTATGGAAGACTGTAGTTGTAATGGATTCTTCAGTAAAGGAGGGATGCAAATACATACCTGAAGAAATTCGCAGTGAGGAAAGGTGGCACAACTGAGGGACAAGCACATGGTCACAGAAGAAGTGAAGGACGCGCAGATAAAGTGGGTTTTAGTGAGCATGTACACGCAATATTCTCATCCTAGCGTACCTTATGTAGATAAACTCAGGGCGGTTGCTCTATACGGACGACGTACGTGTCTCCTTGTGGAAACAGATGCAAATGCAGAATCCGCTCTGTGCCACAGTAGGCAAACTGACGAACGAGGTGAGATACTACAGGACACAATACAGGAACTGGATCTTATTGTTTTAAATATAGGAGGCCAGACCAGTACATTCTAGGGACGAGCAAATGTAACCACTAACATATGAACCGTGCTCGGCTCTTGTTAATGCCGTTTATTGTTTGTCATCTCCTCTTATGGTACTGCCACCTCGTTTTCTTATTCCATTTACTGGCGTCACTAACTTTCTGCCTCACCTGCCCGTGAGTGGCAGCAGCAGCGCTTATCGATAAGTCTGCCGTACCATCTCTGGAGGGACCGCTAGTATTTCCGAGTCGTCGTGTGTCTGGAGTTGAGCCCGGACGCAGCAGCAGTGAAGTTAGGACCGGAGCGCGAGTGAGGTGCTGACAGCCAGTGCTCGCCGACCGCTGGCGACACACATGAACTGTCCGACGGACTGAGATTGGAGCGGGACCACCATTGGTTGGGCGTTCGGTTGGTCGTCTCATCGGGCGACGTGCACTGGTCTTTTGACCGTTGCTGGGCCTCGTCACTTGGTCATCTTACCGGATGTGGGTCGTTTTCTCCCTTGTGCATAGATGTCGTGGCCAATGGGCAAGAGTTACCTCTGCATGGTTGGGTCCGATCCAGGGTGCCCGGATGGCCATGTCTCCGAGTTCCGAACGGACATGCAGTTGAGTCAGGTTGGAGCAGCAGTCAACTTCGGACAGCCAAGGCTCGACCGACCGTCGCCGACACATGTAACTTTTGTGGGAACGACCTGGGTTGGTCGTCGGTCGCATCGGACGATGTGTATTTGGTCGCCGACCGCTTGTGGAAACTCTCAATGTGTCGAACTGATCCGTCCTTGTGGCTTCATAGTGACTGCTTTTGCGATTGTTCGAGTTCTTGTGCAAGTGTGTTTACGTGGAACCGTGTGTAGCTTTTGTGATTTCCACTGAGCAGATAAATGCTGTCTGCATACTGGAGTAGGCAGAGGGAATTGATTAGGTTGTTGGTTGGTTCTTCTGCCGTCCCTAGGTCGTGTTACCACCGGATCGTTTAGGGTTACGCTTGGGCGCCGACCTCACCTGCACGGTTGTTAGAGTTTCCTCCCCAGGCCGACCCTTGGAACACTTCTGAGCATCACTGTTTGTTGTTTGTGATTGTCATTTTATTTGGTCGCACGTATTGTGCCAGGCCTTCAGCCGTGTATTAATGTTGTGTGTTTTTTGTTTAGTATATGGCTTCCGGCCGAACTTCATGACAACAATTTTAAGATTAGGCCTTCAGCCGTGTTTTATTTAAAATTCTTGTTGCTCTGTATTTAGGCCTTCAGCCGCGTTTTTTTCCAAAATCTGTGGGTTCAATATATAAATCCTTGTCTGTGCGGTTTCTCTTTAATTATCTTGAATTCTTAAAAAGGCCTTCAGGCGTGATCGATAAATGTTTAATTTAAGGTTGTCTTTAATTATTTTTCAGTAATTGTTTGGGCCTTCAGTCGACAAGATACTTCAAGTTTCCTTAAAATGTTTTTCTGTTGTACTGTGTAAAAGCTTATCTTTAAAGTCTCTCTTATATTATGTAAATAATTTGTTTTTAAATTAGGCTTTCAGCCGAGGAATTAACTTGAATTTTCCTTAATATGGCCTTTAGCCGGAATTTGTAAATCCTTGGCTTTTAAAGAATTTTCTTAGCTGATCTGGAATATTATTTCGGCCCTTAGCTGAGAAGATATTGTAATTTTACCTAAGTAAGGCCTTCAGCCGTTACTCTAAATCCTGGTGTTTTAAAAGCAATCATTTTAACTTATTCTGGAGAAGTTACTTGGCCCCTCAGCCGTGAATTGATCTTTGTTGTTTTAAAGAGAAAACTGAGAATTATTTTGAGCAATAAAGTTGTGTGCATTCCTGTATAACTATCAGTAATTGACCTTGGCCCCTTTCCAGAATCTGATCCGCTCAGTCCTGCGAATCCAGATTACAACATACTTTATATGTCACTTTAGCAAACCACATGGCAGGAGGTAAGATTAATAGTTGAAAAGTGCTCCAGTACTTAACACCCAACAAACATAGTGCGATTGTCATCGAATGGGGAAATGGCATAGGCTCCATGAATATGGGGCAATGAAGATGCACTACAAAACATTGCTTCAGGAAACCAAAAGAATACACTGGGAGAAATTTCTACGAAGGAAACTGCAATTTCGCAGATGGGGAAGACCATGAACATTATTGACTGAAAAGATTAAGGGACATACTCTCATGCCCACAATTAGTAAAGAGGAAGACTCAATGCGGCTCGATGGAGGGAGTCAGCAGAGTATCTGCTAACCGCCCTGCTTTCTGACAACACATACCCTGAAATACACCCAAAACTTAGAAGTGAACTAGATACCGAAAACGGCAATCAGATGGTAGTGACATCGTTGGCTGTCTCAATTCCTCAAAACACCGAAGGCACCTGGCCCGGATGGCGTCTGCCTGAGGTCGTGCGGATGGTATGTCCACTGATAGTGCCACATGTGACAGAATTACAAAACGAGCCATTTCGAATAGGTAGGATCCCGACGATATAGAAAACAGCTAGGGTAGTAGTGATTAAAAAGGGAAAGGATAAAGACCCAGCAATACCGAATAATTGTTGACCTATCTGCTTATTAAACGTCCTGGCGAAAGTTCTCAAACATCTCCTCTGTGGTCGGTTGCAGGTGCACAGGAAGCTCTTGGATCTAAACCGGTGTCAATAAGGATTCTGAAAATGATTGCATCGCAAGCGCATGCGACAATCTTTGGTGGCCTGCGATGTTCACACGCTTTCGAGATCTCAGGGTCCCCAAATGTCTGCATAAGAGCTTTGTAGATTATTGTAACTGACGTAGCGCTGAGTGGCTTGTGGAGCAGAGCAAGATAATCGAAAGGGTTACCGAAAATTAAAGAAACCTTTGGAGAAAAGAGAACAACTTGCATGAATATCAAGAGCTCAGATGGAAACAAAGTCCAAATCAAAGAAGGGAAAGCAGAAAGGTGAAAGGAGTATATAGAGGGTCTGTACAAGGGCGATGTACTGGAGGACAATATTATAGAAATGGAAGAGAATGTAGATAAAGATGAAATGGGAGATACGATACTGCGTGAAGAGTTTGACAGAGCACTGAAAGACATGGGCCGGAACAAGGCCCCGGGAGTAGACAACATTCCATTAGAACTACTGACGGCCTTGGGAGCGCCAGCTCTACCATCTGGTGCGCAAGATGTACGAGACAGGCGAAGTACCCTCAGACTTCAAGAAGAATATAATAATTCCAAACCCAAAGAAAGCAGGTGTTGACAGATGTGAAAATTACCGAACTATCAGTTTAATAAGTCACAGCTGCAAAATACTAACTCGAATTCTTTACAGACAAATGGAAAAGCTGGTAGAAGCCGAGCTCGGGGAAGATCAGTTTAGATTCCGTAGAAATATTGGAATACGTGAGGCAATACTGACCTTACGACTTATCTTGGAAGAAAGATTCAGGAAAGGCAAACCTACGTTTCTAGCACTTGTAGACTTAGAGAAAGCTTTTGACATTGTTGACTGGAATACTCTCTTTCAAATTCTAAAGGTGGCAGGGGTAAAATACAGGGAGCGAAAGGCTATTTACAATTTGTACAAAAACCAGATGGTAGTAATAAGAGTCGAGGGACATGAAAGGGAAGCAGTGGTTGGGAAGGGAGTGGGACATGGTTGTAGCCTCTCCCCAAAGTTATTCAACTGTATATTGAGCAAGCAGTTAAGGAAACAAAAGAAAAATTTGGAGTAGGTATTAAAATCCATGGAGAAGAAATAAACACTTTGAGGTACGCCGATGACATTGTAATTCTGTTAGAGACAGCAAAGGACTTCTAAGAGCAGTTGAACGGAATGGACAGTGTCTTGAAAGGAGGATGTAAGATGAACATCAACAAAAGCAAAACGAGGATGATGGAAAGTAGTCGAATTAAGTCGAGTGATGCTGAGGGAATTAAATTAGGAAATGAGACACTTAAAGTAGTAAAGGAGTTTTGCTATTTGGGGAGCAAAATAACTGATGATGGTCGAAGTAGAGTAGATATAAAAAGTAGCCTAGCAATGGCAAGGAAAGCGTTTCTGAAGAAGAGAAATTTGTTAACATCGAGTATAGATTTAAATGTTAGGAAGTCGTTTATGAAAGTATTTGTATGGAGTGTAGCCATGTATGGAAGTGAAACATGGACGATAAATAGTGTGGACAAGAAGAGAATAGAAGCTTTCGAAATGTGGTGCTACAGAAGAATGCTGAAGATTAGATGGGTAGATCGCGTAACTAATGTGGAAGTATTGAATAGAACTGGGGAGAAGAGGAGTTTGTGGCACTACTTGACGAGAAGAAGGGACCGGTTGTTAGGACATGTTCTGAGGCATAAAGGGATCACCAATTTAGTATTGGAGGGCAGCGTGGAGGGTAAAAATCTTAGAGGGAGACCAAGAGATGAATACATTAAACAGATTCAGAAGGATGTAGGTTGCAGTAGGTACTGGGAGATGAAGAAACTTGCACAGGATAGGGTAGCATGGTGAGCTGCATCAAACCAGTCTCAGGGCTGAAGACCACAATAACAACAACAACCAAAGCCTGTGCTCAAGGTTCCGGAAGTGGTCCACTGTTCTGTGATTTTAGTACTGAACCCCTATTACATCTGTTAGACGGGTCAGATGCTGCTGAGGGAGTTGGTGCAAACGCAGGTGACATGCTAGTAGTTGTGTCTGCAGACTCCAGGACGAGACTTGAGTAAAAGACGAATGATGCGCTTTCTCAGACAGGGCATTGGTGCAAGAGCAACAAACTGACTATAGCTGTTTATAAGATCACATACATATCTCTGAAGGGAAGCCTTTCTGTTGCCAGAAATCCTTCCGTGAGGCTTGACGGAATACCTGTAAAACGCAGCCCTGTTTTTAGATACTCAGACATTCTTCTAGGCAAGAAAAGAAACATTCTAGAACATGCAACATCTGTTACTAACAAAGCAGTGAAAATTATGCATAACATTGCCCTTGCTTGCACTGGTGACCACTGTGTGTGGTGCAGTCATACACCACTGTGGGCTTCGCTGAAATAGATGGGCGCACCGCCTTAGACAAGACAGCTACTAAGCAATACTGCAACGAATTCAGTGAAGTGAAGCGAAGTTATCAGGCTCATCGGTACTTTCCGCTCTACACCTGCAGAAACTTTACAAGTGATGGATATTGTGGTACGTTACAGGGCAGAGCTATATTGGGTAAGCAGTGAGCAATATGATCGTGTGTACAAGATCACAGGAACGCATATAACCAACAAAAGGCTTGAAGTTGGATGAATGGCAGTCTGACTGGGACAATAAGAGCACAGCAAGGCGTGCTTACAGCATATGTTCAAGCATCACGATCAGGCTTAAACTGTGCGTCATTGCCCCTAACAGAGGTATGGTGAACCTGTTAACAGGTCGCGGTCCATATCTCAAACATCTGCATCGAGTAGGATGTAGTTAAACAACGATCCATGAACTTGAGGAAGCCTTCGCGGGTCATCTCGTTCTTTAGATGCTCGATTTTTCAGGTAGGGAGAGACTACAGTTGATTAGACAACGATCTGCCAATAATTGTAAGTGACAAAAACTTTTGAACTAAATTCAATGCTATAGCACATCGAATATCTAAAATTCTACTGCTTGACTTTTACTCTATAACATCAAATTGACCCCCTAAACAAGTCACAAGAAGCGTTTCCTCATTTATATATAATGATAGCTACATATAAATTTAATTACCGGTAATAAAAACTTCAAATACATATATATTTATGTGTTTGTGTGCGTGTGTGTGTGTGTTTGTGTGTGTGTGTACTTCGCTGTTATTTACAAGTCTGCTCAAGTCTCGTATCAACTTACAGCATCAGTATGCTCTAAGGCAGGTTGATAGTGACATTGTCTTTAACACACAGTGAGAAACTAGACTTTAAACATAGCAAGAGTGTATTTTTTCACTGTGTTGGTAATTCTTAAGCTTTTCAGGTCTCATATTTACATGTATATTCAAATGATGACCATGAAAAGTGGACATTCAAAGTATTTGGAGAAAATTGCCCGAAAACAGTAACAAAAAGACCCCAAAGTGTAAATGTCAACAGAAGGCAGTAATGTATTGGAGTGCTTGCAGAAGATACCATTTGTCACAATACCTTAATGCAAACAGCAAAAACTAAATTCGAAAATGAATATTTCACACCAAAGTGTGTGACGTACATTTTGGTTATATGTTATATTAGTGAAGGTAATTCAGCCTGAAATAGCATTCATACAATAATACCCAACATGTCTAGAGAAGTGGGGAGGGACATAGGCAGCCATTCTTCGTTCATAAAATACGTTAATTAAATTTCACAAGCAAAAACGACGGCTATTATGGGTCATAAATCATTCTAATTAAGATTAGGCTAGCAGCATTTTGTCATAAATTAGATTTGTGTAAACATAACCAAAGCACATATCAGCTATATTTTTTTTTTTTTTTTGGCTCATCAATTACAACAGTTTGTTTACATAAGAAGCATAGACCAAGTGGCCAGTTTGTTTATATAGGACAACAATAGGCCCATTGTCCTGAAACCATCTTTGCTCCACTACACATATATGGCCATGAAAATGTCGTCAAAATTTCTTGCGACTGATGACACTGGACTGTACAATATAGCCCGTATCTTCGTATGTACTTCACGAGCCATGGAAACATTTCATGGTCGGATGGAGCTGCTGTTTACAGATTGAAAATAAGACAATTTCATCCCAGGAGATATCAGTGCAAAAGAATATTTCAACTTTTAGCGCCATTTTATACGTTGTTTAGAAAATAAAAACTGTCCAATGACCCTGCATGTATTTCGTTATACGATAAAACACGTGTATACACTGAAATATGTTCCAATGGACGGCGGCATTCTGTGGTCCATACACATTTCCTGGACAATGCGAAAGGTGTTGCTGTGCAAACAGCACATAAATTCAAAATAAAACACTGTGGCACATAAAGTACAGTTTCTGATATCCTTCACGTCGGTTTGAGAGTCACACAAGTGCTTTACATACAATTATTTTATTTACAACGCATTGGCTATCCGAAAAAGCAGAGATATCGTTCATTTCCTATTGAGCAAAGATCTAAGCACAGCAAAGAAAATACGTGGAAAACACAACGTATTAATAACAGCAATATACTTTTACCTGAATAATAAACCAATTTAAAGGTATTTATGTCTGGTTACGTTACTGAACAATAAGCGTCAATGGCAATGAGTTCATAAGATCCAGCATGAATAAAATAACATTCAACTTGCCTAGCCAGGCTTTCTGGTCCGTTACATAAAAAAACTGAAAAATGTAGATATATGAAGATAATTCAAGCTAAACTTTAAAAAGAGCACACTAGTTTTAATGTAATCCGTAACTATATTAAAGTTAACATTAAGAGAAAGAGTAAAAGTGTTAAGATTGCCAAGAGCGAAATAGTGCTGCTCAGAAATGAAACCAATTAACTCCATAATCCAAAAGATATCCATCTTCAACTCAGTAATTACATGTCTCCTAGACATTTCTTGCATTTCTTAACGAATATCAATAGATACATAAGCGGAGAATATCTAATCATGTCCACTAGATATGAAAATAAAGTTCACATACTTCAAAATTACCAGTGTCCTACTGACACTCACAACACTTCAAGTCTTGAATTCCACGACAGATTGGTAAACTATGCCATCATTTTATTTCAAAACGGTGAGCTTCGTTTACTGAAAAAATTCTCAATCATAATATTGCATCTAAAGCCAATGACAAGAATACCAAAGAATTAGTGTCAACACAAAAAATGCGTGTGACACAATCAAACTAAGCCAAAGCGAACAAAATACTGTAAGCTCAAAAGCCAAAAAGAAGAAGAACATTATAATAAATCTAAAATCAAGACACAACTCTGGGAAAACTGATTCAAAAATACCGACTGGTGTAAATAAAAATAGCTTACAGGTAGCAAAGACGTCGTTGTTAAGGCAGATATGTGTAGTCATGCATGAGGAGAGCGTTGTGCTGACCACACGCCCCTCCTATCTGCATCTTCAACTCAGGATGATACGGCGGTCGGATGGTCTCGGTGGGCCACTTTTGGTCTGAAGACGGAGTGAGTGCATGAATGAAGACGATTACAGCACAAAACTCTTACAATTATTTCTTGAAATGAATGCAAAAGAACTGGACAACGCTCCCACATCAATTATCAAGCTCAGGTTAGGAAATTAACAGCTCTAGCTACAATTTGCCAAAAGCTGATGGCCAAGATAGCATGGTCATGAAACCCTTGCCACATAAACTAAGATTAAATTCATAAACCTAATAGTCCAAAAAAACCTCACTGCTAATTCATGGAACAATACTGCATATTATATCAGTAAGAAGCTTAAAGATTTCTCTGCAGTTTTACATATATGGAAACAACTTTTCCGTCAGAAATCCCTGAGAACATACACTACTGTCCATTAAAATTGCTACAATAAGAAGAAATGCAAATGATAAACGGGTATTTATTGGACAAATATATTATACTAGAACTGACATATGATTACATTTTCACCCAATTTGGGTGCATAGATCCTGAGAAATCAGTACCCCGAACAACCACCTCTGGCCGCAACAACGGCCTTGATACGCCTGGTCATTGAGTCAAACAGAGCTTGGATGGCGTGTACAGGTACAGCTGCCCATGCAGCTTCAACACGATACCACAGTTCATCAAGAGTAGTGATTGGCATATTGTGACGAGCCAGTTGCTCGGCCACCATTGACCAGACGTTTTCAGTTGGTGAGAGTTCTGGAGAATGTGCTGGCCAGGGCAGCAGACGAACATTTTCTGTATCCAGAAAGGCCCGTAGAGGTCTTGCAAAATGCGGTCGTGCAATATCCTGCTGAAATGTAGGGTTTGGCAGGGATCGAATGAAGGATGGAGCCACGGGTCGTAACACATCTGAAATGTAACGTCCACTGTTCAAAGTGAGAAGAAGAGGCGACCGAGACGTGTAACCAATGGCACCCCATACCATCACGCCGTGTGATGCGCCAGTATGGCGATGACGAAAACACGTAAAAGCTTCAAGGATGGATTTTCAATTTTGTCAGATAGTTGTGAAAAGTTTTATTGTGGTAGGCAAAGCAGTTTTGTTGTTGTGATAAGGATCCATAATCCTAACATACACAAAAACTAACGAATTCCAGATAGGGACCTATCTTTGCAGCATGAAAGAGGTTTGTGAAACCGCATTTATTTTTGAAGAAAAATGTAGTTATCAGCAGATTTACTTGAGTACCCCAGCGGTGATCAATTACTTTACACCATATATATAGCTAAAAGTATATGCTGCATTTTTCATGTCACGTAACACAAAAGAACAAGTTAATGAATTTTATTCTGCTTGAAAATCCGACATTTCTTAAAAATTAACTAATCTATTAACATTCTTTTGGATGATTCATTAATATGTGATGGATTTCAATGTGGTAAATAATATGGGCAATGAGAGTGAGAGAGATAGCATCTGTGTATTACATCATTATACCTGCCATTGGATAAATAAACACTGTATCTGGTTACACAATTATAAAACTTTGCTATTATCAATTTATATATTTCGAGTAAATTTCAGTCATAGGCAACACTCAACAACTTCACTTAGTTCAATGGTGTGGTGGTGGTTAGTGTTTAACGTCCCGTCGACAACGAGGTCATTAGAGACGTAGCGCAAGCTCGGGTTTGGGAAGGATTGGGAAGGAAATCGGCCATGCCCTTTCAAAGGAACCATCCCGGCAATTGCCTGAAACGATTTAGGGAAATCACGGAAAACCTAAATCAGGATGGCTGGAGACGGGATTGAACCGTCGTCCTCCCGAATGCGAGTCCAGTATGCAAACCACTGCGCCACCTCGCTCGGTCACTCACTTAGTTCAAGTAA
This sequence comes from Schistocerca gregaria, assembly GCF_023897955.1. NCBI lineage: Eukaryota > Metazoa > Arthropoda > Insecta > Orthoptera > Acrididae > Schistocerca > Schistocerca gregaria. The sequence goes on from NC_064923.1 coordinate 716,321,538, forward strand.
GTCATTACCGTTCGACATTCTTTTTTAAAGTTTTCTTTAATTAGAAGTACAAAGGGGAATTGAAAGGGATAGGAACCCACGCTGTCCATTTGCAGTTTTCAGTTTCTACAGCCATATCACAAATATAACTTTACTGAATCTGCATAATAAACGTCCATATTTATTACAGATGTTCAACTCCTTTACAGAAAGATACACTGTCGAAAATATATTGCTTCCTTCTCGGCGCATTATTACCTCTTCTTAGTGCACAGGCATACTTCCCAAATATGGCCCATTACCTTAAATTTTCTTTGAAGACATGTAAGTTTGATATGTTCCTAAACAGTTGTTTAAAGTAAGTTCAATATATTTGTTGCTCAACTGGGACATCATCGAGCAGAAGTTTTGTTCGCAGTACGTCAGACTAGGAAACAAAATGAGCCATAACCAATAAATTGCCAAACGGAGTTATATTTTGAAAATTCCATAGTCCTTTCTTTTAAAATTGAACAAAGACATTTATAGAAAATAGGAAGGGCAAGTAAAAGTCTCTTCTTCGCAACAACATAAAAAACCAATTGTGAAGCATATCCATTTTTCTACGAAATTTGTTTCTCTTGCTTTAGGATTTGCTAGAAGTTCTGGCGTCATGGACAGAATATTCATGACATTAGACTATATCCGTTATATCACCGGATTTGTGCTGAATACTAAGGCAAGTGCGTTGTACTATCGATAATGTTCACACAATATTTTCTCGTTCCCTCTACTTTCCAGCAGGTTTAAGATTCTTATGTCAGGGCCTAATAGTGACTCGTATAACAACATAGACAAAGCACAATCACTGACACACACCACAATAGGCAATAGGACGCTCTTGCAATATGCCTGTCGGTGGTCTCCGTTGCAATTCATGGCCAAAATCGGAAGCACTATATCACTTCAGATCATCAGGCAGCTAGTGATAACGTCTGAAGTGATTATAGAAGCTGTTACTTTAGGATTGGATGCCTACCTTATTATGACACTGTAGGATTTTGGTATTGTATGTGATGTTTGGTTTTGGCTCCCAGGACATTATGGTGAGACTACCTTGTACAGTTTTGGGACCCAGTGGACTCAGATTCAGCACGGACAGGTCATGTTTTATTTCACTTGTTGTACAGTGAGTGTGGTGAATAAATCAGTGTATTAGTCAAATCCTAAGCCGAATGTGAGGTTCACCAATCATGCTGTTCTCATAGGTTCACTTACAACACCAGAAAAGTCCGGCACACAGCTTTCGAGGTAAAGGTCTGGTGTGACAGAACTGCCGCTGGCTGCAGCTCAACTGTCCCCAATTTCGTAGGCGCTCGCCAGTGTCGTGCTGACTTCCGTCGAGTTTTCTCGGACGCACTGCACACCGACGCCGCAGAGTTCCAAGCAGCGGTGCGGCCAGGTCTCGATGAGCCTCAGCACGTTAGTCGCTGGTCTCAAAGTGCCGGTGGCCACCTGATCGTGCGTCAACAGCCGATACTCGCTGTCCAGCTTGCCCAGGGACACGCCCAGCTCCAGTAGCAGCTCCAGCGAGCGCGCCATCCCCTCCGTCGCGTTGTCGCGCGAGAAGTCGCCCAGGAAGGTCACTGCGAGGTTGCAGCGCAACACCCACTCCCTGTGGTAGTTGTTGGCGGCGTTCCAGCCGCGGCCCTCGTAAATGTTGCCTTCCACGTCTATTAGGAAGTTGTACGAGATGTCGGGCTCGCCCCACTGTACGTAATTTTCGTCGCGATAGTCGCGCAACTTGTTGAAGCACTCCTCTTCACCTTGGCAGGGGGCGCCCGCTGTGTGTCCGATGACCACGTAGGGTGTAGGATGATGCAGAGGGATGGTAAAAATGGGGTCCACGCCACTGCTCCACAGGGACCTGGGAATGATATGCTGGCCGTTCTTCAGCACCAGTTCCGGGTTCTGCGGTGGCACTGCAATCAGATAAACATATATTTTGTGACGTCTGAGGGGCTTTGAGCGTAAATGAAAGACAATACCAAATTTACAATGATGTGACACTCGTAGGACAGTGGTATACACATATTCAAATGGCCGTAGTATCGGGCACAGAAGGTATAAAAGGGCTTTCCCTTGGCGGAGCTGCCATTTGTACTCAGGTTCTCCAGGTAGAAAGGTGTCCGGAATGATTACGGCCGCCCAACGAGTATTACAGACTATCAATACGGTACGGTTGAAAATGGTTCAAATGGATGGGAGTACTATGGGACTTAACTGCTGTGGTCATCAGTCCCCTAGAACTGAGAACTACTTAAACCTAACTAAGCTAACGACATCACACACATCCATGCCCGAGGCAGGATTCGACCCTGCGACCGTAGCGGTCGCGCGGTACGGTATGGTGGTTGGTGTTAGACGCTTAGGACATTCCTTTTCGGAATTCGTTAGGGAGTTCAAGAGTGTGACGAAAATTACGTCTCACCATCTACAGCAATGTAGCTATCAGCCTACATTTAACGACCGAGAGCAGCGGCATCTGCGTAGAGTTGTCAGTGCTAACAGACAAGCAACGTCGCGTCAAAAAACAGCGGAATTAAATGTGGGAGGTACGGTGACATTTGACGTTAATGTGCTATGGCAGCAATCGACCGATGCTAGTGCTTCTGTTAACAGCACAACATTACCTATAGTGCCTCTCATAGGCTCATGGCCTTATCGGTAGGACCCCAGACGACTGGAAAACCGTGGCCTGCTCAGATTAGTTCCTACACTCCTGGAAATGGAAAAAAGAACACATTGACACCGGTGTTTCAGACCCACCATACTTGCTCCGGACACTGCGAGAGGACTGTACAAGCAATGATCACATGCACGGCACAGCGGACACACCAGGAACCGTGGTGTTGGCCGTCGAATGGCGCTAGCTGCGCAGCATTTGTGCACCGCCGCCGTCAGTGTCAGCCAGTTTGCCGTGGCATACGGAGCTCCATCGCAGTCTTTAACACTGGTAGCATGCCGCGACAGCGTGGACGTGAACCGTATCTGCAGTTGACGGACTTTGAGCGAGGGCGTATAGTGGGCATGCGGGAGGCCGGGTGGACGTACCGCCGAATTGCTCAACACGTGGGGCGTGAGGTCTCCACAGTACATCGATGTTGTCGCCAGTGGTCGGCGGAAGGTGCACGTGCCCGTCGACCTGGGACCGGACCGCAGCGACGCACGGACGCACGCCAAGACCGTAGGATCCTACGCAGTGCCGTAGGGGACCGCACCGCCACTTCCCAGCAAATTAGGGACACTGTTGCTCCTGGGGTATCGGCGAGGACCATTCGCAACCGTCTCGATGAAGCTGGGCTACGGTCCCGCACACCGTTAGGCTGTCTGCCGCTCACGCCCCAACATCCTGCAGCCCGCCTCCAGTGGTGTCGCGACAGGCGTGAATGGAGGGACGAATGGAGACGTGTCGTCTTCAGCGATGAGAGTCGCTTCTGCCTTGGTGCCAATGATAGTCGTATGCGTGTTTGGCGCCGTGCAGGTGAGCGCCACAATCAGGACTGCATACGACCGAGGCACACAGGGCCAACACCCGGCATCATGGTGTGGGGAGCGATCTCCTACACTGGCCGTACACCTCTGGTGATCGTCGAGGGGACACTGAATAGTGCACGGTACATCCAAACCGTCATCGAACCCATCGTTCTACCATTCCTAGACCGGCAAGGGAACTTGCTGTTCCAACAGGACAATGCACGTCCGCATGTATCCCGTGCCACCCAACGTGCTCTAGAAGGTGTAAGTCAACTACCCTGGCCAGCAAGACCTCCGGATCTGTCCCCCATTGAGCATGTTTGGGACTGGATGAAGCGTCGTCTCACGCGGTCTGCACGTCCAGCACGAACGCTGGTCCAACTGAGGCGCCAGGTGGAAATGGCATGGCAAGCCGTTCCACAGGACTACATCCAGCATCTCTACGATCGTCTCCATGGGAGAATAGCAGCCTGCATTGCTGCGAAAGGTGGATATACACTGTACTAGTGCCGACATTGTGCATGCTCTGTTGCCTGTGTCTATGTGCCTGTGGTTCTGTCAGTGTGATCATGTGATGTAACTGACCCCAGGAATGTGTCAATAAAGTTTCCCCTTCCTGGGACAATGAATTCACGGTGTTCTTATTTCAATTTCCAGGAGTGTATTTCAGTTTTAGTACCTGATGGTAGGGTTCGAGATGGTGCGTGCTGGTAGTGACACCATAATGGTGTGGGCTGTGTCCGTATGGAACGGACTGGTTCCTCCAGTCCCTCTGAACCGATCATTGTTATATTCAGTTACTTGGAGGCCATTTGCAGTCATTCATGGACTTTATGTACCCAAAGCACGATGGAAATTTTATGGATAAGAGTGCGCCATGTCACCGTGCCACAACTGTTCGCTATTGGTTTGAAAAACATTCCGGACACTTCGAGTGAATGACCTGGTTACCCAGGTCGCTATTCATGCATCCCATCGAACGTTTATGAGACATAATCGAGGGGTAACTTCGTGCATAAATTCGCGGACTGGCAGTGCTTCCGTAGTTATGGACGGCTATAGACGCAGCATAGGTCAAGATTTCTACAGCGGACTTCCAGCGACTTGTTGAGCCCACGCCACGTTCAGCTGCAGCACTACGCTGGGAAAAAGGAGATCCGACGCGATATCACGAGGCATCCTGTGAATTTTGTCACCTCACTGTATTGTGACTACCGGCTGCATGATATCCGCCATGACTACGTCACTCACCATCAACATTGTACCAGCATGAAAGACGCATGCAATAAACATCAAATTAGCATGAAGTAAACTAAATTAGGTCTTCTCATACTGTTCCTCTAGCGCCGCACTCCAAGAATCGTTGCTTACTTTCAAGGTTAATAACATTAATAGTAATTTTAAGAATGATAAAAATGTGTAACAGTGGCTACTTGGAAAGTAAGGAACGATCGGTCGCGAAATGGAGACCACAGCGGAAATCCGCTGAAGCTTTTCACAGGAGTGCTGGGCAGTGACTCCAGTACATGCCCGTAAATAGCAGCACGTCACTCTGCTCATTCCCGAGCGAGTAGTGAGCGCGCAAAGATGCTTAGAAAATACACTACTGGCCATTAAAATTGCGACAACAAGAAGAAATGCAGATGAGAAACGGGTATTCATTGCACAAATATATTGTACTAGAACTGACATGTGATTACATTTTCACTCAATTTGGGTGCATAGATCCTCAGAAATCAGTACCCCGAACAACCACCTCTGGCCGTAATAACGGCCTTGATACGCCTGGGCATTGAGTCAAACAGAACTTGGATGGCGTGTGCAGGTACAGCTGCCCATGCATCTTCAACACGATACCACAGATCATCAAGAGTAGTGACTGGCGTATTGTGACGAGCCAGTTGCTCGGCCACCATTGACCAGACGTTTTCAATTGGTGAGAGATCTGGAGAATGTGCTGGCCAGGACATCAGTCGAACATTTTCTGTATCCAGAAAGGCCCGTACAGGACCTGAAACATGCGGTCGTGCATTATCCTGCGGAAATGTAGGGTCTGGCAGGGATCGAATGAAGGGTGGAGCCACGGGTCGTAACACATCTGAAATATAACGTCCACTGTTCAAAGTGCGAACAAGAGGCTACCGAGACGTGTAACCAATGGCACCCCATACCATCACGCCTTGTGATACGCCAGTATAGCGATAACGAATACACGCTTCCAATGTGCGTTCACCGCGATGCTGCCAAACATGGATGCGACCATCATGATGCTGTAAACAGAACCTGGATACAACCGAAAAAATGACGTTTTGCCATTTGTGCACCCAGGTTCGTCGTTGAGTACACCATCGCACTCGCCCCTGTCTGTGATGCAGCGTCAAGGGTAGCCGCAGCCATAGTCTCCGAGCTGATAGCCCATTCTGCTGTAAACGTCGTCGAACTGTTCGTGCAGATGGTTGTTGTCTTGCCAAAGTCCCCATCTGTTGACTCAGGGATCGAGACGTGGCTGCACGATGCGTTACAGCTATGCGGATAAGATGCCTGGCATCTCGACTGCTAGTGATACGAGGTCGTTGGGATCCAGCACGGCGTTCCGTATTACCTCCTGAACCCACAGATTGCATATTCCGATAACAGTCATTGGATATCGATCAACGCGAGCAGCAATGTCGCGATACGATAAACCGCAATCGCGATAGACTACAATCCGACCTTTATCAAAGTCGGAAACGTGATGGTACGCATTTCTCCTCCTTACACGAGACATCACAACAACGTTTCACCAGGCAACGCCGGTCAACTGCTGTTTGTGTGTGAGAATTCGGTTGGAAACTTTCCTCATGTCAGCACGTTGTAGGTGTCGCCACCAGCGCCAACCTTATGTGAATGCTCTGAAAAGCTAATCATTTGCATATCACAGCATCTTCTTCCTGTCGGTTAAATTTCGCGTCTGTAGCACGTCGTCTTCGTGGTGTATCAATTTTAATAGCCAGTAGTGTAGTATCTTCTGCCAGGTATGTGGGCACGCCGAGAGATTTCGCCCGGAACCCCACACAAAGTAACTGGCGTGCATTTCCTTCTTATTGACAATTCTCGGCCGCACACTGCAGGGGCAGTGAGGACGATCCTGCAGCGTTTTCGATGGGAAGTGTTTGATCGCCCATCGTTCAGCCCTGATCTGGCTCCCTCTGAGTTTCATCTCTGCTCAGATGAAGAGCTGGCTGTAAAGACAAAATTTTGGCGCAAACATCGAGTGCAGTCCAGCGTAGAAACTTGTCAAAAAGCACAGGTAGCTGCTTTCTATAACGAGGGTATTGCAATGTTGGTTCAACGCTACGACTGATATGTAAGTCGCAGTGGTGACCATTTCGTGAAGTAGCTGGGAGGCGTAGCTACCTGTTGCAAACAAAACTTTTGATTTTCACCGTGGTTTCCATTTCGCGACCGGTCGTTCCTTACTTTCCACATAATCCAGTGACTGCTTCAATTTTAAATGGTAACTAATGACATGGAAACGCATCACGCATTGCGTATAATTTTACTAATGCTGTGCGACTAACTCTTTTCGGAATACATTTCGTAGAGAATCACCACAAATTCCACTAAATGCACCTACAAAATTATATCATGTTACCTTACATAATTCATGAGAAATGACGTCATAAACACTTACATGCTTGAAATGCTAACGCATTATGCATGACGTTTAAATTTATTAGTCTACTCGCAACACATTTTGCAGAGATTATACACACAGTCCACTTACTGTACCTACAAAATTGTTTAATTGTATGACACATGGAAGAGGAGATGTCATGTCATAACCACTGACATGTGTGAAAAAATGCCGCATAGCGCATCAAGCTTTAATGCATTTACTCCTTACTGGTAAGACACCCCTGCAGTCAGGTCTACTTAAGGAAATCACTGACACCTAACAGAGCTTTGGACAACTTTCAACTGCTAATTGCAAACAGCTTTAGGAGAAAACAACAGCCTTCTACAGAGCTATGAAGAGGTGTTGCAGTTGAGTCGTCTACTAAATCACTATGCAGACACGCAGAACAACTGTACGCATCGTGTGGAAACTGTACACTACACACACAGTTCATCGTTTGTTTTCGTTTCATACAGAAAAATGGCTAAATGAATACCTGAGCAAAGCCTGTTTGTCAGATAGTTACACGGGCATTGTATTATCACTAACAAAAACATTCATCAACTGTTTTTAAGTTTGTAAACAATACGTGTCAACAAAAGAATTGCGTAATATTCCAGGATACCCACTGAATAGGATGTATTAAAGAGGCGAAACACAAATGAGTACGTGAATAAACTTCAAAAAAAGGAGTGCAGCAAGCAAAAGGGGTTTCTCTGGTAAACTACTACGATTTATATAGAGACGCTGCGAGAAACTGTATGTAAAAGAAACTTGAAACTTAAATTTGTATGTGATGTTAGGAAATTTACTCCCGAGGCTCTGACCACAGTCCACTTATAAATGTTACAATAAGACCGACCCTTCATCTCAGAGGAACATATGCCCCTTGTAACTACCACAATTTATATAGAGACGCTGCGAGAAACTGCAGGTAAAAGAAACTTGAAACTTAAATTTATGTGATGTTAGGAAATTTAACCCTGAGGCTACGACCACAGACCATTTATAAATATTACAAAAAGGCCGACCCTTCATCTCATAGGAACATATACCCCTTGTAACACTTATATCAATTAGAAGTAGATCTATAGTATGTAACTGTGTATCTGGAATTATGGGGTGCGTATTATGATTTATTTAAACTCCTTGATATGTGAAAAGGAAATTAGAATTTTGTAATGTATATATGGGTAAAGCAAAAGGATATGTTAAAATGATAAATTATTACTATATCTGTATGATCATAAAAAGAAAATGTTTATTGAAAGCTGATTCATGCTTAGGGAACTGTTTGTAACATGTAAAAGCTGTAGGGAATTCCCCCCGCAGCTGAAGTGGAATGGTGCGATGTAAAAGGTAGTTTTGGCGGTAGAACTGAGCGACTCCTTGTGTGAACGGCACGCAGTATGTGGCTAGCCGTAGCAAGGTACACGTCGACGGTGCTAAGAGGCAATTGGAAGCTGCTTTACAAAGGATTTGCCTCGTATGTGGATCTGGCTATTATTTGGTATTCTCGGCACAAGGGAATGGCTCTAATGTGGTGAAAATCCGACGCCAAGAAGAGACTTTATAGAGCATTCGAATATCAGGAGCCGTGAGTACAGTTATCCGCCATGTTGCTTGCCACCGATCTACGCCACTGCTTCACTAACATCATACATTCAGTAATGTATATGGGCATGGACCTGTTAATTTGTGTGTGTTTTTTAATAAAAATCACAGAATTATAAATCCGTGTCCAGAACCATATTTTCCATCCTGATCACGAACCTATGCAGGGTCCTCACCTAAGTGCTACTAAAACCGAGTATCCTGATTTAAATGAACAATTCTTGCATTCAAGTGTTTAAAAGTGATTTTTTCAGTGAAGTTGGATAGGCGTTTGCTGAAGTATCCTTAGTGTATTACAAAATATGGTTTTGTAGGATTACAGTGCAAGATTGCGAAGATATTACTGTCTAGAATACCTGCTTCACAGGTGATAAAAATTCAAATAAGTTAAGCTCTTTTTCAAAATTAGTGTGGTTTTGATTTCTATCATGAATTGTTCCTTTCTTAAGTTAATTAAGCCCAGTGTTGTATCTTATTGCTTTCCAAAGTAAATTATGACTACTCCAAGCGAAGTAAATGATTAGCATTTTGAATTAGTCTTTTCTACTGTAATAATTAGAGAGCGTGGACTAGTAAAATTGTACTTGTTTATGGGTCCCCATCATATTCTCCACCTATTAGAAAAAACCTGAACTATTACTGTCACTAAAGAAAACTCATATAGGAGTTTATACAGTGTATTTATGATATTATTCATCTTTCTTTTCATGTCAAATAAGACAAAATCCCCTCATGTCCAAAATGACCTTGAGTGTAGCCGTCATTAATATGAGCTTTGTTGCAAACTTGCTTCCTATAATTTACTGGTGTGTGCGTTATTGGTAACTGCTGCTACACACAGTTCAGAGTGCACTGTGCCAGCTTCCATCCTGTGTGTTCTTCAAAGGGAAATATCAACGAAAGTAACTTCAATAACCAATATTCAATTTTCTTAAACATGTATTTCCAAATTAATGTGCCTAATGGAGCTGGAGACCGTTCTTTTTTTATTCACTTATGATTTTACCACTTTCATTGACTACCAAGGTTAAAGTCCATTTAGTTTTTCTGTTAATTTCAACACATTCAAAATTATAGTGCGATACATTTGTTCATTAGACAGACGCGTGGTCAAAATTCTAAATCCTCTCAGAGGGTAATATTAGCGTCTTTCAGGGCACTTTAGTGTTATATGTGGCTTTTCCCGTGACAGGACTAAGGCTCGGTTGTTAAGAAAGAGTGACATAAATCCGCTAGTGTTACACCCTGTTAACCTAGATACCGGATATAAGCTCTGGATACCATACGAGTCCAAATTTAGAAATCAAATTTTTCATATGTATTGGTCATTAATTTTCAGGAATCGGGCTGATACTAAAATTTTGGAGCAATCCGAATAATGACGAATTGATATGTATTCTAGCTACAGGAGTTACACTCTTCTTTTCCACTAGTTCCTCCTCAAACGAACATTCTTCGTAGCTTCATGATCATTTTTTAACAGAGATACTGTGGTACATATTTCATAATACCAATGACATTATGATCAAAATAGTTTTATGGAGTGCCCTCTATACACTTGTAAGTAGGCTGTTTAGGATTTTTTATTGGTAACGCCGCCGCCACGTAGCGCTCTGTATGAAAATCACTGGCTGTGCTGTGCGCAGTCTGTGTTTAGTTTGCATTGTTGTCTGCCATTGTAGTGTTGAGCAGCGGCAGCTGGATGCTAACAGCGCGTAGCGTTGCGCAGTTGGAGGTGAGCCGCCAGCAGTGGTGGACGTGGGGAGAGAGATGGCGGAGTTTTGAAATTTGTAAGAATTGGTCTCATGAACTGCTATATATATTATGACTAGTGAGGTAAATACATTGTTTGTTCTCTATTAAAATCTTTCATTTGCTAACTATGCCTATCAGTAGTTAGTGCCTTCAGTAGTTTGAATCTTTTATTTAGCTGGCAGTAGTGGCGCTCGCTGTATTGCAGTAGCTTGAGTAACGAAGATTTTTGTGAGGTAAGTGATTTGTGAAACGTATAGGTTAATGCTAATCAGGGCCATTCTTTCGTAGGGATTTTTGGAAGTCAGATTGCGTTGCGCTAAAGATATTGTGTGTCAGTTTAAGCACAGTCGTGTATAATTATTCTAAGGGGACGTTTCACACTACAACATTAAATCTGTAACTAGGAAACAAGCTATTACTTCTTTAATTTGCAAGTGCATCGCCGGCCGCAGTGGCCGAGCCGCTCTAGGCGCTTCAGTCCGGAACCACGTGGCTGCTACGGTCGCAGGTTCGAATCCTGCCTCGGGCATGGATGTGTGTGATTTCCTTAGGTCAGTTAGGTTTAAGTTCTAGGGTACTGATGGCCTCAGATGTTAAGTCCCATAGTGCTCAGAGCCATTTGAACCATTTTGAGTTATTTCGGCATCAAGCAGCTCAAAATCTGCAATTTCTCTTGATAAGAAGACATTTCGGATTCAAGCATAATGATTCAGTTCACCAATTTGTGCGACATAAGTTGTACTTCTCTTACTGTGTGCACAGCACTTGGAAGTTATAATTGTGGAAGGGGCAGTCGAGGAAACCTGCGAAACCTCTCAGCATACCAAACGATAGTATTTTACACTGATCCTTAAAATAATATCACATTCGGAATTCGGAGTTACGCGATGCCACATAATAGCAACAATAGAGATTTGAAATAGTCACAGGTGGTATCCTAAACACCGCAGAATCAAAACTTTATGCTCTACAAATTGAGAAGACTGGAATGGCAGATGTATCACATATTGCTCGATTGTTCTCGTAATGTCAGTCGGCGTGGGAAATTTCATAACACAAAGCGTGAATTTCTCCGCCCACAAATGGCATAAACTTTGTACTTCTGCCAAAAATTCATTTTCAAAAAACTGACATTCGCCTGCAAATTTCAAGGCGGGAGACATCGACCTACAAGAAGCACTATATTTGATTTAAAGACGGGTGCAGACGTATCAACTATTACCGGAAAAAGGAAACCTTTTGTGTATATGTATTCAAAGCCACGAATTATTTAGCCCCATTGATAAACTCTATAAATCTTATAATGAGGAGCATTACGATTTTATACGAGGCGCGTTTAGTTAGTAATGCAACATTTTCTTTCTCGGCCAGTTTAGGACGAAGTGCAGAATTTGTTGTGGGACATCGGAGAACACTCCCGCTTCAGCCCCTATAGTTTCCTGAAGTTCCGATAGGTGGCGGCTCTCTACGTGGCCTTCAAAATGGCATCTCTAACGGAGATGCGTTCCGAGCTGTCACTGAATTTCTTTTGGCCTAAATCCACGACGTCACAGTTACTTACAGGTGCTTGCGGAACGCCTGCGGAGACCTGACAGTAAGGAAAAGCATGATCAATCGTTGAGCAACGCTGAAATGCCGTGCTTAGTCCGCAGGTCAGGACAGATACAATAAATTGTGAGAAGGGGCCAAAATAAGGGGCTGCCAGTTACACTCGAACATGCAACTTTATTATTTGATCAAACATTACAAGAGCCCAAAAAACACACAGCTTTAATCTTTGGGACTTAATTACCAGCTGAAAGCCACTTTAATATAAAAAACAGCTGTGGACCAATAACTAAAACGCAAGCATGAAATTTAAAGGCAAGCGTTATCTTAAAACAGTTTTTTAGTTAGGCTCAAGTAAACAAGCTAAATTCAATTCGGCTGAAGGCCAAAGCCTTAAAAATTCATTTTTTTAATGCCAAAGGGCTTACGTGGAACTGTGCTTTAAACTAGGTTGAAGGCCTTAAGAGTAAAACAACTCTAATTTAAAACACCAAATCGGCTAGAAGCTATACAAATACCAACAACAAGAACATTTTTTTTAAAAATAAGGCAGTACACACAAGGGCGCCCAGATGTTCGAGGGTAGACCTGCAATTCAAACACTAACGCTCGTTTAGGTAAGACAGGCATTGGGGCCAACCATTCACGATCCGACGACAACCCAACCGACCGACAGTCAGCAGACCCACTGACAAGATAACTTCCACTTCACCCGACCAGGGCACAACAGGGAGTTGAACGGAACAACGTAGAAGATATTGGCGCCCACAACCAATCACAAACAGAGCTGTCAAACTACACACCGTGCTGGACAGCAACAACACGATGACAAAACCACACTGCCTGAAATTTATGTCAACTGCCATGGCACATAACCGGAACGTTAACGGCCACAAGGCAGAAGATTCCGCTGGTGCACTTCAATTCAAGTAACCAAGTACAGTGAAACTCCACCGGAGGGTGGCTAGAATTTTTGCAACTTGAAAACTTGCTCGCGGGAATATACCAACAGTCGACAACGAACTCCAAACTACACAATATGAACAGTCTTGACTTGCTGGTAGGTGAAATCAAAACTCAACTTTCATGTCCAGGGTCGGTGAGCGACGGACCTCGCAGCAATGGGAACAGTGCCACACTCTCCGACACCGCTTAGATGGTGGTGGTTAGTGTTTAACGTCCCGTCGACAACGAGGTCATTAGAGACGGAGCGCAAGCTCGGGTTAGGGAAGAATTGGGAAGGAAATCGGCCATGCCCTTTCAAAGGAACCATCCCGGCGTTAGCGTTAAACCTAAATCAGGATGGCTGGAGACGGGATTGAACCGTCGTCCTTCCGAATGCGAGTCCAGTGGGCTGGTCACTGCGCCACCTCGCTCGGTGACACCGCTTAGAGCCCGGGCCAAACTACGCCCCTCCGAGAATTCCTCGCTGCTCCACGCCAACCGACCGACTCCTAGCACATCGACCAGCCGGAAACTATAAGCGCCAGGTCAAACATAGTCCAGGGTGTGAATATCGATACACACCGCTGCTTCCACCCGCGGAAGGAGAGGATAACAGCGTAAACGCGATTAACGCGGGAGACTAAACACAGAATTGCAGCCGGCCGCGGTGGTCTCGCGGTTCTAGGCGCTCAGTCCGGAACCGTGCGACTGCTACGGTCGCAGGTTCGAATCCTGCCTCGGGCATGGATGTGTGTGGTGTCCTTAGGTTAGTTAGGTTTAAGTTCTAGGGGACTAACGACCACAGCTGCTAAGTCCCATAGGGCTCAGAGCCATTTGAACCATTTTTGAACAGAATTGCAATGAAGGTTTAATCCAGCGCCACGGCTCAAAGGCGTCTCTCATAAATGCAACGAGGTCGCACAAACGTCTTAGACCTCTCGCGTGCCAGCCTGCGCCACGCAGCTCTGACTTGTGCATTGTTGGAACGTCCGGACACTTTCAATCGGCGTAATCGACGGATCACAATCAAATGCCTCACTGCACAACTGGACGTGTCTCTTGGCAGTGCTGATACGCTCGTCCTCGTGTTGGGGTGCTAGACGGTGTGTAGCCGCTGGGCTCCTCGCGGCCTAACAGAACACCGTAAAGAGCAATGAAGGACCATCTGCGCGGAATTGTTTGCGAGTTACGATTTAACATGGGTTCATCACTTCTAATCGGAAACAAAATGGCCGTTCATGGAGTGCTGTCAAGACACATCTCCTACGAAAGTTCTGTTTAAAATCCACCCTCCTGCTGAAACGGCCAATCCAGAAGAGTACTGTTCTACACTCTGGAAACTGAAGAAATGAGATGAACATGCTCGTCGCCGCAAAAATGCAAACGCACTTCTTTTTCTCCATGAGAATACAAGGTTTCACACAAGGCTCCGCACTAGGCAGGGCTCACAAAACTGCATAGGACTGTTCATCTTCATCAATCCTAAGCCCGGATCTCGCATCTTCCGACTTACATCTGTTTGGCCCAATGAAGGATGCTCTTTGCGGGAAGCAGGACGTTGATGACGGAAAAGTTACTCATACAAGACGTTGAAAAAAAAATGTTCAAATGTGTGTGAAAGCTTATGGGACTTAACTGCAAAGGTCATCAGTCCCTAAGGTTAGACACTACTTAACCTAAATTATCCTAAGGACAAACATACACAACCATGCCCAAGGGAGGACTCGAACCTCCGCCGGGACCAGCCGCCCAGTCCATGAATGCAGCGCCTTAGACCGCTCGGCTAATCCCGCGCGGCAAAGACGCTGGATTCTAAGTCGATCAGTACAGTGCTATGATGTGGGCATGCAAGCCATCCCACTAAGGCCGTCACACTGAACGGAGATTATGTCGAAAAAAAGGGTTTTGAAGACAAAAGAGTGGGAAACAATACGGTGTGTTAGAATCCCGAATAAAACCAACCTGCTTTCAGAAAAAAAATGGTACATTACTTATTGAGCACTGCTCATACATTATGTGCACAGGATAGTTATTTTTACTTGTCGCATTTTAAAAAAATGTTTTGTATTTGTGTCCTTCACAGCAACAGTATAAACAACGCTGAGAGCGATTTGACGACATTGCATTGTAATGTGTGTAATGCTTTGTGCAAAACTACAGCTTCAAAGTGTCTATGCGAAAGACAGATTCAAAAAGGTATCCCTGCTGTTGCACTAATTTCATTACGTATGATTTCTTGATAGCCAACCGGGCCACGACAGTGGTACATTCTACTCTGTGTCGAACCAAAAGTGAGTGGTGATAAAAAAATCTTCTTTAGACAAAAGTAGGAGTAATAGTCATTTACAGACATAATTATGCTTATTAAGAAGAATTAATCTTATTCAATGAAAATAACTACAACATGAGTTAAAAATTGCTTTTAAAAATATTCAAAACTAGACATAACACAGGACAAAACATTAAAACATTAATTTAAATTCACACAATAGAATTTAAATTCATATTTAAGGTTATATTACTCCTGTGCATGTAAATATTAACCTTCACTGAAGATACTTGTGAGGTGTATACAAAAGAAAAAGTTTCGTGTATAATTACGAAAGCAACTTTAAAGATAGTATACAGTGAACGAAGCTAGATACACTGCTAATACTAATTAGAGAGACTGGAATTTGATGGAGTGTACGGCGTACGCAGTTGATTGAAATACATGCTGCTGCTCTTAGTATTACAACATGTTTTAGGAATGAGACCATTCCTCAGAAATGCGTTTGAAAGGCATGGTACAGCGGTAATTTTCAAATGTTCCATGTTATGAGTCAGAGTGAGATGGTAGAACAATGTCTCACTCTGCCATCTAGTGGTTGTTAGTAACGATTGCGTCTCTACACTCTTTACCTACGTTTCATCATTCACTTTGTGGCAGATGACGGAGGCAGAACGTATTCGGGGCAGTGATATCACTCCAGGAAGTTTGGACTAATCAGGAAGTGTCTAGAAAGCTTAATGTGGTTTCAATTGTCGTTGGGAGTGTTTGGAAACGATTCCGTCAAACTGGCATATACACAGGAAAGCCAGACCAAGTGAGAAAACGAAAAATATCGACCAGACACGACCGATATGTGGTTAATTGTTCCCTCCAGTGACCAAACAATACGCAACAGACTCGAACAGGACAACTTAAGAAAAAATGGCTCTGAGCACTATGGGACTTAACATCTATGGTCATCAGTCCCCTAGAACTTAACCTAAGGAAATCCCACGTCACCCAGCCATCACGAGGCAGAGAAAATCCCTGAGCCCGCCGGGAATCGAACCCGGGAACACGGGCGTAGCAAGCGAGAACGCTACCGCACGACCACGAGATGCGGGCGAGAACTTAAGACCAAGAAGAGATTACCACCACGTCCCTAGATTAACTGTTCATGAAAGATCGACTTCAATTTTCTGAAAAAAATAGTGTAAAGGCATTGCTTTCCCCGAAATTAGTTAATATCTTTTTTCTTTTGTGCATTACCTTGTCATAGTACGTATGTATTATTTATTTAAACTATTTGTTGATACGTCACAATAATTTTTTTATTCATTTTGCTACTTTTTTTATATTTTATATTGTACGACTATGAATGTTCTGGTTCTATATGCTTTGTAAATCTTTGATTAGGCTCGGAGAAGTACTGTGTCAGAGAGAGAGAGCGAACGACTATCGATAGAGAGCGTGTGAGTTGTGGTATCGTGGTCGGTTCTTGGGTGTTAAACATTGCAAATTTCGGCGTGAAAGACGTTGATACGCGGAGGAACAATTAGCTACAGTGCGTCCGCTGTGTTAATAGGAGATCGTGCATTATTAAGTGAACAGTGAAACCTGAAAACTATATCGAGTGTTTGCGGTGACGATTTTACAAACTGTGTGAACTTGTGACAATTAGCCATGAATCAGACACCATTGTCGTGTGGAGACACTAACTGTGAAAGTGGAACAAACCAAAAGGTTAAGTAAAAGAACAGAGCTGTGATCTGATCAAGAAACATTTATTATATCGTCCAAACTGTCTTGAAGACGACGACGTAAATTGAACTGATGTTTAACGGACTGTTATAGTGATGAACCCATGTGACTGTTTTTTCCTGTGGCAACACAGTAAAAGAACTGTGCGAAGTATTAACATTAGCCGGATATATATCGTAAATACTAAAGACATTGCATAATTCCGACCTACCCGTACCGCGTGATTAATAAACTTTTAGTAATACAACGTCGCGCGCGTAACGACAACGCACACACTGGAACTATTATTATCGCGCCAGTGCTGCCAGCTGATAAGATTACAACGGAGACGTGGACCACCGCCGTAACTGGAATATTAATGAAACAGGAGGATCCATCATTATCTTCACGCCACGAACCAGGATTCACTTCACACATCGTCCGCGCGGACCACTGCTGACGTCATCGCACTGCCTGCAGTAACAGTTAAGCCATTAAAAGAAAATTATTACGCTCTCTCTCATTTCAAAATTAAAGACAATTCCTGTTAAATTAACTATTTTAAAAATACTGTCACAACATCTCATTTTGTTTGGTTACAATAAATATTCTTTCCATTATTTCGTCTTGTTGACAGTGTTGTGAGCCCGCCAAATTTCAATTAATAATTTTCTTTCAGAATTCTTCTCTAACATTTTGCTGCTCATTATAATTTTATTTTAATGTTTGTTTGTAACTTCTTTAGGAGGGAGTACATATTTTATTTTTTGTGTAGCAAAATTAGCTACCATAAAATTACGTATATTATCAGCTGATGCTGTCCGAAAACTGCACCTATTTTCTCATTGGCTGTCAGCTTCAAAACAAAATCTAGCAGATGTGCAATGTTTATGTAGGCCCCTACAATAATTTGTTTTCACTTTTGCAGGTTTACTGGAATTATATTGACTTTAATTGTTCATTTGGCCCCCGTTAAAGTGATTTATCGCATCTATATAATAATTGTACTGAATTACCTAATATATTTTTTTCTTTTTCGTCCATGACTAACAAGGGTAATAAGATTCCTGGTATAGGTCATGTTTTATTATTTAAAAGGTTTTTTTTACAAGTAGAGGACCAGTTTCTTTACAATAGGCACTGGCAGCTGCGTCACTGGCGCCATGTATTGTTTACAGACGAGTCCCGCTGTCGTCTAACAAGGCGCGACGGACGTATAGTTGTATGTGACCGTCGTGGTGAACGTTATAATGATGCAGCTGTCCAGGAAATTGGCAGATTTGGATGTGATCTGTTATGGTGAGGTATGGCGTCACAATTGATGGCCATGAGTACATTCGGGTACTCAGAGGCCGAGTTAATACTCAGAGGTACATCAACGAGACTACTGTGTCCTGCTATGCCCACTTCAGCCGTAGTGGGTTCCAGATTATCCTCCTACAAGAGCGCTATCAGCAACATTCACCGTGGAAACGTCGCAGGACCTCGCGATTCGGACGTTTGACTGTCCTGTCCACAGTCCTATTGAGCATTTATAGGATATGCTGGGCAGCCAACTTCGGGCAAATCCTGTAGCACCTCAAACTCTTGAACAACTTGCAGAGGTCCTTATTGAGCAATGGACAAAAATTCTAAAGGAGTCTGCCTCGAAGATGTGAGACAGTAATATGGGAATATGGAGAACCTGTCAGATATTGAAATGATTCTTTTTGTGCCTTATATGACTTAATTGAAGGTGTTTTCACGTTACTTTACGATATTGCGTTGCAATTCTGGCCACAGCATCAGCATGCCGGTTGAGCACAGAAGTACATTTCTGTTTAATAACGCTTTCATTTTCCAGCAAAAAGGTCTGTTTTACTCAAAACATTCCTGAAAAAATAATGCAGGTATTTAAAATGTTGTTATTCTAATTTTTTGAACAGTACATTAATCGAAGCTTACAGTCGTGATGAGTGGGTGTTGTGTGATGTCCTTAGGTTAGTTAGGTTTAAGTAGTTCTAAGTTCTAGGGGACTGATGACCATAGCTGTTAAGTCCCATAGTGCTCAGAGCCATTTGAACCATATTTATTAAGCTTACAGTAATCTGCATTGCTGATATTATAAAGAAAAAGAATTAAAAGAAATTACGGTAGCAATTGATGGGCTGGATACGGAAGTCCACATTCATTTTACGCGATATATTCATGAATTTTACGCTTAAAATTAATACACATTGTTTTTGCTTTTTTTAATTTAATTTGGGTTCCGCTTGGTGTCACAAACGTAATGGTGGGTGCCGTTCGTCGTGTACCAATCACTGTCATTTTTCTCATAGTGACGTCGCAGATGAAACGACATGTCGCGTGGCTAGGGCCTACCGTCGGGTAGACCGGTCGCCTGGTGCAAGCCTTTTTTGTTAACGCCACGTCGGCCAGTTGCTTCTCGATGAGGATGATAAGATGATGATGAAGAAAACACAACCCCCAGTCCCCGAGCAGAGAAAATCTCCAACCCAGCCCGGAATCGAACCCGGGACCTTTAGCATGGCATTCCGTCGCACTGACCCCTCAGCTACTTTTTTTGTATCTGCTCGGGGCGGACGTCGCAAGACACCCGTTTCAGTTCGTCGTTGATCCATTAACTCAGTTTTTTTATTACAGAGGGCAGCCAACACTCTGACCGAACACGCTGAGTTAGCGTACCGGCGTCTTGCGTCACTGAGAGCATTCCTTCTGATGTGTAGTCACATTCGTAGATGCTGCTGTGAGCTATGACCATCACTTGGTGGATGAGCTTGTTTATGGGTATGGTTGTGCGTCCAGGTGGTCCCGTCTGTTCTTTAGAACGTCTCTTCCGAATCTGCCACGAAGTGTCTGAAGTGTCATCTGCAGTGTGCACTGTGAATGCTTCCTCTGCTGAGGTGCGTCAAGGCGGGCGGAGGATGCTTAGCAGCAGGTGTCGCTCAGGGGCGTATAGTCGTTCTGTGTTTGATCTGGTCACATCCGCAAAAGGATCGGCTACACCTTCCGCCACCGTTATCACATACAAAAATTATGTTTTTATGACTGTGGCTGAACTCGTGCCGGGGAACGTTGTTGTAGAGGTCATATTAGCTTTTGTCTTTTGCGTAATCTGTCAATCGTGGAGAGGAATTCCGTCTTATGCAAGGCACAGTTTTATAGTTTTGTTTTCACCCAGACATGTTTCGCCACTTTTTGTGTTATCTTCAGAGGTTTTTTTTTCCTGAAAAGTCTTGCTGCATTGTCGCCTCCCGTGTGTGTTATATGAACCTTTGGCACAAATGTATTTACATTTGTAAAAGGAGTGATTATTTAGTGTCAAATGTTTTACATTAATTTGCATACAGAACAGACTTGACACTTATATCACTGAGTTGAGACAGTCTGTGATGTTCATTCACTGTATGTCTAAAGATTTTGACATTTATTCCAATCAAAAACGGTTCAAACGGCTCTGAGCACTATGGGACTTAACATCTGAGGTCATCAGTCCCCTTGAACTACGTAAACCTAACTAACCTAAGGACATCACACACATCCATGCCCGAGGCAGGATTCGAACCTGCGGCCATAGCGATCGCCCGGTTCCAGACTGAAGCGCCTAGAACCGCTCGGCCATCCCGGCTGGCATTTATTCTAATCCCCTGTGACGTGGTGACATAGTATCCTTATACTGTGATAGATATTAAAAAACAGTCATAGATTGCACAATGCTCTTTATTGGTTAAAAAACAACGCGTTTCACCACGGTGGCGCTTCGTTGGGTTATCTGGCGCGCCGTGGGTAATCATCCACAGCAGCGTAGGGTAACTGCGTATACACTCCAGAACGAGAGTGACAGGAAGTTTCATGTGACACACTGTTTGACCGCGCATCGGACCTCGGGACTTCGTTATGGGGCCAGGTTTACAAAGTATATATACATTTGTTTACATACCTCATACGAAGCTATTACTTTTGTATGCCGATAACCCTAAATCCAAACCAGAATCTACAGCCTGTCATCTGCAAACAACGAAATTTTTTTTTTATTATTTTCCTATTTATTGTTCATTTTCGACTCTGAATTGCTATATGCAGGCTTATTTAGAGTACTACTTCTGGATTTTGACATTTTGGTCTTTTTCCATTGTGTGTGTTAACACGTTTATTTTTTTAGATGTTGTGGCTACACAAGCATTTTGTATTATTTGTAGTAGCCAAGAACAGTGTTTCTACCACCATTTCACGTGTTGTTATGCCTGTGTGATGTTCGTTTGCTTCGCGGTGTGTTTGTTCGGTATGTGGGGCGCCAATTCAGAGTGTTGTTAACGTCTTTGAAGTTTAGCGAGTATTTATGTAGGGGAGAGAGAGAGTCATCGGCTAGCAGGTAGAGTGAGCAATGTGTGATTTGGGAAACAGAATTTGATCTTAGAGAGTGACCATGTGCAGTTTTTGGAGGGGATTTACTAATACAGTTCTTCTAACGCGGCAAAGGATGTTTTATTGCATAGTGATGTGTATTGGTTTGGTACTTTCTTTCCCTGAGACACTGATTCTTGGATGTGATAATTTTTCTCTATTGCTAATTTTTGGTATATTCTGTTACTAGCTTTAAAAATGTTTAACCAGTTTCTATATTTGTGTAGCGGTAATTGTGTGCGATGGGGTGATCAGTAAATGTTAAGTGAGAGTTATTACTTTTTAGTGCCCTGGGATGATCTGTATGCCTGGCTCTAAAATTCCTGCGTATTTTACAACAGACTGACAGTAGTTGCAAGTTAATTAGTACACATGAGATTGGCAGCATTTGTCTGTGACTGCTGGTATGTCTTCCACGTTGGTTGTGTATTGCGTTGTTGGTTCGGTATGTTCTGTTGAGTCCTTCTCTCTATAGTATATTGCCCACCCTGTGTGTGACCTTGTCTTGAAACTCACTATGCTCAGTTTTGTTGCGTACTCTCTGCTGATCTGTTGTGACTTGTATTGCATCATGATCATCTGCTGTCTGGTTGTATACTTTGTCGTTTATTTCCTATCGTTGCACCATACCCACAGTCATGTGGAATTGATTTTGTTGTGTTTTATTCTTCAAGTTAGTTCATAGGTGTTCTGTTCGGTCCGTGTAGTAAATACCTAAACTGGATTCGTTATGGGGTGACTGGACTCATTAGGAATGGTTGTGCTCGTGATTTTTTACATTTCCTATAAACAGTAAATTCATGTCCGTTGTTCCCCCATATGCATGGCGAGGTCGAAAAAATTGAGTTTTTCTTCTGTTTCTCTCTGTTTCAACGGTGAACTGTGGGTGCCTACGGCATCATGAAGTTCTTCTATAGAAGAACATGATTCATCTGTTACGCAGATTATATCGCCTACATATCAGTAACATTGAGTATAGGTTTAAGTGTCGGGAAGTCGTTTCTGAAAGTATTTGTATGGGGTGTAGCCATGAATGGAAGTGAAACATTGACGATAAATAGTTTGGACAAGAAGAGAATAGAAGGTTTTGAAATGTTGTGCTACAGAAGAATGCTGAAGATTAGATGGGTAGATCGTGTAACTAATGAGGAGGTATTGAATAGGATTGGGGAGAAGAGGAGTTTGTGCCACAACTTGACTAGAAGAAGGGATCGGTTGGTAGGACATGTTCTGAGGCATCAAGGGATCACCAGTTTAGTATTGGAGGGCAGCGTGGAGGGTAAAAATCGTAGAGGGAGACCAAGGGATGAATACACTAAACAGATTCAGAACGATGTAGGTTGCAGTAGGTACTGGGAGATGAAGAAGCTTCCACAGGATAGAGTAGCATGGAGAGCTGCATCAAACCAGTCTCAGGACTGAAGACCACAAAAACAACAACATATCAGTAGCAACATTTTATTTTGTAGTGATTCAGTTTAACAATTTCATCGAAGTTTTGATTTTATGTGCCAATGATGAGTATGTCAGCAGAGGTGACTGATTGGGGATCTCATTGGTAGTCCTTCTTGTTGAGCTTTAAAACTTGTTTTGAATGTGAAATAGTTTTCTTCTCTGATGAGACTGAGTAGGGCTGATACCTGTATTTCTTTTAAGTTCGTTGCGGGCATGTTTCCTTGTTGTAGTATTTTTTTCTATGTTGTTGTTGTTGTTGTTGTTTTCAGTCCTGAGACTGGTTTGATGCAGCTCTCCATGCTACTCTATCCTGTCCAAGTTTCTTCATCTCCCAGTACCTACTGCAACCTACATCATTCTGAATCTGCTTAGTGTATTCATCTCTTGGTCTCCCTCTACGATTTTTACCCTCCACGCTGCCCTCCAATGCTAAATTTGTGATCCCTTGATGCCTCAAAACATGTCCTACCAACCGATCCCTTCTTCTAGTCAAGTTGTGCCACAAACTTCTCTTCTCCCCAATCCTATTCAATACCTCCTCATTAGTTACGTGATCTATCCACCTTATCTTCAGCATTCTTCTGTAGCACCACATTTCGAAAGCTTCTATTCTCTTCTTGTCCACACTAGTTATCGTCCATGTTTCACTTCCATACATGGCTACACTCCATACAAATACTTTCAGAAACGACTTCCTGATACATAAATCTATATTCGATATTAACAAATTTCTCTTCTTCAGAAACGCCTTCCTTGCTATTGCCAGTCTACATTTTATATCCTCTCTACTTCGACCATCATCAGTTATTTTACTTCCTAAATAGCAAAACTCTTTTACTACTTTAAGTGTCTCATTTCCTAATCTAATTCCGTCAGCATCATCCGATTTAATTTGACTACATTCCATTATCCTCGTTTTGCTTTTGTTGATGTTCATCTTATATCCTCCTTTCAAGACACTGTCCATTCCGTCCAACTGCTCTTCCAAGTCCTTTGCTGTCTCTGACAGAATTACAATGTCATCGGCGAACCTCAAAGTTTTTACTTCTTCTCCATGAATTTTAATACCTACTCCAATTTTTTCTATTGTTTCCTTTACTGCTTGCTCAATATACAGATTGAATAACATCGGGGAGAGGCTACAGCCCTGTCTCACTCCTTTCCCAACCACTGCTTACCTTTCATGCCCCTTGATTCTTATGACTGCCATCTGGTTTCTGTACAAATTGTAAATAGCCTTTCGCTCCCTATATTTTACCCCTGCCACCTTCAGAATTTGAAAGA
Organism: Schistocerca gregaria; assembly: GCF_023897955.1. Taxonomy (NCBI): domain Eukaryota; kingdom Metazoa; phylum Arthropoda; class Insecta; order Orthoptera; family Acrididae; genus Schistocerca; species Schistocerca gregaria. The sequence goes on from NC_064923.1 coordinate 716,345,687, forward strand.
GAGTATTCCAGTCAACATTGTCAAAAGCTTTCTCTAAGTCTACAAATGCTAGAAACGTAGGTTTGCCTTTTCTTAATCTTTCTTCTAAGATAAGTCGTAAGGTCAGTATTGGCTCACGTGTTCCAACATTTCTACGGAATCCAAACTAATCCTCCCCTAGGTCCGCATCTACCAGTTTTTCCATTCGTCTGTAAAGAATTCGCGTTAGTATTTTGCAGCTGTGACTTATTAAACTGATAGTTCGGTAATTTTCACATCTGTCAACACCTGCTGTCTTTGGGATTGGAATTATTATATTCTTCTTGAAGTCTGAGGGTATTTCGCCTGTCTCATACATCTTGCTCACCAGGTGGTAGAGTTTTGTCATGACTGGCTCTCCCAAGGCCGTCAGTAGCTCTAATGGAATGTTGTCTACTCCGGGGACCTTGTTTCGACACAGGTCTTTCACTGCTCTGTCAAACTCTTCACGCAATATCGTATCTCCCATTTCGTTTTCATCTACATCCTCTTCCATTTCCATAATATTGTCCTCATGTACATCGCCCTTGTATAAACCTTCTATATACTCCTTCCACCTTTCTGCCTTCCCTTCTTTGCTTAGAACTGGGTTGCCATCTGAGCTCTTGATTTTCGCACAAGTGGTTCTCTTTTCTCCAGAGGTTTCTTTAATTTTCCTGTAGGCAGTATCTATCTTACCCCTCGTGAGATAAGCTTCAACATCCTTACATTTGTCCTCTAGCCATCCCTGCTTAGCCATTTTGCACTTCCTGTCGATCTCATTTTTGAGACGTTTGTATTCCTTTTTGCCGGCTTCATTTACTGCATTTTTATATTTTCTCCTTTCATCAATTAAATTCAATATTTCTTCTGTTACCCAAGGATTTCTAGCAGCCCTAGTCTTTTTACCTACTTTATCCTCTGCTGCCTTTACCACTTCATCCCTCAGAGCTACCCATTCTTCTTCTACTGTGTTTCTATCCCCCCATTCCTTCAATTGTTCCCTTATACTCTCCTTGAAACTCCGTACAACATCTGGTTCTTTCAGCTTATCCAGATCCCATGTCCTTAAATTCCCACCTTTTTGCATTTTCTTCAGTTTTAACCTACAGGTCATAATCAATAGATTGTGCTCAGAGTCCACATCTGCCCCTGGAAATGTCCTACAACTTAAAACCTGATTCCTAAATCTCTGTCTTACCATTATATAATCTATCTAATACCTTTTAGTATCTCCAGGATTCTTCCATGTATACAACCTTCTTTTATGATTCTTGAACCAAGTGTTAGCTATGATTAGGTTATGCTCTGTGCAAAATTCTACCAGACGGCTTCCTCTTTCATTTCTTAGCCCCAATCCATAATCACCTATTATGTTTCCTACTCTCCCTTTTCATACTGACGAATTCCAGTCACCTATGACTATTAAATTTTCGTCTCCCTTCACTACTAGAATAATTTCTTTTATCTCATCATCTGCAGAGCTAGTTGGCATATAAACTTGTACTACTGTAGTAGGCATGGGCTTTGTGTCTATCTTGGCCACAATAATGCGTTCACTATGCTGTTTGTAGTAGCTTACCCGCACTCCTATTTTTTTATTCATTATTAAACCTACTCCTGCATTACCCCTATTTGATTTTGTGTTTATAACCTTGTAGTCATCTGACCAAAAGTCTTGTTCCTCCTGCCTCTGAACTTCACTAATTCCCACTATATCTAACTTTAACCCATCCATTTCCCTTTTTAAATTTTCTAACCTACCTGCCCGATTAAGGGATCTGACATTCCACGCTCCGATCAGTAGAACGCCAGTTTTCTTTCTCCTGATAACGACGTCCTCCTTAGTAGTCCCCGCCCGGAGATCCAAATGGGGGACTATTTTACCTCCGGAATATTTTACCCAAGAGGACGCCATCATCATTTAATCATACAGTAAAGCTGCATGTCCTCGGGAAAAATTACGGCTGTAGTTTCCCCTTGCTTTCAGCCGTTCGCAGTACCAGCACAGCAAGGCCGTTTTGGTTAATGTTGCAAGGCCAGATCAGTCAATCATCCAGACTGTTGCCCCTGCAACTACTGAAAAGTCTGCTGCCCCTCTTCAGGAACCACATGTTTGTCTGGCCTCTCAACAGATACCCCTCCGTTGTGGTTGCACCTACGGTACGGCCATCTGTATCGCTGAGGCACGCAAGCCTCCCCAACAACGGCAAGGTCCATGGAAACCGAAAAATAAAGCAAAGAAAAGGGCAAGTGCGAGTAGTGCTCGCACCCCGGTCTTTCCGTACAAGATAATCTTGACGATTTTCCCGTGTTATCGATATCGATACTGGCAATAAATCAGTCCAGGGTATACCAAGACTTTCGAGAATGTGTTCATTTCGACTTTTTCGTTTAATTTTTAGGTGATTTCTCATTCGTCCCTGTCGCTCTCGTCCATTTTGCGTTTATTAGTAAGATCTGATGGAAGTCTCCAGAGAAGAAACAATACAGTTGGCCATAGGGATATTATTGTTAAGCAAATGGCGAATTGTTCTGTGCAATATTTCAACGGATATTTTATTTCATGCTGGAACCTTTTTCCAAACAACGGAAGTGCAGCTGTGCATCAATCGTGAGTCTTACTTCGTTCTGAAGCACTACACATGCTGTTCCTGTAATAAGTAAAGACTGTCAGGGATTGTTCGTAAGTACAAGAAGCATCCACTACATGGCAAAGGCGGCGTTTTCACAGCGACAGAGAACTTCACTCTATCGTGGCAGAGCGAATTAGCACGAAACATTTGTAAATTACACACACAAGGCTTCCTCGGGAATCACTCTACCGATTACTGGCAACCAGATCAATATCCCTACAGTATTTTCTTAGATTTCTAACAGATTTCGAATGCAAAGTAAGCTTGTAATCGCAAAAAATGTGTTTTATGTCATATAGTTACAATTGAACAATTATAGGATTTTATTCCTTTAGTTCTAGTGAGAAACCTGGCTTCTTGTCATGTTTCATGTTTCTAGGACAATGAAAATACTCTACAGGTTTTGATGAATGAGTTTGCCAGTTTCGAAAGACGGCCGTATTATTTTACTGCATTGACTTAGAAGATTAAATTTTTGACACCTCGAATGGACCATAGACCTTAGTATAAGACATAAATTTCAACTTGGTACTTTAAACCGTTTCTGAGAAAACGGCTCTTAACAGTCGCACGCACAGAGAGACACACAGACAACGAAGTAATCGTATAAGAGTTCCCTTTTTACCAGCTGAATCACGGAACCTACAAACGTTCTGCTGTTTGCAGATGACAAGCTGCGTATTGTATTGTAGATTTAAACCTACTGTTATACACAACCAACAGCTTCATATGAGGAATGTCAACAAATTTACATATGTAATTTATTTACAATAAAACCGAAATCATTAGACACATAGTAAATGAAAAACATAGACAGCCTCATCCCAGTGATACACGTCTAAACTCTCTTCTGTACGCAAACTAATGTAAAATTATTCACACTAAATATTTGCTTCTCTTACAAAAGTAAATACTTCCGTGTCAAACCTTTATATACCCCACACAAGAGATTTACATGTAACAGCAGCTTTTTAGAAAGGAGATAAACCAATAAAGCAAGTGAGCACAAAGAGTGCTGAAACAAAACTAAAAAACTGTTTATTGCGTAAGGCGGAATTCCTCTCCACTTTTTACTAGCAAAAACGGAAATAAGAACTGCAGTGTCCACAAGCTAATTATTACGTCAAGCATGTATTTTAAGTGTGTCTATTTTTCTATATACACGTCCAGGTATTTTGTGTTGTGTCAGTAGTACGTTCCAGATGTGGAGTGCTATGTCTCTCACGTCTGGCCGTCTTTCCTGGGTCAGCTTACGGTGTCTGAAAAGCACTTACTGTGTCTTGTTGGGATATTCCTGGTTTCAACACTGTCTCACCCACACCTCCCGAGTATCTTAAGGTGTTCGACAGGCTATATTTTTGCCCGAAACGGACCGAAGACGGCGAGTACCATAAATCTGTGTCCTCTGGCTAGTTTCTCGTAAGAGCTGGCGGTTTCTGGAACGTGTGCGCTAAACAAACTGTTACACCTGTTGGCGGTCTGAAGTTGTCTGAGGTGGCACGGATTAGGTGCGGTACACACTGAGACGATGTAATATGCGGTTCGCCATGCTGCAATAGCGGTAGCGCGATCTGACGCAAATCGGCGAGACACTCGTGTTCCTACTTAGATGATGTCAAATGCGATATGTGGGTCGACAAGCACCAAGACAACACGAATTACGTTTCTGTTTCAGTTTCATCAGTTTCAGTAGTAGTCATGAGCCATTCCGAGAGGCCGTTTTGTGGCTTATCGTTATTTAAACCTCAAGAAACTGAAAAAAATGGTTCAAATGGCTCTGAGCACTATGGGACTTAACTCCTAAGGTCATTTGTCCCCTGGAACTTAGAACTATTTAAACCTAATTAACCTAAGGACATCACACACATCCATGCCCGAGGCAGGATTCGAACCTGCGACCGTAGCGCCTAGAACCGTTCGGTGGCTGGATGCACTTGTACGATCCTATAAATACTAAACATTGTTCAGTTGTGGGTTCCCGTGAGTTCCCCCAGCTGGACACGAATTCCAAGAAATGAGTCCACACAGTTTCCACTTTTTTGAGCAACCATTATCAGCTACTATCACAAATCAGGTCTACTCACCTCTGGTATAATCTTATACCATCAGAATCATCTAAGAGAGCTTGATAGTGACATTGATTTCAACATACTAATAATATGTGATAAGGTCCTTACAGTGAAAAACTAGATTTGGTGCATAGCAAAAGTGTATCTGTTGCACTAAGCTGGTAACTGTTAACACATTTAAGGTCTCGCATTAATATGACTGTCTCTTTAAATGATGATAATTAAAAATGGGTATTCAGAATATTTAGAGAAAATTGCCCCAAAACTGTAACAAATAGACCCCAAACTGTAAATATCAGTACAACGCAGCAATGTGTAGGAGTGATTGCTGAAAATACCACTGGGCACAATACTCTGCTGAAAACTGCAAAACACAGATTCTAAAATGATAACTGCACATCAGTTGTGGTGCCAAATATCTGACATAATTTTTGGTTAAAAGTTATATTAGTTAAGATAATTCCACCTGACCTGACATTCGTACATTACACAACATGCCTACAGAAGTGTGGAGGGAGAGAGGCGGCAATTTTTCGGGTCATAAATATGTTAATTTAATTGCACAGACATAAATAAGGCCATTTTGTGTCATAAATCATGGTAATTGGGATTGGGCTCCGTCAATGACAAAAAGTTCATAAGATCCAGCATGAATAAAATAAGATTCAAGTTGTCTAGCCAGGCATTCTACCCCTTCACTAGAAACTGCAGAGAGAAGATGTATGAAGATAATTTAAGCTAAAATCTTTGACACGGCCACAATAGTTTTAATGTAATCAATATCTACATCAAAGTTAACGTTAAAAGCCAGAGTAAATGTCCATAGATTACTAAGTGCGAAATAATGCGGTTCAGAACTGAATCCAATTACCTCCATAAGCAAAAATACATTCTAAACTGTATCTTGAACTCAATAATTAGATGTGTCCTACACATTTCTTCAAACCTTATGGAACATCAATAGACAGATAAGCGAACAACAGCTAATCATCTACACAAGACATGAAAAGAAAGTTCATCTACGTCAGAATTACTACATTGTTCTAAGGAAACCCTCAACACTTCAAGTCTTGAATTCTACGATATATTAATAAACTCTAGCATCATTTTGTTTTAAAACGGAGAACTTAATTTACTGAATAAAGTTCTCCAGCATAACATGGCACCTAAACCCAATGACAAGAATATAAAGTAAGTTGCTAGTGCCACAGCTAACCTAAGCCAAAGTGAGTAAAATACTGTGATGAGCTCAATAGCAAAAAAAGAAAAAATCTATCAATCTATAATCAACAAATAACTCTGGGAAAACTGATTAAAAAAACCCGCTGGCGTAAATAAAAATCTTACAGGTAGTAAACACCTTGTTGTAAAGGCAGATGAATGTACCACTGCATTAGTCATGAATGAAGAAGATTACAGCACTAAACTCTTACTGCTCTTTCTTGAAACTAATATAAAAGGTCTGGGCACTGAACTCACATCTAAATATCAAGCTCAGTTTAGGAAATAAATTAAGAGTTCCAGCCACATTTATCAGATGCTTATGGCCAAGATAGCAAATCACGAAACCCTTAACACCTAAACTAAGATTTCAGCTAAAAATTCATAAACCTTAGTGTTCAATACATCCCACTGCTAATTCAAGGAACAATGCTGGATATTACTTCTGTAAGTAGTAACATTTCTCAGAAATTTTACACATATGGAAACAACTTATCTATCAGAAATCCCTTAGAGGATATTAACGACAGCACTAACGTGCACAAACCAGACAATGTCCAATTTTCATCCTTAGACATTTACCAAGAAACAAATAACTTATCCAGATAGACTTACGTTTACTCTTGGAAATATAAGAATTGATTATTCAACAAGAAAAATGTGTATACAGTCAGACGATTTAAAAAATGGAAAGCATTGTGGCAGTCCGTTTATCTGATATTTACATTATCCATCTGAAAAATAAATTTTTCAGTGCCAATACCCTTTTAAAAGCTAAACTGATTTATTAGCAAATGTATGTTGAGGGCACAATCGCCATGTTCAATGATAAAGCAAATGAATTAGAATCATTTCCAAATACAATGAGTAATATGCCACCACATCAAATTCACCGTTACACTTGAGTCAGCTGAAGGTATCAATTTTCTTGATCTTAGAATAAAAACGTTGAGTCAAAATCACGCTTTTAAAATTCATAGGAAACCAGCCATTACAGGTCTAATTATAAATAGTTTTTCATGCCACTGTATAGTAATAAATTGTATTTCAGACCGATGTTGAATTGTATACATGAAACTCACCTTAGTAAATCTGCTAAAAATCCTTATCAGAGTGTGTCAGCAGTATTAACATATTTCTCGGTGATTGTCTACAGAAGATGGGTGGTTTGAGGTGTCACAGCTGATTGTATGGAAATGTAGAAGGGCGTGGTCAGAATTGCAGCTCTCCTTAAAAGAAAGTAAATCTAAAATAATGGTTAGGTATAGATGAAGATTTCAACAGTATCCGACTATTAGTACTGAAACGTGATTCAGAAATTTAGTTGTAATAGTACTTGGAAGTGATATGGTTAATGAACTAATCATGAATGACATGATTATTTAATAGCAAATAACCCCCGTGTCTTGTTGACTTTGGGGAGTAAATATTAAACAACAGACTTTTTCACTAAGTATGCCGGATATTGCGAAGTTTGTGATGATGAAGACTCCCGTTTTCGATCTTACTTCATAAAACGAATGATTTTAAGACCGTCCTGTCGAAATAATAGCAGTATCTTGTCTCTCGATTAAAACTGTGAATAATTATTTTATTTTATCTGCAATGTTTCTGACTTCACCTGAACACTATCTGAGGCAGAATATATTTACCGCACGTTTCAAAAACCAATTTGCTAACTCATGTGAAGTATTGACACAGAGAAGTCACAACCACAGGGCTATCTGCGATTCTAAAATTTCGTTAGCTGTTTGTGAAACGTTTTATTATGGTAGGTAATGCAATTTTGCTATTATGATAAGGATCCAAAAACATAAGGTACATAAGCTGTAACGAATTCCAGATAGGGACTTACGTACTAAACAATGAAAAAGGTTTGTGAAACTGCATTTATTCTTCAAGGAAAATATAGTTACCAGCAGACTTACTTGACTGCCTCAGCAGTGATCAGTTATTTTATACCACATAAAAAATCAAATGTGTGTGCTGTATTTTTCATGTCATGTAACACAAAAGCAAAACTTTTTTTAATTTATTGTGCCTAAGACTCCGACATTTCTAAATAATTGATTAATCTGTCAACATATTTTTGGATGATTCGTTAATATGGAATGGACTTCAACGTGGGGAAAAACCCTGAGCGGTGACAGTGAGAGAGATATCATGTATATATAAAGGCAACACTGCATCTAGCTACGCAATTATAAACTTTGGTTTTATTAACTTGTTTATTTCGAATAAATTTCAGTCACAGAAATCACTGAATACCGTTCTTTAGTTGAAGTAAGTCATTACTTTCTTTACACTCCGTTTGAACTTCTTCCTTGATTATAAGTACAATGGAGAATTCAAATGGGAAAGTAATCCACCATGTCCATTTGCAGTTTTCGGTTTTTTACAAACATATGAGAAATATAATCTTACAGAAGTTGTTTAATAAACGTCCATATTTATGAATGATTATTAACTGAGAAAATTTTAATGACTGGAATGTGATGCAACTTTCAAATCACACTGTTCACACTTTTCGAACGTTTTTGTAAGCTACAGAGATCACACAAGAATTATATCAAAGGTGAGACAGGAGTATAGTATGAACGAAAGAGAAGAAGCTGCTGAGAGACGGCTCCTTCTTCTTAGCCCAGTTCTGATTGTCTTACGCTACTTGCTCATGCACAGTACACACCACAGCGACGAACTTTCACACTATTGATGCTCTAACACAGTCACAGTTTGAAATCAGATGCACATTAGTCTCACATTAGTGCCACTGCCACACTTAAGCTCGTAATTCCCAGACAAGAAATAAAATTTGCCTACCTCTTTTCGCGAGTGTTTATTTTTCCATATCTCTTCTCCACTCTGTCATTATTTTCAAAACTTTTGCAGTTTACTATCAATTAATATCACAGACATAGCAATGCAGAGTCACTAAATAGAGCGTCTGTCTCACACATACGTGTTGCTAGCCATTTTTGCTAGGAAACAGTGTGTGCGAAATTTAGACAAAGGAACTGAATGGTGAACCACACATTGTATACATTCTCGTGCTACCTGAAGGCAAGGAAGTCATCGTCACCTTTTTCAGTGAGAATATGGTACAAAATTAGCTACGTCGAAAAGAGCTCTCAACAGCCAACATTTCGTACCTTGAAAAATTGCTTTTTCTTACGCTGCTGAGGTTTGAAGATATTAAAATAACCTTCTCGACGCTGCAAGAGTGAACAATGAAGAAGAAAAGAAACAATAACATTGTAGGTTACTTTCCCTGCTTAGGAACATAAGTTTTCACATTTTAGGCTATTAAAAACCACTTGGACTGTTTCTTTCAAATGTACCAACTTTTGTCATTTTAAGAACAACGAAACGAAACATTTACAGTTAACGAATTAACTTCTTGTTTATAAATTATTGTAAAAGAATACAATTGTCTACTTTCAGTTCACAGTAAACAAAGGCTCTAAAAATGTTTTGCTTCATTCTCAGGGCACCTCTTCGTGGTGCACTTCAGGTATCTCTAAGTGTCTATGGAGTCACGGGCATGTTACCAAAAATATGGGCCATAACCTCAGATTTTTTTGCAGGATACGTAATTCTGATATGCCAGAAAACAATTGTTCAAATAAGTTCAGTCTATTTCCTGATCACCTGTGCCATCAACCAGTAGAAATTTTATTCGGAGTATGTCAGACTAGGAAGCAAAATGAGCCATAACCAATATAATTTCCCAGCAAAAGCTATATTTAAATAAAATCCACAGTCCTTTTTAAAAAATATGGAACAAAGACATTTATTGAAAAAAGAAAATGCAAGTAAAAGTATCTTCCCCGCGATGACATAAAAACCAGTTGTGAAGCACATCCATTTTTCTACGAAATTTGTTTATCGTGTTTTAAGATTTGCTCGAAGCTTTGCAATCATGAAGAGTATATTTATAACCTGACACTATACTTTGATATTGCTGAATGTGTGCAAAATACCAAGGCAAGTGCGTTATGGTGTTGATCATGTTCGAACGACATCTTCTCGTTCGATATTCAGACTTTCTCCTCTTCCCATCCACTTCCCAGCAGTTCAAGATTCGTATGTCAGGGCCCAAAAGTGACTCGTATAACGACATAGATAAAGCACATTCACTGACAGATACCGCAGTAGGCGTTAGGACGCGGTTCCAGTACCCCTGTCGGTGGCCTCAACTACGGTGCATAGCAGAGGTAGGCTTCGTTACATCACTTCAGATCATCAAGCTGATAGTGACAACGCCTGCAGTGATCGTGCAAACTTGCCGATACCTGTGAAAGTATTTGTGTGGAGTGTAGTCATGTGTGGTAGAGAAACATGGACGATAAGTAGCTTGGACAGGAAGAGAATAGCAGCTTTCGAAATGTGGTGCTGCAGAAGAATGCTGAGGATTAGATGGGTAGATCACATAACTAATGAGGAGTTATTGAATACAAGTGGGGAGAAGAGGAGTTTGTGGCACAACTTGACGAGAAGAAGGGACCGGTTGGTAGGACATGTTCTGAGGCATCAAGGGATCACAAATTTAGGATTGGAGGGCAGCGTGGAGGGTAAAAATCGTAGAGAGAGAGACCAAGAGATGAATACACTAATCAGATTCAGAAGGATGTTGGTTGCAGTAGATACTGGGAGATGAAGAAACATGCACAGGATAGGGTAGTATGGAGAGCTGCATCAAACCAGTCTCAGGTCTGAAGATCACAACTACAACAACCTGTGGATTGGATGCGTACCCTGTAACTGCAGTGGAGGGCTTCAGTACTGAGTGTAACGTATTGGCTTTGGCTCCCTGGACGTTTTGGTGAGACTACCTTGTTCAGTTTTGGGATGCAGTGACTCTGACTCGGCGTGGACAGGTTATGAACTGTTTCACTCTGTGTACTGCGACTATGCTGAATAAATCAAGGTATTAATCAAATTATATGTCGAATGTGAGGTTCACCAATCAGTCCGTTCTTAGAGGTTCACTTACAACTCCTGAAAACGTCCAGCACACAGAATTCGAGAAAAAGGTCTGGCACCACAGAAGTGCTACTTCCAGTGCGCATTCACTTGCTGCAGTTCAACTTTCTCCACTTTCGACGGTGCTCAGTGCTGTCGTGCTCACTTCCGTCGAGTTTGCTCGGATGCACTGCATACCGGCGCTGCAGAGCTTCAAGCAGCGGTGCGGCCAGGACTCGATGAGCTTGAGCACGTTGGGCCCCGGGCTGAGAGTGCTGGCCACCTGGTTGTGCGCCAGCAGCCGGTACTCGCTGTCCAGCTTGCCCAGGGACACGCCCAGCTCCAGCAGCAGCTGCAGCGAGCGCGCCATCGCCTCCGTCGCGTTGTGGTGCACGAAGTTGCCCATGAAGGTGACGGCCAGGTTGCAGCGCAGCACCCACTCCCTCTCGTAGTTGTTGGTGGCGCCCCAGCCACGGCCCTCGTAGATGTTGCCCTCCACGTCTATGAGGAAGTTGTACGAGATGTCGGGCTGCTCCCACTTGGCGTAATGCTCGTCGCGGTATGCGCGCAGTAGAACAAAGCACTCCTCTTCCCCTTTGCAGGCCGTGCCCGCCGTGTGTCCGACGACCACATACGGTATCGGATGGTGCAGAGGGATTCTGAAGTTGGGCGGCACGCCACTGCTCCACAGGGACCTGGGAACGATACGCTGTCCATTCTTCAGCACCAGTTCCGGGTTCGGCGGAGGCACTGCAATGAAATAAACATATTCTGTGTGACGTCTGAGGGTCTCCTTCTGTGAGAGAAACAAAATACACAATTTACACAGATGTCACAGCGATATGCGCACATACAGATGTCCATAGCGTCGCGTACACAAGGTGTTAAAGGGTCATGCACTGGCGGAGCTGCCGTTTTAACTCTAGTGAATCATGTGAAAATGAGTCCGACATGATTAGGGCCTCACAAAGAGTATTAACAAACTTTGAGCATGGAATGGTAGTTGGAATTAGACGCATGGGACATTCCATTTTGAAAAGTGTTTGAGAATTCAATATTCCGAGATCCAGAGGCTCAAGAGTGTGACGAAAATTACGTCTCACCACGGATAGCGAAGTGGCCAACGGCCTTCACGTCCGGGAGCAGCGGCGTTTGCTTATACACCGTGAAAAGTATTTAAACCAACAAACTCTAGGAGGTTGTAGTGGACATCAAAACAAATATTTTTCCCTAATGTCATTTTTGCTATGAGGATTATTCAAGCCGGTAGAGGCCGTGTTATGCTCTTCAGTTGGTAGAGGCCGTATTATGATCTTCAGCTGTTAGAGGACGTATTGCGCTCTTCAGTTGTAGGCAACTCCTGTCCACCAGTGTAGTAATGCATTGTCTCTGTTTACTAATGGAGCGATACACCTGGAGTGAATACACTGTTATGGTTGGTCCGTACTATGTAGCGCACCACAACGGATGAGCTGCACAGTGGGTTTATCAACAACAATAGCCTAATCAGCGTATCCCGCAACATACGACCTTTGCTGCTGTGTACCAATGTCTGCGTGAGACTGGGTCATTTAGCAGATTACCTGGACAGGTAAGAACGCTGCATGTGGAGCAGGATCCTTCAATCAGCACTTGAGCAATTGCACGTAGCATGCGTCCATTTCACTTACAGCATGTCCACAACCTGGAACCAGTTAATTATCCACCCAGAGCACCGTTTTCGCAGTGGTACCTGGAACAGTGTCAAATACATCCTACATTTCCATCCTCTGTGTTGTTTACCGATTAAGCAATGTTCGGGCATGATGGAGTCTTCAACATGCTCAATTCGCATGTTTGGAGTGTGGATAACCCACATGCCACAGTTACTAGCGCTCATCAAGTGCGGTTCTTCGTTAATGTGTGGGTCGGTGTTGTTGGGGACTGTGTCTGCTGCCTAGGCCATTAAATGGCAGGCACTATTACAATTTTCTCGCCAGAGCATTGCCAGAATTGCTGGAAGACGTCCCGCTCCCTACAAGACAACGCACGTGCTTTCAACATGATGGGACACCGACACATTTCAGTCGTCGTGTGTGTCGATTCCTCGACCAAGAGTTCCCAAAAATGTGGATTGGCAGAGGTGGTCCTGTACCATGGCCTGCTCAATCCCCAGATATGGCCCCTCTGGACTTTTGTGTATGGGGAGAGATACGCAATCTTGTTTACGCAACTCCTGTTGCATCAGAAGAGGATCTGGTTGCCCGGATAGTAGCAACATCAGGAACAATTCAGGATATTCCTGGGGTTTTTGCGCGTGTCAGACAGAACATGACCCGATGGTGTAACCTTTGTTTATGTGTCAATGGAGGCATTTTTGAAAATCTACTGTAATTGAAAATGGGTTGTGTTAATGTGTTGTCTATTGATCATAAAAAATGGAAAAGTTTTTGTTGGTTTAATTAATTTTCCTCACAGGAAAAAATAACATTAGGAAAAAATATTTGTTTTGATGTCTCCTACAACCTCCCAGAGTTTGTTGGTTTCAATACTTTTCATCCTGTAGATGTCAGTGCTAAAAAACACGCAACACTTCATGAACTAACCGTAGAGATCAATCGGGGCGTATGGCGAAATTTGTCGTTAACGGACTGTGGCAGCAGACCACTGACACTATGTGTCTTTGCCAACAGCACATCACCTATAGCGCCTCTCCTAGGCTCATGGCCATACCAATTGGACCCTAGACGAGTGGAAAAACGTGGCCTGCTCAGATAAGCCGCAATTTCAGTTTTAAGAGCTGATGGGAGGGTTCTAGATCCCACGAAGCCATGGACTCAAGCTCTCAACAACGCACTTTGCGAGCTGGTATTGACTCCATAATGGTGTAGGCTGTGTTCCTATGGAATGGACTGGGTCCTCCGGTCCCTCTGAACCGATCATTGAGTGAAAATGGTAATATTCAGCTACTTTGAGACCATTTGCAGCCATTAATGGACTTCATATAACCAAAGAATGATGGAAGTTTTATGGATAACACTGCGCCATATCACCGTGCCACAATTGTTCGCTATTAGTTTGAAGAACAATTCGGAAAATATCGATTAAATGACCTGACTACACAGACCGCCATTCCGGCATCCCATCGAACATTTATGAGGCATAATCGAGAGGTCAGTTCGTGCATAAAACCCTGCACTGGCAGCGCTTACGTAATTATGGACGGCTATAGAGGCAGCGTAGCTCAGTGTTTCTGCAGCGGACTTCCAACAATTTCTTGAGTCCAAGTCACGTTGAGCTGCTACACAACGCTGGGCAAAAGGAGATCCGAAACGATATTACGAGACAACCCATGGCTTTTGTCACCTCAGTGCATTATGACTACCGGCTACATGAAATGTACCATGACTACGTCAGTCGCCATCAAAATTGCACCACCATGAGTGGCGTGTGCAAAAAACATCAAATTAGCATATAGTGTACTAATTCAGGGCTTCCCAAAATTTTCCTTTAACGGCATACTTCAAGAATCCTAGTAGTCTGGTAGAGCACTTTGCTTATTTTGAAGGCTTCTAAAATAATAAGAATTTTTAAAAATGAGCAAATTGTATTATGATGGCTATTCGGAAAGCAATGAACGATCGATCGCGAAATGGAAACCACAGTGAAAATCTGCAGAAGCTTTCCACAGGTTTGTTGGGCAGGGTCTCCAGTAATACTGTACATAACGTCACGTCATTTTTCTTAGTTCTGAGCGCACAAAGATGCCTAGAAGATACTTTCTCAAACGAGGTAGGGGTGTCTTCCGACATATTTCGCCTGATTTCATGCAGTCCCACATAACGTAACTGGCATTCATTTCCTTCTTCGTGAGAGTTCTCGGCCACACACTGCAGGGGCAATGAAGACGCTCCAACAGCGTTTTCTGTTGCCCACCATACAGTCCTGATCTGGTTCCCTCCGACTTTTATCTCTGCTTAAATTGAAACGCTGGCTGTAAAGACAAAGTTTTGGCACAAGCAAAGAGCTGCAGTCCAGCTTAGAAAATTGTCAAATGGTTCAAATGGCTCTGAACACTATGGGACTTAACATCTCAGGTCATCAGTCCCCTAGAACTTAGAACTACTTAAACCTAACTAACCTAAGGACATCACACACATCCATGCCCGAGGCAGGATTCGAACCTGCGACCGTAGCGGTCGCGCGGTTCCCGACTGCATCGCCTAGAAAATTGTCGGAAAGCACATGAAGCTGTCTTCTACGATGGGCTTATTGGAAAGTTGGTACAACGCTACGACAGATGTCTAAGTCGAGAAGTAGCTGGAAGTTGTAGCTATCTGTCACAAATAAACCAGTTTTGATTTCCACAGTGGTTTCCATTTCGCGACCGGTCGTTCCTTGCTTTCCAAATAGCCCACGTGCATTTAGTGATTACTTTAATTTTAAATGATAACTAATGAATCAGAAATCATTATACATTTTAAAAAAAAAATTAAGATGAAAATTATTATTTATTACAAATGTATTTAGCAATGATTTTATTTTGCCCTTAACACATAACAACAGAATGAAATAAGTTTTTAACGGCTTATGTGAATTATAAATTACAAATCGTGATTTACAAATTACAAATCATCTTATATCAGGTACAGTAGCAGAAAATTCATTTCTAATATCTGGTGATGCTTTTTTGTGTGTATGTTTTTGCAGCATGGTAATAAAATCCTGCTTCACATAAATATGTAGCGATAAACGGAAGTAAAACAATAACAGCGTATTGTGATATACTTCCGCATTCTCCAGATAAATTTCTCCTGAAATTACATAATGGCTGATCTTTTCCCTTTCTCTTTCAATCAAAGTTTTGTATAAAATCAAGTAGCTTCTCAAGTCTCTTGTTCTTAATCCTCCTTGCTTGTCTGTTAAGGAATATGAATTTAGAATACCCTAAACTTCGGAAAATACTTCAAATAATTTTTCCAATCATTTAAGTGCTCTGCAGACAGATTAGAAACTTCATCTATTTTGAAACTGTTTTTAATCAAATGTTCATGTAAGTCATGTGGGAAGACAATTAAAACTGTCTTCTCGAAGGAATTCGAAATTTCAATTTTCTTACAAAGCATACAATTTTGACTCTTGAACTAAAAATTGTAAAACCATTTCCTTGCAATGATAAGTGTTTCAAGGAGTATTTTAATTACATTTATGAAGACTGTATCAACATTACTGTCAACAGCATTGTGCTGCCGAGATGACTAGCCCTTTTCTGTGCAGAACGCCGGCAACACAGGAAAATGAACCACACCGATCGCAGTTCTAGAGTGGGTTGAAAGTGCGGTGAAACGAATTTCCGCCATCTTCATTCTGTCCCGACAACACAGTCGTGCGAAACAGATCAGGTGGGTTTCGTGAACTTGCATTAGAGAGAAGTTCTTGTTGAAATGTGGTGCTTGTTTGTAGCAATGATTGTGAAATTAGTTACGTGGGGGCTGTTGTATCTCAGCTATTCTGTGAGCAGAAGACATGACATTTTGAGTATCTATTTACCATGCAGGCAGGCTGCGTGTAACCACACTGTTAATTCTCATAGGCTGGCAGTTGTTCCAACGACGTTGATTTCCACCTTCTAAAGACCATTACTGACTCTCGTAGAACCAGGTGGGGGGGGGGGGGGGCAGAGGGAGTGGGTCAGCACTTGATAAACATTTCTCGGAAATATTGTCATCTAGTCTTTTACTTTATATTTTAAAATTTTGGTAAATATTTATCGTTTATAATAATTTCTTCTCCCAAATTCCGTAATTGTTTTAAGTTTTAGTAGTGAATGTGACTTTTTGCAAGAAATGTCATTAGCACATTTCCAGTTTCAGATCTTCTCTTACGCATCTAAGAGTGATATTTTAAAAATTCCACACACTGTAAGATATAATTCAAGAAATTAATTTATTTTACTAAATTTCTTTGCAGGTCTTCAGTATAATCTCATGTTTGACAGCTTCCCAGCTTCGCATGGATCACCTTCATTGTTGAGCTGTCTGGTTACCCAGGTCTACCCACTGGAAGATTCATCAGTTGCATCGAAACGTTTTCCAAGGAGTTGTGTCCTCAGTTTGGGAAACAAACCAAGATCTGGCTGGATCATATCAGGACTGTATAGTGTGTGGGGAAGTATTTCCTATCCCTATTCGTCGAGCGTTTCTCTCAGTGGTGGGGTAGCATGCGGTGTTGTATTACCGTGCAAAATGAGGACACCAGCTGCAGTCATGTCAGGTCTTCTCTGATGAATTTTCGAGCGCAAAGCAGCTTGTAGTAGGCGCCTGTTACAGACGTCCCCTGTCCGCCCCCGGTAGCTGAGTGGTTTGTGGACCGTATTTCACCGAAGATGTCACATTTCAAGTTTTTTTTTTTTTTTTTTTTTTAGCTATGTCAGAGAATTCTTCCTAACAACACGACTACCGACGACGCGAGATGTATACCAACTCTTACTGCGCCGGTGCCCCAGGAATACCCTGGAAAAGTAGTACACAGACAAGAACTGGCGACAGGTATGGCGCGTTATACGGAAGGTTTACCTCCCAACGTCGGTACGCTCAACACGGAATGTGGTGGTAAATAGGAAGTTCGCAAGGAATCAACGGCGGCACGCGATTCATTTGGCAGACACTTCATTATGTTTAGGCTGCGCAACAGTGGACACTGATGAACAGCGTTTAGCATGTAGTGGGACGGCTCCAGTGTGGCACTTGGCACAACAGATATTGGCGTTCCTGTTACGCTCCGCCCCTCACACAATTTCATCAGGCACACTTTTTTTCTCCCAAGAATCTTATTTTCCGGTCTAAAAAAACCAATGCAGTGACATGGGTAGGGGGAATTGTTGTGGGCTGCGTCTTTAACGAATCGGAAAAATGACAAAATGGATTTTTGGCGCTTTCTCCTGGATGGACACACGAAGCTGCAACAGCATAAGAAATATAGGCAAGACTTCGCTATTTACCTGCGAGTTACCTTACCGCCAGCCAGATGGGGTGCGACGGGTGAGAGACGAGATAGACGAAGAAGCCGAGATAGACATCGATCACACTTACGGACCCTTAGTTAATTTCGACCCAGTCTTACACCAACGTCTGGAGAACGGGTCGATAGATGGCTCTCTTTCTCTATCGAACGTCGGGTCGTGAGCAGGTGTCGCCCCGACACGAATTTCATTTCATTGTTAGAGGAGCATGTTTATCCGCGATGTCTTCATGTCAGATGTCTTCATGTCTTTTTCATTTGGACATTTTCAGTTTTATTCATTTCCTTAATTAATTTTCTAATTAGCTACTATTTGTCAACATTGGGACATTGTAGACACTATTTATGCGGTAGTATAACAAAATGTATGTCAGCAAAGGTTGTAAGTCTGACATTGAAAAAAAAAAAGAGTAGCGTTGAAGTCCCAGCCTGAGCTTCGAACCACCTTTACCCCATTTTTTATTACTTAAAAAAATACAAAATAAAAAGAACCAAAAAGTGGTCAGCGCGACAGAATGTCAATCTTAAGGGCCCAGGTTCGATTCCCGGCTATGTCTCACATTTTCTCCGCTCAGAGCCTGGGTGATTTGTTGTCCTAATCATCATCTTTTCATCCCCATCGACGCGCAAGTCTCCGAAGTGTCTTTAAATCGAAAGACTTGCACCTGGCGAACGGTCTACCCGACGGGTGGCCACAGTCACACGACATTCGCATTCACAGACGTCCCCTGGGGCATTCTGTCTGCACCTGTGACCTCATTCAGTCCTACCTTTCATTGTTGGCGGTGGAATATTTTCGGGGGTGGAAAGTGGAACTTTTCCATTGTAACTACTGAGACTTCAGTCCCGGCTCAAAATCTCCTACCCAGATCTCATCAAGTGCTACAATCTTTTTCAGAAGCTGTTCTCCTTCTCTTCGATAACGCTGAAGCAATTCTCCTGAGATTCTCTTACGACCTGCTTTCTTGTCTTCGCCCAGATCATGCGGAATCCACCTGCCAGCAATTTTTGTCATCTTTAACTTTCCAGTCATCATTTGGTGAAGTGAAGTGACAGATATTGTGGCCTCATATGCGACTTCTTCACATTTTTTTCGTTAATCCTCTGTCAAAACCTCATTAATAATAACCTCAGAGGTGCGGTCTGTTGCAGTTGTGGCCTTTCACTTACTGGGTTGTCCTCAGTGCTTATCCGATCTTCACCGAAACGACCAGACCACTGTGATACTGTGCTACGGTGCAGTACGCTATTCCCCACACACACCTCTCTCAAGGCGTTGTGTATTTCCGTTGGATTCATTCCACGTAGGGATTCGATTTTGATGTAGGAAAGCTGGCCACAACGTGTAATCCGAGATGACTCAGATTCAGGTTCTGTTTTAAACATGAAATATTCACGACACACCCTCGCGAACCAGCAAACACATACCGTATGCGATCGCCGCGGCTGACCGATCCCCCGCGTGCCAGCCGGCAGTACACAGCTGTGACTTCTGCAGTGTTTGAACGTCCGGACACTCTCACTCGACGTAATACGACAACTAGACGCCTCAGTTGGCAGTGCTGACGCGCTCATCCGCCTGTTGGGGTACTACATCTACATCTACATCTACATCCATACTCCGCAAGCCACCTGACAGTGTGTGGCGGAGGGTACCCTGAGTACCTCTATCGGTCTGACGGTGTGTAGCCGCTGGGTTCCTCACCGCGTAACAGAATACCATAAACAGCAACCAAGGACCATCTGTGCGGAATTGTTTGCGAGTTACGAAGTTGATCGTGACAATCTGTTGTTGAACAACTTCGCAGGCGATATAACACAGGTTCATCTCTTCTAACCAGAAACAAAACAGCAATACTTGGTGTGGCACCACATCATCTCTCCTCCGAAAACAAGTTTAAAGCCGCACCCTCAACCGGTAGAGCAATAGCGACTGTCTTCTGGGACTCTGAAGGGGTTATTCCATTCGATGTCCTCCCTCATGGTCCAACAATCAATTCAAAAGTCTATTTTGCTATGCTCAAATTGAAGAAACGACTTTAGCGTGCACGTCGGCACAAAAATGCAAAAGAACCTCTTCTTCCCATGACGGGCCGGCCGCTATGACCGAGCGGTTCTAGGCGCTTCAGTCCGGAATCGCGCTGCAGCTACGGTCGCAGGTTTGAATCCTGCCTCGGGCATGGATGCGTGTTATGTCCTTAGGTTAGTTAGGTTTAAGTGGTTCTTAGTCTAGGAGACTGAAGACCTCAGATGTTAAGTCCCATATCGTTTACAGCCATTTGAACCCATGACGCAAGGTCTCAGACGAGTGTGAGCACCAGATAGGAGCTCAGAAAACTGCGTAGGACTGTCCTTCATCGGTCCTACAGCCCTGGTCTCGTACCCTACGGCTTCCATCAGTCTGACCAACGAAGGATGCCCTCCGCGGGAAGCAGCAGGCGGGTGACTGGGAGGTTTGTGATGCACCAAGACGTTGGCTTCGACATCGACCAGTAGAGTGGTACCATGTGGGCATACATGCCCTCCCACTAAAGCCGTCACACTGAACCGAGATTATGTCGAAAAATATGGTTTTGTAGCCAAAAGTGTGGGAAATAATATGATGTATTAGAATCCTGAATGAAACCAACAAGCTTTCAGAAAAATATGTGCTGCACTACTTATTGAACACTCCTTATACATCATGTGCACGAGATAATTATCTTTACTTGTCGCAATTTTAAAAACATGTTTGCCTTCTTCTGGGCGACAGTATGAACAACCCTGAGAGTGATATGTCGACAGTGAGTTATGATGTGTACAATGCTTCTTGCAAAATTACAGCTTCACAGTGTATTTGCGATGGACATATAAAGAAATATATTCCTCGTGTTATACTAAGTTCAGTTTTGAACATGGCTGACGTTTGCAGCAACCGTATACACAAATTTGAAAAATATGTAAAAATCAGCCAACCGGTTGCATAGGTTTTCTATATACTTTGACCAGGCTTCGTCACCTCTAAGGGTGACTTCATCAGAAGGTAAGGTAATTACATATTCTTCATGTATTCTACCACGCAAACATAGGGGTTACACTCGTCTGGTGTGAGACGTTCCCGGGGGGGGGGGGGGGGGGGGGGAGGGGTCCACCGGGGGCCGAACGGACCAGTAACCCTGGGTTCGATGTGGGACGGCGGAGGGGTGAAGTGGACTGAGGTAGTCGTCGTGGGGTTGTGGACCACTGCGGCTGCGGCGGGGACGGAGCCTCTCCGTCGCTTCTATGTCCCCGATTAACATACAATACAATACAATACCCTACAGGTTTTCATGAATGAGTTTGAAAGTTTCAAGAAACGACCGTATTATTTTAATGCACTGACTTAGAAGATTAAAGTTTCGCACTTCCAGCGGACCATGGACATAAATTTCAACTTGGTACTTCGGACTGTTGCTGAGAAAAGGTGTGTTAGCAATCGCCCAGAGAGACGGACGGACAAGGAAGTGATCCTACAAGAGTTCCTTTTTTACCAACTGAGATACGGAAGACTGCAAACGTTTTGTTGTTTGCAAATGACAAGATGCATATCGTAATGTAGATTTAAAGCTACCAGTATACACAACCAACAGCTTCATATTAGCTTTGTAAAGAAATTTACATATGCAATGTATTTCCAAATTTACTATAAAACCGAAATCTTTAGACACATATTATATGAAAAACATAGACTGCCTCATCTCAGTGATATACGTCTCAGCTCAGTTCTGCATGCAAACTAGCGTGAGATTTTTGACACTAAATATTCGCTCCATTTTATTTATTTATTTATTCGTGTCAGAAGGATTTACAATATGTAAAATAATGTACAATATTTACATGTTGTTTGTAGATCATTTACAAGATAATTATTTACACTTTTGCCGCCCAGAAGTTAGCGACCTGTATTGCATTTGGCGTTGCATGTAGCAGGTCTTGTGTTGCTGAACATTGGGTACAGTGGAGCAGGTGGAAGGTCGTCTGCGTTGCTCCACACTGGCAGAGTGGCGGCTCCTCTAGGAAACCCCATTTAGTCAGATTGCTCTTACATTTCGTGACACCCGAGCGTAGTCTGTTGAGGGATCTCCATGTACTCCAACTCTCTGTGTAGCCGGGTGGTAGTCTTTCGCTTGGTGTAATACATCCCACAGTACTGGTGAGCCTTGCACGCCATAGTTCGATTCGGCATTGCTGTGGTGCCCCAACTCGGTAGATCTGAGGAAGCTCTTTCTGGATTTTAGTCGTGGGTTTGCTGGCTGATAGCCATATGGGGGGTGAGCTGCAGAAGTTTCTGATTTTTCCTTCTCGCTTTTTGCTGCTACCTCCCGGCGGATGTCGGGGGGTGCAATTCCCGCGAGGCTGTACAGTTTATCCGGAGGAGTAGGCTTCAGGCACGCGGTGATGATACAAGTATCATTAAGAGCAACATGGGGGTGAAGCTGATTCCTGCACGTGGTGCCCCTGCATAGGTATCTGAAATAGGTACTGAACTGAACATCAGCATTCCAGAAGCACTTATGAGTCCAAACAAGATTCGCTCCATTTACAAGAGTAAATACTTTTGTGCCAAATGTTCATACAACCCGCATAAGAGTTTAAAATGTAACAACAATTTTTCAGAAAGGAAATAAACCAATAAAGCAAGTGAGCACAAAAAATGCTGAAATAAATCCTGGTGAAAACAGAAGTATAGAACTGTGTATTGTGCAAAGTGGAATCTCTCTCCAGCTTTTATTAGCAAGCATGGAAATAATAAGAACTCCAGCGTCCACAAAATGATTATCGTATCGAGCGTGTTCTTTAACTGTCTGCATTTTCCCAGATACACGCCTAGGTATTTTGTACCGTGTCAGTAATACTTTCCAGATGTGGAGTGCTAGATCATTGTGTAGCCGCCTTTCTTGGGCCAGGTAGAATAGTACTTTCTGTGTCTTGTTGGGCTACACCTTTATTCAATATTATTGTGTCTACCCACACCTCTCGCCGCGCTGGGTAGCGGTGCGGTCTAAAACGCCTTGCCACGGTTCGCACGGTTTTCCCCGTCGGAGGTTCGAGTCCTCCCTTGGACATGGGCGTGTGTGTTGTCCTTAGCGTAAGTTAGTTTAAGATAGATTAAGTAGTGTGTAAGCCTAGGAACCGATGACCTCAGCTGTTTGGTCCCATAGGAACTTACCACCACCACCACCACCACACCTCCCGAGTGAGAGTATTGACAGGCTATATTTATGCCCAATACGGACCGAAGATGGCGAATACCAATATGCAATGTCCTCTGGCTAGTTTCTCGTGAGAGCTGGCGTTTTCTGGAACGCCAGCGTGAAAGAAAATGTTACATATCCTGGCCTTCTGGTGTTGTCTGAGGTGGTACAGTTTAGGTACGTTTCGCACTGAGACAATACCATATGCGATACGACATGCCGCAATAAGGAATGTAAAATCAAAGCCCTTTCAGCGGTCTAAATTGTTATTTTATTGCACTACCTACATTCAGCGACCTATTAAGGCATCTTAAGGCCCCTGTGTACAGACAGTAATGATAACAAAAGGGGGCAGTGCAAGTCTTATATACTGTGGTATTATGTAGAACGTAATATATAACAATAGCAAACTGTACAGGGAATAACATGAAAGTTACAGATGAATTAAGGAATAAAAAATAATAGTTGCACACTATATTCATATAAACTAGGGATCAAATATGTATGTACCCTAATCTAAAAAATAACCTACTAAACAGAGGCCAATATTCCATGTTAGGCATTGGCAATTACAGTTTAATGCAAATGCAGTGTCCATGAAACAACTCGAGCAAAAAGGTTATAGTCATATACTGATGAGTACAAGCTGAAGGTAAAACATTTAATCACAAGCTGCCATACACTAGTAAAATATAAACCAACTGGAGATCAGCCCCACAACTGTCTGTATCATGTTCCATATACTAATAACTATCGAAACAAAAATATAAAGTTACATCAACGAAATTTATCAATCACAGATTGGCAAGATAGCATTTATTTAATAAAACATTTGTAATAACCTTAACTATGAATCTAATGTAATACATTGTAACTAAGCAGCAAGTGTTGAAATATATGGAAAATTGCATTGGGAAAATGGCATAACCAATGTTATCACGAAAATGATAAGTTTGATGGTAAACTAGCATGTGGCTGTGTGATATACCAAACCATAAGCTACAAAGTCCAAATAAGAGTACTGTGATACATACACCTTATATTAGAAACACACTCATTTTAATCAGGACACTCAAAGACACGTACTTCTATATGTCATCAAGCCCTTCAACATGAGAAGACAAAGGATAGGATGAACTACAACCGAAAAACCACCAGAAATCATGTGTCACAGTAAACCATACCATGCGTATGCTTAGTTGAGGATATGGATGTTAAGGAATACACCAGAATACTGTATTAGGTGTTATCAAGGCTTTAGAGGTAGAGGAGTACAATCTGAACAAGTACCCATGTCAACCAACAAAAGTTGTAGTCGCCTGAAAACAAAGTATTGTGACGATGTAAAGAGGGAAGAATTCACAACACACCATTACTCCAACAAATTAGTGTAGCAATCATCGTGATTACATTTCAAAGAGTGAAGATAAGCAAGTAAGTAGGTCAAGGCAATGTAACCTACATTATACATCACTTGCGAAAAACTAGAAAAGTACAGCAAAACGAACTGAGTATCGTGTGGGAACGTAGGCCTCCCCTTTACATGGGCCGTACTATACACATTTGCATTAAATTGTGATTATCTATGCATAAAATGTAATAGTGATCTCCGTTTAGTAAGTTCTTTTTTTACGACTACATCACACATACAGTTGCTCCCTAATTTATATTAATGCCATGTGCAACTTTAAAAAAAAAAAAAATGGTTCAAATGGCTCTGAGCACTATGGGACTCAACTGCTGTGGTCATCAGTTCACTAGAACTTAGAACTACCTAAACCTAACTAACCTAAAGACATCACACACATCAATGCCCGAGGCCGGATTCGAATCTGCGACCGTAGCGGTCGCGCGGTTCCTGACTGTAGCGCCTAGAACCGCACGGTCACTCCGGCCGGCGCAACTATTTAATGCAATGAGCAACTGTTATTTTACTCCTTAATTTACCTGTTCAAAGTAGTTCCCTTCTGATTGCACACACTTTTTCCAACGCTTCTGCCATTGATGGTAACATTACTGGAACTCATCTTCTGTAATATCCTCCAAGATCCTCATCACAGCTTTTTGGACATCTCGTGTTGTTTGAAAATGGTGTCCCTTGACCGCCGTTTTGACTCTTGGAAATAAAAAAAAAGTCGCACGGAGCGATATCTGGTGAATAAGGTGGCTGTGGTAGTACTGAAATTTGTTTTGACGTTAAAAATTGCTGTACTGACAAAGCAATGGGATGGCGCATTATCGTGATGCAGAACCCAATTATCAGCAATGTTGGCATGCAGACGAAGAACTCTTTTGTAAGTCTTTCTAAAATTTCTTTGTAGTGATATTGGTTAACTGTTTGTCCAGGAGGCACCCACTCTTTATGAACAATTCCCTTGGAATCAAAGAAGCATACAAGCAAGCATGCATCCACTGTGGTCTTCATCTTCAACACTCGTTTTGCCTTGACTAAACATTTTATGCCAACGGTAAACTTGAGCTCTTGACATAACCTCATCTCCAAAAGCCTTCTCAACCTTACCGTAAGTTGTCGTCGCTTTTTCACCCAATTTAAAGCAAAAAGAAATGGCATACCATTGCCCAATATTATGCAGTTCCATTTCCGTGACAAGAGACACAAACACATGTTAACTTATTACAGCACAACTCACGACTGAGGAGTTGCATCGATGTGCCGCTTGGACTAGAAGCAGCTTATAGACCAAGGCCAAAGATATTGTGCCTACACAAGACTGCATGGTTGTCTCATCTTGAAAGAAAATTAAGTTTCATGACTTTATTGTCGTACCTCGTATATATATATACGTATATTTAGCAGTAAAATGGCCCACTGGATAGCCCGTCAAAAACTGAACACAGATCAGGCATGAAAACAGGAAGAAGCTGTACTGAACTGTGAAAAAGAAGCAAAATCAAAAAAGTGAACGGTCCTAGCTCAAGATGTGAAACATTCAGATAACTTGAATAGCGACGGCGTTGTGGTTCTGCGGTCATGGTGTTGGAATGAGAAAATGGAGATCCCTGTTCAAACCTCTTTCCCAACCACCCCCCCCCCCCCAAATTTTTTTCTTCTTTCACAAAATTATGAACCATCCGTCCACTCATTGACGCGTCTATTCGTCTGTGTCGTGAAGTAACGTCCGTTTGCAATAGCGTGGTGAAAGGTAGGGACCTCCAAACGTACGTACCTCCTATTTGTTCTACACAAGTACCACATATTATGACTTGCTTTCCGCTTTAGAAGTTTTGACTCCTGTATTCCTTTGTTTCAACATAGTGCACACCCGCTTTTTTTTTATCATTTCTGTGAAAGGTCTATGAGGCATCTCGTCTGCTCTCGCTATTCATCACTTTTAGTTGCGACGGTAATATATTCTACAACCAACGTATAATTTGACAATTGCCAATACTACAGAAGGAGACAGACACGTCAGTGACCGTACGGAACGTTCATAATTTTACGGAGAAGAAAAAATGGGACACGAGGGAGGTTTGAACACGGGTCTCTCACTTTGTAGTCCAACACTACGACCACACAACCACAACCACGACCCCGTGATTCTTGCAGTTCACTCGATGTTACTCATCTTGAGCTTGTACCGTCCGCTGTTTCTATTTTGCTTCTTTTTTTTCACAGTTTATTACACCTTCTTCCTGTTTTCATGCTTAATCTGTGTTCAGTTTGTGACGGACTATACATTTCCCCATTTTAACACTGAATCTGAGACGGTAGGAAGCGGCAGGGGGGGGGTGGTTGCAGTAAGTTGTTTCCCTTGTCAGACAGTACTTCTATAGCTGTTCAGTGTCACAAAATAATAGACAATTCAACTTGAGGAGAACTGTGAATGAACGTCGCTAGACTTGTGGATCAGTCACCATCAATGGTGTAGTTGTGGGTGGTGAACTCTGCGTAGGGGTAGACAATGTGTTTGAAGAGTCCATGACGATAAGGACAATCACAAGATATCCTTCTCGGCTTCGTCCAACTGCTCATCAAAAGCAAAAGTAATTTAAGCTTTGCGAGCTTCGAGTGGTCTAAAGCGCTGCAGTCTTGAACTGTGAGGCTGGCCCGGCGGAGGTTCGAGTCCTCCCTCGGGCATGAGTGTGTGTGTTTGTCCTTAGGATAATTTAGGTTAAGTAGTGTGTAAGCTTAGGGACTGATGACTTTAGCAGTTAAGTCCCATAATATTTCACACACATTTGAACATTGTTTTTTTTTTTTCAAGCTCTTTTAAGCATGTCATAAAGTTTCCTGAAACCATGCAGATAAACAGAAGAAAACATACAGTCAACATCATCAGCTGATGATTTCTTGTGTCTTTATATTTCAGTAAGTTTTTCATTTGCAGCTTCGGTCTTTACCGGCAACACACGAAGACAAGAAACGTAAGGCATCTCCGTATTCCGCCTAACAGATGGCAATAGCTGCACATGTGGCGCATTACTGCCAACCTCGTCATGGACAATCTCGACCATATCTCACATATTTTATAGAGAATGGAAAGAGGCACGAGTTTCCTTCCACCGTTCAGTTTCGATGTGTCAGCTGTATTTCGTACACTGTCATGTACGGCATAAAACATACCAAACGTGAACTGGCTAGCAACTACATTTTCCACAGCAAAATTTTCAAAATGTGCGCAGATTTGTACTTTTCTTCGAAGTATCGCCATAACCGTGTTCAATAACGAAAAGAAAACGAGTTCATTATCAAGCTGTGATATCAGACTATTAGATATTTAAAGGTTTTTTTTTTTTTTGGTGTGATAGTTTCCTCGAAAGAGAAAGACTGCACAGATTAATGCTCGCAAACCTCAAAGGAGCAGTTTTTTCTTTCTTTCGCGAAAGGCAGAAGTTTTACGGAGGAACTAACGACAGTGTTCGATGTAGCTTTGATTCATCCTACATAAAACAATTTTTTAGGCAAAACAGATGACCTGAAATTTCACTCCCTGTGTGTTGTACGGTACGAGTTGCCTAGAGCGATATAATATAATAAAATAATGGAATAGGTGGTAAGAAAACGTTGAAATGCGTGGCTTTTTAAAATGTATTGAATTAATGGGATTAATTTTTCACCATGAATGACAAGCACAATAAGCTGAGCTATGCCTGGCAGTAAGTTCGTATTAGTTCATATTATTTTGCAGGGCGAAGTAGTTTCTTTCTCCGCTGTAGATTTGTGCTTACCATTCTTTATAATGCTACGTTTGGTCGCCGTGTTCAACTTTGAAGTCTTGACCGTATTCCCATCAAGCTTACCAGATCTTCGTAATTTTCCAAAGTACACAGGTGGGCTTAATTTCTTGTAACTATCGTACTATTTGAAATAAAAACTCACACGACCTTTCTGTTAATAGAACAATACTGTATTTTTCTAAACTGTGCACATATGAAATACATACTCCTCACTTATTCATAGCGACCCCAAAATGGCAGTCTACAATCACTCGCTTAAAATGGCGTGCTTCTCACTCGTTCATTAGCTGAGCGCGATTCCTCCCTTCCTCATACTGGTACAAGAAAATCTCCTCTCTTTTTTAACAACTTAAAATCAAAAATACCTTTCGGTAGGATTATGTTATATGATGGGCTACCGCTTCATCTTTTCTATTTGCCTTTAAAGAAGACGAAAACATAAAAGAAATGCAAAAGGTTTATCACAGCGACCACCACGCCCTGTTGCGCTGAGCAGTGCGATAGAGAAAAGTAATGCTGTTTTGTCACCGTCGCCTCCACGATGTTTCTACGTGTTCCATTGATGCAGATTGCTTCTGCGTCACGTCACGTGTCGCATCGAACATTCAGTATACCAAATCGTAATCCGTACTGCATCGCCTCAGTGTGAACAGCGCCTTACAGATACTTTCTCTATGTGCTAAGGAAACTCTTGCTCCCTCAGCAAAACATTTGACAGTGCCTCTTCAATTATCGGGCGTGATCTGGGAAGAGAGAGGTTCAGGTTTCCTTCGGTGGGCCAGTCAAAACTGATTCGCAACTCTCGCAAAAGTGCGCTGTCTCCAGGGCTTACCTGTGGGGATGACGTAGTTCCTCTGGGACGCCATAGTGTTGCGACTGGAGGTGATGGGAGTGGAGGCGACCGACCCAACTCTCGAGGAGGGCCACAGCAGCGCCACGGCCGTCGCGGCGCTGGCCACGAGCACTACGAACGCTCCTGCTGCCGCAAGCAGTTTGGGACGCCGCCACCAGAGCGCACCTCTGCCGCTAGCGCCATCGCCGCCAGAGCGCTTGCTCACTTCTGCGCTGCCGCCGATTCCCGAGGATGCGACGCCGGTCAGAACGCCTTTCCCTGAAAGAGCAACGTACACCGTCAACTAATCTACTGCTCTGCAAAACTTGACTAAAGTAACACAACATATTAGCAGCTCGATGGAAATGAATGGAAGTGCGTGGGTAGATTTGGGTAACTGCACTCGGGAAAACATCATCGACAAATTGGAAGATGGTCGAATTGTGGCGAGTGTAGCCCAAAGCATTTCGAACCACAGGCACTGCTACCCGAAAGACAAGAGGTGATCGACCTCGGTCAACAACAACAATAGATTGTAGTAGGCTGTTTAGGTTTTTATGTTGGTAACGCCACGTAGCGCTCTATATGAAAATCACTGACTGTGTTGTGTGCAATCTGTGGCTGGTTGGCATTGTTGGAATATTCACTATTGTAGGGTTGGGCAGTTGCATGTGAACAGCACGTAGCGTTGGGCAGTTGGAGGTGAGCCGCCAGCAGTGGTGTATGTGGAGAGAGGAATGCCAAAGTTTTGAGAGGTCACTGTAAGCGGACGATCTGGACGTGTGTCCGCCAGAAAAAGGAGATTTGTAAAGATGGATGTCATATATGACGACTTTTGAACATTATTCAGGTAAAAAAATGTTTGTTCTCTATCACAATCTTTCAATTGCTAACTATGCCTATCAATAGTTAGTGCCTTCAGTAGTTTGAACCTTGTATTTAGCTGGCAGTATTGGCGCTCGCTGTATTACAGTAGTTCGAGTAACGAAGATTTTTGTGAGGTAAGTGACTCATGAAAGGTATAGGTTATTGTTATGGCCATTCTTTTGTGGGGATTATTGAAAGTCAGATTGCGTTGCACTAAAAATATTGTATGTCAGTTTGGTGATGATCGGAATAAGTAAAGAGAAAACTGTTTGCGTACGTTGAGTTCTGCTCAGCTGTTTGAAAATCAAATAATTTAGAGGTTTTCCAGCACTGTCATTCATAAATTTTTCTAACGGGACGTTTGAAGATGACCGCAGGGATGGTAAAACCGACAGTTGGAAACCGATACTGGTAACTTAGTTCTGGATAACGGGTATTTTTCGGTATTTGTTTGGTTTCAGTAACAACTGGTATTTTATTTTTTGCCAAGAAAGAAGTAAAAAAGCGGCATATCAGTTTGTCACAGTATTGGTACTATACTTCTCAATTTTTATACAAAACTTCTCTAAAACTGAGCGATTTTTATTCGTATAACTTCCCTTTCTTTGAAATGTTTGGATATTATAGAAAATGGGGAAAGGGATCAGACGACAACGCTGGCAGAAACGAGCCACAAACCCATGACATAAGACTCAGGACAGTACTGCTGAGACAGTAATGCACCTGTAGCCCTTTACGACCCACACGCTGCGATCCTTCCGTTATTTGAGAGCAGAGTAAAAATATGTGCGCCAGGCTCGTCGTTTGTAGCCAGGCAGGAAATTATGTGGTTGCTGAAGAACTGGAATCGTCTTTAAATGATGTTGCTTGTGGTGCAACGACTGGACTTACAGTTCAACACGTCATAGAACGATAATTTACTAACAGTCTGGACAATAAATGTTGATCAACGGATTAACTCATTACTGAAATTTTAACTATTACCAAGTAATTGTTCCTGTTGCGTATTCTATTTTGCCAACTACCTGCAACTTCATTTGAATTTTTTGAAAGAACGTTCTTAGTTTTGTCATCAAATATCAATTGTATACAAATTACCGTTAAAAATAAATAAATATATTTTAGTACAACGAAAACCCAGTCCAAAGTTGGAAATATTACTTTTTTTCGCTCGATGACTAGTTTCGCGCCAGGTCCCATTTTCAAATCATCCTACAGTGCAGAAAACCAAAGTTACACTCATGTACACACATCAAAAAGAGTTTAGCATCACCCTGATTCCCAGAACTCTTGAAGATAAACGTTGACTGTGGATATTGTATCACAGACACAGTCCCTTTGACTGTTCAGATATGTCACTGAACCCACCCAAGGATGTAAACAACCATGCATGAGCAGTGCCTATTAGACGGAGGAGGTCCGACAGCCATTCAGTTCCAGTCATTCCGCCAGGAAGGAGGAACACGGCTCATGTTGTCTGTATTTCAACCATGCCTAGACGAACAATACCGCGGTTCGGTCGCGTCCGTATTGTTACTTTGTACCAGGAAGCGATCTCAACAAGGGAAGTGTCTAGGCGTCTCAGAATGAACCAAAGCGATGTTGTTCGGACATGGGGGAGACACAGAAAGACAGGAACTGTCGATGCCATCCTTGCTCAGGCCGCCAAAGGGCTACTACAGCAGTGGATGACCGCTACCTACGGATTATGGCTCGGAGGAACCCTGACAGCAACGCCACTATGTTGAATAATGCTTTTTGTGCAACGACAGGACGACGTGTCACGACTCAAACTGTGCGCAATAGGCAGCATGATGCGCAACTTCACCCCCGACGTCCATGGCGCGGTATGCAGCATGGTACAGATGGGTTCAACGACATGGCGAATGGACCGCTCAGGACTGGTATCACGTTCTCTTCATCGATGAGTGTCGCATATGGCTTCAACCAGGCAATCGTCGGAGATGTATTTGGAGGCTACCCGGTCAGCTGCGAGTGCAGCAAGGTGGCGGTTCCCTGCTGTTTTGGGATGGCATTACGTGGGGTCGGCGTACGCCGCTGGTGGTCATGGAAGGCGCCGTAATGGCTGTACGATACGTGAATGACATCCTCCGACCGACAATGCAACTATATCGCAGCATACTGGCGAGACATTAGTTTTAGTGGACGACAATTCGCGGCCCCGTGGTGCATATCTTGTGAATAGCTTCCTTCAGGATGACATCGTTCGACTAGAGTGGCAAGCATATTCTCCAGACATGAACCCTCCTGAACATGCCTGGGATAGATTGAAAACGGCTGTTTATGAATGACGTGAGCCACCAACCACTCTGAGGGATCTACGCTGAATCGCCGTAGCCGAGTGGGACAATCTAGACCACCACCTCTGAAGGTCTCAGTGTATGGTGGTACAACATGCAAATTGTGGTTTTCGTGAGCAAAAACAAAGGGCGGAAATGATGTTTATGTTATTTTCTGTACAGGTTCCGGAACCGAGGTGATGACGTGTGTATAATACAGGTAACTATTGTCAAATAATTGGTCCTGTTCCGTTTTGTATTGTGCCGACTGTCTACGACTTCATTTGAATTTTTTGAAAGAACATTTTTAGTGTTGTCATCAAATATCAATTGTATACAATTTCCTGTTAAAAAACATAAATACAGTCCTGGAAATGGAAAAAAGAACACATTGACACCGGTGTGTCAGACCAACCATACTTGCTCCGGACACTGCGAGAGGGCTGTACAAGCAATGATCACACGCACGGCACAGCGGACACACCAGGAACCGCGGTGTTGGCCGTCGAATGGCGCTAGCTGCGCAGCATTTGTGCACCGCCGCCGTCAGTGTCAGCCAGTTTGCCGTGGCATACGGAGCTCCATCGCAGTCTTTAACACTGGTAGCATGCCGTGACAGCGTGGACGTGAACTGTATGTGCAGTTGACGGACTTTGAGCGAGGGCGTATAGTGGGCATGCGGGAGGCCGGGTGGACGTACCGCCTAATTGCTCAACACGTGGGGCGTGAGGTCTCCACAGTACATCGATGTTGTCGCCAGTGGTCGGCGGAAGGTGCACGTGCCCGTCGACCTGGGACCGGACCGCAGCGACGCACGGATGCACGCCAAGACCGTAGGATCCTACGCAGTGCCGTAGGGGACCGCACCGCCACTTCCCAGCAAATTAGGGACACTGTTGCTCCTGGGGTATCAAAAAAAAATGGTTCAAATGGCTCTGAGCACTATGGGACTTAACTGCTGTGGTCATCAGTCCCCTAGAACTTAGAACTACTTAAACCTAACTAACCTAAGGACATCACACACATCCATGCCCGAGGCAGGATTCGAACCTGCGACCGCAGCAGTCGCGCGGTTCCGGACTGAGCGCCTTAACCGCTAGACCACCGCGGCCGGCCCTGGGGTATCGGCGAGGACCATTCGCAACCGTCTCGATGAAGCTGGGCTACGGTCCCGCACACCGTTAGGCCGTCTTCCGCTCACGCCCCAACATCGTGCAGCCCGCCTCTAGTGGTGTCGCGACAGGCGTGAATGGAGGGACGAATAGAGACGTGTCGTCTTCAGCGATGAGAGTCGCTTCTGCCTTGGTGCCAATGATGGTCGTATGCGTGTTTGGCGCCGTGCAGGTGAGCGCCACAATCAGGACTGCATACGACCGAGGCACACAGGGCCAACACCCGGCATCATGGTGTGGGGAGCGATCTCCTACACTGGCCGTACACCTCTGGTGATCGTCGAGGGGACACTGAATAGTGCACGGTACATCCAAACCGTCATCGAACCCATCGTTCTACCATTCCTAGACCGGCAAGGGAACTTGCTGTTCCAACAGGACAATGCACGTCCGCATGAATCCCGTGCCACCCAACGTGCTCTAGAAGGTGTAAGTCAACTACCCTGGCCAGCACGATCTCTGGATCTGTTCCCCATTGAGCTTGTTTGGGACTGGATGAAGCGTCGTCTCACGCGGTCTGCACGTCCAGCACGAACGCTGGTCCAACTGAGGTGCCAGGTGGAAATGGCATGGCAAGCCGTTCCACAGGACTACATCCAGCATCTCTACGATCGTCTCCATGGGAGAATAGCAGCCTGCATTGCTGCGAAAGGTGGATATACACTGTACTAGTGCCGACATTGTGCATGCTCTGTTGCCTGTGTCTATGTGCCTGTGGTTCTGTCAGTGTGATCATGTGATGTATCTGACCGCAGGAATGTGTCAATAAAGTTTCCCCTTCCTGGGACAATGAATTCACGGTGTTCTTATTTCAATTTCCAGGAGTGTATATTTTAGTACAACGGAAAACCAGTCCAAAGTTGTAAATTCCACTTTTCTTTTTACTCAATCGGTGACCAGTTTTGGGCCAAGATCCATTTTCATATCATCCTGCAAGGCAGAAAACCAAATTTACGCTCATACAGAATACAGGTATTACTAATTATTTAAGCATGTGCTAAAAATACAGAATATCACGTTTCAAGACTTACGTAGGATACTCAAAAATGGTATTCCCAAAGATGTGAAAACCACAACAAAAATGTACAACGATTACTTACGGCGCATAAAAAACTGGCAGCTACTCCTTTTGCTGCCGTTGGGAAACCTCGGGAATGGGGCACCAATCAGATTATAGGAAACCTTTTTTATTTATTAAAATGTTCTCCAACCATCAGAATTACAACAATTGAGACAATAACCGTACATGTCAAGAATAAAATTAATACTTTTAAAATCTTTACCACAAACTGTCAGATACTTAATATCACTGAATGGTAAAACACTGCAGCGCCACATACGGCGCATATTACAAAATCGCGTTCCTTGCTGACATGTCAAAATCATTAAATGTCAAGAAAAACATTAGTATTAAAACAAACTGAAACAATAGGAGATTAAATATCTTCTTCACTTCCGGTCCTTTACAAGCATAAAAACTTGGTCATAAGAAAATGTACAAATTACGTGAAGATAAAACAACTTTTCCCAGGTAAAAAGAGACATTAAACCACAAAATTATCTTTTACAAAGCATCAAAAATTTACTTGCCGTCCTATGGAAGACATAATATAGCCACACTCAAGGGCGTGTAGGATGGTACTGTGGTTGTAGGGGATGGAGGGGGGCGGGGGGGGGGGGGGGGGGGGGGTAGGATAGTGGGATGGGAAACGGGGGGTGGGGGGAGCATGAAGATGAAGGAGCAAAAAAGGGGGTCAAGTGGGCAACAGGGTAAGAATTATAAGAAATAATGAAAGAAAATCACTGAAATTGGACTGGAAACAACTATATGTCATTTCTTTTACAACCAAATAATTAAGAACTACCATATTCAACAGAGAAACCATAAGTTACTCAGGAGTAACCGCACAGATAATATATGCCAACAAAAAGGGAACCCAAGCAAATTTTTATAATAATGTAGTAATGAAGCAGCTACGTCTTCCTCAGGATGACAAGCACATTTTTGGTGCTTTGTGAAAGACAACTTTGTGGTTCAATGTCTGTTTTTACCTGGCAAAGGTGTTTTATCTCCAGGTAATTTGTAAAGTTCTTTGTGGTAAAGTGTTTATGCTTGCAAAGGGTCGGAAAGGTAAATAAATGGATATACACAAGACGAAATTTTTTATCCAATATTTATCCAATGATATTCATCCGTTGTCAAGATACGGTGATTTAAAGTCGAACTAAATCTAGCACGTAAAATTCATCCTTACAAGAAATGCACGCGCGGAAACCGTTTAAAGTGATTCATATAAATAAAAAATGGATTGTAAAGTTAAAATTTTAAGCGTTGCTTTCAAAAATCTAGCACTAATGGGACTCTACATGTAAAAAACCGTTTTTGTGCGCTTTTTTACTCATGATATTTATTTGTTTCAGACTTGCACGAATCGGCTCAAATTTTGCAAGTAGGTCGACAAATACATGTCATTAATGGTCATCATGAAGTTTTGTGAAAGCTTCATGCGTTGCCACGATGTAAGTAACACAATAAAAAAGACCTACACCGGATAATTCGTCGCCCCCTGTCTACACAATCTTCATATTCTGCAAAGTTATGGCTGTGAAATATCAAAATTACGTTAGAGGTTGGAACCAGAATGAGAAATGCTCGTATCATAGTACAAAAAAGGAGAATATGATTTGGACAGAACAGGGAATGTAAAGATCTAGCTTTTCGACTTATCTGCCAGCTTTAAAGACATTTAAACCAAAATATCTTGACATATTCGCGTCCTTTTACAAGTTAACCCTACTTACCCAGCGCAATGAGCTCTCTTAACTGCTAGGTGTTGGCACACCTGCATCTTGCAACTTATAGGCTGATGTCCCTGATCCTGGGCGCAAAGTCCAGAACATTCGTCAGCCATATTAAACAAATCTGCTTAACGATTACGAAAAGAAATCACTAAAAATGATGAATCCTATGCTAACCAACTGAGATAGCAGGTTAAGATACATAAGAAGGGAAACCAAGTCCGTCCAATTGTTAACAATTTGTCATCGCCATGTTGTAAACTAAGTAAGTTTCTTAACAATAAATTTAAAGCAGTGATCATCTTCTCTACCAATTTATGGGTGAAAAACTGTCCTGACTTTGCTAATGCGATTAAAGATATGCATCTTCCAAATAATGCGACACTAGCTTCCCTAGACTTAAAAAACCTCTACAGTAGTGTCCCGATAAAGGAAACGATTCCGATCATTAAACGTAATCTGCTAACTCATAACAAGATTAGTACTGCAGAATACACAGAATTAATAGAACTTTTAGAATTTTCGTTAACTTATAACTGTTTTACTTTCAGTGGCAAAATATATCAACAAAAAGATGGTCTTGTGATGGGTAACA
Source organism: Schistocerca gregaria (assembly GCF_023897955.1). Taxonomy (NCBI): domain Eukaryota; kingdom Metazoa; phylum Arthropoda; class Insecta; order Orthoptera; family Acrididae; genus Schistocerca; species Schistocerca gregaria. The sequence continues at coordinate 716,382,548 of NC_064923.1, forward strand.
GTTTGGCTGGTACGTTAGCAGACATTTTCCTGACCGATTTAGAGTGTACGTGCGTAAGTTCTTTGCTGTGTTTCCACGACTGAAAGACAAGACTATATATTATAAACGTTACGTCGATGACATCTTTTTACTGTTTCAGGGGGACGAGAATGAGGTCCCGGTATTTGCTCAAGCCATAGGCAGCATGCACCAAAAAATAGCGTTTACTACAGAAATAGAAGAAGACGGCTCCGTTAACTATTAAAAAGGTTGATAACATACATAAATTTTCGATTTTCAGAAAGCGTTCAGATACTATTATCGGAGCCAGTTCATGCCATTCGCCTCGGTGTAAAAGGGCCTTTTTCACCTCTATGGTCCACCGTCTTTTTCGACTACCATTGGCCGAAAATGAATTCCACCAAGAACTCAGTATATTTAAGCAAATTGCAGTAGCCAACGGTTTCTCAGCAAATGATGATATGCGCCCTTACAATAGGATAAAAAAGCAGAAAGTAAATAATAGGCAGACCCACAATCATCTAGAAAAAAGAAATAAGAAGGAAAACCTGAAAACTATTGCAATGAAATTTTACAGAAAAGTGTCCAAACAAATAGAAAAGTGCTTGACTAAATTTAAGGTTAGATGTGGTTTTCAAGTTAACAACACTCTGAAACTCCATGTAAAACGTAGTTTGAGTAATGATTCTGATGCATTTGACGATTCTGGGGTTTACAAGATCGTTTGTAGTAGTTGTGACAAATTTTTTATCTGTCAAACTGGCCGTTCTTTTGAAATAAGATTCAGGAAGCATTTTCAGGCACATAACAAAACTTCATTGTGATTTCATTTGCCAGAAACCGGCCACACCGTAGGCAATATTGAGAGCTGTATGCGTATTCTACACAGGGCACGGAAGGGTCGCGCTCTCGACTTGTTGGAGGAGTTGGAAATTTACAAAGCATGAGCCCACTAGGGTACTCAATGGACAAAGCGATTTTGTGCCCAACATCTACTTCACTTTGTTTGATAACGAACTACGATAAGCAAACAATGCCTCGCGTATTTATACCTAGCCTTGCTATATGTTTTATGTTGAGAACAGCAGGTATTTGCCTTACGTCCATACATTCGTCGCTTTAATCTTGTAACTGTCCTACCTTGTCATTGATTGTATGGCCAGACTAGATAATTTTATTTATTGACTGTTAATATGTTGTTTAAACGTTTTCTGTGGGAAACATATCAAGATATATGTAAAACCCTCTGGTGGTTATGTTCTTACATTCGGTGCGCGCCTACGTAACGTCCTGGCGACCGACCCAACAGAGGGCGCTGATCATTGATCTGTCTTTCCTTCAGCTCTCATATAGACATTTAATCTGTCATAAGGGGGTAATTTATAGGTTGCTGTAGGCAATGTATTACGTACAGTAATTTTTGACCGTAAATTCACCAGAAAGAGTGTCAGACCTATTATCTTTATATATTTCCTTTTTATCAGATTATGTTTCTTACGTAAATGATGACTACATCTAAGCCCACAGTAGCGACATCTATGTAGGATCAGGCAAACATATTTCTGGTAGATACTGTACTTCAGTAGCCAGTTGCATAAATGACTGTGTGGACGATGTGGCCTATTCTACACCTTACTTTAGATCTATGTAACGATGCAGTACTGAGTATATTTATATGTTTTGACGATGTCATTACGGCTTTATCACTTTAGGACATGGTGTAGCAAAGGTACGTTTTACCGTATTTTATCTGTACATTGACCTGGTTGTATGATAGTATATTATGATACGTAATGCTGTATTGTGTTGAAAGACACACTGCTCACTAGGTGTATACATTTTTATGTTTTAGATCTGAGGATGGTCATTACTGACCGAAACTAGTCATCGACAAAAGAATTGATATTGTGATCAGAGACTAGAATAAAAGAATATTTAACAAAGTCTAAGGGTGAAGAGCACACATATAATTACTACAAAAATTTGTCTAGAGGCTAAAATTTCTGGGGGTGGGTACGTTTCTGTGAGGGATGTGATGAATCACATTACTTTTCTTGACATACTGCATTGTATTACATGGCATGGATACAAAAACTAACAAGTAAAAAGCGCAAATATGTCAAGATGTTTTGATTTAAATATCTCTAACGATGCAGATAAGTCACAAAGCTAGTTCCCTTCCATTACGCCCCTAATTCTACCCAGGACACATTCGCCCTTTTTTGTACTATGATGGTATCATTTTTCATTGTGGTACTATTATACTTGTGAAAGGCCTTTGAGCGTATTTTATTTTTATGTTATTATTATTTCTTAATACTAGTCAAATTTCCTGTGCTTAAACATTTGGGTACTTTTTATTTTATTGCTGCCTCTCAATACCAGGTACCTTTCTTGTTTACAAGTCATTTCTTTTTGTTTACAAGTCATTTCTTTGAGCAATGAAATTTCTACCTGAATTCTGTACATACCATAAACTAAAGTTTTTCTGCTTTTATGTGTAGACTAAGTCTCAGGCGTTACTCTAAGGATTATGATGCGGTGTGAAGACTATATGGCCTTACCGGCCATGGCACACCGTTTGGGGTTGTTCGCCAAACTGTTGTAAGTCATATTGTTTGACGCCGGTTTGGCGACTTGCGCATCTTGTGATGAAGTTGAGATAAAACGGTTAGGCCATTACAAACATCCAGTCCCTCAGGTAAAGAAAATCTTCGACACATCCAAGAAACGAACACAGGACTCACCATTAGACGACGAGCTGCGGATACAGCTTTCACTAATAGACAAACTTATTCACAAGGAAGGCTTGTGTATACAATTTATCACCAACACAGTAGACAAGTCGTCCAGACACAGAGAGCGCTATCCGTTAGGGATTAGAAACGCAGCGAGTTCCGAGTGTTACAGGTTGCATACTTCAAAAATCAAGGCGTCACTGTCAGGTCAGTACTAACGGGCTTCCTTTCTTCCCGCTGTAGTTTCGCGAGTATGACGAGTCTGAGAACTGTGGCGCTGCAGTCGTTTTACACTCCTCGACTCGTTCTCTCTTACTGAAATATAGAGGAGTGCAAGGCAGAGGTGAGAATGACTATAAGGCCGAAATCGTGACTTTGTGAAATAAAGGAATGGTAATTTACAGTTTAATGGCGGAAACTACTTTCGTATGAGGAGGGAATGCAGCGAGTCCGCTGTTGATTTTGGCAACACATGTAGCTCTCTTGTTTGAGAGACAGAAAAAAGATCTGAGCTGAACAATCATAACAATTTCACGTGTCCTACGTCTTCTGTAAACTTGTCCCGGCACCCTACGCTCTCCACGACGCCTAACCATAGTTCGTTCCCACGCCTCTATCATTATGCCACATCTTCCGTCCATCTACAAGTATTCCACCTTGTATCCCAGTTTGATTCTATTGCCTTCCTCTAACAGACCACTAACTCATCCCTGGAATCTATCTATCCTTGCAACCAAACCTTACAACGCCCTACTCATCTAAGCGAAAGGTCCAACCAATCCCTTACCTTACCCTACTGCAGCTCCACCCACCTCCAGTCACCTACATCCCACTTAGCAGCTATTTTCACGTACTGGGGTATTATGAAACTATTACTTCAAATTAACACTGGAGGTATCAACATCAAAACAAATACACTAAGGTGACAAAAGCCACGGGATACCTCGTAATATCGTGTCAGTCCTCCTTTTGCCCGACATAGTGCAAAACTCCACATGGCATGGACTCAAATCGTTGGTAGCCCCTGTAGAAATATTGAGCCATGCTGCCTCTGTTGTTGTGGTCTTCAGTCCACAGAATGGTTTGATGCAGCTCACCATGTTACTCCCCTGTGCAAGCTTCTTCGTCTCCCAGTACCTACTGCAACCTACATCCTTCCGAATCTGCTTACTGTATTCATCTCTTGGTCTCCCTCTACGATTTTTACCCTTCACTCCGCCCTCCAATAATAAACTTGTGATGCCTTGATGCCTCAGAATATCCCCTACCAACCGATCACTTCTTCTAGTCAAGGTGTGCCACACTTATCTCTTCTCCCCAATTCTATTCAATACCTCCTCATTAGTTATGTGATCTACCCATCTAATCTTCAGCATTCTTCTGTTGCACCACATTTCGAAAGCTTCTATTCTCTTCTTGTCCAAACTATTTATAGTCCACGTTTCACTTCCATTCATGGCCACACTCCGTACAAATACTTTCAGAAACTACTTCCTGACCCTTAAATCTATACTCGATGTTAACAAATTTCTCTTATTCAGAAGCGCTTTCCTTGCCATTGCCAGTCTACGTTTTATATCCTCTACTTCGACCATCATCAGTTATTTTGCTCCCCAAATACGAAAACTCCTTTACAACTTTAAGCGTCTCATTTCCTAATCTAATACCCTCAGCATCACCCGATTTTATTCGACTACGTTCCATTATCTTCGTTTTGTTTTTATTGATGTTCATCTTATATCCTCCTTTGAAGACTGCCCCTTCCATTCAACTGCTCTTCCCGGTCCTTTGCTGTCTCTGACAGAATTACAATGTCATCGGCGAACCTCAAAGTTTTTATTTCTTCTCGATGGATTTTAGTTCTTATTCCTATTTTTTCTGTTGTTTCCTTTACTGCTTGCTCAGTATACAGATTGAATAACATCGGGGAGAGAATACAACACTGTCTCACTCCCTTCCCAATCACTGCTTCCCTTTCTTGCTCCTCGACTCTTATAACTGCCATCTGGCTTCTGTACAAATTGTAAATAGCCTTTCGCTCCCTGTATTTGGCCCCTGCCACCTTCAGAATTTGAAAAAGAGTATTCCAGTCAACATTGTCAAAAGCTTTCTCTAAGTCTACAAATGCTAGGAACGTAGGTTTGCCTTCCCTCAGTTTATTTGCTAAGATAAGTCGTGGTGTCAGTATTGCCTCACGTGTTCCAACATTTCTACGGAATCCAAATTAATCTTCCTCGAGGTCGGCTTCTACCAGTTTTTCCATTCGTCTGCTGCCTCTATAAACATCAATAACAGCGAAAATGTTGCCGTTGCAGGATTTTGTGCACGAAATGACCTTTCGTTTAAGCCCCATAAATTTTCGAAGTGGTACATGTCGAGCGACCTGGGTGCCCAAATCATTGGTTAGAATTGTGCAGAACGTTCTTCAAACCAACAGATAACAATTTTGGCCCCATGACACGCCATATTGTGGTCCATAAAAATTCCATCGTTGTCTGGTAACATGAACGCAATGAAGGGCTGCAGATGGTCACCAAGCAGCCGAACATGGTTTTTTCAGGATTAACAAAAAAATGAGATAGTATTGTTTTTTACCGTACAAACAGGGTTAAATCTGCATGTCTAAAACATCTCAGTGTGAATATTATGTGGCTACAATTGAAATTATGTCTTTATTTTATTTATTTACTTTTTTTAGATAATTCAGAGTTGACGAACGAAGAGGACTTAGGATCATTATCTGTGTACAGATAACACTGCAACGAGTCTTTTACGTTGCGTAAAGGTGTTTGTGGTATTTCCTTGGAAGTCGGTAATTCTGTGACTTTTATTACCATAATATTTCTAGCTCTTCGATTTTACCTTGAAATTTCTTGTCCTCTGTGACAAATTTTAATGGAAAGAGCTAAATTCTGATACCGTGTGCTATTCACTCTTTAGGAAAAATAATTATGATTATTGGGAATCGATGTGTGAGAATTTTTGTGGCTGTTATACTGTCTTCAGTAAACTGTTCCTTGATTCCTTGTAATTACCTGCTTCTTCCGAATCGGTTGAAGATATATTCTTTCACTGTGCAGTGAACAATAGGAGCCGGTCTGTGTGGCCGAGCGGTTCTAGGCGCTACAGTCTAGAACCGCGCGACCGCTACGGCCGCAGTTTCGAATCCTGCCTCGGGCATGGATGTGTGTGATGTTCTTAGGTTAGTTAGGTTTAAGTATTTCTAAGTTCTAGGGGATTGATGACCGCAGATGTTAAGTCCCATAGTGCTTTAACCATTTGAACAACAGGAGGCTTCTAACTTTATTTGTCACACTTCAAGATTTAGTGTCTTGAGCCTTCGGTCTTCAGTGATAGCATGATCCCAAATTCATCTAGTTCTTGTATACATCAGTGTATGTACCCATCAGTATTTGGCGTCTTATTTTGTTCCCCTTGTACCCTAGCAAGTATAAAATACCATAATGATTAATATAGAAAATACTATTCAACAATGTAAAAATATGAGTAACAGCTAATATGCAATAAAAAATAACTTGTCAATACCATTCTATATTTTTCCACTCCTACAGGAGTGCATCCAGTGAAGGGGTTGAGTATCATCGGTTTGAATGAGTTCATCTTATCGTTCTTGAGGAATGCTAATCTGAATTTCTTGCAGTTTTAAGTCATCTTCTTTATTTTCTTTGGTTGTAGCAGTGTAGTTCATGTTACCAGCAGCTATCGCACACAAACTTAGGAATGTCTGCAATTACGTTTTATTCTCCCATGGCCAGATAACAGCTGCTTTTGATGATGTTATGACATCCAGACAAATAAGCTAGTCCCCAGAAAACTGTGGGAAGGCTTTTCGAAGAACGGCGTGACAAGCTGGCAGAGTTGCTGTCGGAGACTCCGAGCTGCCGAACAACGTTCATGGCCACAGTTATCACGATGACACTCGACCTGTTTATTAGGTCACTGCAGTTTTTAGGTTTCTGTTTACTCTGTGCACTGATTTGGTTCGATATCGTGTGCTGCAACGCGACTGCTTGTCTCAAAGAGCATCAAGGAAGCAAATCAACCCACTCCTCTTACCTTCCTAACTTCACTCATTTTAAAAAGCATAAAACTTCTTTGCTAAAAATATCAGCAATGCATGGAGTAGCTACTTTAGAAGCGACCAGATCGGGTGTTTTTCAGCGAATATCTTAGGAACGCAGTTTTACAGCTAACACTGTATGTAGTGGAAAGTAGTTTGATCTCGCTATCTTCAACCACGACCAATGTTTAACTTCTATCGGCCCCATACAAATACCATAAGCTCTTTAGATATTATTAAACCATACATCTCGTCGGAATCTAATAATGAAACTCATCTTTTGCTTCGTTCTTACTTCGACAGTTTACAATTCGACGTCACAGCTTCATCGTCAAGGCTTTTCGGTTGTTACGTAAGGACCTGCACTGTGGCGTCAACATGAAATAAAAGAGTATCTGCGAATTTTGTTAGTTTCTTTTGTATTTTAGTAGCGTCACGTTTGGAAACTGCTTAACATGTAGGGGTTGTTTCATTGCAATATCATACACAAAACATACAATAAAATTAACAGATTCACTTTCCTGGTATATTGACAATGCAACGGACCTAAGGCCTAGTGAAGCAGTTGTGTTCTGCCGGTAGCCGCATTTCATTATTTATTTACTGTCTCGATTTGCTAACAATAACCAGTACATCTGGTATGAAATACATCTCCTTCATGTAATTTCTATAATTTATTTAGTGCAAAGTGCTCAAACAAAACAATTTCAAATGTTAACATAAAATAAATCATCAGTTCCCAAGTTAAACCAGGAATATAATTATTACCCACAGTTTTAGATTATACAGGGTGATTGAAAAGTTGAGCTTATCACCTTCAAGAAGCGAAATAAAGTATGTAATGATGTGTTGGTACACAACATTGTACACTATAGTCTCAAAGAAAATACAAATCGCTGCTCGACAAAGCTATACGGCACACTACACTCCAATTTTCTGACTGTGCAAGGTGTTTTCATGAAACACATGTGGATTTTCGGAGGACCAAATTCTTGTGTTGTGACTATTGATTTATCCACTAAGGTGAAACCAAGCCTAAACAGCGAAGAAAACACGGTCCAGGTCTGTGATTCCATGAAAGTCAACAAACGATCCAAACCATGCAAGTTTGTCTTCCATTCTTGCACAGTTGGAACATGTTTAGCGGGAAATTTTAACTTCTGCATCATTTTACGAGCATTAAAGTACCAATCTTAAGATACCTCATCTCAGTCGGTTTAGTACTCGTCGAAATGGACGATCTACTGGCTCTCTTCATGTCTGCAACTGCTCCACATTTCCGGAAACAGGCAACCATTCTCGTTATTGTTGAACTGTTCGCCACTGTGGTATCTGGATATTTCCAGCGAAATGCGTGCACATGAATACATGGCAAAATACTGCTCAGCAATAAAAAGTCGGCGATCTTGGGAAAACGGCATGATAACCAAGCAATAAACTGCGCAATAGTACAGACGTGTTATCTTGGCGCTTCGTTTGCTGTCGCTAAAACTTGTAGTGCTGGCTTCCAATGGCTGATCGAACCAATGTGATAAGACTCCTATTTACTACACATTTATCATCACGTGCGCGACTCTTTTCACTTGCACCGTATCATATACGTGTGTGTGTGTGTGTGTGTGTGTGTGTGTGTGTGTGTGTGTGTGTGTGTGTAGGGTTGCGTGAAAGTGCTTGTATTAGAAGATTGGAGTGTTGGAGTATGTACAGGGTGTATCAAAAATGACCGGTATATTTGAAACGGCAATACAAACTAAACGAGCAGCGATAGAAATACACCGTTTGTTGCAATATGCTTGGGACAACAGTACATTTTCAGGCAGACAAACTTTCGAAATTACAGTAGTTACAATTGTCAACAACAGATGGCGCTGCGGTCTGGGAAACTCTATAGTACGATATTTTCCACATATCCACCATGCGTAGCAATAATATGGCGTAGTCTCTGAATGAAATTACACGAAACCTTTGACAAAGTGTCTGGCGGAATGGCTTCACATGCAGATGAGATGTACTGCTTCAGCTGTTCAATTGTTTCTGGATTCTGGCGGTACACCTGGTCTTTCAAGTGTCCCCACAGAAAGAAGTCACAGGGGCTCATGTCTGGCGAATAGGGAGGCCAATCCACGCCGCCTCCAGTATGTTTCGGATAGCCCAAAGCAATCACACGATCATCGAAATATTCATTCAGGAAATTGAAGACGTCGGCCGTGCAATGTGGCCAGGCACCATCTTGCATAAACCACGGGGTGTTCGCAGTGTCGTCTAAGGCAGTTTGTACCGCCACAAATTCACGAAGAATGTCCAGATAGCGTGATGCAGTAATCGTTTCGGATCTGAAAAATGGGCCAATGATTCCTTTGGAAGATATGGCGACCCAGACCAGTACTTTTTGAGGATGCAGGAACGATGGGACTGCAACATGGGGCTTTTCGGTTCCCCATATGCGCCAGTTCTGTTTATTGACGAAGCCGTCCAGGTAAAAATAAGCTTCGTCAGTAAACCAAATGCTGCCCACATGCATATCGCCATCATCAATCCTGTGCACTATATCGTTAGCGAATGTCTCTCGTGCAGCAATGGTAGCGGCGCTGAGGGGTTGCCGCATTTGAATTTTGTATGGATAGAGGTGTAAACTCTGGCGCATGAGACGATACGTGGACGTTGGCGTCATTTGGACCGCAGCTGCAACATGGCGAACGGAAACCCGAGGCCGCTGTTGGATCACCTGCTGCACTAGCTGCGCGTTGCCCTCTGTGGCTGCTGTATGCGGTCGCCCTGCCTTTCCAGCACGTTTATCCGTCATGTTCCCAGCCCGCTGAAATTTTTCAAACAGATCCTTTATTGTATCGCTTTTCGGTCCTTTGGTTACATTAAACCTCCGTTGAAAACTTCGTCTTGTTGCAACAACACTGTGTTCTAGGCGGTGGAATTCAAACACCAGAAAAATCCTCTGTTCTAAGGAATAAACCATGTTGTCCACAGCACACTTGCACGTTGTGAACAGCACACGCTTACAGCAGAAAGACGACGTACAGAATGGCGCACCCACAGACTGCATTGTCTTCTATAGCTTTCACATAACTTGCAGCGCCATCTGTTGTTGAAAATTTTAACAACTGTAATTTCGAAAGTTTGTCCGCCTGAAAATGCACTGTTGTCCCAAGCATATTGCAACAAACGGTGTATTTCTATCGCTGCTCGTTTAGTTTTTATTGCCGTTTCAAATATACCGGTCATTTTTGAAACACCCTGTATGTATGACCCGAGTAGCATTGGAAAGCCTGGAGAAAACTCAACCGGATTTGGTATAAATATCACTTACTATCTAAAAAAGAAAAAAAAAGACTACCTCTGCTAAGGGCAGGAGTAGAATGGACCGTGATAACATGTAGAAATAAGTATACTTGAACGAACAGACCTCTGTAAAACATTGTGGCTCTTGACTTTTCAGGCTTTCACGACGGGTCCGTCGTAAATACACTTCTTGGGTTTCCCGCCGGATAACATCGTGCAAGTCCCACAATAGTTTATCAACACATCTTCGGATGGTGGCAGTTACTATCGCCACACTACCCGTGCCTTGCAGCTGTTTCACTTCCTACATGGCTATACTCCATAAAGATACTTTCAGAAACGGGCACTTAAATCTATACTCGATGGTAACAAATTTCTTTTCTTCAGAAACATTTTCCTTGCCATTGCCAGTCTACATTTTACTTCCTCTCTACTTCGAACATCATCAGTTATTTTGCTCCCGAAATAGCAAAACTCATTTACTATTTTAAGTGTGTCATTTCCTAATCTAATTCCCTTAGCATCACCCGACTTAATTCGACTACATTCCATTATCCTCGTTTTGCTTTTGTTGATGTTCATCTTATGTCCTCCTTTCGAGACACTGTATATTCCGTTCAACTGCTCTTCTAGGTCCTTTGCTGTCTCTGATTGAATTACAATGTCATCGGCGAACCTGAAAGTTTTTATTTCTTCTCCATGGATTTTAAATACTACTCCGAATTTTTCTTTTGTTTCCTTTACTGCTTACTCAATATACAGATTGACAACCCTGCCTCACTCCCTTCCCAGACACTGCTTCTCTTTCATGCCCCTCAAGTCTTATAACTGCCATCTGGTTTCTGTATAAATTGTAAATAGCCTTTCGCTCCCTATATTTTACCCCTGCCACCATTAGAATTTGAAAGAGAGCATTCCAGTCATCATTGTGTATAGAAATAAAAACGGAATACAACGAACTTTACGAATGTGAATTTTAGCAGCTGACGTCATCACCTCTTCCTTCACTACAAAAGCTACAAGAGTAACAATTTTTCATTACGACAGTTTTCAAATGATTTCTTGCTTCCTCAAGACTACATGGGTCACACTTGCAAGAAGAAGTAAAGCGCTGTCTTTCAGTGCAAATGTAATTTTTCTAGTGATAATTCCCTTAGCCTCAAACGAGAACCCCGTTAACACATAGTCAATACTTGTTTTCTTTAGTTAAATTACCCACAAACGAACAAAAGGTACCAGCAACAAAAATAATTAACGCTACAATCAAACACTACAATGTACTCATAGTGGTGAAAGCAGCAAGTCTTTGCCTTGGAAAATACATATTTTCAATGAGGTAGAAAACAAGAAAAAATAATATGTTAGTACTAGGACGTTGGAAGCTTAGATAACATAAAGGAAAAGAGAAGTTTTTTTTCAGACACTTAGTGACTGGCCTATCACAAAAAGAATTTTCAGCCATATCCACAAGCATAGCAATTGCAGAGAATGTCTGCATGGAAAACAGCGACTGTTGAAATTAATACATGAAATGTATTCGCAGTTACGTATATGGACAACCAACAGCTGTGTAATGTAACGAAATGTGTGCCTTACCACTAATGGAATCCCGGTTTACCGCTTATGTGAGAGATCGCCTCACTATTAGGGTATGCGAGAATGCTTGGCGGACAGACCCTGAATTTCCATATGCCGTAAACCATGTGTCTAAAATCTACAGTCGTAAATCCATTATGTAGTATATTTCTGTGCAGGAGAGAAAGTAGTTTGCCCGGTGACGGTGGGTAAATACGATATTGCAGTGCGTGAGCTGTTCAGAAGTTCGATGCAGTGTCCGAAAGAACATTGCATCATACTTCTGAGCAACTCAGGTACTACAAAATCTCGTGTTGAATTTAAGTTTGTAGGACAGTCACAAGTCGTAATCAGTATTTTTATTGACCGGTTTAATTCAGTTTAACAAGAGCATTTACAAAGCGAAGCAATATGGAATCTTAAATTGAGATAAAAGAACGTATTCAGTTTACATTATGATTGTCTGATTATGCAGCCAATGTCAGAGATCGGACTAACAGTATTTTTAAATACTCCTAGAGGATAAAGGTAATGCTAATGTTTTATTGTCTCGGGACGAATATCATGATAAAATGTACAATTTATTGAGTGACAGCATGTACCGGAAGATCACAAGGGATCCCACTAATCGAGTAGTGAAGAAAAGTGCTTCCAATCTGAACAATTCTCCCGTCCCACCAAAAGTTGTTCGGAGATTGAAATCAAGTGGTGTGATCCCTCCTAGATTTTATGGACTACCTAAGGTCCACAGGAAAGATGTTCCTCTGCCTCCCATAGTGAGTAACATAGGCTCTCCGACCTGTGACGTTGCCAACCACCTGGCATCGTTGTTGAGGCCTCTTGTGGGAAAATGTGCTCACCACATAAGCAGCTCTGCTGATTTCATTAGTAAACTGAAATCATTGAAAATGAACCCTTCTGATATATTAGTTAGTTTCGATGCGGTGTCTTTATTCACAAAGGTTTTCTTTCCACAATCTCAGAAGTTCTAACAAAGAGATTTCAGCTTTATTCAAACATGTTCTGACCTCTACAATTTCTTATTTAGCAACGAATTTTTCGAACAGATGGACGGAGTCGCCATGGGTAGTCCCTTATCCCCTCTGTCCCCTTTGGTGGCCAATTTATTTATGGAAGACTTCGAGGAGAAGGCGCTTGAATCTGCTGACTTGAAACCCAGTGTATTCTGAAGGTATGTTGGTGATATCTTTGCAGTTTGGCCCCATGGTGAAGATAACTTGCAAGACTTCTTAACACATTTGAACTCCCTCCACGATCAAATAAAGTTCACAATGGAAATTGAAAAGGAGGGATGCCTTTCATTCTTGGATGTTCTGGTTGGGCGCAGAGAGGATAGCACTTTCGGACATGAAGTGTATCGGAAGCCGACGCACACGGATTTGTATTTACGTGCAAATAGCTGCCACCATCCTGCCCAGGCGATGAGTGTTCTCCGAACTTTGACCCAAAGAGCGCATATTATTTCTGAGGAAGCAGTCTGCAAGATGAACTTTCCCACTTAACAAAGAGTGTTTGAAGACAATGGGTACTCCCCACAACAAGTGCAGAAGGCACTGAAAATGAAATCGAAAGAAGCCACAAAGAAAGCAGAAGAAGACGAAGAAACCTTTAAATCTATGGCCTTCCTGGCATATGTGGGTAGCCTCTCATCAAAAATAGGACAGATTCTCAACAGACAAAAAGTTAGTGATTTTTTGTCCTCCACCCAAGGCAGTTGCACTCGTCGGCTGCGTCAAAGATGATTTGATGCTCCAAAAATCTGGAGTTTACAAAATTCCATGTGAATGTGGCCTTTCTTACGTTGGACAAACAACTCGTTCTGTCCAAGACAGATGTACAGAACACCAGGGGTACACACGACTTTTACAACCTAACAAGTCGGTAGTGGCAGAGCACTGTATTGACACTGGTCACAGTATGTTGTATGACAACGTCGAAATTTTAGCAAATACATCCTCTTTTTGGGACTCGATAGTAAAGGAGGCAATTGAGATTCGCTTGACGACTAATTTAATTAATAGAGATAGTGGTTCCAACCTCGATAAATCATGGAATCTGGCACTTGCTGTAATAAACTCACAAAGACGTCGCCACAGTGCAATTCAGAATGCTATATCGGCATGCCAACACAGATCGACTGCTGAGTCATAGATGTAACTCGCACATTGTGCACGTCTCTGCCGCTGACAAACGTCTCTGGAGCATTTGCATCTGTGGCCGCATGCGCAGTTGCGTGGTACACGAGTATAAACGGTCGAAGCGAGCACTGGAGCGGCAGTCTTGCGGCTCACTCTGAAGATGGCTGAACGTTATACAGCAGAAATATTAGAAGAAGAAGGGGAATCCTTGCGGCTGCACACCCGAAACTTAATGGAACAGTCTTTGTGCTGCAAAAACCTGAAGATTCGCATCAGTATTTTTTACGTCTGTGGTCATATGCAACCAACGATGATGCAGGATTTTTTTTATTGAGCGAATCAAAGTACGTATATTATACATACAGGGTGGAGAAAAAATGCCGCTCGTCCTGATTCATAACAAAAGTGTACATAGTAAAATCTAGGCCCACCAGCAGGTTTAATAAAAGTGCGATTTAAAAAACTAGGCGGTGGCAACGCTGCAACTGCGTGCAGCATAGCCAAGAACAGGTAGCACGATCTCGGCACTGGGACGAAGCTGTTCCATTGGCTCAGTGAGAAGAGGCAATGCCAGGGGGAAGAGCCATGCAGACTTGCACCGTCATTCTGAAACCTTAGCTGTCAAAAAACACTAAGACGAAAGTTTTCTAAAGGGTCACGCAAATTTTTGCAAAGGAACGCACGACATAGGGGCGCATTCAATTTCTCAGGATAGCTAATGGCCCAAAAGCACTGTGTGTGTGTGTGTGTGTGTGTGTGTGTGTGTGTGTGTGTGATCTTATGGGACTTAACTGCTGAGGTCATCAAAAAATGGTTCAAATGGCTCTGAGTACTATGGGACTCAACTGCTCTGGCCATCAGTCCCCTAGAACTTAGAACTACTTAAACCTAACTAATCTAAGGACATCACACACATCCATGCCCGAGGCAGGATTCGAACCTGCGACCGTAGCAGTCGCACGGTTCCGGACTGCGCGCCTAGAACCGCGAGACCACCGCGGCCGGTCGCTGAGGTCATCAGTCCCTAAGCTTACGCACTACTTAACCTAAATTATCGTAAGGACAAACGCACACACCCATGCCCGAGGGGGGACTCGAACCTCCGCAGGGACCAGCCGCACATCCCAAAAGCACTCCTGCTATTCTAGCCCACAGGTTTATGCCAAAGCATATATGAAAGCCAGTCTCACAAGCGACATGTGGTTTGTGTTCCGACCAAAAATGGCTGTTGTGAAGGTTGAAAATACCTTCACGAGTGAAGCTAGATTCGTCAGTCCATGTCGTTGTTGTCGTGGTCCTGTACAGAGACTGGTTTGATACAGCTCTCCATGCTACTGAATCCTGTGCAAGCTTCCTCATCTCTGAGTAAGTACTGCAACCTACATCCTTCTGAATCTGCATAGTGTATTCATCTCTTGATATCCCTCTACGATTTTTACCCTCCACGCATCCCTCTATTAATAAATTGGTGATCCCTTGATGCCTCAGAACGTATCCTACCAACCGATCCCTTCTTCTAGTCCAGTTGTGCCACAAATTCCTGTGCTGCCCAATTCTGTTCATTACCTCCTCATTAGTTACGTGACCTACCCATCTAATCTTCAACATTCTTCTGCAGCACCACATTTCTTAAAGCCTCTATTCTCTTCTTGTCTAAACTGTTTGTCGTCAGTGTTTCACTTCCATGCGTGGCTACACTCCATACAAATACTTTCAGAAAAGACTTCCTGACACCTAAATCTATACTCGATGTTAACAAATTTTTCTTCTTCACAAATGCTTTCCGTACCATGTCACGCTGCAAAAGCCAAAAAACTGTACTCGTCGAATGCGGTCTGCTGGCCGCTGATGTTGAGTTAATGCTTTGTGACGTGGCTGCTGTTGTTCACCGTACAACACTTCAACAGCCTGTCTTTGAGTTTTCAGGAGTTGCTTTGCAATATCATTGGTACTTCGCCGAAGTGGTTGGAGAGCAGTTTCAAGCACCGCGTCCTCTGCTGAGTACGCCGTGTTCTTGGACGACCTCTGACCTCTGTGCATTACTTGGGACGAAGATCACCGGTTTCTCCAAGGCGCTGTACCAGGCTATCGAAAACATTCTTATCGGGATGGCGTCATTGAGGGTACCGTGCAGCATACACACGAGCAGTAGCGGCAGCTTCGTTGCCGGTTGCGCACGGCACCAAAAGCATATCGACGTATCCATAATTTGTGTACTCCATCGGGAAGTCGCCTTACGTATACTTGACAGGACCAGTTATGGTGTTGCACTGCGCTGTCAGTAGACGCATGCATGGAGTCTGATGGAACCAACTGTCGTGTGATAGTATATTCTCCTGTAACAACATGATGTCCTGCTTATAAGAGACGCGTGCTAGGTAACGTGACGAGGATTCGAAGCAAAGCTCTATGGCGGATGTGGATTTGGTGTTCCAGCAGTCTACCGAGTGAGCTGCGATGGCTGGCACGGCACTGTGGGGTGATACACGCTCCTCTGTCCATTCCTATACACAGCACGATGTAACAGTTTTGTCATCTCCTCGTTTCCATACATGTGTTTTCAAGTTGCATCCGACCTGATTTTGCTTCATAAACTTTTGTCGCGCCGTTTCAGAGTTAATTAAGATTGAAGTTAGCCAAAACGGGCGTTGAGCGCGCAGATTGAAGCGACCCACATCAGTCGTTCTCACAGCGTAGACAATAGCGCACGAGACTGAGCAGCCTTTGCCTCTGGCGTGGTAGTACCTACCGCCCCATGTCCGATTTTTCCATCGGTCTCTTATTCGGTTTTAGGAAACCAAACGAAGAATACACTACTGGCCATTAAAGTTGCTTCACCAAGAAGAAATGCAGATGATAAACGGGTATGCACTGCATCAATATACTAAGCTACAACTGACATGTGATTACATTTTCACGCAATTTGGGTGCGTAGATCCTGAGAAATCAGTACCCAGAACAACCACCTCTGGCCGTAATAACGGCCTTGATGCGCCTGGGCATTCAGTCAAACAGAGCTTGGATGGCGTGTACAGTTACAGCTGCGCATGCAACTTCAACACGATACCACAGTTTATCAAGAGTAGTGACTCGCGTATTGCGACGAACCAATTGCTCGGCCACCATTGAGCAGACGTTTTCAGTTGGTGAGAGATCTGGAGAATGTGCTGGCCGAACATTTTCTGTATCCAGAAAGGCCCGTACAGGACCTTCCAATGTGCGTTCACCGCGATGTCGCCAAACACGGATGCGACCATCATGATGCTGTAAACAAAACCTGGATTCATCCGAAAAAATTACGTTTTGCCATTCGTGCATCCAGGTTCGAGGTTGAGTACACCATTGCAGGCGCTCCTGTCTGTGATGCAACGTCAAGGGTAACCGCAGCCGTGGTGTCCGAGCTGATAGTCCATGCTGCTGCAAACGTCGTCGACCATTTCGTGCAGATGGTTGTTGTCTTGCAAACGTCCCCATCTGTTGACTCAGTGATCGAGACGTGGCTGCACGAGCCGTTACAGCCATGCGGATAAGATGCCTGTCATCTCGACTGCTAGTGATACGAGGCCGTTGGGATCGAGCACGGCGTTCCGTATTACCCTCCTGAACCCACCGATTCCATATTCTGCTAACAGTCATTGGATCTCGACCAACGCGACACGATAAATCGTAATCGCGATAGGCTACAATCCGACCTTTATCAAAGTCGGAAACGTGATGGTACCCATTTCTCCTCCTTACACGAGGCATCACAACAGCGTTTTACCAGGCAACGCCGGTCGACTGCTATTTGTGTGTGAGAAATCGGAAATCGTTTGGAAACTTTCCTCGTGTCATGACGTTGTAGGTGTCACAACCGGCGCCAACCTTGAATGCTCTGAAAATCTAATCATTTGCATATCACAGCATCTTCTTCCTGTCGGTTAAATTTCGCGTCTGTAGCACGTCATCTTCGTGGTGTAGCAATTTTAATGACCAGTAGTGTAGGTTTGGTGACAGCCTCTGGCGAGCCGCATGAATTTGTGCCTTACTGGCTAACGTCAATGCTAATTAACTTGGAAACGGCGTAACGTATCGAATTTTATTCTCAGTAGTAGCTATCCTGCAGCACCCTTAAGAGCTTTTCAGAGTGTTTCTGACCACCCTGCACGTAATGTAAGGTGCGTTTTCTTATAGCTCTTTTTCGTATTTGCTTATATCTCTTTTTCCTCGTATTTTTCGTATGCATATATGGTCCTAAGGCATACCAAAGGCTGGTTCACAACGAATTATAAAATTAATACTATTGTTCGACATCAGTACTGTATTTTTCACTTTTCAATATGTCGATGGTCCTCCAAGTACCGACGGAATATTCCATAAACGGTGCCTACAATAATGGTGAGTCGTACGTGACTTCCACCTCACTACGTTAATTTAAATTATCACTCTGCTTTGCGTGACCGTGAGCGGCGTTAGCAGGGCGTATCGATATATCCCCTCTCGTAGTATCTCTGCTCGGCTGCTGTTACTTCCTGGTCGTTGCCTGTCGTAAGCGAGTTCGGGTCACGAGTTCAGGGCTGGCAGTCAGTTGGAACGTGTCTGGAGCGCAGTCCTGACCTGCCAGTCGGGGAGTTGCAATGCGGCACTGGTGCAGTCGGGTTGGAGCAGCAGTGAGGTCTGCGCCGACATGGCTCCCCGACCATTGCTGCCACGCATCACTTGAGCTGGGCCACGGCCTTGGTGGATCGTAGGTCTGTCGTCCTACCGGACGACGGGTTTGGCTCGCCGATGGTTCATGAGTCGGCTGTGTGTGTGTGCATCGACACCCGATTTGTCTCCATGCGTGCTTAGCGACTGTAGGGTATCGTTCACGTCTTCGTGCAAGTGTTTGTCAGGTTGTGAGAGTAGTCGCCGTTATTTCCACTGACGACTATTTTAGATGTTGTCGGCATTCTGAGGACAGCGCTCCGTCTCATCGGGCCACGTGTAACTGGTTCTCTGAGCGCTTCTGGCCCCCTTCAGTTACCATATTGTGGAAATTGGGGCGGTCCTTTCCTGGTGCACGAATGTCATTTAGCCAGCGGGCGTGTTTCCTTTGCATGATTGGGTCTGTCCCAGTATTTCCGCCGTCGTGTGTCTGGAAGTGAGTCGGAGACGCACGAGCAGTGCAGTCGCGACAGAGCAGCAGTTGCGGACGGATTAGCAGGGCCCGCATCTCGTGGTCGGGCGGTAGCGTTCTCGCTTCCCACGCCCGGGTTCCCGGGTTCGGTTCCCGGCGGGGTCAGGGATTTTCTCTGCCTCGTGATGGCTGGGTGTTGTGTGATGTCCTTAGGTTAGTTAGGTTTAAGTAGTTCTAAGTTCTAGGGGACTGATGACCACAGCAGTTGAGTCCCATAGTGCTCAGAGTCATTTGAACCATTTGATTAGCAGGGGTCGGTCAGTTGGTGCGGACCAGGGAGGATCTCCGTGCGGTGCAGTCGACTGCGCCCGTTGGAGGTCGCTGCCCAGTGTCGGAGCGTGTGTGGAGCTGTCCGTTCGCTACGAGCTTCGTGGTTCACCGACCTAGGACGTCAAAGTTTAGTAGTGGTTTCAACTACCCAGGCCACGCCCATTCATGTTGTGGTGGTTCGTTTCGGTGGCTCGCTGTTGGGGAGGTTTTCCTGTGAGCAACACCGAGTGTTTGAATTGCTGAAATTTAGCCGCCATGCGGTGGAATTAACTATATGTGGTTGAATTCAATTCAAGTGCACCAGCGGAATTTTCTGCCTTGTGGCCGTTAGTGTTCCGGTTACCTGCCCTGGCCACTAACGTAATTTCGGGCAGTGTCCTTTCCTTACCTGTTGTCGCTGTCCAACACGATGTGTAGTTTTGACAGCTTAATACATATACATATTTGATTGTGGATAATTACGCCCGTAACATTTTGTGTTGAATTCTCATGTACCGGTTCGTGGCTGTCTCTTGGTTGGGTTCCGACGGATCAAGTGTGGTTGGGCTCACCATCTGTCTCACCTAAGTGAACGAGAGCAAACCGACACCCTGGAGGCTTCTGAGTGCTGTAGTCTTTACTGTCTTTCTCACCGGTGTTTAATTGTCTTTTTATAATCTATCATAGCCAATGATAAAAGAAAAATTCTTGGTTTTACTTCCTTTTATGTAAGTATGTTAGAATTCTGGCCAGCGGATATTTGCTGAAAGGTTTCAGCTCCAAAAATTAAGGCTTCTGGTAATTTATTTTAAAATCTTGGAAATTTTATTGTGGGCCTTCAGCCGTTTGCATTGCATCTTGTTTATGTTTGTCTATCCACCCTTGCCTTGAGGCTTTCAGCCTAGCAGTGATTATATATATATATATACTCAGGGTGTTACAAAAAGGTTCAGCCAAACTTTCAGGAAACATTCTTCACACACAAAGAAAGAAAATATGTTATGTGGACATGTGTCCGGAAACGCTTACTTTCCATGTTAGAGCTCATTTTATTACTTCTCTTCAAATCACATTAATCATGGAATGGAAACACACAGCAACAGAACGTACCAGCGTGACTACAAACACTTTGTTACAGGAAATGTTCAAAATGTCCTCCGTTAGCGAGGATACATGCATCCACCCTCCGTCACATGGAATCCTTGATGCGCTGATGCACCCCTGGAGAATGGCGTATTGTATCACAGCCGTCCACAATACGAGCACCAAGAGTCTCTACATTTGGTACCGGGGTTGCGTAGACAAGAGCTTTCAAATGCCCCCATAAATGAAAGTCAAGAGGGTTGAGGTCAGGAGAGCGTGGAGGCCACGGAATTGGTCCGCCTCTACCAATCCATCGGTCACCGAATCTGTTGTTGATAAACGTAGGAACACTTCGACTGAAATGTGCAGAAGCTCCATCGTGCATGAACCACATGTTGTGTCGTACTTGTAAGGGAACATGTTCTAGCAGCACAGGTAGAGTATCCCGTATGAAATCATGATAACGTGCTCCATTGAGCGGAGGTGGAAGAAACTAAAATGAGCTCTAACATGGCAATTAAGCGTTTCCGGATACATGTCCACATAACATCTTTAGGAATGTTTCCTGAAAGTTTGGCCGTACCTTTTTGTAACACCCTGTTTACCTTGTTGTTTTTTAAGATTTCTTGTTTGGGGGCCTTCAGCCGTGAAAGATTTGGAGTTTGAAACTCGTAGTTGTAATACTTCGGCTATTTGCCGCTTCGGTTGTAAATGTGTTATTAAATTACAAGTTTAAGGTGAAACTGACCCCAACCTTATTTGGCCGTTTCCACAATCCTAATCACCTGTTCTGCCCAGCGGGTTTAGCGAGTGTTTCAAATAGTTTTATGCTAATAAAAAGGATAGCTGAGGCAGCATCATTACTCGGCACTGCCCTTTAGCGAGCTGCACTGGGAGTCGATGTGACGCAGCGGGTTCTCACGAAGTGATCACTGCCCAATGCAAAAACAGCGTTGCCCAACCCACGGCCTCGGCAGGTAGAGCGTGCGTGGCTGCCAGCTACCGGCTCCTGCGCTTCGCCCAGCCGGACGTGTGCAGAGGAGTCCAATTTTGCAGTCAGCGGTTGGAACGTTGTAAAGTGATCTGTTAACGTCTCCGTTCAGAAAATGGTTCTAACATTCGGACTCACTTAAATACCTAGTATAGGATGACTTATAAGTTCATAGTATGTTTCGACTGTAACAAATGTAGGGTGTAAATAATAACTGTTTACAACGTACCGCAGTGGTGTAGAGAAAGTCGATACGAACAATTTGATAAGGGACATTTGTGGTCAATCAGGTCGGGGAACTACCACAATTTGGCCCACAAAAAGCACCTAAGCTACAATGTATGAGCGTCGCGCGAGATTTTCAGTATTTCTCGCTCTCTCGACGCAAACTATTGCTCCTACAGAAAAAGTGTTTAATTTGGTACTGATATACGTTATGGTTAGGGACCGCGGGTTTCGAGGTATTCAAGAAAAACACGCCGAAGTTATCTTCTAACGCACCCGGACCCTACATTCAACCCGCACTGGCAAGATTTTTAGTGTATACTTCAGCCCACTCCCTGCTACCAACGCAAAAAGAATTTGTGACTATACGAGTTACACATATTGGTAATATTTTGCTGTTCATCGACTGTGTCATTGCTATGCCACTGGCTTAGTCGCGCACTTCCAAATTGTAAAATTCACGTTTGGTCAAGTTTTACATAGGAATTTTGTGAATTATAACAGCATAAAATTAACCATTAAATCCTTTTGTTTGTATGATATTCTTATTACGAAATTACTTGCTTTTGAGGGTCAAGTACAGAACTGTAAACTTAATTACTTTCGACACGATATTTACATTTTTTCTTTCATTATCATTAAGGGTAAGTTGATAATACTGATATTAATGAAATAGTTGACCAAGCAGGTGCTGTAATAGCTCAATTAATGAAGATCAAAAACAGGTCGAATGTGTATAATTCGCTTACTTGCAAATTCTTCTACAGTGGTAGAAGGGAGTGCCATGAACAACATGATGAAAATCCTTGCCAGAGGAAGGTGGGTAACGCCCATGGGGGACCGGATGGTTGGGCGTGAAGGTCACTTCTGAACAAGTCGAAAACCGCTGCCCATGCCGAAATTGTATCTTAGTGTAAAATCAAACTACGTTACATTTCCTATGGATACGGTCCTGTCCGTTTTTTTTTCCCTCTAGAACCAATGGTTTGCGTCAAGAGAGCATGTGCTGTACCTTAGCCGGTTTTTGCAGACCAATTTGTGGTAGTTTCCCCCTTTGATAAACTACAAGTGTGTCACATCAAACTGTGTTCTACCTGAAGTCTCCACATACGGATGCGTCCATCCTCACAAGGAACACAAACGGTGTCGTGTCTGTCAGGACGGCGTGTTGTCACTCAAGTTGACATTGTACGTACTACTGTCTACGTGGCCATCTCTGCTACTGTACACGTTTGATATCATTCCACTCTGCCCGCGATGTAGACTGGTTTTAAAATATACTCATAAAAAAAAGTTTTGCATCACCCCGATTCCCAGAACTCTTGAAGATACACGTTGACTCTGGACATTGTATCACAGGCACAGTCCCTTTGACTGTTCAGAGAAGTCACTAAACCAGCCCAAATATGTAAATAACCATGCACGACCAACGCCTATAAGACGGAGGGCGTCCGGCAACCGATCAGTTCCAGTCATTCCACCAGGAAGGAAGTACACGGCTCGTGTTGTCTGTAGTTCAACCATGCCTCGACGGTCAATACTGCGGTTCGATCGAGTCCGCACTTTTACTTTGTGTCAGAAAGGGCTCTCAATAAGGGAAGTGTCCTGGCGTCTCAGAGTGAACCAAATCGATGTTGTTCGGACGTGGAGGAGATACAGAGAGGCAGGAACGTTCGACGACATGCCTCGCTCAGGCCGCCCAAGGGCTACCAATGCAGCGGATGACGGCTACCCACGGACTATGGCTCTGAGGAACCTGGTAGCAACGCCACCATGTTGAATAATGCTATTCGTGCAGCCGCAGGACGTAGTGTTAAGACTCAAACTGTGCGCAATGATGCGCAACTTCACTCCCGACGTCCATGGCGAGGTCCAACTTTGCAACCTCGACACCATGCAGCGCGGTACAGATGGGCCCAACAACATGCCGAATGGACCGCTCACGATTGGCATCATGTTCTCCTCACCGATGAGTGTCGCATATGCCTTCAACCACACCATCGTCGGATACGTGTCTGAAGGCAACCCGGTCAGGCTGAAAGAGACACACTGTCCAGCGCGTGTAGCAAAGTGGAGGTTCCCCTGCTGTTTTGGGGTGGCATTATGTGGGGCAGACATACGCAGCTGGTGGTCATGGCAGGCGCCGTAACGGCTATACGATACGTGAATGCCATCCTCCTATCGACAGTGCAACCGTATCGGCAGCATACTGGCGAGGCATTCATCTTCATGGGCGACAATTCGCGCCTCCGTCGTGCACATCTTGTGAATGACCTCCTTCAGGATAACGACATCGCTCGACTAGAGGCTACATTGTTCTCGACATGAACCCTATCGAACACGCCTGGGATAGATTGAAAACGGCTGTTTATGGACGACGTGACCCACCAACCACTATAAGGGATCTACGTCGAATCGCCGTTCACTAGTGTGACAATCTGGACCAACAGTGCCTTGATGAACTGATGGATAGTATACCTCGAGGAATACAGACATGCATCAATGCAAGAGACCGTGCTACTGGGTATTAGAGGTACCGGTGTGTTCAGCAATCTGGACCACCACCTCTGAAGGTCTCACTGTATGGTGGTACAAGATGCAATGTGTGATTTTCATGAGCAATAAAAAAGGTTGAATAGATGTTTATGTTGATCTCTATTCCAGTTTCCTGTACAGATTCCGGAACTCTCGGAACCAAGGTGGTGCAAAACTTTTTTTGATATATGCAGAAGGTACAACTTCAGAACTCCACTGTAGCTTTTGTAGAGCATTTATTCAAATAACCGGTTTCCGCAAAATATTTTGCCATCTTCGGATCTTATACACTAAACTTCAGGAATCTCGTCCCCGTGTACAATAATTTATGTCACATAATAAAATGTGTAGTGCATAAGACGCTAAGATGAATGAATAGTGTACGGAAACCGATTGTATGAATAAATGCTCTACAAAAACGATCGTGGTATTTTGAAGTTTTTTTACTTATATTTTCATTTGGTTCAAATGGCTCTGAGCACTATGGGACTTAACATCTTAGGTCATCAGTCCCCTAGAGCTTAGAACTACTTAAACCTAACAAACCTAAGGACATCACACACATTCATGCCCGAGGCAGGATTCGAACCTGCGACCGTAGCAGTCCCGCGGTTTCGGACTGCAGCGCCTAGAACCGCACGGCCACCGCGGCCGGCTATATTTTCATTTCTCTGCTGCCTTAACTGTTCGATTCCATATCAGACTGAAGACTTCATGTGGCTGCACGTTCCGGCACCGTTGACTGAGCAATACGGCAGTCCCGCAGGGCACTAGTAGAATGGGGTCATTAGGATCCTGCACGGCCTGCAGTACGGGCCTCCTTAGCCGGTAGATTTCTTTTTAAGAGACGAAACATACTCGTCTGACTAACAACCAACAACGAGTACCATTTCTGAGTCATAAACACGCTGTGTACTCGGCAAAGCAAACCCGACAACAATAATGCAGGTATACATGCCGACGTCGCAAGCGGAAGAGAGAGAGAAACTATATGGGAATACTGAAATGGTAAATCAATACGTAAAGGGAGATGAAAATCTGTAAGTTATGGGGACTTAAATACGGTCGTAGGAGAAGGAGTAAAGGGCTACGGGATAACGTCGGCTTGGTAGCAGGAATGAGGGATGAGAAAGACTAATCGATTTGTGCAATAAATTTCAGGTACTAACAGGAGAGAGGGGATGGTGGAAAGTGTACATTGAAGGCCTCTTTGTGATTTGATAAATGAGGAAATAGAAGTCGATACAGAACATGTAGGGCATCCTGTACTAGAATCATCATTTAAAACAGCTTTAGAAGACTTACGATCGAATAAGGAAGAAGAATGAAGGAGTCTGACTTTCTGGAAAACCATTATCCACACGATTCCGAACACTGCGTCAATTATCGCACTAGTTTAACAGCTCATGCATCCAAGTTGCTGACAAGAATAACATACAGAAGAAAGGAAAACGAAATTGAAGATGTGTTAGATGACGATCAGTTTGGCTTTAGGGAAGGTGAAGGCATCAGAGAGGCAGCCGTGATATATAGGTCCACCTAATTTTCAACATTTGTCTGTAGCACCGCATCTCAAATGCTTCGATTCTCTTCTGTTCCGGTTTTTCCACAGTCATTGTTCCACTGCCATACAATTCTGTGCTCTAAAAGTACACTCTCAGAAATTTCTTCCTCAAATAAGACGTGTGTTTGACTTTTTATTGCCGGTGCTCTTCTACTTTTGATGTCCTCCTCGCTCCGTCCGTTATGGATTATTTTGCTGCCTAGGTAGCAGAACTCCTTAACTTCATCTACTTCGTGACCATCAGTCGTGATGTCAAGTTTCTCGCTGTTCTTATTTCTGCTAGGTCTCATTCCTTTCGTCTTTCTTCGATTAATCTCAATCCATATTCTGTACTCTTGAAACTATTATTTCCTTTCTGCAGACCCTTTAATTCTCCTTCACATTCACTGAGAATAACAATGTCATCAGCGAATCTTATCATTGATATCCTTCCACTTTGAATTTTAATTCTACTCGTCAACCTTTTTGTATTTCCACCATTGCTTCTTCGATGTATAGGTTGAACAGAAGGGGCGAAAGACTAGCTCCCTGTCTTACACCCTTTTTAATCCGTGCACTTCGTTCTTGTTCTTCCACTCTTATTATTCCCTGTTGGCTCTTGTACATGTTGTATATTGGCGGTCTCTCCCTATAGCTTACCACAGCCGGTCTCAGAATGAAGATCTTGCTCCATTCGACAGAGCTGAGCGCTTTTCCAGCTCGACAGATCCTATGAACGTGTCTTGATTTTTCTTTAGTCTTGCATCCATCACAAACCGCAATGTCAGAACTGCCTCTCTGCTGCCTTTACCTTTCCTAAATCAAAACTGATCGTCATATAACAGGTCCTAAATTTTCTTTTCCATTGTTCCGTATATTATTCTTGTCAGCAACTTCGATGCATGAGCTGTTAAGCTGAGTGTACGATATTTCTCTTATTTGTCAGCTCTTGCAGTCTTTGGAATCGTGTGGAAGATGTTTTCCCGAAATTCAGGTGGTATATTTCTAGCATTTGTAGACTTAGAGAAAGCTTTTGACAATGTTGACTGGAATACTCTTTTTCAAATTCTAAAGGTGGCAGGGGTAAAATACAGGGAGCGAAAGGCTATTTACAATTTGTACAGAAACCAGATGGCAGTTACAAGAGTCGAGGGGCATGAAAGGGAAGCAGTGGTTGGGAAAGGAGTGAGACAGGGTTGTAGCCTCTCCCCGATGTTATTCAATCTGTATATTGAGCAAGCAGTGAAGGAAACAAAAGAAAAATTTGGAGTAGGTATTAAAATTCATGGAGACGAAGTAAAAACTTTGAGGTTCGCCGATGACATTGTAATTCTGTCAGAGACGGCAAAGGACTTGGAAGAGCAGTTGAACGGAATGGACAGTGTCTTGAAAGGAGGATATAAGATGAACATCAACAAAAGCAAAACGAGGATAATGGAATGTAGTCAAATTAAATCGGGTGATGCTGAGGGAATTAGATTAGGAAATGAGACACTTAAAGTAGTAAAGGAGTTTTGCTATTTAGGAAGTAAAATAACTGATGATGGTCGAAGTAGAGAGGATATAAAATGTAGACTGGCAATGGCAAGGAAAGCGTTTCTGAAGAAGAGAAATTTGTTAACATCGAATATAGATTTAAGTGTCAGGAAGTCATTTCTGAAAATATTTGTTTGGAGTGTAGCCATGTATGGAAGTGAAACATGGACGATAACTAGTTTGGACAAGAAGAGAATAGAAGCTTTCGAAATGTGGTGCTACAGAAGAATACTGAAGATAAGGTGGATAGATCACGTAACTAATGAGGAGGTATTGAATAGGATTGGGGAGAAGAGAAGTTTGTGGCACAACTTGACTAGAAGAAGGGATCGGTTGGTAGGACATGTTTTGAGGCATCAAGGGATCACAAATTTAGCATTGGAGGGCAGTGTGGAGGGTAAAAATCGTAGAGGGAGACCGAGAGATGAGTACACTAAGCAGATTCAGAAGGATGTTGGTTGTAGTAGGTACTGGGAGATGAAGCAGCTTGCACAGGATAGAGTAGCATGGAGAGCTGCATCAAACCAGTCTCAGGACTGAAGACAACAACAACAACAACAACAACAACATATTGCCAGACTCATACATTACACACCAACGTGAATAGTCGTTTCGTTGCCACTTCCCCCAATGATATTAGAAATCCTGATGGAATGTTATCTATCCCTATCTCTTCATCTCCTATATATCGATTCTCGTTTCTTCATCTGTCACATGCGACAAGTCTTTCTTCTCACAGAGGCCTCTCTTTCCATCTACCGGCTCTCTCCTTTGCATTTTACGGTGGACTTCCCATTTTACTCTCAGTGTTAGCACCCTTGCTTTTTAGTTACCAATAGGTAACATGCTTAGTCGGTTCTACAGACAGTCATTTATTTTCGCATTTATCTTGCAGCCATTTCGCTTAACTTTCCCTACATTCCTACTTATTTCATTCCTAAGTGAATTGTACTTCTGTTTTCCTGAAATTTCCTGAACATTTTTGTTCTTCCTTCTTTCATCGCTCAACTGAAGTATTTCTCCTCTTACCTATGATTTCTTCCCAGTTACCTTCTTTGTACCTCTGTTTTTTTTTCTTTCCAACTTCTGTGATTGCTCTTATTAGACATATCCATTCCCCTTCAACTGTACTGCCTACTGAGCTATTCCACATCGCAGTATCTATAGCGTTACAGAACCTCAGTGTATACCCTTCATTCGTTGGAGCTTCTGTGCCCCACTTCTTCACCTATTGATTCTTCCTGACTAGTATCTCAAAGTCCAGCCTATTTTTCATCATTACTAAATTGTGATCTGAGACTGTCTCTACTCCTGGGTACGCCTTACAATCCAGTATCTGATTCAAGAGTCTCTGCCTGACCATGATGTAATGTAACCAAAATCTTCCCGTATCTCCCTTTCTTTCCAAAGTACACCTCCTCCTCTAACGATTCTTGAACAGAGTATGCACTATTAGTATCTGAAATTTATCGCAGAACTCGATCTGTCTTTTTCCTCATTCATTCCTAGCACCAAGTCCATATTCTCCCGTCTCCCGTAAACCTTTTTTATACTCCTTTTCCTATAACCGCCTTCCAATCCTCCATGACTATTAGATTATCATCTTCCTTTTGGTATAGAATTATCCATTTAATGTCCTCATATACTTTATCTATCTCTTCATCTTCAGCTTACGATGTTGGCATGTATACCTTAACTATCATTGTCGGTGTTGCTTAGTTGTCGTTTTTGATGAAAACAACTCTATCACTGAACTGTTGGTAGTAACACACTTTCTGCCTTACCATCCTATTCACAACAAACCCTACAACCGTTATACCTTTTCCTGCTGCTGTTGATATTACCCTATACACGTCTGGCAAGAAATTCTTGTCTTCATTCTATTTCACTTCATTGGCCCCCGCTATATCTACACTGAGCTTTTGCATTTACCTTCTCAGATTTTCTAGCTTACCAGACATGTTGAAACTTCTGACAGTCCACGCCCCGGCTCGTAGGAAGTCATTCTTTTGTTGCTTATTCAGTCTTTTCACCATGGCCACCTCCCCCTTGACAGTACCCTCTCGAAGATGCGAATGAGGTACTATTCAGGAATCTTTTGCAGTAGAGAGATAAACATGATAGTTTTTCAAATATAGGGCACATGTTCTGTGGATACACATAATGTGTCTTCAGTGCAGTGGTTTCCGTTGCCTTCTGAATCCTCATTCCGGTGATCACTGCTGATTCTTTCGCATCTAGGGGCAGTTTTCCACCCCAAGGATAAGAAAGTGTCCTGAATCTCTGTCCTCTTTGACATGGGAAAATGAGGATGACGATCGTCATCCAGTCGAAAAACGGCAACGAGACACTGTCACAGGGGAGATAACACATGAGGATGCAGAATGTTCGTGAAGTACCATTGTGCCATCGGACATGCCTCAAGCACCACCAGCCGTGATCTGAAATCATATACAATTGCTCCCCACACTCTGACGGCAGGAGGATTACAACTGAGCCTCTCCAAAACATTGGAAGAACGGAACCTCTCACCAGGTCGCGAGGACGATTACCATCCGGGGTAGTGCAAAATCGCGATTCATCGCTGAACGCAATGCGACGCCATCGTCAGTATTTTGTGCTACGAGATTACGGCACCACTCCAAACGCAGCCGTATGTGTTGCTGTGTTAATGGCCTCCACGGCAAGGGTAGTGATCCCCTAGTACGGCTGCTGCTACTCTTTGACTAGTGGTGCAGAATGACAGAGGACGTTGCGGGGAGTCCATCACTTGTTCTCGAGCTGCAGATGCAGACGTGAAGTACGATACGCATGGTACACAGTACAGCGATCCTCCCTTGTCATGGTCAGACATGGTAGGCGGGATGCTTGACAAGTGTGCCTGCCCCCATGTTCCCATGCAGTCCAACATTCAGCCACTGTCACAACCAAATGCCCCACAAATCTGGACACAACACGATTCGACCAGACGGTCAAATGAGGCCCCTTGAAACTCTGTCAGATACTGATAACGCCGTCTCACATGATTACGCATTATCACCGCGTCCTCCATGGTGATCACTCAGTACCTGACGCTGACCATGCCGCTTATACACGGTTTTTCAAAATTCATGTGACACACATCTAAAGTTTTTACAGATGACTTAGATCAAGTTTTACATAGGAACCCATGTCCCCAAACATCATCCAATGCTGCTACAGAGTGTCAAAGCTATAGACGTCGGCGTCTGTAAATGTATGTATCCACAGTGTGATTCAGTGATCACGGTACAAACTTTGAAGGATGATGAAGATGGATAAATGTATCAGTTCGAAGCAAAGGTGCCTGGTCCGGAGACGAACGGATCGGAAGTTACAAGCGAAAATCTTTCTGATACCTCTGACAGTGGAATACATTTACCGTATTATTGTGGCTAAGAATGTAGGGTAGGCAACTTTCAGATATGCTAGGGTGGACCAAGAGAAGAGGAAACATCTAGTACACATGGGCTCAAAAATATATACCTGAGCAGCTATGAGTACTTGTTCATCTTCGCTAATGTGAAACACATTTCTTCTTTTGAACAAGTGCTCATAGCTCTGAAGGTACGCATTTTAGAGCCCATGTGTACTTTACTTTTTTTCTTGTTTTGGTCCCATATTGCCGCCTCAGAAAGTTGCCTACCCTACAATCTTAGCAACAACAGTACTAGCACATGTATTGCACTGTCAGGAATATCAGAACGGTTTTCGCTTACAGGTTTCGACTCTCTTCGTTTCCGGTACAGGGACTCCAACCTCATAGTAATACATTTATGCTTGTACATCGTCTTTGGCAGTTTGTAACATCGTCACGGAATACTCCGTGCACCTATTAGTCAAACATGCACCGATTAGTCAAACCATTGTGACCACCTGCTTGATAGCTTGTTTGTCGGTCTTTGGAACGAAATATATATCTGATTTTCCGTATAAGGGATCCGACAGTTTGTTGGTAGGTTTGTGGAGGCATGTGGATGCCTACGCCAGGTCATGTAATTCACGTAAATAACGGGTCGCTGATTTGCGTACGCGATGATGGCATCCCATAGCTACCCTAACGAGTTCCATAGGATTTACATCAGGCGAATTTGGTTGCGAGACACCAACGTGAGTTCACTATAATGCTCCTCAGACCACTCCAGCAAGGATGTGGCTCCTAGATGCGGAGAATTACACTGCTGAAAGATGACATCGCCGTCGGGGGAGACATCAAGCATGTACGGACACAGGTGGTTCGCAGCTGTCACCGTGTCTTCGATTACTACCACAGGTGCCATGCAAGCGCAGGAGATTGCGTCCCATAGCATAATACTGCTACCACCTGCGTGCGTCGGTGCTGCGCTGCACGTTTCGAGCCGCCGTTCTCCTCGATGGTCGCGTTTTTGGAGACTACCTAGAATACCAAGTGGTTCACCAGAAGAGCGGCACGTTTCCATTGATCGACGATCGAATCCCAATGGTTCCGTGACCACTGCAATCATAATTGACGATGTCATTGGGTTAACATGTGAACACGTAGGGCCGATCTGCTGCGGAGCTCCGTGTTCAACAATTTACGATGGAACGGTGTGCCACGAAACACTTGTGCGTTCACCAGCAGTCTGCTCCTTCGGCAAAGATGCCACAGACCATCATCTATCACTCTGCAGCGTGGTGTGGGCAGATATGAAACTTCCTGGGAGATTAAAAGGGTGTTCTGGAAACATCCTCAAGGCTCTGGCTAAGCCATGTCTCCGCAGTATCCTTTCTTTCAGGAGTGCTAGTTCTGCAAGGTTCGCAGGAGAGCTTCTGTAAAGTTTGGAAGGTAGGAGACGAGGTACTGACAGAAGTAAGGCTGTGAGGACGGGGAGTGAGTCGTGCTTGGGTAGCTCAGTTGGTAGAGCACTTGCCCGCAAAAGGCAAAGGACCCGAGTTCGAGTCTCGGTCCAGCACACAGTTTTAATCTGTCAGGAAGTTTCATCATCTATCCTACTTAACAGCGCAGACAAGCCTCCGAAACCTACGTCCAATGAACAATCGTGGACGTCCAACAATTTAGCGCCTATTGGAAGTATTACTGGGCCTTTACCTCTTTCTGTAGATGCTCACGACAGTAGCATGAAAAAAACATCCGACCAGCTTCACCGATTTCGAAATAATCGTTCACATTCTTTGCGTGGCAATAATCTGCCCATTGTCAGGATGGCTTATCTCAATGGACTTCCCCATTTGCAGGCCATACCCTTGCTAGGGTAATCCCCCGCCCTCGTCTGCTCCTCTTACGTACTTTTTTTATCGCGTCACGTGCCCGCACCGGCAGCAGGCGGTATCAAAAGTCGCGGTCGGCAGTAGTTTTTGCTGTCCAATGTATGTTTACAGGCGCTAGCGCCTACAAATTTGACGCTCTATAACGCCGTTGGCTGACGTTTCCGGACATAAATTGCTTTGTAAAACATGATGTTGTGTACATAGTTCCGCGTCGTCAGCGCGTACACAACTTTCCCACTAGAGCGCGCCCCGCTAAGCACAACAGCGCGGGCACAGCGCTCGCCCGTCTCCGCACTACGAGATGGCGCTGCCTTAGAGACGGACCAAATTCTGCTTCCGCCGATCCGCGTATTAATATGTAACGCAGCCAATGATGTTGCTGCTAACGTAGAACCTTTTCTCCTCGCGGATCACACTCGCGCAGTGATACATAAACGCGCGAGGTATTATAACGAGTGTACAGACCTCCGATTAGTCAGTCTGCACCAGTCCGTACCAGTCTATAGTCAAGTTCCAGTCTGCGCCTAACAAGATTAGCATATGCCTGTACATAGCCATGAAGATAAATGTACAGACACTTTTGTCAAGTATCAGAGATATATGTGAGAATAAGATTAACATACCAATACCAAAGGAACTTCAGATTGTCAATTGTAAATAGCACCCAGAACCAAGTTAAGTAATTTTTATGCTTGTTATTATTTTAATAAAAGTGTGTGAAAATTAATCAAGTTCTGTTTAAAGTTAGTTACCGTCAATCTGCTACTCTAAGCGTGCAAGTGGCATTTCTGTCGTCTCACCCAACGACCGAAGATAAACACGCCACGATAAGACCACGAGACATATTAACATATTGCTGACACTCGCCTACTTCGTTACAGCGACAAGTCAAATAATCTGTTGGTGTGTGTACTGAAGGTCTTACAGTATGCACACCACAAGTGATCTACTAGAACCCATCCACATCCTCTATAAGTGTGTAACATTGATTTGGAAGCGCCCTGTATACTCCAGTAGCCCTGGTAACAACACTACCCCCGAACAACACAAATGCACTCTGTTGTTCTTCTGACTGTCACGGATAATTAAAACTGTAATCATGTACATTTAGCTGCCGATACCGTGAACGCGCACGACGTTACATTCACATCCGACCATGTCTTCTGGGTTCTTCATTTATTGTCAGGCAACGTAGAAAGGGAAACACTAATCACGAAAATTCCTTTCAAACAAGGCTGTGGGCTCACGAGTATGAAAAGCCTGCCCTCAATTTCAATTGCTCGGGCTATCAATCCAATCCATACGTCATTTATCTCTTTCCTTACGTCATGCACCGCGTACTTTTAACGCAGCTTACCGATGCTGTTATTTTCCTTCAACCGCTTGTTGCGGTTTACGTAATACGCATGCTTTCGTTTTATCAGAATTTATTTCCCGTCATCTTAAGAAATTATCATGGTCTTAGTATCGATACAGCAAGCAAACTGCGATGTAATTGTTATACTAGAAATATCACTGCTGCTTCTACTTGCAGCAGCATTAGTTGTAGTAGTGGCAGTATTATCGTAACTGTCCACAAAATCAGAGTATAATAACAACAAACATTTATAAAATGCAGGTCGATGCTCCTATTAAACATCTTTTACAAAGTAAATCTCTTACAAAAAGTGCCCAATGACAGTGTCAAAAGACTCAAGTAAATGGCTTCGTAGAAAAACTTTTACAGTGAATATAGGCCTTAGGTCCAGTGCAATTGCCTCCTGCTATCTTTCCTTGACTGACTGTTTGTTTGATTTGACGACCTTAAAGCTACCAGAAGATAACAGAAGAGAGAGATCCTACACAGCGCTCTCCGCAACTCTCTTAGAACCGGCACTGTGTGTCTTGTGGAATCTGATACTGGAAAAACTGCTATCACTGTGCGTAACAGATATAAATTACATGTAGTGTGTAGTAGCGATAGACATGAATTTTTGTTTCATCAGCTAAAGATTTGTATTAGATAAATCCACAAGTTTATCAAACTTTGAAACTACAGTATTCAAATCATATTTCATGATAAAATGCTCTTAATTAAATTGGTGCATTTTCCAAATAAACTGACGCATAGACATGTCTTATTATATTAAATTATAATGTTGGTGAAACTAACGAAGTGAAGCATTTTAATGAAACCATGGTTCATAGTGGGCTACAGAAGTACAAACCACCTAAGGCCAGATCTTTTGCTGTTGTGAATATTTCTCTGTTTCACGGTGTCTTGCAATGTTCACCATCAAATGACTCAAGAAGAAATAGGATATTTTCATACTTCAGATAAAAAGACGCACGTTCGTCATGGTCTTAGCAAATAGTAGACGACTGTACAGGATCAAGTTGTCGAGTTATAACCCTTTCAATAGCAGCAGATAACCGTACAAGAAAGACAGGAAACATTCGTAGCAATTAAAGTTGTATGTCGGACCAAGACTCAACTCTCGACCTTTGCCATCTGCGGACAAGTGCTCTACGAGCTGTGCATCCGAGCACGACTCACGACCCGTCCTCACAGCTTAACTTCTGCCAGTACTTCATCTCTTACCTGTCAAACATCACAGACGTTCTTCTGTGACACTGGCAGAGTTAGCACTTGTGGAAAAAAGGATATTGCCCAGACATGGCGTAGCCACAGCCTGTCGGATGTTTCCACAACGAAATTGTGACTTCGCAGCAGAGTGTGCGCTGATGTGGAAACTTCCTGGAAGATTTGGATCACACTCGAACTCTGGACGTTTGCCTTTCGCTAATAGAGCACTTTCCCGAGAAAGGCAAAGGTCCAGAGTTAGAGTTTTCGTTTGGCACACAGTTTTAATGTGTCAAAAAGTATCACATCAGCGTACATTCCGCTGAAACCCAAAATTTCATTCTAAATGCTAAATATTGCCTCAGATTAGCCAGCAAGTGACAAACAAGTTCTGTGTTCGCACCATCACTTATGATACTGCTGCAACATCCAAAATACAGAATTTCTGTTGTACTACAGCATTCATTTGCTTTACAGATTTCATTGGAATTCTTCAAGATGATTTCTGAAAACAATGTTATCTTGAATATTTTCAAACTTTTTCGTGAATTGGTTCTTTTAAATTATGTCCTATAATTCAAAAATTGTAATATTTCATCGGTGTTAACAATATGCACTTTACAGACGTATTTCTAAGTCCGTATCTTGAAACAAAGTTTACTGTATTTCCCTTACATTATTTGAGCAAAAGGATTTTAGTTAATGGTTAATTGCTGGTGAATCCACAAAACACGAGAATTTGTTTGAGCGTTTAAAATAACCTAGTTTGTAAGAATTTTGTACATAAACGAAGGACGGTGGAGAAATGCAAAGTAACAATAGATAGTGTAATACGTAACTCGGCAATCAACGACGTCATTCTGTTTCAGAGCTTAGACTGAATGTTTAGTATTGATTTTTCCCGACAGTGCATGTGCAATGTGGATTATTCCGTTATCGTAGCGTTGATTATTGGTGACAGAAGAGAGACAAGCAAAGCCTTACACAAACAGGCAATGGCGATATCGTCTCGTGCCCATCACGTATGCAAAAGAGAAGCACCTCCTGTGAAGTAATCGACAGTGTTGCCAAATGCCGGGAGAAACCAGCTGAAGTGTGTAGCTTGGAAGTGCAGATGGAAAGAAATTGAAAAACCAAAATGGAGATTTTATGACGTATTTTCTGTTCCTCTACAGGGAACGCAATGTGCTCGCTCATTCGCCCGCTGACGAGCTTGTAAGTCACTGACGTTTGAGTAACGTGTATGCATACTTTAAAAATTGGGTGTTATTCATACTGAATAGCTGGCGGAGTACTGAAGGCACAGATCATATATTCGGGGGGAATATGACTCAAAGCTCCAACCGAGCGAGCTAGCGCAGTGCTAAGACGTTGGATTCACATTTGGGAGGGGATAGGGGATGGTGGTTGATATCTCCCGTCCGACTGTCTGGAATTTACATGGTTTCTGCAAATCGCTAGAGTCGATAATTCCTAGATAAATCTTTTGAAAAGGACCCATTCGATTTCCTGTCCCATTCTTCCCCAATCCGAACTCATGTTCCGTTTCTATCGATCTCATCGTCGATTGAACGTTAAACTGCAATCTTCTGTCTTTCAAATCGTTGTTCGGTTGACGTGATTGGGTTTGCCCTTGGTTTTGAGAAATTTCTGAAGGCCAGCACTATGACGTTTTCAGGAAATTTTCCTCCCATTACTTCTGTAGTTCAGCTAGCACTCGCTCCGTAATCTTGTTAAACTTAGTCTGTTGTTTGAACTAATGAAACAGGATGACAATGTAATCATGTAAGGTTAGCAAATATCGGCTGCACATAACCTGAAAGGTGTAATGCTTTCGATACCGTGTATCGTTTCGAAATTTCATTCCTGCTATCAATATAATATTAATACATTATGATTCCTCAGCGATAGCTAGTATATGCAAAGTGGAGTGTATTTTGACAAAACTATGTACTGGACTAGGACTGAAAAATAAGTGTTGTTTCTGATACTACTCTGCTTACAAACAGCCGGCCACGGTGGTCTCGCGGTTCTAGGCGCGCAGTCCCGAACCGTGCGACTGCTACGGTCGCAGGTTCGAATCCTGCCTCGGGCATGGATATGTGTGATGTCCTTAGATTAGTTAGGTTTAAGTAGTTTTAAGTTCTAGGGGACTAATGACCACAGCAGTTGAGTCCCATAGTGCTCAGAGCCATTTGAACCTTTTTTTTTTTTTGCTTACAAACTTTTTGATTGATTTTTTTACTTAACGTTGACAGCATCCGTTGAAGTTTCAAATTATGCTATATTTTTCTAATGGGTCTGTTTCTTGAGGATATGATAGGTACAATAAGAATTATCATTTTCGTCTCGGAAATATGGTAAACTTAACAGAATACAAGAATACGTACAAAATGTGAAAATTTGTGTAATTTGCAGGATGCAGCAAGTCAGGCGTCTCTATGTACTGGCCCATTCGCAGGGTCCGAATGACATAACGCATCGTAAGTGAAGGCACAGTCACGAAGCTTTTCCCTCTTTCGTGGGTCAGTGTTGTTAAAAATACGAAATGGGTGCATGCAGAAAGAAGTAGGCTGTGCACGGTTTTCACAAAATACAAAATAAAAGCTTAGAAGAGAGAGAGAGAGAGAGAGAGAGAGAGAGAGAGAGAGAGAGAGAGAGAGAGAGAGAGAGAGAGAGAGATTTCGAAGAGCCTGGACAGCCAACAGGAATGTCGAATACAAAATTTTCTGCCTAGCTATCTCGGGACAGGAGCGTACCTAGGATATGAGCTACGAGAGAGTGGAGCATGGAGAACTCATCGCAGTGAATGATGGAGTACACTTTCGGAATAAAACTCGCAGCATCAAAAAATAGTTAGTGTAGAGTAAAGAAATTTCCGGAATACATTTGTCTATGTAGTGATTAACATTGCAATATCACAGGTTAATACAAGCGCGAGATAAGCCTTTACAAATTATACTGGTTTCCCTCTCCCCCATCCCGCTGAAAATTTATTTCAGTTTATGAAAATATAAGCAACGTTGACATTTTCTTCTTCGCTCACAATACTCCAAAAATTTTCTTTGAATAAGCGTCTTGCCCAAGTCATCTAGAGAAACTACTTTTCTAGAACGTCTTTTGTTTACTATACGTTTCAACTATTTCCTCTGCTTCTTTAGAGTTCTTAAAGTTTTTGAAAACGAATTTTACTGTTCATTCTGACTTCATTACCATTTCTTTCCGCCCGCAAGATGGCTTTCTGTATAGGTGTGATTGCCCGAATCTGCTTTTTTTCTTCCTGGCTAAATAGGACAACTTTGAATATAAGCTTTGACGCGACTGTGTCCACTTTCGCGACATCTTCCTCTATTTTCCACTCTCATGATTATGGATAACACCGCACTGCGCTACTGCCGATATTTCATGAGGACACGCTGAACTACTTGAGAGCATATACACAGCTAACGTGACGGTACTGACAGTAGAACGTGTTTTCCTTAGTCAACACTGTACTTATTTTACTCTAACGTCATTGTATGTTTTCGGTAATGGCCGCGCGAGGCCATGTGAAATAATGTAGTGGTTTGGTAGTACTCGTCCAGTAAGGAAGTGCTTATAAGCGGAGTGCAGTGCACTGCCAATGCAATCCATAGCCACCACCGCATTCAGGACTTTAAGAGATGGAAAACTATACACTATTCTTACTAGGATTAATGGATAAATTAGAATGTAAGTTCGGGACTGCTACAAGGGATTGTTATAGTGTCACTAGCTGACCAACCTGGCATTGCGCAGGCATTCACGTTGCAAATTCTCTATTTCAAACGAAAACAAGAAGTGAACTGTGTTTGTACTGTAATATAGAAAAAAAATTCAGTGTTATGTATTGGTGAAAACACTTTTGAAATTATGAAACAGTTTCTGTACACAGGGCGCAGCTGCTTCGACCATCTACAACGCGATTTTTTAAAGTCTCTATCTCAACGCCTTTTCATAGATATAGTTGCCATTTTTTTGCGTACAGCCACTTGCGCTTTGCAGTCAAAAAGCTTAAAAAAGCGCCGCCAAGCGTCAGAGATTTCCTTAAGTAGACCCGACTCTAGGAGTATCTCAGTATTATAGAATAAATGCATTAAAACTTCATGCATGATGCGGCATCTCAGTGTTTATAACGTTATATACATCCTGATCTATGTGTCATACAATGATATATTTTAGTAGGAACATTCAGCGGCATACGTGGATACTGTCTGCAAAATGTGCTGCAAATAGAGTTAGCAGCAAAGTAGTAATAGATTTAAACATCATGCATGATGCGGCAGTTTTTCACGCATCTCACTGTTTGTCGTAATACCTCCTGAACTATGATAGGCTGATGGTTCTTACCTCCACAGCGATAGTGTCTGAAGGTACGGGATATGTGGACCAAGTTCTGTTGAAATCGGTTCAGTGGTTTAAGAGGTGGTGTGAGACATACACACACATACCTCCTTTTTATAATATGCATCAATTATTGTTTACAGAATATATAAACAATCTAACATGCAGGGGGAACATTAATAAAACTGACAAACTGACAAACTGCAGGGACTGGTTCCTGACTAGAAATCGAGGAAAATAAGGCCCTATGAAGATGTGTTCGGAAATGGCACTGACAAATGACAATTCCGCTGACCAAATGTCGTGTGTTTGCAAGTAGGTTGGTTAGCTGATTCGGGGGAGAAGACCAAACAGCGGGCCGGCCGGTGTGGCCGAGCGGTTCTAGGCGCATCAGTTCGGAACCGCGCGACTGCAACGGACGCAGGTTCGAATCCTGCCTCGGGCATGGATGAGTCTGATGTCCTTAGGTTAAAGTAGTTCTAATTGTAGGGGACTGATGACCTCAGATGTTAAGTCCCATAGTGCTCAGAGCCATTTGAACCATTCTGAACCAAACAGCGAGTTCATCGATCCCATCGAACTAGGGAAGTATGGGGAAGGAAGCCAGTTGTGCCCTTTCTTAGGGACCATCCCGGCATTTTCCTCAAGCGATTTAGGGAAATCATAGAAAACCTGAAACGTGGGTTTGACCCGTCGCCCTCCCGAATGCGAGTCCATTGCACCTACTCGCTCGGTATTGCAA
The DNA here is from genome assembly GCF_023897955.1 of Schistocerca gregaria. NCBI lineage: Eukaryota > Metazoa > Arthropoda > Insecta > Orthoptera > Acrididae > Schistocerca > Schistocerca gregaria. The sequence goes on from NC_064923.1 coordinate 716,422,650, forward strand.
CTGATAGCAATAGTAGCGGTTGTCATGCAAGAGACGCGTAATCGTACTTAGGCTTTCACCATGTTGGCAAGCCACTTGCCTGAAGATTGTACTGGGGATCGTCTCAATATCCCATAGAACCGGTCGTCCAAATGTGGTGTACAGTCAGTCCGCCGCCTTCCAAAATCCCAAAAAAGGGCTTGAAATGTGTGATGTGGTTGGTGTTTGTGAGGGTACTTGTGTTGCTATGGCCGTGCTACCTCTCGACAATTTCCATGTGCTTGGCCTTACACAAACACTATCTCAGGTTGAAACTTTCTGGCTGATTAAAGCTGTGTGCCGGACTGAGACTCGAACTTCGGACCTTTGCCTCTCGTGGGAAAGTGCTCTACCGCCTGAGCTACCTAAGTACGACTCACAACCCATCCTCACAGCCTTAATTCCGACAGGTCTGCTACCTTCCAAACTTCACACAAGCTCTCCCGCAGATCTTACACTCCGGGAAGGAAGGATGTTGCGGAGACATGGCTTAGCCACAGCTGGGGGGATGTTTCCTTTCATCCAGCAGTGCTAGTTCTGCAAGGTTTGCAGGAGAGCTTCTGTGAAGTTTGGAAGGTAGGAGACGGGGCACTGGTGGAATTAAACCTGTGAGGACGAGTCACGAAAAGTGCTTGGGTAGTTCAGGCGGTACTTGGCCACGAAAGGCAAAGGTTCCAAGTTCGAGTCTCGGTCCAGCACACAGTTTTAATCCGCCAGGAAGTTTCATACCAGCGGACACTCCGCTGCATTCTGGAACCATCTCAGCTTGTTCCCGACATGGATACCAAACCATACTGCCACTTATAGTAAGCTGCGTCTGTCAAACAACCTGCAGTGCACAAGGAACACATGGCACGTTGTCAGAGGAACTTTCAATCGTCACCGCCATCTACTGTGGCAACTGTATCATTCCGGACACATGTTAATGGGACCTTTTTTTCTCCATTTCCTGTCATGAATCCGTCCCTGCAGTTTGTTGGTTTTATTAATGTTCATCCCGTATAATGTCAGAACCATCGCAAGAAATGGAAAAGAGCCACCTTGGTACAACAACCGAGTTAAAAACTGCTACGGATGCAAAGGAAATTTCACAGCAAACATAAACATAGTCAAAGCCTTGCAGACAAACAAAAATTACGCAAAGCGGAATGTACTGTGTGGAGGGCAATGCGAGAGGCGTTCAATGAATTCGAAAGTAAAGTTCTGTGTACTGTCCTGCCAGAAAATCATAAGAAATTTTGGCCTTATCTCAAAGCGGTAGGTGGATCAAAACAAAATGTCCAGACACTCTGTGAGCAAAATGGTACTGAAACAGAGGATGACTGACTAAAGGCCGCAATACTAAAAGTCTTTTTCCGAAGCTGTTTCACAGAAGAAGACTGCACTGTAGTTCCTTCTCTAAATTGTCGTACAGATGACAAAGAGGTAGATATCGAAATACATGACAGAGGGATAGAGAAACAATTAAAAACGCTCAAAAGCGGAAAGGCCGCTGGACCTGATGGGATACCAGTTCGATTCTACACAGGGTTTGCGAAGGAACTTGCCCCCCCCCCCCCTTCTTGCAGCGGTGTACCGTGCGTCTCTAAAAGAGCGTAGCGTGCGTCGATCAGTTGTAGAATTTTGGAACACGTATCAAGTTCGAGTATAATGACTTTTCTGGAGACTAGAAATCTACTCTGTAGGAATCAGCATGGGTTTCGAAAAAGACGATCGTGTGAAACCCAGCTCACGCTATTCGTCCGCGAGACTCAGAGGGCCATAGACACGGGCTCCCAGGTAGATGCCTATTTCTTGACTTCCGAAAGGCGTTCTATACAGTTCCCCACAGTCGTTTAATGAACAAAGTAAGAGCATATGGACTATCAGACCAATTGCGTGGTTGGATTGAACAGTTGCTACATAACAGAACGCAGCATGTCATTCTCAATGGAGAGAAGTCTTCCGAAGTAAGAGTGATTTCAGATGTGCCGCAGGGGAGTGTCGTAGGACCGTGGCTATTCACAATATACATAAATGACCTTGTGGATAACGTCGGAAGTTCACTGAGCCTTTTTGCGGATGATGCTGTGGTATATCGAGAAGTTGTAGCAATGGAAAATTGTACTGAAATGCAGGAGGATCTACAACGAACTGACGCTTGGTGCAGGGAATGGAAATTGAATCTCAATGTAGACAAGTGCCGGCCGGGGTGGCCGAGCGGTTCTAGGCGCTACAGTAGGGAACCGCGCGACCGCTACGGCCGCAGGTTCGAATCCTGCCGCGGACATGGATGTGTGTGATGGCCTTTGGTTAGTTAGGTTTAAGTAGTTCTAAGTTCTAGGGCACTGATGGCCTTAGATGTTTAGTGCCATCGTGCTCAGAGCCTTTTTTATGATAGATAAACTGCAGTGGAAGAGTCTGCAGGAGAGACGCTCAGTAGCTTGGTACGGGCTTTTGTTGAAGTTTAGAGAACATACCTTCACCGAGGAGTCAAGCAGTATATTGCGCCCTCCTACGTATATCTCGCGAAGAGACCATAAGGATAAAATGAGAGAGATTAGAGCCCACACAGAGGCATACTGATAATCTTTCTTTCCACGAACAATACGAAACTGAATAGAAGGGAGAACCGATAGAGGTAGTCAAGGTACCCTCCGCCACACACCATCAGGTGGCTTACGGAGTATGGATGTAGATGTAGATGTAGAAGCTGGAAGACAGAAGTTTTCATAACTCATATTTTTTCCATGTGAAGACCCATTGCAAATCATGCAGCAAGAAACAGAGTTAACCTATTACAACAGCAAGAACGGGGTCAGAGCAATGACTGGGTGGCTTCTGCATGGTGTCCTCATAGAACAAAGCCACGGGAGGCGTGGCTCAGCGGACTTGCACCATTGGGACCCGCCAGATACCACACGGCCGCTGTCGGCGTCAGACGGAAAAATGCCAATTTGTTACGAGCCTTGATACGCTGATGGATGGTATCGATACTTGATAGCATATGTCACGCAATCCTGTTGTCTTTAGGAGGTATGCAATAAGAGAAGACTTTACCGAAACGCAGGAAGACCTGGGGGATCGGTAATTTGTTGCAGTTCGGTGATTATCTGTTGGACGGCCCAAAGTCTTTATAAATCGGCTAAGTTCAGGACTAGTATGGTAGCCTGATGATTGATGACTTTCTAATTATGGGAACAGACTACTGAAAAGTCTTGGCAGTACCTTCCAGAGAAATTCTGTTACGGGGAGCAGAAACTGAAAGGCCTTCACTCTGCTCCTGTGACTGACTGACTGAAATGAGTGAATGTTGGCACAGAGCCGACAGAAGTGGCCGAGTGGTTCTAGGCGCTTCAGTCCGAAACAGCGCGTTTGCTACGGTCGCACGTTCGAATCCTGCCTTGGGCATGGATATGTGTGATGTCCTTAGGTTAGTTAGGTTTAAGTAGTTCTACGTTCTAGAAGACTGATGACCTCAGAAGTTAAGTCCCATAGTGCTCAGAGCCATTTGAACCATTTTTTTGTTGACACAGTTTCCTGGAGGGGCTTGGAGGTCGCGAAACCGAGAGAGGCTGACAGCTTTTGCGGATGTAAGAGGCAATTAGCAAGTCCTGTGTAGAGGAATTGACGTTAATCACTAGCCAACCCATTGATCCCATGCTCGTGTACTCAACTCACTTAAGTTGAGTACATCAGCATGGGATCAATGGGTGGCTAGTGATTAATACAGTTGTCCTGCAAGAATTAAACCTTTAAAATGAATTCGAAAATATATTCCTGCGAGCAAACGTGGAATCCGATTTAGTAATTTCCTGGTTTTTTACTCAAGTGTTGCGATTTAGTGAGCGGGCACCCGCCCAGTAGACAGACATACCACACATCAGATCGCGGAGACAGTAGTTGGCTGCCAGGTGGTGTTTGACGGAGTGGGCGAGGTTTAATTGAAGCCAATAGATTACTTTTATTTCCGCTAGAACTCAACGTAATGTACAGGGTGATTATAATTAAACTTCCAAAAAGCTGTGGAAATAACACCACTGGTCAGAATGACGTCAAATTGCAAGGGTATATTATCGGAGAAGGGGGAAAACGTATGGCAGAAGAAAAAACTAGAGTGAAAATTGATCAATAGACGGCGCTGTATGCGGCAGAATTCGTAAATGAAAACACTTGTCAGGCGCGCGACCAATTAAGTTGGTATAAACAAGCCGGGTACAAGGCTTTGCCTCCGTTCGCGTCGGCATGACTGTCACAATGGAGATTCAAATGGCTCTGAGCACTATGGGACTTAACATCTGAGGTCATCAGTCCCGTAGAACTTAGAACTACTTAAACCTAACTAACCTAAGGACATCACACACATCCATGCCCGAGGCAGGATTCGAACCTGCGACCGTAGCAGTCGCGCGGTTCCGGACTGAGCGCCTAGAACCGCTAGACCACTGCGGCCGGCACTTGTTAGAATGACATCAAATTGCAACGGAATATTATCGGAGAATGGGCACCGTATGGCAGAAGAACAATAAATAGTTACAAAATGTAGCAACAGCTGGCGCTGTAACCATCATAATTTAATAGTGGTCCACCGCAAATGACAAATGAATCATACAACAATGCCTAAGGAATACGTTCGACGTTAAACAAACTGTACTACTCAGTGTGCATGGGTGTACAGGAGTGATACTGTTAGTTACGTAATCTCATCCACCACGGAAAGGTCATATCACATCGGAGGGGAAAAATCGATTTTTAATTGTCCTGAGGCCACAAACCGCACAAAAAGCATCACTCACATAAAAATCATCAATCAAAATCATATCGGATTATCAATTGCCGTGTGACTGGCGCAAAACATGTTCAGTGTGCTGTTCACCGTTTTCTGCAACGAGTTGAAATCGAGAAAAAGCATATTCCTCAACTGCTCTTAGTCTTCCCGAAGTCACGTTGTGTTGCGCAATATGTCCCTTCAATGCAGCTGCGTTTACAATCGGAACACTGAACAATCCTGCCTCGGGCATGGATGTGTGTGATGTCCTTAGGTTAGTTAGGTTTAAGTAGTTCTACGTTCTACGGGACTGATGACCACAGATGTTAAGTCTCATAGTGCTCAGAGCCATTTAGCCACCTAACAAGTGGTGTTATTTCTACAGCGGTTTGAAAGTTTAACTTTAGTTGTAATCATCCTGTATTTTTGCGCGATTTATTTCCGTAGTGAATCTTAAACTTTTGTCCTCTTTTGTTTTTGTGTTTACCGACGGAAGCTTCTAGGAGCTTGTTGAACTGCTAGCATCATAAATTTACCAGTACTGAGGTCGTATCTCGAAATATTTCTGGAAGTAGGCAGCTTACTTCTGAGCAGTTATTTAGACTCGTAAGTGTAGCAATGCGGGAAAATAACGCGGCTCAACCAACAAACTGTTCCGTGTAACGTAAACACGAAAAACTGCCCCAAGCCCCGGAAAAAAATACACTGCAAATTGACCACAGAATGGAAACTGCCAGTTCGCTACAAATTACAAAGGCGTCCCTACTGTCGCAGTAAGCAACAGAATTTATGTTTCGATACAACTCGCTGTATAACAGTGACTCAAGCCGATACATTAAAGTCTAAGTATCTGTATTTTTGTCACAGAGCCAGTACCCATCATTAGCCTATAGAAATAAACGTTTAACTTCCATGTGCTCCATCAGAGGATGCACATGAGAAAGATTCGAAAATTAGTTAATGGAATACTCAAATATTGCAAAAAAGTGACTGGTTGCATTTTTCATTATTTATAATAAACTATCCAACAAACCAGGCATAGCCCGTGTATTCATATTGCGAGTCTCCTATCGGAAAATAGAATCGAAAAGGAACTGTGTTTGTAGTGAAGTATCGAAGAAATATCATTGTACGAGTACAAACAGGGTTTCTGCACCTTGCGACCGGCCAGGGCGGCCGAGCGGTTCTAGGCGTTACAGTCTGGAGCCGCCCGACCGCTACGGTCGCTGGTTCAAATCCTGCCTCGGGCATCGATGTGTGTGATGTCCTTAGGTTAGTTATGTTTAAGTAGTTCTATGTTCTAGGGGACTGATGACCTCAGCAGTTAAGTCCCATAGTGCTCAGAGCCATTTGAACCATTTTGTATCCTGGGTGCAACAGCTTCACGTGTCCGCAACGCGATTTTGTAAACGTGTCTATGGCAACGTCCCTCCAGAGCTCTATAGACACCATAGCTGTCGCCTACAGCAGCTTGTGCTTTGCAGTTGAAATCACTCTAAAACGCTGTCGGGTGTGGGAGATTTTCGTAAGCTGACTCGGTTGTAGGTTTTGTATCCCGCCTGGAAGGCGGAGCATGGGCCTGCTCCTGTAAACCGAAAGGTACGCCGAATGTAGGAAGTGAGTAGGAGCAGGAAAAGGTGAAATGCTTCAGTACTGCGTTTGAATTTAAATCACCTTTACTTTAGGAAGAATATCAATACATAATAACGTGAATACCTAACTTTGCACTGAAGAACACGTAGGTGCGAAGCCGGATGTATCAAAGCTCATAAAAGTTACACAGTCAAAATCTGTAGTGACTAGCGCACTCTGAAACAGAAATAATGTTGCTTGGTCGTCTGCTCGGGATCAAAATGGGCTGAATCCGGAGCGCAGCTTGTAGAGCTGCACAGCGCCGGCTAGATGGCACTGGCTAGAGGGCGCTGTCGTAGTGCCAACCTAGCAGAGCGCACCTACGTTGTGGCATCCTAGCTATCGATACCACAGTAGGAGTCTTAGTAGTAAAGAATAAATGTATTACAACTCAACGCAAGATGTGGCATTTTTTCAGGTATCTGAGAGTTTAAGAAGTCATATCTCTCGAAATATGTGTCGTACAGTGATATATTTGTGCAGGTAAATTCAGGAGCAAATATGGATACGCTGATAGAAATATATTGCGAACAGACTTAGTAACAAAGAAGTAATAAATTTAAACGTGATGCATGATGCGGCAGTTTTTCACGCATCTCAGCGTTTATGTCGTCATATCTCCTGATGTACGAGTCACAGAAATGATATAACTTTGTAGGTACTTTTGAATACTTTCACGAAATTGGTTGCGAATAGAATTAGAAGAAAAATAATAAATGTAAACATCACGCACAATACGCAAGTTTTTCACGCATGACAGTATTTGTCTCCTGAACTGTGTGTAGTATCATGATATAATTTTGTATGCGGATACTGCCTGCGAAATTTAAAATTTATTGCGAACAGAGTTAGTAGTACGGAAGTAATACATTTAAACGTTATGAGTAATGCTGCAGTTTTCCACGCATCTCAGCGTTTATGACGTCATATCGCCTGAACCATGATGGTTAGGTGGTTCTCACCCCCACAGCGATTGTTGTCTGAAGATAAGGTAGTGTGCACCAAGTTTAGTTGAAATCGGTACCGTGTTTTTTAGAGGACATGTGGAATACACACACACACAAACACACATACATACACACACACACACACACACACACACACACACAGCCAACAATGACAAGCTACTCTATCTCCCTCTTCTTATAATTCCCGTCGCCATACGTACATGTTTACGATGTGTAAGGATACACAGCTGTGGTTCTAATACATCTGTAATGGATAAGCGTCGTTTCCGAATAAATCTGCAAAGCATTAATTTGTGGAATTTGTACTCGCGCGCTGCACAGCGCTAAGACGTCCGTCGTCCTTGAGAGCGACTACGCGCACCGCCACGGAAGCTCTGAAAAAAAGAGGCAGAAGAGACGTTTCACATTTCTCATGGGAAACACGTAGGAGCACAACGAACTGGCACACCACATGCAACTTTTGTGCTTGGAATGTTCAAAATCATCCCCACCGCCAGCAGCTACTTCATTTTTCGTGGCCGTTATCAGTTAAGTTAAAGTTTTCCAGGTTGTTAGGCCGCGTCATATTTCGTGAAACAGCCGACGTTTCTACCTCTCTGCTTCGATAGTGCTCAATCTTCAGTGGACGCCACAAGGAATAAGATCCAGGAGAGAGGTCGAAACGTCGATTGTTTTAAGAAATAAAACGCGGTCCAACAATCCAGAAGATTGTACAGCTTGAACACCATAATAGCGGTAGCTCCGTGGTTATATACTGGAGAAGGGCTGTTCAAACCCTCTCCATGCACACACATTTAAGTCTTTTTTCACGTCTTAAAAATGCTTAAAGCAAATGCCGGGATGGTTCCCTTGAAACCGCGTGACCGTTTGCTTCTCCAACCTTTGTCTGTGTGAGCTTGTGCTCCGTCTCTAATGAGCTCGCCGTCAATGCGACATTAACCCTTACTCTTTCTTGCTTACTTTATACTCAGCTACACGAGACAACTCTCACACAAGGCATAGGAAGGATGTCATTCCGCATTCAGGAAGGAAACCACCTCAATTACGCCGCTGAGCCCATTCCTCTGTGCCCGTCAGCCAACAATGACAAGCTTATAATTCCTGTCGCCATTATCACGGCAGACATCACAGCGAAAATTCGTGAAGTGCCGCTGGCGTTCAAGGAACTTGAAAGGCTGCGTCCTGTGATTCGACGCACAAGGCTGTTATCGTCAGACCATTCAGTGCTCTTGATAGGACTCAGCACTGTGTAAACATTATCAGACAAGAACAGCATTTGAGTCTGGTGCCATAAGACTCTCCAGAACTGAGATTGGGGTACTGGAGTGTTAACTGCGCTGAGATATGGACGCACTTAAGAAATGACATTAGAGTTTGTCAACAGGATGCAATGTTTGCATCTCAGTAGGGATTCACACTTTCATCAATATATATATATATATATATATATATATATATATATATATATATATATATATATATATATATATATATCGCACTCGTATAAATTTTCTACACATTGTCTGTCAACGTCCACTTACTTTTAAGGGCTGCTCCATTCTTCAGCAGTTCGTTGTATTACCATTCCTCAGCATTCAGCTCCACTTCAGTCTTCTTCTTTCACAAACCGCTTCCTCACCATTACAATTTTTACCGCTCTTCATGTTACTCTCGACCGTCCCCGCTTCCTCCTTCCCGGTGGCGACCATCCCAGGACTACTTTTCGTCATCTTTCTTGCTCCATTCGCCGTATTTAGCCATACTATTGAAGAACTCCATTCTCAATTCTTTGCACACCCATTATTTTGATAATTTCCTCTTTTCTTGTGCTCTCTGTTCTGGATATCCTTGTTGGCCCCTTGTAATTATGTAATAGGCGTATTTAAACTGTTTTAGCATGTAATTATCTGAACTGTTTCTTATTTAAATTGTTTTGTTAATTAAATTGCATTGTGTATTATTGAGAAAGAGCGGGAAACCGCGCATAGATACATTTTGAGAAAGAGCGGGAAACAGCGCGCAGTAATACATCTGTAATGGTAGCAGGGATTGTCTGCACCAAAAACCATTGTTGGCGGCGAGACCGCACTTTTGTAGCATTGAGCGTTGGAAGCGGGCAGTTGCGAGTAAGATGTGAGACGAGGCAGTCGTAGCTAGCGAGACATGAGAGGAGGTCGCTGTAAGCGAGGTATGAATTAACACTTTGAAAGAAGCGGTGTGCTCGCCAGCCACTCGCTATATGTAGCGCAATGCTAGTTTTTAAGAATTTTTGTAAAGAACTATGCCCCTTGTAATTGTTTGTCAAGATCGTTCTCAGAATATAGTTATGTAATTTTTATGGAAAATTAGGTATGTAGCGCAACGCTACTTTTTAAGAATTTTTGTAAAGAACTATACCCCTTGTAATTGTTTGTCAAGATCGTTCTCAGAATATAGTTAACTTCTACCAGATTAAATGCATTAAGAATTTTCTATCCCAAAATCATTCACGTAAATGCTTTACGGAATTAATTGTTATCTTAAAAGAAAAGTCTAAACTGAGCTTCAGCTTTTATCAAATCTAAATTAACTTCAACTTAAAGAATTCCAGTCACAAAGTATTATGAAACTCCACCAGCAGCTTATAATTATGTTAAAGAGAAGTAAGTATATTCATTCCACAGTTTGCTGTAGCAGTCAGATGGCGATCCAGTATAAATAATTAAAGGTAAGAATCAGTCTTAATAATTTCAGGTAACGACTGAGGGCCACGGCGACAACACATTTTATGTTTCGTCGTAATAATCAGCAGGTAGTCTTGACAGAGCAGCAGTTAAAAGATTTTAAGAGACGCAGCGTTCAGTCAGCAAGCAAACGTTCATCCAATATTAGACGGGAAGGTTTCACCCTTATTCCATTTTTTAGCTGCAATCGCTTTGCTTCTTTGCCACTGTGGAAGGGTCTGTCCTTCTCCACCGTAAATAGTTACATGATAGTCTCGTTTCTGAATCATGCATCAAATTTTGATACGAAAAACTTTGTTATACGAAATTGTTAATGTTCTACCACTCTAATGATCGTATGCAACAGTATTTTGTCTGTTGGACATTCTTATTAAGAAGTATATGGTCCTTCATTTGCACAAGTAGGCTTGTTATTAATTTATTGTCGTACATATTGACTAGTTGCCTGATAAACGGTGCGATGTAGCTCACTGTGGTGAGTGCCACCAATGATGCGCGGGGTGCAGCAAATTTGACAACCGCGCGCCCCGTATAACAGAGGCAGTGGCGGAGGACATACGGTGCCATATGGAATTTTACTTGTGTTCGAAACGGGCTTATGCCTGTTGAAGTTATTTTATTGGTCTTGACGCAGCCGCTGGACTAAGACATTTTTCATTTATTAATGTGTATGTAAATACTATGTTATCACTTACGTAATTTTGAAGTTTATGTGTAGACTGTATCACTGGTCTAGAGGTTATTTTGATCAATTTTAGGACTTCTGAAGAAGGCTATATTATTATAGCAGAAACCATGGTCAAGGCTTAAAATAAATGTAAATTAGTGCAACTGTGGGCTGTTTTTCATTCGAGAAGAAATACAACCGTTCGATTTCTACCCCTGTGCATGCACGGTCTCAGTACTGAAGACAACACCGCTGCTACAGAAGTGATGGAGCTGGCAGCGGCCTCCAGCCGCTGTTGCAGCGGCAGACACATGCGCGCGTGACAAGGCCAAGCGAGAGAGACGTCATCGCCTCCCAGCGGCCCGGGTTTTCCCGTCGCCGACAGACCTCCGCCTCAGTTCCAGCTCGCGCCCTCACTGCAGCTGAACGCTGCTGCCTCATCAGACGAATGCTGCTCACCGTAAATGCGAGTTCCGCAGCGATCGTGACGATTTACCATTCACTTGTATACAGGATGAATCGCCAAAAAACGTGCACCGAAAATATTGCGGTAAAGAAAGTGCTATTTATGGGCGGTTTTCACACTGTGGATTGGCTCGTTTTGTTAGCCGATAAGCAGATTGAATATTCCTGGCAGACTAGAACTGTGTGCCGGACCGAGACTCGAACTCGGGACAGGTTCGCAGAATACTCAGAATAGCTTCTGTAAAGTTTGGAAGGTGGGAGACAAGGTACTGGTAGAATTGAAGCTGTGGGGAGTGGTCGTGAGTGGTGCTTGGGTAGGTCAGTCGGTAGAGCACTTGCACGTGAAAGGCAAAGGTCCCGAGTTCGAGTCTAAGTCCAGCACACAGTTTCAATCTGCCAGGAAGTTTCATATCAGCGCAGAATCCGCTGCAGAGTGAAAATCTCATTCTGATAATACTTAGATAGTATATTTTGTGCAAACACACACTTTTCAAATGGAACAAAGCCTAATGACATTAACAAACTAAAAGTAGGGTAAATTAGAATGTCATTGGTGTAAATTGCACGACTCATTTACGAGATAGCCTATTTTGTAAAGTTTCCACACCGACACTTGGTTGAGCCATTCAATCTGCATAGTTGCTACGTACGATATTTTTTTTTTTTTTACAACGCTTATGTCCTCCTTGAATGAATTGTGACTTGCTAGTCAGTTAGTGTGTGGCAGACCAAGCAGTAGGTCGTGAGTGGACGATGCGATTTACGGAGGCAGAAAGAGTCGACATGTTCATAGCGTACGGAGAATGTGTAGGAAGAATGCACTTCGTCTTGTATAGTGTAGGCGGCAAGATATCCCAATATACGTCAACCTTCTCGGCAATTATTTATCAAAATCTTCAACCAATTACGTGAAAGTGGTAGTATAAAACCTAGACAACGTAACAGAAAGAAACAAGTGACGTCAGAAGAGAGGGAAATTAATGGTCTTGCAGTTGGTACGCATTCGCACGAGGAAGCGTCCTAGGCATTCTCCAGCGACATAGATTCCATCCCTATCACTTCTCTTTCCATCAAGAACTGCATGGAAACTATTATGAGAAACGTGTTAACTTCTGTACGTGAACATTAAGACAGAATACTCAACGTGTATCGTGTGTCTGGTTTAGTGAAGAAGCCACTTTTACCAATCACGTCCGCATCTCGTGGTAGTGCGGTAGCGTTCTCGCATCCCACGCCCGGGATCCCGAGTTCGATTCCCGGCGGGGACAGGGATTTTTCTCTGCTTCGTGATGACTGGGTGTTGTGTGCTGTCCTTAGGTTAGTTAGGTTTGTTGTCGTTGTTGTGGTCTTCAGTCCTGAGACTGGTTCGATGCAACTCTCCATGCTACTCTATCTTGTGCAAGCTTCTTCATCTCCCAGTACTTACTGCAACCTACATCGTTCTGAGTCTGCTTAGTGTAGTCATCTCTTGGTCTCCCTCTACGATTTTTACCCTCCACGCTGCCCTCCAATACTAAATTGGTGATCCCTTGATGCCTCAGAACATGTCCTACCAACAGATCCCTACTTCTGGTCAAGTTGTGCCACAAACTTCTCTTCTCCCCAATCCTATTCAATACTTCCTCATTAGTTATGTGATCTACCCATATAATCCTCAGCATTTCGAAAGCTTCTATTCTCTTCTTGTCCAAACTATTTATCGTCCATGTTTCACTTCCATACATGGCTACACTCCATACAAATACTTTCAGAAATGACGTCCTGACACTTAAATTTATACTCGATGTTAATAAATTTCTCTTCTTCATAAACGCTTTCCTTGCCATTGCCAGTCTACATTTTATATCGTCTCTACTTCGACCATCATCAGTTATTTTGCTCCCCAAATAGCAAAACTCCTTTACTACTTTAAGTGTCTCATTTCCTAATCTAATTCCCTCAGCATTACCCGAATTAACTCGACTACATTCCATTATCCTCGTTTTGCTTTTGTTGATGTTCATCTTATATCCTCCTTTCAAGACACTATCCATTCCGTTCAACTGCTCTTCCAAGTCCTTTGCTGTCTCTGACAGAATTACGATGTCATCGGCGAACCTCAACATTTTTATTTCTTCTCCATGGATTTTAATTCCTACTCCGAATTTTTCTTTTGTTTCCTTCATTGCTTGCTCAATATACAGATTGAATAACATCGGGGAGAGATTACAACCCTGTATCACACCCTTCCCAACCACTGCTTCCCTTTCATGTCCCTCGACTCTTATTAACTGCCATCTGGTTTCTGTACAAATTGTAAATAACCTTTCGCTCCCTGTATTTTACTCCTGCTTCCTTTAGAATTTGAAAGAGAGTATTCCAGTCAACATTGTCAAAAGCTTTGTCTAAGTCTACAAATGCTAGAAACGTAGGTTTGCCCTTCCTTAATCTAGCTTCTAAGGTAAGCCGTAGGGACAGTATTGCCTCAACTGTTCTAACATTTCTACGGAATCCAAACTGATCTTCCCCAAGGTCGGCTTCTACTAGTTTTTCCATTCGTCTGTAAAGAATTTGCGTTAGTATTTTGCAGCTGTGACTTATTAAACTGATAGTTCGGTAATTTTCACATCTCTCAACACCTGCTTTCTTTGGGATTGGAATCATTAAATTCTTCTTGAAGTCTGAGGGTATTTCGCCTGTCTCATACATCTTGCTCACCAGATGGTAGAGTTTTGTCAGGACTGGCTCTCCCAAGGCCGTCAGTAGTTCCAATGGAATGTTGTCTACTCCGGGGCCTTGTTTCGACTCAGGTCTTTCAGTGCTCTGTCAAACTCTTCACGCAGTATCGTATCTCCCATTTCATCTTCATCTACGTCCTCTTCCATTTCCATAATATGTCCTCAAGTACACCGCTCTTGTATAGATCCTCTATATACTCCTTTCACCTTTCTGCTTTCCCATCTTTGCTTAGAACTGGGTTTCCATCTGAGCTCTTGATGTTCATACAAGTGGTTCTCTTTTCTCCAAAGGTCTCTTTAATTTTCTTGTAGGCAGTATCTACCTTACCGCTAGAGAGATAAGCCTCTACATCCTTACATTTGTCCTGTAGCCATCCCTGCTTTAGCCATTTTGCACTACCTGTCGATCTCATTTTTGAGATGTCTGTATTCCTTTTTCCCTGCTTCATTTACTGCATTTTTATATTTTCTCCTTTCATCCATTATATTCAATATTTCTTCTGTTACCCAAGGATTTCCACTAGCCCTCGTCTTTTTACCTACTTGATCCTCTACTGCCTTCACTACTTCATCCCTCAAAGCTACCCATTCTTATTCCACCGTATTTCTTTCCCCCATTCCTGTCAATTGCTCTCTTATGCTCTCCCTGAAACTCTGTACAACCTCTGGTTCTTTTAGTTTATCCATGTCCCATCTCCTTAAATTCCCACCTTTTTGCAGTTTCTTCAGTTTTAATCTACAGGTCATAACCAATAGATTGTGGTCAGAGTCCACATCTGCCCCTGGAAATGTCCTACAATTTAAAACCTGATTCCTAAATCTCTGTCTTACCATTATATAATCCATCTGATACCTTTTAGTATCTCCAGGGTTCTTCCACGTATACAACCTTCTTTCATGATTCTTAAACCAAGTGTTAGCTATGATTAAGTTGTGCTCTGTGCAAAATTCTACCAGGCGGCTTCCTCATTCATTTCTTTGCCCCAGTCCATATTCACCTACTACGTTTCCTTCTCTCCCTTTTCCTACTACTGAATTCCAGTCTCCCATGACTATTAAATTGTCGTCTCCCATCACTACCAGAATAATTTCTTTTATGCCATCATAAATTTCATCAATTTCTTGATCATCTGCAGAGCTAGTTGGCATATAAACTTGTACTACTGTGGTAGGTGTGGGCTTCATATCTATCTTGGCCACAATAGTGCGTTCACTATGCTGTTTGTAGTAGCTTACCCGCATTCCTATTTCCCTACTCATTATTAAACCTACTCCTGCATTACCCCTATTTGATTTTGTGTTTATAACCCTGTAGTCACCTGACTAGTAGTCTTGTTCCTCCTGCCACCGAACTTCACTAATTCCCACTATATCTAACTTTAACCTATCCATTTCCCTTTTTAAATTTTCTAACCTACCTGCCCGATTAAGGGATCTGACATTCCACGCTCAGATTCGTAGAACGACAGTTTTAATCTCCTGATACCTTCCTCCTCTCGAGTAGTCCCCGCCCGGAGATCCGAATGGGGGACTATTTTACCTCCGGAATATTTTACCCAAGAGGACGCCATCATCATTTAATCCTACAGTAAAGCTGCATGCCCTCGGGAAAAATTACGGCCGTAGTATCCCCTTGCTTTCAGCCGTTCGCAGTACCAGCACAGCAAGGCCGTTTTGGTTATTGTTACAATGCCAGATCAGTCAATCATCCAGACTGTTGCCCCTGCAACTACTGAAAGGCTGCTGCCCCTCTTCAGGAACTACACGTTTGTCTGGCCTCTCAACAGATACCCCTCCGTTGTGGTTCTACCTACGGTACGGCTATCTGTATCGCTGAGGCACGCAAGCCTCCCCACCAACGGCTAGGTCCATGGTTCATGAGGTTTAAGTAGTTCTAAGTTCCAGGGGACTGATGACTATAGATGTTAAGTCCCATAGTGCTCAAAGCCATTTGAACCATTTCGAACCAATCACGGCTCGGTTTAAAGACAAAATACGTCTTTAGAAGTTGAATGATAAAAACGATTCTACTCTAATTGATACGTTAATATTAAATAATTGCATGTGTTTTAAGTAATTGCTGTATCACTATTGAAAAGCCATATCATATCACACAGTCTAAATTTAGAGAGTAAAAATATTTATGCAGAACCTGGCTCTAACTCTCACTCAACGACTTGCGCACCACAGCTTATAACGATGTTAAATGAAGATACTTGTCGCACAATGTCGCACGCTTCTTAGAGAGCAGCCCATCTGTCTTTCTTCACGCCCCGCACTGTGGTGTAAACAAAATATATACATTAATAAATCGGCAATCAGTAGAGATGGATTTCTATCTGGAAATGAAGGAAAAAAGGTCCTATGAACACTTTTTCCGGAAATGGACGGCTTGGTTGCAACGACAACAAATCGTCCCGGAAAACAGACAGAGTTTGGCGGGCCACTTGCTTGGAGTTTGTACTAGGGTTCGTGTCAGTATCCTGTAGAACTAGGAGCTTCAGATGTGGATCCATGATCACACAAATGTCCAAAAAGGGCTTGAAATGTTGTGTGACGTGACTGGTGTCCATGAGGGTTTTTGGCATACTGTGCTGCTCTCGACCATTTCCATCTGCTTGGCGGACCATTCTGCTGCTTACAATATGCTGCCTCAATTACACAACCTGCGCAACGCAAGGAACACACGGCACGATGTCAGTGCCATCGTCTCAGTTGTGCGACTGGAATCGTGATTTCCTGTCAGGAAGGTCGCAGTTCGTAGTAATAGACGGCAAATCATCGAGTAAAACTGAAGTGATATCAGGTGTTCCCCAGGGAAGCGTCCTGGGACCTCTGCTGTTCCTGATCTATATAAATGACCTGGGTGACAATCTGAGCACTTCTCTTAGATTGTTCGCAGATGATGCTGTAATTTACCGTCTAGTAAGGTCATCCGAAGACTAGTATCAGTTGCAAAGCGATTTAGAAAAGATTGCTGTATGGTGTGTCAGGTGGCAGTTGACGCTAAATAACGAAAAGTGTGAGATGATCCACATGAGTTCCAAAAGAAATCCATTGGAATTCGATTACTCGATAAATAGTACAATTCTATAGGCTGTCAATTCAACTAAGTACCTGGGTGTTAAAATTACGAACAACTACAGTTGGAAGGACCACATAGATAATATTGTCGGGAAGGCGAGCCAAAGGTAGCGTTTCATTGGCAGGACACTTAGAAGATGCAACAAGTCCACTAAAGAGACAGCTTACACTACACTCGTTCGTCCTCTGTTAGAATATTGCTGCGCGGTGTGGGATCCTTACCAGGTGGGATTGACGGAGGACATCGAAAGGGTACAAAAAAGGGCAGCTCGTTTTGTATTATCACGTTATAGGGGAGAGAGAGTGGCAGATATGATACACGAGTTGGGATGGAAGTCATTACAGCATAGACGTTTTTCGTCGCGGCGAGACCTTTTTACGAAATTTCAGTCACCAACTTTCTCTTCCGAATGCGAAAATATTTTGTTGAGCCCAACTTACATAGGTAGGAATGATCATCAAAATAAAATAAGAGAAATCAGAGCTCGAACAGAAAGGTTTAGGTGTTCGTTTTTCCCGCTCGCTGTTCGGGAGTGGAATAGTAGAGAGATAGTATGATTGTGGTTCGATGAACCCTCTGCCAAGCACTTAAATGTGAATTGCAGAGTAGTCATGTAGACGTAGATGTACCATGGCAATGATGTATATCCGGACAAATATTGTAAGGTGGCTATAATTCCACCTTACAAGTGCGGCTGGTTTGCATTGTTGTCTGCCATTGCAATGTTGGGCAGCGGCAGCTGGATGCAAACAGCGCGTAGCGTTGCGCAGTTGGAGGTGAGCCGCCAGCAGTGGTGGACGTGGGGAGAGAGATGGCAGAGTTTTGAAATTTGTAAGAATTGGTGTCAGGAACTGATATATATATATTATGACTACTAAGGTAAATACATTGTTTGTTCTCTATTAAAATCTTTCATTTGCTAACTATACCTATCAGTGACTTCCGTAGTTTGAATCTTTTAGTTAACTGGCAGTAGTGGCGCTCGCTGTATTGCAGTAGTTCGAGTAACGAAGATTTCTGTGAGGTAAGTGATTTGTGAAACATATAGGTTAATGTTAGTCAGGGCCATTATTTCGTAGGGATTTTTGAAAGTCAGATTGCGTTGCGCTAAAAACTATTGTGTGTCAGTTTAAGCACAGTCGTGTATAATTTTTCAAAGGGGACGTTTCATATAGACCAGTCTTGTATAAATTGTTCTAAGGGGACGTTTCACAAGGACTCATCTACGTACTTTACCGTTATTTACTGTACAATCGGAATTAGGTATCATTCGATAGGTTGTACATAGTATATATGAATATTTAAAGAAGACTCACATTGTCACGCACACCTTACAAATAGTTGTTAACGCTTATTGCATGAAAGGTGATTGATTGTCTTTACTATCAAAACGGCAGCCATCGTAACGGTGCTATACTGGCAGAGGTTGGAACACCAGTGGAAATGGTGGGCAGACGGTCGGGGCACCTAAATGCAGAAGCACAATAGAGCGGTGGCCGGCCGTTTTGTAGCAAGGTTGATCGGCGTTCGGATGAATCTGTAGAGAGGGAGAATATTCCGTGGTTCTGAGAATACGCTTCACCTTCTGCAACTACGAGGGAAGGGAGCCGAGCTTTGTCGGGAAACCAGGGGTGGAGAGAAAGGCGGTCTTCCGTATTGAGCACCCGTGTTTGACGGTCGCTCAGTATCAGCTTTTGTTGGTACAGACGGACATTCTGTCTTTGCTCTCAGGAGATTTTATAGTCAGTGAACCGTTAGGCATTGTACTGTTACGAACTTGTACGATTCTGGACTTCGCCTCTGGGTAGGGAATCGCTGTTAAGTTTGCAGCTTTCAGCGATTGAGAGCACTTCTTCTGTCGATACTCACGTTGAGATGTTATCTGAATTTCCGGCCGGAGTGGCCGAGCGGTTCTAGGCGCTACAGTCTGGAGCCGCGCGACCGCTACGGTCGTAGGTTCGAATCGTGCCTCGGGCATGAATGTGTGTGATGTCCTTAGGTTAGTTAGGCTTAAGTAGTTCTGAGTTCTAGGGGACTGATGACCTCAGCAGTTAAGTCCCATAGTGCTCGGAGCCATTTGAACCTTTTATCTTTTCTTATCTGAATTCCGTCCTTGTCTGTAGAACACAGAGAGGAGAAGACAGTATTAGATTATACTAGTCAGAGGACCGCCTTCTGCCGTCCTAGAGCTTGAGTTTTTTTTTTTTTTATATTTTGTGGCTGGAGGTCTTCTGTCGTCGCAGATGTGTACAAGAACCATCACTCTGGTCCACCGGACTCAGTACATACGGTGTTATTGCTAATCGCTTCGGCTTATTAGGGCTACAAAGCTAAATAGCTGTGATCACGTAACTTAATTTCCACTGAGGTTGCACACCACTGTACATCATCTTTGAAAGCAGTGTCTTCTAGTATTTGGTACCTAGATGATCTCAGCGATCTCGCGTTGTTTATATTAGATCGCGTATCCATAAAGAGGGTACATTTGGGCAATTGATCAGTAGTATTAGTTAGGAAATTCATTTGTATATCTCTGTGTCCATTGCACATTGATATATAAACATTTGTACCACATAAAGGGGTCTTAATCTACAAGTAATACATTTTGTAGTTACTAGTTCCCTTAATCATTCATTAATGTTATATTTTGTAATTTATGTGTTAAAGTGTAATAAGGAGGAAATAATATAAGCATTAAGCCATTAAGAGATCGTAAGATCTGCTTGATGGGGTAGTCAGACAGGGCCATATCTTCATTTTCCATTGCGTACATTCATTTTTACACCCACCTGGAGTAGCATCTTGGAATGTTCATAGGATCTCCATTTCCAGGCAGGAATTCTTTCCCTGTAGTTTGTCGTTTGCAGCGATTCTGCGGGATTTGTGTGGTATCGACGTTCGATACCACAGTTGTTAGGGGTTTCACTTATCGACCGCGCTCCGTACTAGTATCGCTGTACCCCCGAGTCGAGACTAGAGCCGCTCCGCGGCTTGCAACAAGTCTCTAGCGTGCGCTGGGCCACTCTTACTCGGGACGTCAAGTAGGAAAGTAGCATAGCGTTCAGACGATAGGAAGTAACCTCTAAGAAGGCGCTTATTTGAAGTAGGGCCTATGTGATGCTTCTGTTGCTCTCTGTTTGTAATCATATTCCTCCTATGAAGACTCCTGTACAATGTATTATTTTTTAACAACGGTTCTAAATATTTTAGTCGTTGTAGACCCAGACCACGCAGTCAGCTCCTTATAGACTTCGCTGACAAACCTGCTATACGTACAAGAAGAGATTTGTATGTATCTATTTGGCGTTGGCCACCAGTCATTCACATTGGCGACGATGCGTTCCTTGTCATCATAACAATTTGGAATCGACAAGTCCTTGGTAGGTTTCTGAAGGCTTGTGGTACCAGATGTCCAAGCACAGGTCATTCAGGGCCAGTAAATTACGGATAGGTGGTTTGTGAGCGCAGGTCTATCACAAGACAGCGTCCCAAATGCTTTCAAAATTGGAAAAGCTGGTAGCAAAGACATCAACGTGACTTCACTATAATACTTCTCAAACCAATGTAGCACGATTCTGGCCTTGTGATACTGACAATTACCCTGCCATTGCCGTTCTGGAGGACTTGAAGCAAGAAAGGATATAGTTGGTCCGCTGTAACATTCACGTTCCACAGGCGTGTCATGGTGCGTTCGATTACTATCGCACGACCCGTGGAAGACCAGGGGAATGTCCTCCATAGCATAATACTATCTCCAACGGCCTGCGTACGAAGCGATTAGATGTTTCGAACAGGCGTTCGCCTGCAGGAGTGAAAATCCGGACGCGCCCGTCGAACTAGTGTAACAGCAGATGTGATTCATCTGACCAGACTCGTTTCCATTGATCCACGGTAGGATATCGATGATCCCGTGCCGACTACAGACTTAACAGACTACGTTGTTGGGTCAACATGGGAGCGCGTAGGACCCGTGTGTTCTTTCGGCAAATCTACCACAGATTGCGGCCTGTCCCGCTTTACAAAAAAATGTTCAAATGTGTGTGAAATCTTATGGGACTTAACTGCTAAGGTCATCAGTCCCTAAGCTTACACACTACTTAACCTAAATTACCCTAAGGCCACACACACACACACACACGCACACACACACACACACACACACACACACACACACACACACACACATACACACACACACCTATGTCCGAGGGAGGACTCGAACCTCCGCCGGGATCAGCCGCACAATCCATGTCAGCAGCTCCAAGACCGCTCGGCTAATCCCGCGCGGCTCCGCTTTACAGATCAGGCTGGCCTCTGACGACAACGTCCTTTGATGGGAGGTGGACGTCCTCGTCGCCTTCTATTGGTTCCATCGTTCTTCAACCGCTTTCTATAATTGTTCACGATATCAGCACGCGAATAGACTAGCAGCTTGGTCCTTTCTTAGACGATCGTTTCCAGGGCTGGGCCACAACAATCTGCTCTTTCTTAACGTTGCGCGTCAGTAGGTTTGCCTCTTTGCATTCCATATCGTCGCTAGAATGTATCCTCACTCGTCTCTGCTCCGTTTGTATACTCTCCTAACCGCGCCACACGCTCTCAACGGCACCAGGCAGTATTTACTCTCGCAGTGAGTGGTGGTCATAATGTTTTGCGTCTTCAGCAATTTAAATCCCCTTTACAGGCTTCGAGGACAGTTTCTTTACACCTAAACAGGAAAAAAACTCCATTAATCATGGGTTCTAAAGTGCATACCTTAGGAGCTATGAGAACTTGCTCATCTTCGCTACAATGAAACACACCTCTTGTGTTAGGCAAGTATGCATGTCAGAGTCCATGTTTACTTACTGTTTTTTTTTCTATTAGTTTCATAGAATATATGTCTCGCAATATGCATCTTCCTCTTCCGTATAACAAATACGGCAGTTTGAAACAAATTTTAAATCTGGAATTAAACATGGTAACATACAACATAGGAAGTGCGATAAAAACTGTATATGACTTTACAGAAATGATCTTTGGCAGTAGCACTCAGTACGTTCGTAGAAAGTTGTCAAATATGACATCTGATGCAGGCACCAAGGAAATTTAGACAACGGGTTATACACAATGCTCGTGACTACTTTGAAGGTCAGTGACACTTTGAAACACGTATCTATATTGTTCGAGTTGTAAATAAATAGTTGCCACTATTAAAGTTACAACCCTCGTATTTGCTGTTGTAGCCTGTAGGATCGTGTGGATGATTTTCTTCCGAAAATATGATAGAATACCTCCAATATCATAGCTCGACACAATAAACTGAGTAATCCCAATATTGTGTCCACTCTTTATTCCAAACGGACAACGATTTCATCTCTTATAATGTCAGACGCCATTTTCTTCTCATTTCTCCTTTGGACCCTTAACGCAGCCGTTCCACCAACCAGCTCCCTTCTGCGTTTAACACTATCATATCTTGGAACTCTTTGTGTTGACGTATTTGATTTGAATCTGCCTTCCGATGACGATTTACTTTTCGTTTCTTCACGTTTTTGCTGCATCCATATTGCTTTCGTTTCTCCGCAATTCCAATTGACCTCAATCAGTCGTAATTGCTTTCTTTTCCTGAGAATTTTTATATTTATTTCTTTCGTCCAACAGTTGAAGTATCCACGATTTCTTCGCAGTTACCTTTCTCATACCTACATTTGTCTGTACAACTTTACTTTTTATGTCTATATCTCATCAACTGTTCAGTACCGCAGAGAACTTCGAACGCACTTCCCTGTACCTTGACTGATCCTCATGACGGACTTAAATTGTAGCCTGCTGGCAGTGTCATTTATATCACATAAGGCGTCTGCCTTCAGGTCTCAGAGCATATTGAATCCTCTACAGTTTAAAATGGTATATGGACAGTCAATCGATAAAAGATAAAGAACTGCCGCAACACAAAGTGTCTTCTGGTGAAAACTAGTTAGAACCGCAACTGTAGATAGCCTTTCTTCCCAAACGGATTTGTCAATAAACACGAGCATTGCGCTCAGTTACTTCCGGCAGTCCAGCAAGAAATATCGTCAGCTATTACGTGCGAATTGCGTCAGCAGCCATGTAAAGACGAGGAAATAGATAACGGGGAAGATTTCTTTTATATTTGGCCTCCAGCGTCTGTACGCCACTCAGCCAACTAAAACACATGTTTAAATTGTATACCTAATTGTATGGAGAAAATATGTGAGCCGTGTCATTACCTAACAACATGAATTGGAGAGAGGATTATGTAAAACTAGTTTTAGTAAAGCAAAAAATACATAAAATTACATGGGAAATTTGGGTTCTATAAGAGAGTCAAATAGAACATGACGCTCCTGGAAGGCAGAACAAAGCATACAAAATTTTGAAGCATCTGATTAAAGAAGAACGACCTACTTTACAACTAAATACAATATCCAAAAAGAATGGTTGAAACACTTAGATGTAAATGGACTGATAAAGATGAAGAATCAGAAATAAATACAAATACCAACGACTGTAGAGAAGAACTGTAGAAAATTGTTCAAGAAACAAAATAAAAATGTCGTGAGCACTGATAATATGAACATAGAGTTGATTAAATACGGGCTTTTAAATTTTATGAACGTGCGCTGGCTGAGCGGACATATCCAGACGAATGGAATGTAACTTTGGTATGCCCTCTTTAGAAGGAAGGCGATAAATGGCGATGTGCAAACTACCGAGGGATAAACCTGCTAAATTCCTGTTAAAACTATGTACGTTAAAAACTATAAATAAGAGATAACACCAGTAGAGGAAGTACGTACGCTGGACATTAATTTTAGAAAAGGTTGATCATGTTCTGCTTGTATTATCTCTTTGGCACAAGTACCTGAAAAAAGAACAGAGTTTAGATTACCAATTTATTTTATCGGCGGTAAAAATGAGTTTGAAAAGATAAAACGGATAATGCTATCAGAATCTCTAAATGGAATGGAGTTCAGCACAACTAATTACGGCCATTCAGTGATTATAAAAAGTAAGAACATAAGAAAGGATCCGTACTGTAGAGAAGGGGACAGAATCTGCCGGCATAAATTAAGCTGGTAGACAAGGTTGCCCATTGTCTCGAACCCTTTTCAATGTTTCTGTTAACCATATCGTTCATATTTGGTTGATTACATTAAACGACACATTAACAACTGGTAATTTTAATTTTGTGACGCTGCTACTTGTTGAGGATTAGCTTATAATTTTAAATCTAAAGAAAGGTTCAAATTGCAGCACATAAGAGGAGCCAAACTGCTGCTAAATAAGTACCGTAATGAGACCAGAAAACAGATAAAACCAAAATGATGGCATTTATACGATTGAAACTCATAACAGCCAAAATTGCTGTAGATGGACAAATAATTGAACCAGTAAAAGAGTTTAAATATGTGGGGTGCAATTTAAAATTTTCTAAGTCAGATGATATAGAGAAAAGACTGGCCAGTTTCAGACTTTTTGTGGAACTATACACAATATACGTTAAAACATAAAGTACGGAAAGAAACGCTAATTATAAAAAGCAATAGCGTTACCTTTGTTGCTGCATAATAGAGAATGTTGGCTATGAGATCAAATGTGAGAAATTGAATAATCAGAGATGATGTTCTCCTCTTTGCAGCGGATTATTCACTACAGGAGAATAAAACAATCACCAATATCACACAAGAACTAAATGTAGATCCCATTACAACACTAACTTAAAAATACAGACTGAATTGGAAATACCACAACCAACGTCTAATAATGGGATAACTGAAGCTACAGTACTATATAAAGCAATAGGAAAGGGCAACGTGGTCGTCTCTCAAAGAGATGGTGTGAAAAATTCTGAGGTGCAACAGGCCAAAAGGCCTAATCCTCGAAAACGATGATGAACGTGAAAATACATAAACGCATGTCTACAGATTTAAAACCTCAAGCTGGCACAATTTTTGCCACAGTAACTTTAAAAAATTGCATTAAAAGTAAATTTGACACTTTTGGGTTGGCGATTCACGCTGTTTCTTAAATTTAGTCGTAAGTCATAAGTAAAGACGAAAATATAAATACTGTGAAAATCTGCAGGCTTCTCCCTGTTCTCATAAGGAAATTGACAACCACATTATAAGGGCAAATGTCTTTAGTAAACAAAAATGAAGCTGATTGGAACTTTCACAGTCAGATTTGGGATACAAAAGCAAGATGAGGAACACGCTAGGTTGTAACTCGGAATCGCATTCACAGGCAGGAGAAGCATCAACACTGATTATACGTACATGTAAAGAAGCATGGTTAAAGCGGAACTGAATGATGATGGAAATCGTTGATCGGCCCAAACGCAAACCACGTTACTGCCACATAATATCCACGTTTCCCTTGTTGCAACACATTCCTCGTCTCTCGCTCCTGCTGTTTTCCACGGTTCCTTTGTTGCAACACATTCCTCGTCTCTCGCTCCTGCTGTTTTCCACGGTTCCTTTGTTGCAACACATTCCTCGTCTCTCGCTCCTGCTGCTTTCCATGGTTCGTGACCTCGCGTAAGTAGTCTGCATACTCGGCTTCAAACCGAGAACGATTCCTGTCAACGCAGCTTGTCTTGCTGATACGTCGACTTCGCCGAGAGCGGATATTTTGGCCTCCGTATATTACTCATCTCGGTTAAGTAAGCGGCCAGATTTGTTTACATGTAGGAATGCGACCGCCCTAAGATACTTACTGCACAAGCTACAGGCTTCTAATACGTAATTAGAAAAGTGTGGATAACAAGGTGCTAAGAATAGAAGTCTTCGAAAGTGCTAAGAAGTGGAAAGGCTAAAAGGATTCTTAAGCACCGTGATCGAGTCATTTGAAATGTCTGTGTTAAGTATCCGTTCACGTCAGTTACAGAAGTGGTTAGAAACAACTGCCTGAGTGCGGTTGCTTTCCTCCATGTCTTCACCCTGTTGGTTTCCAATCTTTTCAAGCCTGCAAGAAAACGAGACATTTACACGTCATCGCTAAGCATTCATTACATTCCATCTTCATTCCATCGATTGTATAATCGAACGAAAAACATTTACGTCCGTACGAGGATGGTAGATTGTCTTTGTGGAGATCCGATAATATTAGCTACAACACAAATCACTTTACTGTTCAAAAATGTTCAAATGTGTGTGAAATCCTGTGGGACTTAACTGCTACGGTCATTAGTCCCTAAGCTTACACACTAATTAACCTAAATTATCCTAAGGACAAACACACACACACACCCATGTCCGAGGGAGGACTCGAAACTCCACCGAGACCAGCCGCACAGTACATGACTGCAGCGCCTTACACCGCCCGGCTAACCCCTCGCGGCAAATTACTTTACTGCCACACCGCATTGTGCAATGGTAATCATCGCAGTCTGCAGCTCGTGGTCGTGCGGTAGCGTTCTCGCTTCCCGCGCCCGGGTTCCCGGGTTCGATTCCCGGCGGGGTCAGGGATTTTCTCTGCCTCGTGATGACTGGGTGTTGTCGATGTCCTTAGGTTAGTTAGGTTTAAGTAATCCTAAGTTCTAGGGGACTGATGACCATAGATGTTTAGTCCCATAGCGCTCAGAGCCATTTGAACCATCTAATTATCACTGTATGCCGCTCAAAGACTGCATATGCAGTGTGAGAGTTAGCTGCAGTTTCATTCAAGGTGCTCTCAGAGCAATACGTTTTACAAAAATGTATTCTTCTGATGCAGCAGAAGAGATCCTTATAATCCACTTGGTGCACAACGGCAAGCTTCACACCTCGAAAATAACCAAAATTTGGATGAACAGACTCCCATAAATGTTGACAAAAGTCTTCAGATACAAACTGAGCAAATTCGGATATTGATAGTTTGACACTGGAGACTGTCTCAGGTCTACAGTCGAAGGAATCAGTCAAGAGCTCTCTGAAGAAGCAACGGCGTTCGACTTACGTGATTAAGAAAATTAGGAAAAATCTCGAACAAGACACCCGAAGATTCATATCTACTGTTCTTAATCGCAATACTTTTAGTTGTGAGTTAATGTTAACACAAGAACATCCTACAAAAAGATTCCCGATTATGTCACAAGTGATAAGACGGATATTTATACAAACAAAGTGAGAACAACTCCAAGAAGAAACAGCAATTTCCTGGTTACCTAAGTCTGTGAGATGGTACGTCTACATGGCTGCTAACGCATGGACCGATCGATGAAAAGGCGAAGGGAGCTTAGGACCGTAGAACCACACACTGAAGCGAACATGGACGTCGATGAAATTGTTTTGAGATAGAATTTCTGTTTATCACAGAAGGAAGTCCAAATAGAACGAAAATAACAAATATACAAATCCATTTAGTACAGAAACGTCGTTTAAATGTTTTTTGAAAGGAATGACAAAATATTGCCGGTGGACATTCGTGTTATCATTGTAGTTCAGTTCGAAGACTGGTCTGATGAAGCCCTCCATGGTAGTCTATCCTATTTAAGTTTCTACATCTCTGTATAACTACCTCAGGCTGATCCTGCTTACTGTATTCAAGCCTTGCTCCCCCTTTACAATTCTCAACCCCCTCGTCCATCTCTCCCATAAACACACACGTTTCCTTCCATTACCAAACTGACAATTGCTTGATGCCTCACGATGTGTTGTATCAACTGATCCATTCTATTAGTCAAGTTGTGGCGTAATTTTTTTTTTCCACTTTCATTCAATACCTTTGAACTTGTTGCTCGAAGTACTCGTCCAATCCTCAGGATTCTGTTCTTCCTCTTGTCTGAATTGTCCTTCGCCCAAGTTTCACTACCGTACACGGCTACACTCCAGACAAATACTTTTACAAAAGACTTCCCAACACTGAAATTTAATTAAATGTTGACAAATCCAGTTTTTAAGAAACTTTTTTCTTGCTATTGCCAGGCTGCATTTGATGTATTCCCTAAGTTCGAGAAAGTCATATAATCAACAGTCTATTCGTAATAGCTCAAGCGAAAATGCCGTCAAGATGTAATAGAACATCGCAAATCAGTGCTTTATAAAAGTGCACCACACGTAGTATAGTTTACTTTTTTTCTGAGTCTCCAGTCTTCTGAGTGGCTTGATGCGACCCGTCACAAATTCCTCTTATGTGCCAACCTTTTCATCTCAACCAATTGTAACCTACGTCCTCAATTATGTCCTGGCTATATTCCAGCCTCTGTCTTCTTCTACAGTTTTCACTCCCTACGTCTCTCTAGTACCATGTCCTAACATCCGGTCCCTTCTTCTTGTCAGTATTCCTTTCCTCCCCGATACTGCGAAGAGCCTCGTCATTTCTTAGTTCATCAATCCACCTAATTTTCAACATTCTTCTGTAGCCGCACATCTCAAATCCTTCGATTGTACTTATTCCGGTTTTCTCCCAGTCCATGTCTCATTACCATACAATGTTGTGGTCCAAACGCACACCCTCAGAAATTTCTTCATAAGAATTAAGACCAGTGTTTGATACTACTAGACTTCTAATGGCCAGAAGTGTCCTATTTGCCCAAGCTAGTTTCCATTTTATGTCCTCCTTGCACCGTCCGTCATAGGTTATTTTGCAGCCTACGTAGCAGAATTCCTTCATTTCGTGATCACAAATTCTGACGCTAAGTTTCTCAATGTTGTCATTCTGCTCCTTGTCATTAGTTTTGTCTATCTTTGATTTACTCTCAAACAGCATTCTGTACTCGTTAGACTGTTAATTCCATTCAGCAGATACTGTTATTCCATTTACTTCTATCGGGGATAGAAATAACATCAGCGACTTTTAGCATTGATATCCTTTCACCCCGAATTTCAATCCCACTCTTGAACCTTTTTTTTTATTTCCATCATGGCTTCTTCGATGTGTAGCTTGAACAGTAGGAGCGAAAGACTACGACCCTGTCTTACACCTTTTCTAATCCGAGCACTTCGTTCTTGTTCCCTCTTGGCTGTTGTACACATCGTGTATTACCCGTCTTTCCGTATAGATTATCAATCTTTTTCACAGAATTTCGAACATATTGCACCACTTTGCACTGTCGAACGCTTTTCCCGATCCAAAAATCCAATGAACGTGTCTTGATATTTCTTCAGTGTTGCTTCCATCCATCAACCATGACGTCAGAAATGCCTCTCTGTCGGCTTTGCAAGCCAAACTGATTTTCTTTTGCATTATTCTGTGTAGAGTAGCCTATAGACCATTACTGTGATGCAGGCGTTGCATCGCGGAAGTTTCACTTCCCCGAGTTGTCCTGTGTGATCTAATCTCCTATGTTTGCACTAATATTTTGGGTTATCTCCAGGAAAGGCCGCACCCAGTCCCATCCTGCCTGGGAGGAAGTGGCTGCAACGGCATGCCGCTACGGACGGAGAGTACAGAGCGACTGGAGGGCTACTCGCGGACAGCTGGAAAGCGCAGCGCGAGATACCTCACTTTGTACGTCTCCGGCAAGACGCTTGTGTTAGGTGAAATGTAAACGTCATGTTAAATGACAGCACTTGGTGAAAGACGTGATACTCTATCGAGGCCTCAGACTCACATGTAAATTACTAAAGAGTATTATTGTACTTTCAGCATTGAAGCACAGTCAGCAATCGTGATTATCTAATATATAAGAAACTATCAGCCTCAATTGCAGTAATGAAACCAACCTTTACCTAGGTTTCAGCCCAAATAATTGAGTCTTCTTTAGAAGATAATACCTGAATCTAAAATTTGTCTAATTGGGCATGGTCTAAAATAAAACTAAAGCAGCCTGACTAGGCGTAGTCACATTTTAAGAAATGCGGTGCGTAAGTACAGGGTGTTTCAAAAATTACCGGTATGTTTGAAACGGCAATACAAACTAAACGAGCAGCGATAGAAATACACCATTTGTTGCAATATGCTTGGGACAACAGTACATTTTCAGGCAGCCAAACTTTCGAAATTACAGTAGTTACAATTGTCAACAACAGATGGCGCTGCGGTCTGGGAAACTCTATAGTACGATATTTTCCACATATCCACCATGCGTAGCAATAATATGGCGTAGTCTCTGAATGAAATTACCCGAAACCTTTGACAACGTGTCTGGCGGAATGGCTTCACATGCAGAAGAGATGTACTGCTTCAGCTGTTCAATTGTTTCTGGCTTCTGGCGGTACACCTGGTCTTTCAAGTGTCCCCACAGAGAGAAGTCACAGGGGTTCATGTCTGGAGAATAAGGAGGCCAATCCACGCCGCCTCCTGTATGTTTCGGATAGACCAAGCAATCACACGATCATCGAAATATTCATTCAGGAAATTAAAGACGTCGGCTGTGCGATGTGGCCAGGCACCATCTTGCATAAACCACGGGGTGTTCGCAGTGTCGTCTAAGGCAGTTTATACCGCCACAGATTCACGAAGAATGTCCAGATAGCGTGATGCAGTAATCGTTTCGGATCTGAAAAATGGGCCAATGATTCCTTTGGAAGAAATGGCCGCCCACACCAGTACTTTTTGAGGATGCAGGGACGATGGGACTGCAACATGGGGCTTTTCGGTTCCCCATATGCGCCAGTTCTGTTTATTGACGAAGCCGTCCAGGTAAAAATAAGCTTCGTCAGTAAACAAAATGCTGCCCGCATGCATATCGCCGTCATCAATCCTGTGCACTATATCGTTAGCGAATGTCTCTCGTGCAGCAATGGTAGCGGCGCTGAGGGGTTGCCGCGTTTGAATTTTGTATGGATAGAGGTGTAAACTCTGGCGCATGAGACGATACGTGGACGTTGGCGTCATTTGGACCGCAGCTGCAACACGGCGAATGGAAACCCGAGGCCGCTGTTGGATCACCTGCTGCACTACCTGCGCGTTGCCATCTGTGGTTGCGTACGCGGTCGCCCTACTTTTCCAGCACGTTCATCCGTCACGTTCCCAGTCCGTTGAAATTTTTCAAACAGATCCTTTATTGTATCGCTTTTCGGTCCTTTGGTTACATTAAACCTCCGTTGAAAACTTCATCTTGTTGCAACAACACTGTGTTCTAGGCAGTGGAATTCCAACACCAGAAAAATCCTCTGTTCTAAGGAATAAACCATGTTGTCCACAGCACACTTGCACGTTGTGAACAGCACACGCTTATAGCAGAAAGACGACGTACAAAATGGCGCACCCACAGACTGCGTTGTCTTCTATATCTTTCACATCACTTGCAGCGCCATCTGTTGTTGAAAATTGTAACTACTGTAATTTCGAAAGTTTGTCCGCCTGAAAATGTACTGTTGTCCTAAGCATATTGCAACAAACGGTGTATTTCTATCGCTGCTCGTTTAGTTTTTATTGCCGTTTCAAATATACCGGTCATTTTTGAAACACCCTGTACTAAGTCAACACCATGACTTAAGCTCTGGCGTGCGCCTCGTCTCCATGGACGCCTTGCGGTGGGCCTCGGGAGCTCACGTGAAACTAAGTAGGACTAGATAAGGTGCTGCAAATCGACATGGCGGGGAACATTGCGCCTGTCTAACTCAGACCATGACTGTCAAAGACAAAAGCCCAACGCAGTTATACCTTAAAACAAATAACTTACAGAAAGATTGAAAATCTTAAAGCCTTTGCACCATATCATGACTAAAATGTAACAAACTATGCATGGATTTATATAAGTTCGAACACACTGCCCCGACTTGCACTATTAGAATATATCGCCCCTTCCACAATGAATGCTGCCTAATGCAGCTATTGTTATTAATTAAAGATGATATAGGACATAAAACAGCGAAACTGTAGTATGTAAACGCCATAATGCAATAACTCGGTTAACCTGTACACAGATAGTCGAGTAGGTGTTTTTATCGGTTGATGTAGATATATTTCTTATTGGTGACACGCACTGAATGAAGAATATTATCAAGATTAATTTTTTTATCTTATTACTAAAAATAACGCGTGAGTGAACGAACAACGGCACTTCATCGCCAAGAAATAGCAAATGACCAGCATAGGTCAAATTATGTTTTACATGTAAAAAATATGGTAATGCCCGCATCTATCCCACAGACAATAGTCATATTTATATAAGCGGTTCGTTGCCCACGAGCGGTGAAATGAAGCCTCAGGTAACAAGATGAAGTTTAGCTGGTCCGTCTCGACCTTTTGGGATTTAACTCCCTTTACATTTATTTGTGGTTGCAATCCAGAGACGACTTCATATTTGTCCATTTATGGCATGCACATGGGCACATTAGTGGCTACCTTTTATTTCTTTTTAATTCTTCCCTGTGAAGAACAGGTTACCAATTATTTAACACTGAATAACCTCTTAGACGAATACCAGTCTGGTTTCCGGCAAAATCGTAGCACAACGACTGCTCTTATAAAAGTGACTGATGAATTAATACATGCCATGGACAAACAACAGGCTACTACTTTGTGCTTCCTGGACTTCAGCAAAGCTTTCGACGCTGTTGTCTTTGACATTCTGCTTGCTAAAATGACACATCAAAATTTTTCTTCGAGCGCTGTACAGTGGTTCCACTCATACCTTACATCCCGCCAGCAGTGTGTAATGGTTGGTACTAAACGGTCGCATTGGAAGGATGTTGTATCAGGGGTCCCACAAGGATCAGTATTGGGCCCATTACTTTTCTCATGGTCGCAGAACTTAGGTCTGAAACTAAGCCCTTCCAAAACGCAAGCAATCTTAGTCGCCCACAATGTACTTATTACAGCACAACACAGAGAGTCTCTTCCATGCTTAATTTTAAATGGCACCGAAATAACCTTTCCTCCTTCTGCAAAGAACTTAGAGATAATCTTGGACCACCACTTATACTGGACTGAACACACTACTGCAGTCTGCAAGAAAGTTTCTGCCCCCCTTGATTGTCTACAGAAATATAAAAAAAGTATTTCCATTCGAGCTTAAGAAGAAGCTCGTAGAATCTCTAACACTCCCTCTTCTCGACTATGGCGATGGTATTCGTCAAGGAATTTTGTACCAAAACTCTCGCAGACTTGTACCGGCGATGAATGCTTGCGTACGATATATCACTCCAGCCTATGAACAATTATCGTGACTAATTGCTGATAAACGTAGGGACTACCATACTTTATGTTTACTCCATCATCTTCTCAATCATCAGACCCCTCTTACTCATCTTCAGCCATTACATTACTATCTGAACAGCACAGCAGAAATACTCGTTCTCAACTAAGTAATATTCTCTCAGTACCACCACACTAGACCGTCGTGTTTCCCAAATCATTTTCTGTATCCGGAACCCGACTTTGGAACAATCTTCCTCAAAATATCAGAGAAATTAAATCACTTCCAGACTTCATAAAGCAGCTAACGGTTCACCCTCTCTCGCAATGGCTATCTCTCCCACATACTGGTCTGCAGCCCACACTCTTCAATCCCCCCTCCCACTACAACTTTTCCCTTCTCCTCGCTTACGGAGTTATTTACTTAAATCAAGTCCTCTCCTAACAGCCACTATTACTGTTATTCCAAATTTCTTGTTCTTCAGCCTTTCTTTTTCTGACAATACTAAACATGATTTAAGTTGTTCTTAACTAGTCTATATTAATTTTAATGCACTTTGTTTTATTATTACTGTTATTATTGCCATTTATCCTTACTTTCATTATTTTCAACTATTATTATTATTATTATTACTATGCTTATTATCATCTCTAAGATTTTTATCGTCTTCATGAGTGTTTTGGTAATATCTGTATGTGTTGTTCCTGGACAGATGTAAGAGAGCGCCTTAAGAACCTTATCTGTCAGGTTAAATAAGTAAATAAATAAAATAAATAAATATCTGTTTCTGAGACAGAGGTTCAGAGCCACCCTATTTGTTAACGTACGAGGGCTATCCACAAAGTAAATTACGTTTTGGAATTAATAATAAATAAAGTATTGGGAATTTTTTATTATATACAGATACAAGCCACACTTAAATACTACTTTTCTACATAGTTGCCATTTAAATTAAGGCACTTATCGTAGCGATGGACGAGCTTTGAAATTCCTTCATCGTAAAATTCGGCGTCGTCAATAAAACGCTGCATAGCCAACCACTTCTTCATTGCTGGGAATAAGTGGAAGTCGCTCGGTGCCAGGTCGGGACTGTACGTCGGATGAGGAAACAACTCCCACTTAAAAAGAGAGCTTCACGAGTGGCATTTGCGTGTGGGCCCGGGCGTTGTCGTGAATCAGCAAGATCTTTGAGCCCAACTTTCCCCTGCGCTTGTTTTGTATTGCTCTTCTGAGTTTGTGCAGAGTTTGGCAATACCTTTGAGAGTTTATTGGAGTGCCTCTTTCCAGGAAATCCACAAAAATCACACCTTTCCTGTCCCAAAAGATAGTCGCCACGTGGTTGAAGGCGCAGGCGGCCGAATTTCACGGCGAAGGAATTTCCAAGCTCGTTCATCGTTACGATAAGTGCCTTAATTTAAATGTCAACTATATAGAAAAGTAGTATTTAAGTGTGGCTTTCATCTGCATATAATAAAAAAATTTCCAATACTTTATTTATTTTTAATTCCAAAACTCAATGTACTTTGTGGATAGGCCTCGTAAAATACGCATGTAAAACCGTGCGAGGCGAAATCTAAACAATAAATAATCGGAGAAAATTGATCTAATTTTAACAGTATATTCTCAAGGCATTTATCTAGCGGTGAGATGTTCCCTTTTCAAACAAATTATCCCCTATCGAGAAACACCGTCAACACATGGTTTATGAGTACCACAACCGAGCCTCGGATTTCAAGACGTCTTTGCAAGGCAAATCGCTGCAATTATTACGAATCTTGATATCTACATCCATTTCTGAGATTAAGAGGTTCAAAACTTATCCTACTCGTATACGTAAAATACACAAGTAAAATCCTTTGTAAAGCGGAAAAGTAGGTTATCACCAGAAGGTCTCTGGGAATCCCATTTTGTGTTAGTGATGAAGTACAATCAAAATTTTTGAGCAGTTCAAGTCGGTATGAATGGTAAAATCTTAAATTTTAGCATTATTTCAAATTCACGTAAGTAAAGTATCAAAATTTTACGAACCCTATCGGAACACAGAAAAGGGGAATATGCTCGTGTTTAAGTACTCTGACCGAAAAGTGGGGTACCAGTGGCCTCATTGTACGTCAAAACTTTTGGCATGAAAATACAGGGTGTTTATAAAAGAATATCGGGGGTTTAACGCTTTATAATATTTATTACATTAAACTTACAGTTTTAAATGATATGTCAAATGAAAGAGCAACTCAAACGGTTTTATCAAGAACCTTATAAATGTTCAATGTGAGCACCATTTGTCACACGGCACACATCAACTCTATATCCGAGTTCTTCCTAAACGCTGGATAGGCCGCAAGGGGTCCAATGACAGGACTTGCTTTGCATGGCCTCCACGTTCACCCGACCTAATGCCATGCGATTTTTTCCTTTGGGGCTTCATCAAGGATCGTGTGTACGTGACTCAGCTACCAGCAGACCTCCGTGAATTAAGAAACCGGATTGAAGCAGCTGTTCCTGCGATCACTGAACACACACTTATCAACGTTTGGGAAGAAATCGGCTGTAGACTTGATGTGTGCCTTGTGACAAATGGTGCTCACATTGAACATTTATAAGGTTCTTGGTAAAACTGTTTGAGTTGCTCTTTCATTTGACGTATCATTTATAACTGTAAGTTTAATAAATATTATAAAGCGTTAAAACACCGACATTCATTTATAAACGCGCTGTATATTTGCGCTTTCCTATGCTGAGAAAGGTGACTGAGATGGTGTGAAAGAGATGCGTCAGTAATAAATACTGGAAAATAGGGATTGTGATATAGAAAGAGCGAAGGAGATGATCGCCGTGTGAGAGAAAGATAGGGACACAATGGCAGTGGAACATAGATAACAGTGACAGAACAGTGCTAGGACAAGAGTGATGGAGTGTCAGTGGGAGAGGAATAAAGAGACCGAGAAAGTGTAAGTGGGTGAGAGCCAATGAAGAGAGAGAGAGCCTGTGACAACGAGGAGGAGAGAGATAGTGACAGCGAGAAGAGATAGCAACAGTCAGAAGGAATGAGTTAATAGTAGTAAGAGAGAGCAGGTGGGAGACAATGACAGCGAGAGGAGACACTATTAGGACAGAAAGAACTAGACTGTGGCTGTAAGCAGGAGACAGTGACAGCGACACAGACATAATGAGACAATGAGCTGGGCTGAGTGAGTGACTGTGAATGGGCAAGTGGGAGTTGATGGGTATGAGCGACTTCTTAACAGCGATGGAGTAGTGGGTGTGAGCGAGTTACAGTCAGGGCAGATTGCGGGAGGGAGAGGTGAGTTGGACGTTAAAAAGAGCACGAATATACTCGTATCCCAAATTTCTTTTGGAAAATTTTTAAAGGTTCTGAGAAAGACAGAATGAGCCAGAGCCACTTAGTACCCCAGTTTTCAGTCAGAGTCTTTTAATAACCAGTAGCATATTCGTCTTTTCTGTGCTCCGATGGGAGAATTTTTCCGCTGGGCTACATGATGATCGATACGTTCCGTTTTATCAACGACATAACACAGCGAGAAGTGCAAGAACAGGCCAGGTGCATCTACACTACTGGCCATTAAAATTTCTACACCACGAAGATGACGTGCTACGGACGCGGAATTTAACCGACAGGAAGAAGATGCTGTGATATGCAAATGATTAGCTTTTCAGAGCATTCAAACAAGGTTGGCGCCGGTGGTACAATGTGCTGACATGAGGAAAGTTTCCAACCGATTTCTCATACACATACAGCAGTTCACTGGCGTTGCCTGGTGAAACGTTGTTGTGATGCCTCGTGTAAGGAGGAGAAAGACGTACCATCACGTTTCCGACTTTGATAAAGGTCGGATTGTAGGCTATCGCGATTGCGGTTTATCGTAACACGACATTGCTGCTCGCGTTGGACGAGATCCAATGACCGTGAGCAGAATATAGAATCGGTGGGTTCAGGAGGGTAATACGGAACGCCGTGCTGGATCCCAACGGCCTCGTATCCATAGCAGTCGAGATGACAGCCATCTTATCCGCATCGCTGTAACGGATCGTGCAGCCACGTCTCGATCCCTGAGTCAACATATGGGGACGTTTGTAAGACAACAACCATCTGCACGAACAGTTCGACAACGTTTGCAGCAGCATGGACTATCAGCTCGGAGACCATGGCTGCAGTTACTCTTGACCCTGCATCACAGACTCAACGACGAACCTGGGTGCAGGAATGGAAAAACATCATTTTTTTCGGATGAATCCACGTTTTGTTTGCAGCACCATGATGATCGCATCCGTGTTTGACGACATCGCGGTGAACGCACATTGGAAGCGTGTATTCGTCATCGCCATACTGGCGTATCACCCGGCGTGATGGTATGGGGTGCCATTGGTTACACGTCCCGGTAACCTCTTGTTCGCATTGACGACACTTTGAACAGTGGACGTTACATTTCAGATGTGTTTCGACCCGTGGCACTACCCTTCATTAGATCCCTGTGAAACCCTACATTTGAGCAGGACAATGCATGACCGCATGTTGCAGGTCCTGTACGGGCCTTTCTGGATACAGAAAATATTCGACTGCTGCCCTGGTCAGCACATTCTCCAGATCTCTCACCAATTGAAAACGTCTGGTCAATGGTGGCCGAGCAACTGGCTCGTCACAATAGGCAAGTCACTATTCTTGATGAACTGTGGTATCGTGTTGAAGCTGCATGGGCAGCTGTACCTGTACACGCCATCCAAGCTCTGTTTGACTCAATACCGTTATTACGGCCAGAGGTGGTTGTCCTGGGTACTGATTTCTCAGGATTTATGCACCCAAATTGCGTGAAAATGTAATCACATGTCAGTTCGAGATTAATATATTTGTCCAATGAATACCCGTTTATCTTCTGCATTTCTTCTTGGTGTAGCAATTTTAATGGCCAGTAGTGTATAACGTAGAGGAAATGCGCTCGGGACCTACAGATAAACCTTCTAGCAGACCGCCAGTACTCGTTAAGTATCTTCGCAATTCACGGATCTAGCATCTAGCTGATTCACAGAGCGGTTAATTCACTCTTTGCCCTCGAGCACGTCCTCCGGAATTTTTCTCACGTGTTGCCAGGTTTCCGGCCTCGTCACCGGAAGGCCAACGTCTACCGGATATCTGCAGGCGCGCTAGCCGTGTCCCACTGCGAGATGGAAACCGCTTTGCGGTGGAAGTGCGTTTTGCTGGTACTGCACTGTGCACACACTGCACAGAGTATCAGGGTGGGATACCTGCGTGTAAAGAGGACTTAGATATCGCTCCTCGAAACTCCAGCTGAATCATCAGCAAGTCCAATTAGGTAGCAAACCATTTCAAGATATGGCAACACCTTATGTTCTCCATTTAGTACGCTCTCTGCCTTGAAGTATTTTTGAGACTGTTCAAAATCATCGTACAGATTTATTAAAATCGAAATTTGTTTTTTTTTCAGATAGATGTTAGACACACAGCAGTTTTTTAATTTTTTGGCTTGGAGTCGTATTAGAAAGTGTTGATCGTTGGCTTTCGCGTCTACAAGAAGTACATGAAGTTTCACGACTGCCCTCTGCGACACCAAAAGTATCCGCACCCGGGCTCTTGAGCTTACGTAAGAAACCGCCCGCAGTCTTAGTTAAATTCTTTCTGAACTGCCTTCATACCTAAAACATTATTCTATTTAACTGGAAATCGATTAACGGTTCAGTTTTATTCACTGGCAGACAGCAGTAGTTAACACACTGGACTAACGTTCGGGAGGACGACGGTTCAAACCCGTGTCCGGCCACCCTGATTTAGGTTTTTCAGTACTTCTCTAAATTTCTTCAGGCAAATGGTGGAATGATTCCTTTGAAAGGACATCGACGACATCCTTCCCCAATGGGACCGCTAACCTCGCTGACTGGTCCCCTCCTCCAAGTAAATCAACCAACCATCCAACCATTGCCAGACAAAAAATATGAAGCACACTAGACATGGTCAGATGTCAATGAAACTTGTTACACGTCCACACTGTCACTGGCTATGTAAATGCTTAGAGTTTCAATTCTCTGTCACACATAAAACGGCCACCAGGGTGACCAGTGCTGTTAATCATTAATGTCGTTACCAACCCCGGTAGGATATACAAGAAGCCTGAACAGAGTCAAAAGTTGATGTTGTGAGGGATAGTGAGGTGCCATGTACGCATGTGACACAGCGTTATCAGCACCTGACGAAGTTCGCAAGGGTCCACACTGTGGTTCTCCGTTTCGCCAGTTAGTCGCACCGTGCAATATCCAGATTTGTTTGAATTTTCTTATTTCGAGAGTACTGAATGGCGATCTGTTTTAACTGCTAAAAACCATTCAAAAGTCAAGGTCGCATAAAATATTTCGATGAACTGTGGGTGAAGCCCGATCAACAGGGACTTACATGCTTTGAGCGAAAATAATAATAGTGCATTGAGAATGCTTGGCCTCTAGCTGAAATCTAGATCTGCATAATAAAATTTAAGCAAGGACGACTGATTGCTGCAATCTATAATTTACAAAAAATATTTCTTTATCTACGGCAACTGGTTTTAAACAGTCTGGTTGTAATCTTCAGGCCTTAACTTTTTTAAGTTGTAAAACATGTTCGTGTAACGCACAAGATCTCAAGTGGATGAAATTTAGGATATTATAAAAGTATGTCAAAGCTAAAATATTTAGAAACATGAAGCACCTTATCCAAAAGGCCATCCTCATATAAATATTGCTCACAGCAGTGATGTAACAAGGATCCGTGAGCGATATGTATAGGGTGTTTCAAAAATGACCGGTATATTTGAAACGGCAATACAAACTAAAAGAGCAGCGATAGAAATACACCGTTTGTTGCAATATGCTTGGGACAACAGTACATTTTCAGGCAGACAAACTTTCGAAATTACAGTAGTTACAATTGTCAACAACAGATGGCGCTACGGTCTGGGAAACTCTATAGTGCGATATTTTCCACATATCCACCATTCGTAGCAATAATATGGCTTAGTCTCTGAATGAAATTACCCGAAACCTTTGACAACGTGTCTGGCGGAATGGCTTCACATGCAGATGAGATGTACTGCTTCAGCTGTTCAATTGTTTCTGGCTTCTGGCGGTATACCTGATCTTTCAGGTGTCCCCACAGAAAGAAGTCACAGGGGTTTATGTCTGGCGAATAGGGAGGCCAATCCACGCCGCCTCCTGTATGTTTCGGATAGCCCAAAGCAATCACACGATCATCGAAATATTCATTCAGGAAATTAAAGACGTCGGCCGTGCGATGTGGCCGGGCACCATCTTGCATAAACCACGAGGTGTTCGCAGTGTCGTCTAAGGCAGTTTGTACCGCCACAAATTCACGAAGAATGTCCAGATAGCGTGATGCAGTAATCGTTTTGGATCTCAAAAATGGGCCAATGATTCCTTTGGAAGAAATGGCGGCCCAGAACAGTACTTTTTGAGGATGCAGGGACGATGGGACTGCAACATGGGGCTTTTCGGTTCCCCATATGCGCCAGTTCTGTTTATTGACGAAGCCGTCCAGGTAAAAATAAGCTTCGTCAGTAAACCAAATGCTGCCCACATGCATATCGCCGTTATCAATCCTGTGCACTATATCGTTAGCGAATGTCTCTCGTGCAGCAATGGTAGTTGCGCTGAGGGGTTGCCAGAAACCCGAGGCCGCTGTTGGATCACCTGCTGCAATACCTGTGCGTTGCCCTCTGTGGTTGCCGTATGCGGTCGCCCTACCTTTCCAGCACGTTCATCCGTCACGTTCCCAGTCTGTTGAAATTTTTCAAACAGATCCTTTATTGTATCGCTTTTCGGTCCTTTGGTTACATTAAACCTCTGATGAAAACTTCGTCTTGTTGCAACAACACTATGTTCTAGGCGGTGGAATTTCAACACCAGAAAAATCCTCTGTTCTAAGGAATAAACCATGTTGTCCACAGCACACTTGCACGTTGTGAACAGCACACGCTTACAGCAGAAAGACGACGTACAGAATGGCGCACCCTCAGACTGCGTTGTCTTCTATATCTTTCACATCACTTGCAGCGCCATCTGTTGTTGAAAATTGTAACTACTCTAATTTCGAAAGTTTGTGCGCCTGCAAATGTACTGTTGTCCCAAGCATATTGCAACAAACGGTGTATTTCTATCGCTGCTCGTTTAGTTTTTATTGCCGTTTCAAATATGCCGGTCATTTTTGAAACACCCTGTATATGGACATGGCCTTTTGGACAAGGTGCTTTATGTTTTTAAATGTCTTAGCGATGACAAACTTTTGTAATGTGCTGAGTTTTATCAACATTACATCTTATAGATGAGATAGCGTGAAATGAACATGTTTTACAATATAAAGATACTTAAGAACTGAAGATGACAACAAAGACTGTCGAAACCGTTTTTCGTAAATAAATAAATATTCTGTGCCTGCTTGGCTTTTGAATTGTTTTTATTCATATTTGTGCGGTATTCGAATGTGACAGTGGGCCTATGTGCAATGCATGGGAACATGAGGGCACGCAGCCGGCCGGGGTGACCGAGCGGTTCTACGCGCTACAGTCTGGAACCGCGCGACCTCTACGGTGGCAGGTTCGAATCCTGCCTCGGGCATGGATGTGTGTGATGTCCTTAGATGAGTTAGGTTTAAGTAGTTCTAAGTTCTAGGGGACTGATGCGCTCAGGAGTTAAGTCCTATAGTGCTCAGAGCCATTTGAACAATTTTTGAGGGCACGCATGTTCATCGGCAGGGTCCCGAGCGACGACGCCTGACCACCATAGGGGAGGATTGCCGTACTGTGCACCATGCAATCGTAACTCCCTCACATCTGCGTCTGCAAACCGAGAACAAGTAACGGACTAGGTGCAGCATTCTGTGTAATCCCGCACCGTTGGTCGGAGTCTAGCAGCAGATGAACTGAGAGATTATTAACATTGCAACACAAACGGCTGCGTTTGGAAAAAAAAAAAAAAAAAAAAATGTTCAAATGTGTGTGAAATCTTAAGGGACTTAACTGCGAAGATCATCAGTCCCTAAGCTTACACACTGCTTAACCTAAATTATCCTAAGGACAAACACACACACCCATGCCCGAGGGAGGACAAAAACCTCCATCGGGACCAGTCGGGATGCGTTCTGCGTTTGAAGCGGTGCCGCGACCGACAAGTATGGAAAGCTGATCAGTGATGTCACACTGAGATCAACCACGTATCGCGGCTCTGCACTGTCCCACACGATCATCTTCGGCGGGCATGGCCTTGACCTGGGGTGCTCGTAGAGGCACAGCTATGTTGCTTCTGCCGTCATGGTGTGGGGAGTCGCCGTGTGTAACTCCAGGTCACGACTGGTGGTGCACTGAAAGAATTCTGACGCCTTGATGTGTTACCATTCATGCTACAGTATCGTGCTTGTCCACATCGGCCACATGTCTGTACAAACTGTCAGCGTAAATGTTGAGGTACTCCCGCGACCAGCAAAGTTGATAAGTACCCAACAGAACATGCCTGGGACCAGTTCGGGTTTGAGCTCTTTCCCAGTTACAGCGCTCAAGATACCAAAGACCAGTTACATCACTTGTGGGGCAGCTTGCTTCAGGAGAGGCTTTATGACGCTCTTTGCATTCGAATCAGTTAAGTGGGCCAATAACCCCCCCCCCCCACCCCCCACCCCACCCCCAGCGCTCAGGGAAAGGAAAAAAGA
This sequence comes from Schistocerca gregaria, assembly GCF_023897955.1. Classification (NCBI taxonomy): domain Eukaryota; kingdom Metazoa; phylum Arthropoda; class Insecta; order Orthoptera; family Acrididae; genus Schistocerca; species Schistocerca gregaria. The sequence continues at coordinate 716,465,402 of NC_064923.1, forward strand.
GAGTGCAGTTGGGTGATTTCCTTTCAAGAAAATAGCTAAAAACCCACCATAGTGCAGGTATTTAACGGGATAGGGAAAGGAAAATTTGCAGTAGGAGGCGAAATAGCCTCAGACTTCAAGAAGAACATAAAAATTCCAATCCCAAAGAAAGCAAATGTTGACATGTGTGAAAATTACCGAACTATCAGTTTAATAAGTCATAGCTCCAAAATAATAACACGAGTCCCTTACAGACGAATGGAAAAATTGGTAGAAGCCGACCTCGGGGAAGATCAGTTTGCATTTGGCAGAAATGTTGGAACACGTGAGGCCATACTGACCCTACGACTTACCTTAGAAGACAGATTAAGGAAAGGCAAACCTACGTTTCTAGCATTTGTAGACTTAGAGAAATATTTTGACAGTGTTGAATGGAATAGTCTCTTTCATATTCTGACGGTGGCAGCGGTAAAACACAAAGAGCGAAAGGCTATTTACTGTTTGTATACAGAAACCAGATGACAGTTATAAGAGTCGAGGGGCATGAAAGGGAAGCACTGGTTGAGAAGGGAGTGAGACAGGGTTATAGGTTATCTACGATGTTGTTCAATCTTTATATTGAGCAAGCAGTAAAGGAAACAAAAGAAAATTTTGGAGTACGAATTAAAATCTATGGAGAAGAAATAGAAACTTTGAAGTTTTCCGATGACATTGTAATTCCCACAGAGACAGGAAAGAAACTGCAAGAGCACTTGAACGAAACGGACAATATCTTGAAAGAAGGATATAAGATGAACACCAACAAAAGTAGTGGAATTAAATTAGGTGAATCTCAGGGAATAAGATTAGGAAAGGAGACACTTAAAGTAGTAAAGGAGTTTTGCTATTTGGGGAGCAAAATAACTGATGATGGTCGAAGTACAAAGGACATAAAATGTAGACTGGCAATAGCAAGGAAAGAGATCTGAAAAAGAAAAATTTGTTAACAGCTAGTATAGATTTAGAAGTCAGGAAGTCGTTTCTGAAAGTATTTGCATGAATTGTAGCCATGTATGGAAGTGAAACATGGACGATACATAGTTTAGACCAGAAGAGAAACGTGGGCTACAGAAGAATGCTGAAGATTAGATGGGTAGATCACATAACTAATGAGGAGGTATTGAATAGAATTGGGGAGAAAAGGAGCTTGTGGCACTACTTGACTAGAAGAAGGGATCGGTTGGTAGGACATGTTCTGAGGCATCAAGGGATCACCAATTTAGTATTGGAGGCCAGCGTGGAGGGTAAAAATCGTAGAGGGAGACCAAGAGATGAATACACTAAGCAGATTCAGAAGAATGTAGGTTGCAGTAGGTACTGGGAGGTGAAGAAGCTTTCACAGGATAGAGTAGCATGGAGAGCTGCATCAAACCAGCCTCTGGACTGAAGACCACAACAACAAAAATAACAACAGGAATGAACAGGATTTTTTTTATGGCTGCTTATTTCACGTACTAAATGAGGACGAGAACATACTATAGCGGTGGTTTGTTACACACTTACTCCGGCTTTGCGTGTAACGGAAGTGTGACGTGACTAGCTCTGTAGTGCGTGACGGATGCTTCTACGAACAGAGACTTACTTGCGTGACATCACAGATCAATGCAGATATGACAGTAAGGAAAAGAGTGGAACCAGTGCCAGGATATTGGAGACCACTTTGCAAAAGCACAAACCGAGCTTCATAATTCAGGTTCATAATCAATTAACAGGTGACTAAAAACAATTACCTGTGGTGTTACTTACGCAACATTATAAAAACGTCTTGTGCACTTTTTCGAGAACCCTCTGGTGACATCTGAGGATACTTTTCCAGTTGCACGCCATTGATTTTGCTGAACTTTCTCCCTAGGTGATCGTTATTTTCAAAAAAATTGATCTCTCTTTCATATTCTGACTGGACACTGCGTGGTTTCAGAGTGAATCGACGTAGAAGTTTTCTGTGTTGATGAGCATTTCAAGCACTCGTCTAATCCGTCCCGTGGATGAATGTTAAACGCTTTATGATACTGCTTTACGCGTGATGATTTTTAACAAATATTTTTCTTGTGTATAATGTAGTTTCTTGACATAAAAAAGTCTGCAAATTCGCTTCCTGACAAAAAAGGGCTAAGAAGACGTGGTCACAAGTCAGTGTAACTTCGTACACGTACACACAGTCGGCAGATATGTGTGATTCGTTAAGTTATCACCAGAGTGCATTATTGTGTACATCTACATCCATACTTCGCAAGCCACCTGGCGGTGTGTGGTGGAGGGCACCTTGAGTACCTCTATAGTTCTCCCTCCTATTCCAGTCTCGTATTGTTCGTGGAAAGAAAGATTGTCGGTATGTCTGTGTGAGTTCTAATCTCTCTGATTTTATCCTCATGGTCTCTTTGCGAGATGTACGTAGGAGGGAGCAATATACTGCTTGACTCCTCGGTGAAGGTATGTTCTCGAAACTTCAACAATAGCCCGTACCGAGCTACTGAGCGTCTCTTCCACTGTAGTTTATCTATCATCTCCGTAACACTTTTGCGATTATTAAATGATCCTGTAACGAAGCGTGCTGCTCTCCGTTGGATTTTCTCTATCTCTTCTATCTACCCTATCTGGTACGGATCCCACACTGCTGAGCAATATTCAAGCAGTGGGCGAACAAGTGTACTGCAACGTACTTCCTTTGTTTTCGGATTGCATTTCCTTAGGATTCTTCCAATGAATCTCAGTCTGGCATCTGCTTCACCGTCTCTCAACTTTATATGATCATTCCATTTAAAATCGCTGCTAATGCCTACTCCCAGATAATTTATGGAATTAACTGCTTCCAGTTGCTGACCTGCTATATTGTAGCTAAATGATAAGGGATCTTTGTTTCTATGGATTCGAAGCACATTACACTTGTCTACATTGAGATTCAATTGCCATTCCCTGCACCATGCGTCAAATCGCTGCAGATCCTCCTGCACTTTGGTACAATTTTCCATTGTTACAACCTCTCGATATACTACAGCATCATCCGCAAAAAGCCTCAGTGAACTTCCGATGTTATCCACAAGGTCAGTTAAGTATATTGTGAATAGCAACGGTCCTACGACACTCCCCTGCGGCACACCTGAAATCACTCTTACTTCAGAAGACTTGTCTCCATTGAGAATGACATGCTGCGTTCTGTTACCTCGGAACTCTTCAATCCAATCACACAATTGGTGTGATAGTCTATATGCCCTTACTTTGTTCATTAAACCACTACTTTCTCATCGTGTTTAACGTTGTGACCAAGCCTGGTGGGGTATGCAAGTGGCGTCAATGGTGTGAGATGTTGAGTTTTCACAGTGAAGGGCACGGAGAAGCCATGTACCCGTGCCAAACAGCGTTGTCAGCACGTGACAGGGTTTGAAAGGGGTCACATTGTGGGTCTCCATTGGTCAAATCGTGTAATATCGAGTATTGTGGGGCATTCGTACGTGACAGTAGTCCGATGCCGGACTGCGTGGGAAAGTGAGGGCAAGAATACACGCAGTCGAAGCTCGGGCGACCACACCCGACCTCCACAAGGGAATATCGCCGCATTGTGCAACAAGAACAAGAACAAGAAGTGGACTGCCCATGATACAAAGTATCACCCCGCACCATTAGTCTGAGACTAGCGACCAGTCGCACTATGGAAGTACCGTCCCACGGATAGGCTGAAATTAACACGTCAACACAAACAGCTGCTTTGGTGTGGTGCTGTGTCCGGGGAGTGTTGACTGGTGATGTACGGTACCGCATGGCGTTTAGAGATGAATCGTGCTTCTGTATTAGCCCCGCATAACCATTGTCGACGAGTATGGGGGGGGGGGGGGCGGTTCTCTGGGGAGGGGTTAGATTCTTACAAAGTTTTGGAGAGGCACTGCGATCTTACTCCTGGTGTTTTGGTGTGGGCAGCTATCGGGTACGGCTTCAAATCATGGCTGGTGGTGGACTGAAGAAACTCTGGCGGCACAACAATAAGTTGATTTGAAACTTCCTGGCAGATTAAAACTATGTGCCGGACCGAGACTCGAACTCGGGACCTTTGCCTTTCGCGGGCAACTGCTCTACCGACTGAGCTACCCAAGCACGACTCACGCCCCGTACTCACAGCTTTACTTCTACCAGTACCTCGTCTCCTACCCTCCAAACTTTACAGAAGCGCTCCTGCGAGACGTGGTCCTGGCAGAAGTAAAGCTGTGAGGACGGGGCATGAGTCGTGTTTGGGTGGCTCAGTCGGTGCCCGCGAAAGGCAAAGGTCCCGAGTTCGAGTCTCGGTCCGGCACACAGTTTTAATCTGCCAGTAAGTTTCATATCAGCGCACACTCCGCTGCAGAGTGAAAATCCCATTCTTGCAGTAAGTTGGTTGCTTCATTTGGGGAAGGGGACCAAACAACGTGGTCATCGGTCCTATAGGATTAGAGGAGGATTGGGAAGGATGTCGGCCGTGCCCTTTCAAAAGAACCTTCCCGTCATTTGCCGGAATTGATTTAGGGAAAATCTAAATCAAGATGGTAGGGCGCAGGTTTGAACGGTCGTCCTCCAGAATGCGAGTCCACAGTGCTAGCCACTGCGCCACCTCACTCGGTAACAATAAGCCAAGGACATCCTCCTTTCTGGAGTACTATCTCTCATGCGTCTGTATCGTGGCGAGACTATCGTGGCACCAGTTGTCAGTACAACACTGCTCGTTCACTCGTGTCTCAGTGAACTGTCTGCGTGATGTTGAGGTACTCCTGTGGCCAGCAACACCCCAACATCTGTCCCCGACAGAAAGTTTGTTGGAGCGGCTCGGGTGTCCATTTCATTCCAATGCCAGTATCCAGGACGTCAAGGGTCAGTTACAAAGGTTGTGGGCCGGCCTAAGCAGAGCCACCCTTTCCAATAATGAGTGCATGCATCCAGGCCATTCTGTAACCACTAAAATTAAAGTACACTACTGGCCATTAAAATTGCTACACCACGAAGATGACGTGCTACAGACGCGAAATTGAAAGGACAGGAAGAAGATGCTGTGATATGTAAATGATTAGTTTTTCAGAGCATTCACACAAGGTTGGCGCTGGTGGCGACACCTACATCGTGCTAACATGAGTAAAGTTTCCAACCGATTTCTCATACAGAAACAGCAGTTGACCAGAGTTGCCTGGTGAAACGTTGTTGTGATGGCTCGTGTGAGGAGGAGAAATGCGTACCATCACGTTTCCGACTTTGATAAAGGTCGGATTGTTGCCTATCGCGATTGCGGTTTATCGTATCGCGACATTGCTGCTCGTGTTGGTCGAAATCCAATTATTGCTAGCAGAATATGGAATCGGTGGGTTCAGGAAGGTAATACGAAACGCCGTGCTGGATTCTAACGGCCTCGTAGCGCTAGCAGTCAAGATGGCAGGCATCTTATCCGCATGGCTGTAACAGAACGAGCAGCCACGTCTCGATCCCTGAGTCAACAGATGGAGACGTTTGTAAGACAACAACCATAGTTCGAAGACGTTTGCAGCAGCACGGACTATCAGCTCGGAGACCGTAGCTACGATTACCCTTGACGCTGCATCCCAGACAGGAGCGCCTGCGATGGTGTACTCAACGACGAACCTGGGTGCACGACTAGCAAATCGTCATTTTTTCGTATGAATCCAGTATCTGTTTACAGCATCATGATTGTCACATCCGTGTTTGGTGTCATCGCCGTGAACGCACATTGGAAGCGTGTATTCGTCATCGCCATATGGTATGGGGTGCCATTGGTTACAAGTCTCGGTCACCTCTTGTTCGCATTGACGGCACTCTGAACAGTGGACGTTACATTTCAGATGTGTTACGACCCGTGGCTCTACCTTTCATTCGATCCCTGCGAAACCCTATATTTCAACAGGACAATGCACGACCGCGTGCTGCAGGTCCTGTACGGGTCTTTCTGGATACAGAAAATGTTCGACTGATGCCCTGGCCAGCACATTCTCCAGATCTCTCACGCATTGGAAACGTCTGGTCAATGGTGGCCGAGCAACTGGCTCGTCACAATACGCCAGTCACTACTCTTGTCGAACTGTGATATCGTGTTGAAGCTGCATGGGCGGCTGTACCTGTACACGCCATCCAAGGTCTGTTTGACTCAATGCCCAGGCGTATCAAGGCCGTTATTACGGCCAGAGGTGGTTGTTCTGTGTACTGATTTCTCAGGATCTATGCACCCAAATTGCGTGAAAACGTAATCACATGTCAGTTCTAGTATAATATATTTGTCCAATGAATACCCGTTTATCATCTCCAATTCTTCTTGGTGTAGCAATTTTAATGGCCAGTAGTGTATATACAATCTCAACCAGTCAAGTTTCGTTTCCTCGTCCTTTGTTATTTGCTTCATTTTTTGTGTATTAGAAATAGCTTTAATATTTTGAACACGGCTGCGTTTCATCAACGATTAGACATCAGTTAATGGCCGCATGTAGTGGCCGCGAGGTTAGAGACCCCATGTCACGGATTGCGCGGCCCCTCCCGCCGGAGTTTCGAGTCCTCCCTCGGCCATGGGTCCGTATGTTGTTCTTAGCATAAGTTAGTTTATGCAGTTTGTAAGTCTAGGAGCCGATGCCTCATCAGTTTGGTCCCTTAGGAATTCACACATACACATTTCAACAAATAACAACAAGCAATAATCTTCTGTTTCACTTGGAACTATTATTCAGTTCATTGTATAATTGTATAGTACAACAAAGAAAACTTGTACACCACATAAAACGTGTGCTGCATTATTTCATTAAACAGAAGAACACAAGAAACGCAATACTTTTCTCCATCATCTGATGTAAATATACGATGCAACCCGCATTGTTAGTTCTCCTACGCGAAATGAATAAAACTGTACGTAACATTTAAATACTGGCTGGTTAGATGAAAAATTGTAATTTACACTGGAAAAAGGTTTTCGTAGTAGCCTATCGACAGCTCGATTAATAAATGATGCCGAAAAATCCGGTTCATGATGTGTTCAGTGTTGTACAACGAGACCCGCTGGGCAAGTGCTTCCGTTCATCAATTGGTTGACCAATATGTCTATTTTTCTCAATAACCGAAAGCTGAAATAGGTGTCCATGGCTTTGTCAGATGGTTCAAATGGCTCTGAGTACTATGGGACTTAACATCTGTGGTCATCAGTCCCCTAGAACTTAGAACTACTTAAACCTAACTAACCTAAGGACATCACACAACACCCAACCATCACGAGGCAGAGAAAATCCCTGACCCCGCCGGGAATCGAACCCGGGCGTGGGAAGCGAGAACGCTACCGCACCATCGCTTTGTCAATGGCACGCTCCTACGCCCAATTTCACCCAATTATGCAGGCCGCAATTAGCGATCTAACTTTCTGACTTTGTAAGTCATTTCTTATGTGTGGTGAACGGAAGAAACCGCATGTGAAATATACCACCTGGCTTCAGAATAGTTCTCAAAGCAGATATTAGGGAATTCCGGTTTGATTACTGCAGATTTAGATATATGTGCCTTGGTTTGTGTGTGTGTGTGTGTTGTTGTGATAGGCGTCACATCCAAACCATAATGACCAGAGAAGTGGCGCAATGAATGTGGCCTATCTTACATCATCTCTCCTCGCAGGTAACGCTAGCTTTCCTGGGTGTACTTGGCATTACTAATAGTAATGCGGAACAGCTCAAGCTGTGATACTTTTGAACTATATGGTTATCAATTTGCAAGGTAACAAACACTGATAGTTACATTTTGTGGCGATGCATTTGACGCCTTGGATTAGGATGCAAAGAAAGCTGACAAATGTGCACAGGTCAGCGTCGAATACAAAATGAATCTTGTTAATTCAAGGTAATAACGACTCATTCACGCACTGAATGTGATACTGGGAAGTAGAACTTAAGTATTCATGACAGAAAGAGTAAAATAGGAGGAAGAGATGTTTATTCATGAAGACTGTGAAGGTGTACCCCAGAAAAAATCAAAACTAGTCTACTTTACGATGAAAGATTCTCGAGTTCAGACTGTTTCCATAAGGCATTCCACAGGGAGGTACTTAGTTTGGAAGGTAAGTCATGAACAACTTTCAGTGCAAGGCTATGACTGTTGGAAACTGAGGAATTACTTAGATTGCCTCTGAATACGCCACAATTTTAATACATGCCAACAGAAAGTGATGGCAGTACATCCCAACATAGCCACAACATCGAGATACACAACAGAAGGTTCCTCAGAACGAAATGGCAGACACCCCTTCATATATCACTACCACTAAATTAGGATATCAGCAGTATGTAATTAAGTGATTCCATAAAACACATACTATATTTGATGAAAAGCATAAGTTTTGTAGTTGAGAGTGTATCAGTTCCACGACACATTGGACAAACATAGGACCGCAATTCCTCTGCGGAGACCAACAGAACCAATAGAACAGTTAATTCATAAGATACTAGGGGCTTTCAATAAGGAATGTAACACTTCTTTCATCTTCATCATCATCATCATTTAAGACTGATTATGCTTTTCAGCGTTCAATCTAGAGCATAGTCCCCCTTATGAAATTCCTCCATGATCCCCTATTCAGTGCTAACATTGGTGCCTGTTCTGATGTTAAGCCTGTTGCTTCAAAATAATTCTTAGACGAATCCAGGTACCTTCTCCTTGGTCTATCCCGCTTCCTCCTACCCTCTACTGCTGAACCCATGAGTCTCTTGGGTAACTTTGCTTCTCCCATGCGTGTAACATGACCCCACCATCTAAGCCTGTTCGCCCTGACCGCTACATCCATAGAGTTCCCAGTTTTTCTTTGATTTCCTCATTGTGGACACCCTCCTGCCATTGTTCCCATTCTACTAGTACCTGCAATCATCCTAGCTACTTTCATATCCGTAACCGCAACCTTATTGATAAGGTAACCTGAATTCACCCAGCTTTCGCTCCGATACGACAAAGTTGGTAGAAAGATTGAACGGTGCACAGATAACCTAGTCATGGTACTGACTTCCTTCTTGCAGAAGGTAGAGAGTAGATCGTAGATGAGTGCTCACTGCATTTGCTTTGCTACACCTCGCTTCTAGTTCTTTCACTATGTTACCATCCTGTGAGAATATGCATCCTAAGTACTTCAAACTGTCCTCCTGTTCTAACTTAGTTCCTCCTATTTGGCACTCAATCCCTTCATATCTCTTTCCCACTGACATTACTTTCGTTTTGGAGATGCTAATCTTCATAGCATAGTCCTTACATTTCTGATCTAGCTCTGAAATATTACTTTGCAAACTTTGAATCGAATCTGCCATCACAAATAAGTCGTCCGCATATGCGAGACTGCTTATTTAGTGTTCATATGTCTTAATCTCGCCCAGCCAGTCTACTGTTTTCAACATATGATCCATAAATAATATGAACAACAGTGGAGACAGGTTGCAGCCTTGTCTTACCCCTGAAACTACTCTGAACCATGAACTCAATTTACCGTCAACTCTAACTGCTGCCTGACTATCTATGTGTTGTTGTGGTCTTCAGTTCTGAGACTGGTTTGATGCAGCTCTCCATGCTACCCTATCCTGTGCAAGCTTCTTCATTTCCCAGTACTTACTGCAACCTACGTCCTTCTGAATCTGCTTAGTGTATTCATCTCTTGTTCTCTACGATTTATACACTCAAATGCTAATTTTGTGATCCCTTGATGCCTCAGAACATGTCCTACCAACCGATCCCTTCTTCTAGTCAAGTAGTGCCACAAGCTCCTCTTCTCCCCAGTTCTATTCAATACCTCCTCATTAGTAATGTGATATACCCATGTAATCTTCAGCTTTCGTCTGTAGCCCCATGTTTCTCTTCTTCTCTAAACTATGTATCGTCCATGTTTCACTTCAATACATGGCTACACTTCATACAAATACTTTCAGAAACGACTTCCTGACTTCTAAATCTATACTAGATGTTAACAAATTTCTCTTCTTCAGAAACGCTTTCCTTGCCATTGCCAGTATACATTTTATATCCTCCCTACTTCGACCATCATCAGTTATTTTGCTCCCCAAATAGCAAAACTCCTTTACTACTTTAAGTGTCTCATTTCCTAATTTAATTCCCTCAGCATCACCCGACTTAATTCAACTACATTCCATTATCCTCGTTTTGCTTTTGTTGATGTTCATGTTACATCCTCCTTTCAAGACACTGTCCGTTCCATCCAACTGCTTTTCCAAGGCCTTTACTGTTTCTGACAGAATTATAATGTCATCGGCGAACCTTAACATTTTTATTTCTTCTCCATGGATTTTAATACCTACTCCGAATTTTCCTTTTGTTTGCTTTACTGCTTGCTCAATATACAGATTGAATAACATCGGGGAGAGGCTACACCCCTGTCTCACTCCCTTCCCAACCGCTGCTTCTCTTTCATGTCCCTCGAATCTTGTAACTGCCATCTGGTTTCTGTACAAATTGTAAATAGCCTTTCGCTCCCTCTATTTTACCCCTGCCACCTTTAGAATTTGAAAGAGAGTATGCCAGTCAACATTGTCAAAAGCTTTCTCTAAGTCTACAAATGCTAGAAACGTAGGTTTGCCTTTCCTTAATCTTTCGTCTAAGATAAGTCGCAAGGTCAGCATTGCCTCACGTGTTCCAATATTTCTACGGAATCCAAACTGATCTTCCCCTAGGTTGGCTTCTACTAGTTTTTCCATTCCTCTGTAAAGAATTAGCGTTAGTATTTGCAGCTGTGGCTTATTAAACTGATTGTTCGTTTCACATCTGTTAACACCTGCTTTCTTTGTGATTGGAATTATTATATTCTTCTTGAAGTCTTAGGGTATTTCGCCTGTGTCATACATCTTGCTCGCCAGATGGTAGAGTTTTGTCAGGACTGGCTCTCCCAAGGCTATCTATGTAAAGACCTTTAATTGCTTGCAAAAGTTTGCCCCCTATTCCATAATGTCGTAGAACAGACAATAACTTCCTCCTAGGAACCTGGTCATATCCCTTTAATGACAACATTTATAAACAACAACATGGCCTAGCAATGGGATCATGTATATCCGGTACCATAGCCGACATATACATAAATCACTTAGAGCAAAAATTATTTGACAGCCAGGAACCTTGCCTAAGGAAAATAGAATTTTATAGGAGATATGTAGATGACACACTACTGTTAATGAAAGGAGATACCAAAGACATCACAGACATCCTTAATCATTTCTATAATCTAAACGAGAAAGTCAAATTTACAGTGGATCATGAGCAAAATAAAAGTATCAACTTTCTGGACCTAAATATTACAAGACACAACAACACATGCACATTCAAAATTTATAGAAAAACACAATGACTGACACCACAATCACTGCAACCTCATGTCACCCAAATATCCATAAACAGGCAGCATACAGGTCAATGCTGCATAGGGCAACAAAAATACAATTGAACCAGGAAAATATGCAACAAGAAATGAACGCAGTGAAGAAGATTGCACTTGCCAATGGTTACAATGCTTACATGGTTGGCACAATCTTAGACAAAGTGAAGAGAAACCTAGGTAAAAACTGCACCACAGAAGAAAAAGAGAAAAACAAATATATATCTAGCATTCCATACATAAGCAATGTATCACAGAAGATTGCAAATATTTTCAAAAATCACAGAGTAAAAATTGGGTTTTCTACATCAATAAACTACACCAAAACTAATACATAATATAAAGTGTAATCATGATCCATATTCAGACTCTGGAATATACAAGGTAACATGCCAGGAATGCTCCAAGTTCTACGTAGGACAAACAGGACGAAATATCAACACCAGATACACAAAGCCCATTAGAGCATACACACACAACAAACACACTACATCAGCAATAGCAACACACATACATAATACAGGACACCCATTTGGAAAAATAGAGCAAAATGTCAGAGTACTCCACCGACTAAATAAAGGACATAAAATGGATTTGCTTGAACAACTCGAGATGTATTCACATTATAGAAAATATGAAGATAAAATATTAAATGAAAAACTTGAAAGTGAATCAGTGAATTTCTTCTGATGTTTCGATAATATACTAAAATAAACATAGTAAAACATAGAAACAAGCACAAATGTAAAATTAATATAAGTAATTCATGAGCCAAATTGTTAAGATAAATAACCTCTGTACAAAAGCATATCATAATCTGTGGAAGACCTATAACGTTATCTCTGTGAACTACCTGTAGGAAGATCTTTGTAACTGTTTTGTTTATATAAGATATTTTCGATGTGTAAAGTGTACAAGTTGTGTGTGATGTTAAGTGTGTGTGAGATTCTACACAAATGGACCATTAGAAAACTGTAAGTACAAATTGTTCTTAAACTTTAGCCACTAACCTCACAGAAAGAATTGATACCCAACTGAAAATCGCGTTTCTTATGTATTACAGTAAAAGTCAACAAAATGAACCAGACTCACACACACACTGACAACATCAAAAGAAATGGCTTATCACACATAAAAAAACGCACTTGAAAATTGGAATTATTTCTCGAAACGCGTCGTGCGAATAGTAAAATAAAGAAAAAATCGTGACTGGCAGCAGAAGATTTATTTATTTATACACAAACCTATTATGTCATTATAATTTGTCGTTGAGAGCAAGACCTGTCTATTAACGTATGTGTCTCAAGCCGTCTATTTGAAGCAACAGTACGAAAAATAGAACTGATGCTATATCTACGCTTAATATCAAGTATAATACAGCATAGTTTTGAAAACGACGTGGATAACATATTATGTGGAGTAACACACTATTGCTCAATGCGCTAAGAACGAAATGTTAGTGCGGATCTACACTGCAATACACTGAAGTGTATACAGTACTACGTATGTCAGATGTTCAGATGTGTGTGAAATCTTATGGGACTTAACGGCTAAGGTCATCAGCCCCTAAGCTTACACACTAGTTAACCTAAGGACAAACACACACACCCATGCCCGAGGGAGGGCTCGAACTACCGCCGGGATCAGCGGCACAGTCCATCATTGCAGCGTCTTAGACCGCACGTCTAATCCCGCGCAGCGAACTATGTCAGCTTCAGTTTTCTGAAATTATCTAATTTGCTATAAACTAAAGACGTTTTAACCTGTTTAAACAATCCCTCACACAGGTATTACAGACGATCTTTTATTGATGACAAGTTATTGTTCTGAATTACCCGTGTCAGTGAAAGTGCATGAGGATAACGTTTGTACTCGAATTAGAAGTATTCGTTTCCTTCCTTGTACATTGCTCAATGACTCTCATACAGGTATCCGCTTTATTCCTTACAAATTAACAAGCTATTTGTAACCTAAACTATATTTTATTTTTCTTAGGGATTAAGTCTTGAAACGTGTAATGGATAAATTAATGACAGTATAGTGTTGTTATAATGTAAATTTAAAAAAATTGTATCTTTATTCTGAGACTCAGTCTTCATGTATCAGTTTTATACGGGAACGATTGAGAATGTGGCGAGCCTGAAACTAGCAGCATAAAATTAAATATAAATAAATAAAATAAAAATAGTGTGTACTTAATCAACAGTAGACCCGTATTTAGAATTTTCTTACGAAAATTACGGAGAAAATCATGCAATCTGATTTTACCAAATCAGTAACGTAGTAGACACGCAGAAATGAAAGTGAGTGAACAGACATAATGGCTCTGAGCACTATGGAACTTAACATCTGAGGTCATCAGTCCCCTAGAACTTAGAACTACTTAAACCTAACTAACCTAAGGACATCACACACATCCATGCCCGAGGCAGGATTCGAACCTGCGATCGTAGCGGTCGCGCGGTTCCAGACTGAAGCGCCTAAAACCGCTCGGCCACTCTGGCCGGCAAACAGACATAGATAAAGCAAGAGAAGAGTGCGTCCGCAAGGCAAGGGTATTTTGTGGAACAACGTGAGATATCACGTTTTCTGCTCCTTATTTTGTAAAGCGACCCACTTTTTATCATGCATCAGATTTTCCTTGAACGCCCATATTGTGTTTCTCTGGGAAGAACAGTACGAAACAGTCGAAGACGTCTGCATACGAGTCAGCGATAACGTTTGTCAATAACTGTTCGTCTTGATAGCAGCGCCATTGGGAAACACTCCTCAGAGAGCTGGACTGTCCTCCAAATGCTTTATCGACCATCGAGGCTTTTGATTGAACAGTTACTGTTTCGTTTAGCACTTTTCACACAATTTCTTATTTTATTTATTTTGTGACCTGAAAGGGTTTCTATAGGTAGGCTGTATACCACTTTTACACATTTTATTCCGATTTTAAGTATGGATATTGTTTCCATATTTCTATTATAATCTTATGTTTTACTGTTAGATACCCTTGAGAAACCATTCTAATTAATAACAACGAATATCATGTCTTAAGCTATTGAAGGAAAATTCTATTTCTCACCCCATAAATGGCGACGGTGTAAATCCATACCTATTATATAAATGTGTGGATATATGTATGTCCGTTCAACATCTCTTCCTAAATCAATGGACCAGTTTCAACCAAACTTGGTACACATATCACCTACTCTTTTGATAGAATTATTGTGGGGGTAAGAATCAAAGGAGTGGGGTGTTATGAAGTGTAGCCCACGACGTGTTAATATCCAACTTAGCGACTCGCAAATACACTTTACGAAATTTTTTCTCGCTGACAACCTGCATAACACGATTACGAGAAGAAGTTTTATCTCTTAAATTTTCGTTTTTCTTGCAGTAAAACTGCCCCATGAAACATGACTGATTAATTTATTATTTCCTTACTACTAACTGTATTCCAGAAACATTTTTCAGGCAGTGTTTACATATACAGCTGAATGTACCAGGAAAGTAAATTAGTTAAGAATATATGATGTCATAAACAAACAATGGAAAATCCAAAATGGAATGTAACAATACTGTGAAAAGAAAAATTGCTACTCATCACATAGCAGAAATGATGAGTCGCAGATAGGCACAACAAACAGACTGTCACAAATAATAGCTTTCGGCTGAGTGTGGCCTCAGCTGCGTGAGACTGCGGTCGTGCGTGTGTGTGTGTGTGTGTGTGTGTGTGTGTGTGTGTGTGTGTTGCATTTGCGTGAGTGCGTATGTGTGTGGTCGATGTCTAATTCTGACGAATGCCTTATTGGTCGAAAGCTATTATTTGTGACAGTCTTTTTGTTGTGCCTATCTGCGACTCAGCATCTCTGATATATGGTGAGTACCAACTTTCCTACTCACAATATTGGTACGTCATACACATATGCATGAAAAACTGCCACATGTCACTTAAATTTCTTACTTCATCGGTACTAATTCTATTCGCAACACGTTTCTCAGACAGTATCCACATATGCCGCTGAATGTACCTACAAAAATATATCATCGTACAGTTCAGGAGATGTCATAAACATTTAGCCGCGTGAAAATGAAATTGCAGGGTGAGAGTCGCTAGAATTATAGGTGTAACATATATACAAATACGTGGGAAATACGTTAAATACGTGTGATTTATATTTGGCATCCTGAAGCAGTGGAGCAATTTAAATCAAATTTGGTACAGTTATTAGTTACTATATGGAATAAAATACTTGTGACAAAGTGGAATGGTAAGAGTACGCACTTGAAAATGGTCAGTCTCGAAATTAGCTGATCGTGGCGTAAATAATAGCGATTCCGTAACAGCTGGGGTGAAAAACCGAACTGTTCTTCAGTGTTTTATCTGAAAACTACCTTGAGCAGTTAAACAGAGAACCGACTCGTGGTGATAACATATTTGAACTTCTGGTGACAAACAGACGCGAACTATTTGAAACAGTTAACGCAGAACAGGGAATCAGCGATCATAAAGCGGTTAAGGCATCGATGATTTCAGCCGGAAATATAAATATTAAAAAAGGTAGGAAGATTTTTCTGTTTAGCAAAAGTGACAAAAAGCAGATTACAGAGTACCTGACGGCTCAACACATAAGTTTTATCTCAAGTACAGATAGTGTTGAGGATCAGTGGACAAAGTTCAAAACCATCGTACAATATGTGTTAGATGAGTATGTGCCAAGCAAGATCGTAAGAGATGGAAAAGAGCCCCCATGGTACAACAACCGAGTTAGAAAACTGCTGCGGAAGCAAAGGGAACTTCACAGCAAACATAAAAATAGCCAAAGCCTTGCAGACAAACAAAAATTACGCGAAACGAAATGTAATGTGATGAGGAAATTTTGGTCTTATGTCAAAGCGGAAGGTGGATCAAAACAAAATGTCCAGACACTCTGTGACCAAAATGGTACTGATAAAGAGGATGACAGACTAAAGGCCAAAATAATAAACGTCTTTTCCAAAGCTGTTTCACACAGGAAGACTGCACTGTAGCTCCTTCTCTAGATTGTCGCACAAATGACAAAATGGTAGATATCGAAATAGACGACAGAGGGATAGAGAAACAATTAAAATCGCTCCAAAGCGGAAACGCCGCTGGACCTGATGGGATACCAGTTCGATTTTACACAGGGTTCGCGAAGGAACTTGCCCCCCCTCCCCCCCCCCCCCCCCCCCCCCCCTCTTTTTGCAGCGGTGTACCGCTGTCTTTAGAAGAGTGCAGCGTTCCAAAGGATTGGAAAAGGGCACAGGTCATCCCCGTCTTCAAGAAGGGAAGTCGAACAGATGTGCAGAACTATAGACCTATATCTCTAACGTCGATCAGTTGTAGAATTTTGGAACACGTATTATGTTCGAGTATAATGACTTTTCTGGAGACTAGAAATCTACTCTGTAGGAATCAGCGTAGGTTTCGAAAAAGACGGTCGTGTGAAACCCAGCTCGCGTTGTTCGTCCACGAGACTCAGAGAGCCATAGACACGGGTTCACAGGTAGATGCCGTGTTTCTTGACTTCCGCAAGGCGTTCGATACAGTTCCCCATAGTCGTTTAATGAACAAAGTAAGAGCATATAGACTATCAGACCAATTGTGCGATTGGATTGAAGAGTTCCTAGATAACAGAACGCAGCATGTCATTCTCAATGGAGAGAAGTCTTCCGAAGTAAGAGTGATTTCAGGTGTGCCGCAGGGGAGTGTCGTAGGACCGTTGCTATTCGCAATATACATAAATGACCTTGTTGATAACATCGGAAGTTCACTGAGGCTTTTTGCGGATGATGCTGTGGTATATCGAGAGGTTGTAACAATGGAAAATTGTACTGAAATGGAGGAGGATCTGCAGCGAATAGTCACATGGTGCAGAGAATGGCACTAGAATCTCAATGTAGACAAGTGTAATGTGCTGCGAATACATAGAAAGATAGTTCCCTTATCATTTAGCTACAAAATAGCAGGTCAGGAACTGGAGGCGGTTAATTCCATAAATTATCTGGGAGTAGGCATTAGGAGTAATTTAAAATGGAATGATCATATAATGTTGATCGTCGGTAAAGCAGATGCCAGACTCAGATTCATTGGTAGAATCCTAAGGAAATGCAATCCGAAAACAAAGGAAGTAGGTTACAGTACGCTTGTTCGCCCACTGCTTGAATATTGGTCAGCAGTGTGGGATGCGTACCAGATAGGGTTGATAGAAGCGATAGAGCAGCTCGCTTCGTTACAGGTTCATTTAGTAATCGCGAAAGCGTTACGGAGATGATAGATAAGCTCCTGTGGAAGACTCTGCTTTTGTTATAGTTTCGAGAACATAGATTCACCGAAGAGTCAAGCAGTATATTGCTCCCTCCTACGTATATCTCGCGAAGAGACCATGAGGATAAAATCAGAGAGATTAGAGCCCACACAGAAACATACCGACAATCCTTCTTTCCACGATCAATACGAGACTAGAATAGACGGGAGAACCGATAGAGGTACTCAGGGTACCCTCCGCCACACACCGTCAGGTGGCTTGCGGAGTATGGATGTAGATGTAGATATATTCGTGAATGAGGCAAGAAGAAACTTCAGCTATTCGCTACGTGACGCTGGAAACTTCCGTAACCTAATCGCTAACGCTCTCTTTCGGCTGTAACTCGTGCGTACATAAGTGCAGGACGCTCTCACGCACTTGTTCGTCTACTTGTGTGCAGGGCTGATTTAAGACCCACGCGATACAAGCTGGGAGGGAGGCCGGTAGCAGCGCAAGTGTAAGGTTTCTGCAAAGGACGAAACACAATTAGCAGCCAAGCTGAGAAGGGCGCACAACATTTTTATACAGAGCGTATCAAAACTAGCAGCGAAAGCTGACAAGGTTGAAACAGTGCGAGGGTAGAGAAGGGAGAAGGGAAGGCACCTAATGATAAACCACTTGTGTTCAAAACGTTCCCGAATCTAGACTGATTATGTGTAAAAAAAGTATTTCACATTGGTACTTGTTTTAGAATGCTCCTAATGGTATGTTTTTGCGGTACCCATGTTATCCTTATTGCATTCTGCTAGATGGTTTTCTGTATACTTCGTCTCCAACCAAGTTGGACCTATTATTGTTACATTCCTGATTTTTGTTTAGATTTTTTAAACAGATCTAATGATGGTAGAAATCCGAAACCGGTGATGTTGTGGACTCATGGACTCAATAATAAAGTGTGATCAAAATGGAAAACCTATATAAATAAACGACACTTGACGCGTGTATGTAAGATCATTACTTGAGACCGACTCGACCAATTTCGTTGGCGTGTGTGTGTGTGTGTGTGTGTGTGTGTGTGTGTGTGTGTGTGTGTTTTCTTAACTGTTAATGGTAATTGTATTTTTGGTATGGAAAACGAAACTAAAAAAATGCGTTCACATTGACAATTTGCTGTCACATGTTTTCATAAGAAAAAAATTAGTTTCGGAGATAAGTTGTTACCTAAAATCTCGGAAAGCTATTGACAGACTTACTACATATTTTTACACGACGCTCTACCTAGCGTTCGCACGGTTATAGGCTATACAATTTAGTAATACATGTAATATATGCTGTTTGAAATTCTGAAGTTGGCAGCGGTCAAATATGGGGAGCGAAAGGCAATTTACAATTTGTACAGAAACCAGATGGCAGTTATAAGAGTCGAGGGACATGAAAGGGAAGCAGTGGTTGGGAAGGGAGTGATACAGGGTTGTAGCCTATCCCTGATGTTATTCAATTTTCAATCTATATATTGAGCAAGCAGTAAAGAAAACTAAAGAAAAATCTTGAGTAGGAATTACAATCAATGGAGAAGATATAAAAACTTTGAGGTTTGCCGATGACATTGTAATTCTGTCAGAGACAGCAAAGGAATGGGAAGAGTAGTTGGGGGAATGGACAGTGTCTTCAAATGAGGATATGAGATGAACATCAACAAGAGCAAAACGAGGATAAACCAGATGGCAGTTATAAGAGTCGAGGGACATGAAAGGGAAGCAGTGGTTGGGAAGGGAGTGATACAGGGTTGTAGCCTATCCCTGATGTTATTCAATTTTCAATCTATATATTGAGCAAGCAGTAAAGAAAACTAAAGAAAAATCTTGAGTAGGAATTACAATCAATGGAGAAGATATAAAAACTTTGAGGTTTGCCGATGACATTGTAATTCTGTCAGAGACAGCAAAGGAATGGGAAGAGTAGTTGGGGGAATGGACAGTGTCTTCAAATGAGGATATGAGATGAACATCAACAAGAGCAAAACGAGGATAATGGACTGTAGTCTAATTAAAACGGGTGACGCAGAGGGAATCAGATCTGTTTAAAAAATCTAAACAAAAAATAGGAATGTAACAATAATAGGTCCAGCTTGGTTGGAGACGAAGTCTATAGAAAACCATCTAGCAGCATGCAACATTTAAAGTAGACAATGAGTTTTGCTATTTGGGAAGAAAAATAACTGATGATGGTCGAAGTAGAAAAGATATAAAATGTAGACTGTGTAACGTTCCCTCTTTCTGTTTTTTTAGGTTTGATTTGTTTGATTGTTATTCTTTATTTCTATTATTCGGAATCTTTTTTTTTAATTGAGCCTGAAACTTACGTAATAAATACTTCGCGTGAAGTACTATTTGCAGCATAAACAAAAATTAATTTCGGAAATGTAATCCACTGAATATTAAAAGTAAAGCTTTTGAACAACGCGCGTGACTGACTAGATACATTCAGAGGGTACGTACATTCGCGTGCGAGTGGTTGCAGTCTGATGAGAAATTTTCATTGTGAAATAATTTCGTCGTAACACACTCGGAGATTGCGAACGTACATTCAGAGTAGAGGCACGTACGTTCCATCATTCCCCGTGGCCTGGGTAAAAGAATGGCAATTATTTAAATGTAAGAGTATTTCTTTTGCATCGGACTAGTATTTTTATAAGAAAAAGAAGATTGCAGGTTCTGAATGTCTCGGCAAAACGAATCGGAAGTAATTTTAGCGGCCACGAAAGGAAAGTAGAGAGCACAATCACGTACCTCTATTGTTGAGCAGCGGCGTTTTGAAGATCTTCGGTTGCATCTAAAACTCGCCTTCTCTGCTTAACATAAATACTCCATAGGCATGGGAATAAGGCTTGTTGTGCGATGAAACTAATATAAAACACATCTTGCGTCTTTTAACTCATTCATTTACCACACACACACACACTAGTAATTAGACAGTACGACATCCCACCAGCCCATCAGAACAAAAAGTAGTCGTTCTTACAAGAAATAAAAAACGAAGGGCGAAATTGTTCCTATGTCTCTCAAAGATAAAAAGTTTACCAGATATTTCTCTGGTGTGTCACTGGAACAATTTTTCAGCACCTCTGCGATTAAATCACAATATTTTCAGTTCCTTTACAGCTGGCAATGGCAAGAAAAGCGTTTCTAAAGCAGAGAAATTTGTGAACATCAAGTATAGATTTAAGGGTCAGGAAGTCTTTTCTAGAAGTATTTGTATGGTGTGTAGCCATGTATGGATGTAAAACATAGACGATAAATAGATTAGACAAGAAGAGAATAGAAGAGTGCTACAGAAGAACGCTGAAAATTATGTGGGTAGAGCACATAACTAATGAGGAAGCACTGAATAGAATTGGGGAGAAGAGGAGATTGTGGCACAACTTGTTTAGAAGAGGGGTCAGTCGATAAGACATTTTCTGAGGCTATTTAGTATTGGAGGTCAGCGTGGAGGATATAATTGGAGAGGGAGACCAAGGGATGCATACACTAAGCAGATTCAGAAGAATGTAGGGTGCAGTAGTTATTTGGTGATGAAGAAGATTGCACATGACAGGATAGATTGGAGGGCTGCATCAAACCAGTCTCTGGACTGAAGACCAAATGGCTCTGAGCACTATGCGACTTAACTTCTGAGGTCATCAGTCACCTAGAACTTAGAACTAATTAAACCTAACTAACCTAAGGACATCACACACATCCATGCCCGAGGCAGGATTCGAACCTGCGACCGTAGCGGTCGCTCGGTTCCAGACTGTAGCGCCTAGAACCGCACGGAAATGTAGGTACTGTTTAATATATAAATGGAAGGGGGTAGTTACCACAAATCACGGAAAGTTCTTGACTTATTTTCTTTCAGTTTTTACACTACGCTCCAGTGAAAATTCGTACGGACATAGGCTATATATTTTCTGTAATGTATTACATCTACATCAACATCTACATCCATACTCCGCAAGCCACCTCACCGTGTGTGGCGGAGGGTACCCTGAGTACCTCTATCGGTTGTCCCTTCTATTCCAGTCTCGTATTGTTCGCGGAAAGAAGGATTGTCGGTATGCTTCTGTGTGGGCTCTAATCTCTCTGATTTTATCCTCATGGTCTCTTCGCGAGATATACGTAGGAGGGAGCAATATACTGCTTGACTCTTCGGTGAATCTATGTTCTCGAAACTTTAACAAAAGCAGAGTCTTCCACAGGATCTTATCTATCATCTCCGTAACGCTTTCGCGATTACTAAATGAACCTGTAACGAAGCGAGCTGCTCTATCGCTTTTATCAACCCTATCTGGTACGCATCCCACATTGCTGACCAGTATTCAAGCAGTGGGCGAACAAGCGTACTGTAACCTACTTCCTTTGTTTTCGGATTGCATTTCCTTAGGATTCTTCCAATGGATCTGAGTCTGGCATCTGCTTTACCGACGATCAACTTTATATGATCATTCCATTTTAAATCACTCCGAATGCGTGCTCCCAGATAATTTATGGAATTAACTGCTTCCAGTTGCTGACCTGCTATTTTGTAGCTAAATGATAAGGGGTCTATCTTTCTATGTATTCGCAGCACATTAGATATACCAATTTATCAAGAAAATATGTTGCTACCAAAAATCTCGGAAAGATGCGACGGATTTACATTTTTACTCGTTACTCTACTGAAATATCAGACGGAAATGGATGTAGAGTGGAGGAAGCAGGAGATGGCGAGAGAGGGGGGGGGGGAGGGAAGAGGAGGAGGTTACCCACAGAGAGATGGGGGAGAAGAGAGAGTGGGAACGGATGAGAAGGTTGGCCGAGAGAGAGGGAGGGAGGCAATGAATTTAGGATGTATGTGCAATTCCAATAGATATTTAGCAATTGCGAAGCATTGCCGGATTCGCTAGTTATTAATAAAATACGAAACTGCGCTAGCCCTACCACCAGTTACATATTTCCTTTGGCAGGCACCTACCTATGCACAAAGTTTCGTTTCACCCCTCACATGAGCAGAGTGCTTGTTAGTTACCTGTTCCATCCAGCGGCAGAGGAGTGTCTTCGGCTCCAAGCGCAGCCTGCTGCTGCAAGTTGAGGAACTGGTTAATGGTGACGGGGCCATTGTAGTGGAGGCTCGGACCGATGCGGACGTCGGACGAGTTGGTGATGTTGACGCTGGAGGGCGGCGGCTGGTTGAGCAGCTCGCTCATCACCAGGTTGACGTGTCCGCCCTTGTCCTCTTCGTCCTCCCCATCTGTCACCAGGCTGCCCTCCTCACTGCTGTTGGAGCCGAACGAGGACAGGGAGAATGCGTCGGCCTTCGAAAACGCGTTCCCTCGCTCTTCCGGGTCTCTCGTCTGGTCATCGTGTGCCATTGTCATTAAAGATGTCGTCGGCAATCCTCAGTTTACCGCAGTTCCATTATGAGAGAACACTCTTTTGCACAGTGTACGCGAAAAAGGCATCACTCCAACGGTATGGTATCACCCAGTTGCACACCGTTACAACTTTCCCTCAAGAGCAGCAAATTTCATCTAATGATTACCGGGACTCTTAACCGCAAGAACAGTCCATTGTCCTTCAGAGATACAGCGCTAATTCAATTGTCAAGAGACTTCCTCTTCGGCTATGTCTTGTTTCGGGTTATTACCTAGTTCTTTGCAGATAACAGCGCTAGTAACTGTTCACAGACTTCAGATCTACTACCCGCGTAAATAATTATGCTCGCATGTAAACAGGGTCGTAACATCAAGCGACAGCTGACAGCCTACACACAGCCAAGTCACACATACTACTGAGTTGCTAATAAGCCGAGCGCATCTGACGGAACTTGCAAGCGAATACTCGGAAATAAAGAATCAATAGGTATGAAGGTCACTACTATCACACGAACAAAGCACAGTGACCGCACAGGTACCAGAAAACACTTCAACACGTTCCTTGCAGCTTATCTACAAGTGCTTTGCCGAATTTACACCATTTCTTGCAGCTGATTTCCTCTACCGCTGAGCAGCAGTCTTGGGCTCACCTGCTGTCAAGTTCAGCCAGCAGCTGAGCTAAGACATACACAAAAATATCCAGTAAAACATGCATGTTGTTGAACATGTATTCAAAAGTAGTTCGCAGGAGTAATACG
Organism: Schistocerca gregaria; assembly: GCF_023897955.1. Taxonomy (NCBI): domain Eukaryota; kingdom Metazoa; phylum Arthropoda; class Insecta; order Orthoptera; family Acrididae; genus Schistocerca; species Schistocerca gregaria. The sequence goes on from NC_064923.1 coordinate 716,489,180, forward strand.
TCTCGAAGCTGCGACACTTGGCTCACACTGAAACATAAACGCACTGCAACGCGACGCAACAAGTGGGTGTGGCTGTCGATAAAAAAACAGCACTTCCGCTGCGCCCTACATGCGGCTTGTCCCCGGCGCCCGCGACCGCTTTCATCGAAGGTTACAGAGCAACTGACGCGGCCCCAGGCGGCCGCTGTGCTTAGTACAGCTGACTGTCACCAGAGGCGCTGCATGGCGCTCGGACGTTACAGCTCAGTACTTAGCGTTAAGAGGGCTTTCCCAATTACTGCTCTCGTCCTTGGCGGCACTGCTTGGATACATCTTACGATTGTGCACTGAAATCCTACAGCTGGCCGTTTAAGGCCACGAGAAACAAGTAAATTGATTATAGAACGGACAGTGGCAGCAAACATGTCACGCTGTTCATGGTAATGAATATTCTGCTTCCTCTCTAACAGTACACGCCAGTCTAAATATGGGCGCCGGCGGACGGAAGAGTCAAGTGGTAAGGCCGGTATTGCACTACCAAATTCTTTGTGAAAGATTTGATCAAAGATGTGATCAAATATTCCGTCAAATATATTTGACAAAGATCTTTGACGTAGAGCTAGAAGGGGTATTACCCTGTCATCATATTTTTCGTCAAAGTTCAAGATGGCTGACAACAACAACTTGTTATTAACCGCAGCAGTTGCATGTACCACAATTGCACTGTGTGCACATGCGGAAGAGAAGCGGGGGAAAAAAAAGCAAACATACCTTGGTGAAGCCGTGGGTTTTACGACGAACGATAAAAACATTCAACAATACTTGTTACGTGAGCTTATAGTGGAGGACGTCAAATCGTACATCAATTACTTAAGAATGGATGAGCATACATTTCTGTATGAGCTCAGAGAAGTGTATCCTCATATCACAAAGCACAATATTCACTTAAGAACTGCTACATCTGCAGAAGACAGGATCACTGTAATACATTACAGGAGAGGGTTAGGTTAGGTTAGATTAGGTTAGGTTACGTCAGGTCAGATCTCCAATCTTCCTAAACTATTTTTGTATTCAGCGTGCCTCACGTTGTAAAGCGCCTCATCAGCTTCATACATCTCTATTAATTTTGTAGTTGTCAGCATACACCAATTGTATTTACCGGCAATGTTTATTAAAAACACTACAGATGACAATGCAGCGAACAGTGAACAGAAGACAAGCGACTTCTTTGATCAAATCTACAGCGATGTCCTAGATTTGATCAAATATTGGACGACATTTGATAAAGTTCTCTATTACACCATCAAATATCTTTGACAAAGATATTGGACAAAGATATTTGACAAAGAAATTTGATAGTGTAATACTGGCCTAAGACAGAAGTAGTACTAATGAAGGTCTGTTATTAGAGGTTTTGTGTGTGTTTCAGTGTTTATGTGAGTGTGTCATCATGGCTTCATTTAAGCGCAGGCTATCTTCACTAGAGCCTAGGCACCTCACTCTGCAATAAGGCCACACCACATCCTTTCTTCTTGTGCGCCTACCAGTCTTCTGACTGGTTCGATTAGGCCCGCCACGAATTCCTCTCTTTTCCAACCTCTCCATCTCATATTAACACTTCTACCTCTTCTACCTAACGTCCTCAGTTCTTTCTTGGATGTTTTAGTCTCTGTCTTTCCCTACAGTTTTTACTCACTACGGTGTGTACCGACAACTACAAATTTAATAGAGGTGTATAAAGCTGATGAGGCGCTTTATAACGTGAGGCACCCTGAATACAAAAATAGATTAAGAAGATTGGAGATCTGACCTGACCTGACCTAACCTAACCTAACCTAACCCTCTCCTGTAAAAAGGGATCGGAGTGTTACAGTGAGCCTGTCTTCTGCAGATGTAGCAGTTCTTAAGTGAATATTGTGCTTTGTGATATGAGGATACACTTCACTGAGCACATACAGCAATGTATGCTCATCCATTCTTAAGTAAATGATGTGCGACTTGACGTCCTCCACTATAAGCTCACGAACAAGTTTCATTGAATGCTTTTGTTGTGTCGTCGTAAAACCCACGGCTTCACCCAGGTTTGTTTCCTTTTTTTTCCGCTTCTCTTCCGCATGTGCACACAGTGCAATTGTGGTACATGCAACTGCTGCGGTTAATGACAAGTTTTTGTTCAAAAAAAATGGTTCAAATGGCTCTGAGCACTATGCGACTAAACTTCTCAGGTCATCAGTCGCCTAGAACTTAGAACTAATTAAACCTAACTAACCTAAGGGCATCACACACATCCATGCCCGAGGCAGGATTCGAACCTGCGACCGTAGCAGTCGCGCGGTTCCGGACTGCGCGCCTAGAACCGCTAGACCACCGCGGCCGGCTAAGTTTTTGTTGTCAGCCATCTTGAAATTTGACGAAAAATATTATGACAGTGTAATACCCCTTCTAGCGCTACGTCAAAGATCTTTGTCAAATATATTTGACGGAATATTTGATCACATCTTTGATCAAATCGTTGGAAAAGAAATTTGATAGTGTAATACCGGCCTTACTCCCTAATGTCTTACCGCATGTCCTGTCACCCTGTCAGTCAGTATTTCATTCTTCATCGATTCTGTGGATAACCTCATCCCTTATCAGTCCGCCTAATATTCAACAGCCTTCTGTAGCACTACATCTCAAACGCTTCGGTTCTCTTCTTTTCCGTTGTCCCCACACGCCACGAGTCACTACAGTACAATATTGTACCTCAAAAGCACATTTTCGTAAATACCTTCTTCAGCTTAAGACAATGTTTGCTACTAACAGACTTCTCTTGACCAGAATTGCCCTTTTTTACCTGTGTTAATCCGCTTTTTATGTCCATCTATTTCCGTGCGCCGCTTCCAGGATAATAGAATTCCGTAACTACGTTTACTTCGTGGTCATCTTAACGCTAAGTTTATTGCTGTTCTCGTTCTGCTATTCCTTTTCTTTCGTCTTTCTTCGGTATGGTTTCAATCCGTAATCTGTTTATTCCTTCCAATAGAGCCTGTAATTATTCTGCCCTTTCACTGATGGTAACAATGTCATCATCGAATCTTATCATTGGTATTCTGTCCGCCCCCGATAGATGCTGGCACGGTAGCTCTGTGTGTTAGGGCAGAGGATTAGCCGCCCTCTGTAATTAAAAAAAAACTGAGTTAATCGATCAACAACGAACTTAGACAGAGGTCTTACGACGTCCGCCCCGAGCAGACGCAACGAACAAAAGCGAACAAAATGATAAAAAAAAACCAACTGAATGGTCAGCGTGACGGGTTATCAATCCTCTGGGCCCGGGTTCGATTCCCGGCTGGGTGGGGGAATTTTCTCCGCCCAGGGTCTGGCTGTTGTGTAGTTATCATCATCCTAACGTCCTCATCGAATGCAGGTCGCCGAAGTGGCGTCAAATCGAAAGACCGGCACGCGGCGAAAGGTCTGCCCGACGGGAAGCCCTAGCCATACGATTAAATTAAATAAACTTGGTACTCTTTCACCCTGAATTTTAAGTCCGCTCTTGAACCTTTCTTTCATTTCCATCATTGCTTATTCAAGATAGAGACTGAAAGCAGTAGCGAAAGACCACATCCCTGTGTTGTACACTTTTTAATCCGAGCACTTCGTTCTTCGTCTTCCACATCCTATATTTATTCGGTGGCGTAGGTCTCCATATAACGATAAAACACGTAGATGTAATCACTTTGTGTCAGTGTATTCGGCTGATATGAACTGAGTCAACATTCGCCTCTATAAACCCGCACTTCCTTGCGGCAAACATGTGGCACCTCAGATTTAAAAAAAGCCGCTAGGACTTTCGATAGAGTGCTTAGCGGAATTTTATGGGTACGAAACGAGTTAGTTCTTTTGTAACTCATTTCAGAATCCCCAAAACGTCAAAGGTGTTTTCCTAATACCGATACCGCTTCACGAATATGAGTGGTTATGAAATAACGAGACTGCTGCTGTAACAGAATGGCTCTGAGCACTATGGGACTCAACTGCTGTGGTCATTAGTCCCCTAGAACTTAGAACTACTTAAACCTAACTAACCTAAGGACATCACACACATCCATGCCCGAAGCAGGATTCGAACCTGCGACCGTAGCAGTCGCGCGGTTCCGGACTGCGCGCCTAGAACCGCGAGACCACCGCGGCCTGTAACAGAGTAAGAAAGCATACGCCAAAGGTGAGCGACCAATAGCTGTGAAGTGCGAAGCGTTCTCATTTGAATGCGGTTCTCTGGTGCCCGTAGACAAATCAGTGTGGTCGTTATTTTTGTTTTGCCGGATATACACTGAAGCGCTAAAGAAACTGGTATAGGCGTGCGTATTCCAATACACAGATATGTAAACAGGCAGAATACGGCGCTGCGTTCAGCAACGCCTATATGAGACAACAACTGTCTGGCGCAGTTGTTATATCCGTTACTGCTGCTAATGTGGCAGGTTATCAAGATTTAAGTGAGTTTGAACGTGATGTTATAGTCGGCGCAGCAGCGATGGGACACAGCATCTTCGAGTTACCGATGAAGTGGCGATTTTCACGTACGACCATTTCACGAGTTACTGTGAATATCAGGAGTCCGGTAAAACATCAAATCTCTGAGATCGCTACGGCCGGAAAAAGATCCAGTAGGAACGGGACCAAAGAGAATCGGTGAACGTGACAGAACTGCAACCCTTCCGCTAATTGCTGCAGATTTCAATGTTGGGCCATCAACAAGTGTCAGTGTGCGAACCATTCAACGAAACATCATCGATATGGGCTTTGGGAGCCAAAGGACCACTCGTGTACCCTTGATGACTGCACAACACAAAGCGTCACGCCTCCCCTGGGCCGATGAGTCTCGTTTCATATTGTATCGAGACAACTTCATGAAACGATGGACCCTGCATGTCGGGGGGGGGGGGGGGGAGGGGGGGGGACTGTTCAAGGCAGTGGAAGCTCTGCAATGATGTGGGGCGTGTGCAGTGGATTTGATATGGGACCCCTTATAGTCTAGATACGACTGACAGATTACACTTACGTAAGCATCCTGTCTGGTCACCTGCGTCCATTCGTGTCAGTTGTGTAATCCGACTAACTTGGAAAGTTCCAGCAGGACAATGTCACACCCCACACGTCCATAATTGCTACAGAGTGGCTCCAGAAACTCTCTTCTGAGTTTAACACTTCCGCTGGCCACCAAAATCATCAGACACGAACATTATTGACCATATATGGGACGCCTTGCAAAATGCTGTTCAGAAGAGATATCCACCCCCTCGTACTCTTACGGATTTATGGACAGCCCTGCAGGATTCATGGTTCCAGAATGAAATTTTCACTCTGCAGCGGACTGTGCGCTGACATGTAACTTCCTGGAGGTTAGGACTGTGTGCCGGACCGAGACTCGAACTCGGGACCTTTGCCTTTCGCGGGCAAGTGTTCTATTAACTGAGCTATGCAAGCAAGACCTACGCAGGAGAGCTTCTGTAAAGTTTGGAAGGTAGAGACGAGGTACTGACGGAAGTAAAGCTGTGAGGACGGGGCGTGAGTCGTGCTTGGGTGGCTCAGTTGGTAGAGCACTTGCCCGCGAAAGCTAAAGGTCCTGAGTTCAAGTCTCGGTCCGGCACATAGTTCCAATCTGTCAGGAAGTTTCAGGATTCATGGTGCAAATTCCCTCCAGCACTGCTACAGTCCATGCCACGACCTGTTGCGCCACTTCTGCGTGTTCGCGAGGGCCCTGCAGGATATTAGGCAGGTGTACCAGTTTCTTTGGCTCTTCAGTGTATGATAAGTATATTAACAGAGCGATGAATTGTCGTTTCACATGAAACTTGGAAAACTGCCATTGAAATGTGGCTTTTACTAAAAGAAGAATACGGCGAAGGCTGTTTATCACGTACGTCCTACCCCCGTTAAAGTAGTAAATGAGTTTTGCTGTTTGGGAAGCAAAATAACTGATGATGGTCGAAGTAAAGAGGATATAAAATGTAGACTGGCAATGGGAAGGAGAGCGTTTCTGAAGAAGAAAAATTTGTTAACATCTAGTATAGATTTAAGTGTCAGGAAGTCGCTTCTGAAAGTATTTGTATGGAGTGTACAAGCAGTCTAAGGCGCTGCAGTCATGGACTGTGCGGCTGGTCCCTGCGGAGGTTCGAGTTCTCCCTCGGACATGGGTGTGTGTGTTTGTCCTTAGGATAATTTAGGTTAAGTAGTGTGTAAGCTTAGGGACTGATGACCTTAGCAGTTAAGTCCCATAAGATTTCACACACATTTGAACATTTTTGGTTAAGGCGCTTCCAAGATCGCCGAGAAGACGTTGAAGATGACTCACTCCCGTGAGGCCCTTCAAAATCAAAAGCGGATGAACATATGAAAGAAGTAGATAATATTATACGATCTGACCGTCGGCTGAGTATTCAATCGATTGCTGAAATTATAAATTGACAAAGAATGAGTAAGGAAAATTTTACGTAACCAATTTAATATGATCGAACTACAAGAATTTCGTGAAAATGTTTGCCCTGACACTTTGAATACCGTTGAAAATAATCCTAACTTCTTGGGGGAGTGATTATAGGTGACGAATCTTCGTTTTCAAGTTATGATCCAGAAACTAAGGGTCGATCCATGCGTTGGAAGGGGCCAACTTCACCGAGAGCAAAAAAAGCTCAAGATTCAAAATGATTATGATTGTTTTTTCGATGTTCATGGAATTGTGTGTGTTTTCTGGGTTCCTGACGGTCAGACTATTAACCTGCATTACTACCTTGTGTTTCTTGGTCATGGCTTCTGCACCAACGCAGCACACCGGCTGATACCGCATTGTTTGTTAAGAGGTTTCCAAAAAAATGGTTCAAATGGCTTTGAGCACTATGGGACTTAACATCTGTGGTCATCAGTCCCCTAGAACTTAGAACTACTTAAACCTAACCAAACTAAGGACGTCACACACATCCATGCCCGAGGCAGGATTCGAACCTGCGACCGTAGCAGTCGCCCGGTTCCGGACTAAGCGCCTAGAACCAGCAGACCACCGCGGCCGGCAAGAGGTTTCCAGCGAAGTACAGCACCCCACCTTATTTGCCTGACCAAGCACCATTTGACTTTTATCTATTCCCCTGGGTCAAGATTTCAGTCCGTTGAAACAATGAAAGAAAAACGGCAGGCGTCATCAAGGAGCTAACAGAGGAAGATTTCCAGCACTGCGCTTCCATCACTGGAAATTTGCACGGAGCATTGAAGGGAAAGACACGAGCATATTGAAGGCAACAATAACTAAACATGCATGTTTTTTTAAATAAAACGTTAATTTATAGCCATTGTATATACTTGCCGCTTATGGTCATGGGCACAAAGAGCAGCTGCTTAAACTGACCTAAACGCTGTTTTTATGGGTTACAGGAGAGACTGCAAGATATTCCCCTTTACAGCTCGCACCATAGAAGGTCTATAAATCCTAGAAACGACGTCATCATCAACAAACACTGTTCGATATCTACTGCTGGATAAAGCTCATCCTCAGAGTCATCTAGCCTATCTCCATTAAGTAGCCACCACGATTTTTTTTTTTAGTTTCTTGGAATATAAAAAAAATACTTCGGTCCATCTGTCATTCTCCTTGCTGCATGTTCGACGACTTCCCGTCTTCTACAATACTTCCTCTAACGGTAATTCCCAACAACCATATCTACATTGCACACTCAAGCACTGATTTCCCAATTCATCTCTCACTGCCAAACGTCAAAACCGGTGTTATACACTTACTTGTTGTTTCAGACACACTGGAAGTTTATTTTTGACATTTTTTAGTTTGCCAAAAGGATCTGGCCATTTTTATAAAGATGTTTATTTCTTTTGCTGTCCATGCAAACGTTGTCTCCAACCACCGCAAAAACAAACACTCTTCAACTGATTACCTATACCTTTCTTTGGATGTGTTGATGGTATATTATTTTAGAATTATTACAATTTGCTTTCGGACCTAGAGTCTTTTACGAATAAGTTCTTCCATTCGTTGAAACGTATATCCAACAGAGGCAGACAGGACAAAACGAAGGCGATTCATATTTTTTTATGCGACCAACGATAATTTCAGTGAGTATACTGTGGGTTAAGGAAAGCAAGTTGGCATGTAAATAGCTTTTTTAAAGCTTGTGGGTCTAATATCGTGTAAAGCAGATCAGTTACAGCATTGTTCCGATTTTGGGAATTGCCCTCCTTTGTCGAATATTTGTAAATAATTCCTTTGTATTACATTGTTTCTATACCTGTCCCCTTCAATTGGAACAATTGATAATTTTATACACTGGAAAGCATTGCTTGGTGAATCAATAATAGAACATTTCTGAAAAATATTCTAAATCTAAGTAGTATTATTTTAATCGAGTCAACTGTGGGTTCTCTGCGAAAGATTGTATTCTGTATTAACTAAACGACATACATTTTACCTTATCCCACAAAACTTTATTATTTTCGTTGAATCTAGTTGTCGAATTACATGCCCATTTTCTAGCACGAAACTGACCCCAAAGGTAGCAACCATGCAAAGATAAACACTTGTCAGCTTATTAATGTATCGCTTGTCAACTTAAACTATAAAATTTGCCTCTGTTGACCGTTTTGACAATGTTACAGTTGTATTGCACAACCTTACGACATTCATTACGATAACATTTATTCTATGACTAAACACTATGTCATTTTTGGTCTAACTATGTTATGCAGTTTCCCTTTATAAGTAAACTTTCTAAAAGAATTAGTAACATTTTAAAGTCACAGGGCTTCCCTGGTTTTTCGATGCTCACCAGGCATTAGGTAGGTGTGTCTCCACAGGATAAACAACCTGTCATCATGGAAAGTGGGGCTTACAAGATAAGTATTGCTTCATAGGACAGACTGGGCGATCAGTCTATGCTAGGTTCAGAGAACACCACATAACATGATTAAAGAAGCGTAATCCAGAACCAAAGTCCTGCACATAGAGGGAAAGGGTGCAAAGCTCACTCAATTAGAAATATTAGAAGAAAAACAGATGTGTGTATCCCCAAATTTACTACTTAATGAGCAGTCACCAAACCAATTATTCACCCTTTTCAGATAAGTATCTGTAAGCCCATCTTCATACAGATGCTTGAGGGACCTCAGCTGTTCAGTATAAAAAGTCGAATCAAAACACTTTCAGCCAAATAAATTTCCAATTTCATTTGAGCAACCAGTTTCAGCGCTTCATTAAGCCATCTCCAGGTCCCCTGACCGACCTGTAATTAATGTTGAAACATGTACTAGGTATGAAATTTTGCTGCTTCCTTTCTTGAACAGGTAATCACACAAACAGTTTCATCTGTGCATGTAGCTCTATTCGAGTCTATGTTTAATCACAAAGCAAATCTTATCCTAATGAATGTTATGAGGCTGTACAAGACATACCTAATTTTGTTAAAATAGCCAACAGAGATAAACTGTAAAGTTTAAGTTGAGAAATGAAAGATTAAGTAGTTTTCATTTGTTAATCTTTGCATGGTGGACATCTTTGGAAACAGTTGTGTACTGGTAAATGGGTTTAAAGCCCGACACCTAGGTCGTAGAAAAATCATAAAGCTTTGCGAAACGGGGTGGGAGGTGGGGGGGGGGGGGAGGGTTTCGTTTAGTTAATGCACAATTCTGAGTTATTATTATGGATTTTATTTGAGGAGCATTGTTTCAGATCGTATTGGGTGCACAGATCATAAAGTCTCGCTTCCCAACAAAATGTAATATGTCAACAACATTCTGAACAGCAGGACCTAGCTATTTAGATTGTGTTCCAGAATAAGTCAGGACTTAAACCATTTCCCAACTCACAAAGGCGCAATTTTAATTTTTAAATTGCACTTAATACGTTTTGAACATTTTGAACCACTTCACTCAACAAAATGCGCTTTGGTCGAATCATGTTTTTATATAAAATGAACGGAAAACGTTAATTTCAATTTGTAATTTTTATTTTTATGTAACTGAGTCTGTGATGTTGTTTCACTTCATTTGCTTTGCCAGAAACATTTTTTTTCACCAAGTAAAATACTGAGATGCTTACACATTTAAATCTGCCTTCTTTGTGATCACCAGCCGGCTCAAAATTGCTTTAATGTGGATGTCAGTTGAAGTGCCTTAAACGAAATACGTCTCCTCATGTCTCTACTACAGACAGTAAAGCCCAATCAAAGCATAAAAACATGCACATATACAATCCTTCCCACATGTATACCGCATCAATGCACCGGCAGTATAAATTTCGCTGAAAACGATCAGTCGCAAAATACGTCAGGTGTCATTACTTAATGAGCTACTTTCTACCACTGTGTTTTAATTTTTGCAGCTCTAATTATTATTCTGCTTCCTTTAGATCGCTCTCGTAGGGTAAATAGCCCACTACGCTGATGCAAAATGCACAGTCATGTAATTAACACCACACTGGAAGCTGTAAGATGAAAATAGGGGGAACAGTCCACAAACGAGCGAATTGATAACGCAGGCCGGCAAACAAGTGTTGAACGCTTCGAACCGTCGGCTGTGGTGGACATAGTACGATTTGATCCGATTCATGTTTTTCAGCACTAAATTACCACTGGAAAGAATACTTAATGACCCCATCTGATTGAACAGCGTTAAAGAGCATACCACAATTGGCGTGAAATCCCATAAAACTATATTTTGATTTCGGATGCATTTAATGCGCTTCAAAACGATGGTTCTCATTTGGAGTGAACGTAAGTGAAGTCGGCATCGGCTAACTTATGACGTTACTGGACTACTTGTTAATACGTGGTAAACGTGCTAATTCCACGAGAAGTGTGTGTGTATGTGTGTGTGTGTGTGTGTGTGTGTGTGTGTGTGTGTGGAGGGGGAGAGGAGAAGGGGGGGAGAGGAGAAGGGGGGGGGGGGGTGAGATTGTAGAGGCAGACTAAACATGTAGACAATAAGTAAATTCAAATGGACGTGGATTACAGTATTTTTTTCAGAGAGGCTTGCACTAGGTATACTAACGTGGAGAGCGGCATCAAGCCAGTCTTCGAACTGAAGATGACATCAACAATTGCCTTTAATGTCAACTGGTCTGATGAAGTTTAAGCAGATGTGTTTTGGAAGATAAAGTTCTTTGGACTGTTTACGATGCTGCCCAAACTCAACATTCGACTAGGTGAATGCCACCCTCAGTCAGCTTAGGACTGAAGCGAGACAAGTCTTCGTCTACCCAGTTTGGCAATTATGTAGCCTTTCAAACGGAATTACAGAACTCGTATCACTGAAAATTTCCCAAAGACATGTAACAGATCTGAAAGACACTTAGAGGCAGACATACACTGAGGTGACAAAACTCATGGGATATCTCTTAGTATTGTGTCGGGCCTAATTTTGCTTGGCGTAGTGCAGCAGTTCGATGTGGCATGAACTCCACAAGACGTTGGAAGTCCCTGTAGGAATACTGAGCCATGCTGTCTCTATAGTCGTCCATAATTACGGCACTGTTTGCGGTGCAGGAGTTTGTGCACGAACTGACCTCTCGATTATATTCCATAAGTGTTCGATGGAATAAATGTTGGCCGATCCGGGTAGGCATATCATTCGCTCGAATAGTCTAGAATGTTCTTCGAACCAAACAACGAACTGTTGTTGGTCGCTGACATGGCACGCTGTCATCCATAAAAAGTCCATCTTTGTTGAGGAACATGATGTCCATGAATAGCTGCAAATGGCCTCGAAGTCGCAGATCATTACCACTTCCAGTGATTGGTTCATGTCAAGACAGCGCATACCATTGTGGAGCCGCCACCTGCTTGCACAGTACCTTGTTGACAACTTGTGCCCATGGCTTCGTGGGGTCTCACCACCATCCCCTGAAATTGGATCTCATCAGGCCACGCCAAGCTTTTCCAGTCGTCTAGGTTCCAACTGTTATGGTCATGAGCCCAGGAGACGTGCTGCAGGCAATGTCGTGCTGTTAGCAAAGGCATTCGCGCCTCTCCTCTGCTACCATAACCCATTAACGTCAGATTCCGCCGCACTAGATGATACGTTAGTCGTACGTGTCTCGTTTGTTTCTGGTCTTTGTTTCTGCTGTTATTTCACGCATTGTTAGTTTCTGTTGGCACTCACAACTCTACGTAGACGCCGCAGCTGTCGGTCGTTAAGTGAAGGCAGTCGGTTACTGCGTGGTGAGAGGTAATGCGTGGAAACTGGAATTCTCGGCATACTCTTGACACTGCGGATCTCGGAATATTGAATTTGTAAGTAGGCTGTTTAGGTTTTTTTTATTGGTAACGGCGCCGCCACGTAGCGCTCTGTATGAAAATCACTGCCTATGCCGTGTGCAGTCTGTGGCTGGTTGGCATTGTTGTAATACTCGCCATTGTAGTGTTGGGCAGCGGCAGCTGGATGCTAACAGCGCGTAGCGTTGCGCAGTTGGAGGTGAGCCGCCAGCAGTGGTGGACGTGGGGAGAGAGATGGCGGAGTTTTGAAATTTGTAAGAATTGGTGTCATGAACTGCTATATATATTATGACTAGTGAGGTAAATACATTGTTTGTTATCTATTAAAATCTTTCATTTGCTAACTATGCCTATCTGTAGTTAGTGCCTTCAGTAGTTTGAATCTTTTATTTAGCTGGCAGTAGTGGCGCTCGCTGTATTGCAGTAGCTTGAGTAACGAAGATTTTTGTGAGGTAAGTGATTTGTGAAACGTATAGGTTAATGCTAGTCAGGGCCATTCTTTCGAAGGAATTTTTGGAAGTCAGATTGCGTTGCGCTAAAGATATTGTGTGTCAGTTTAGGCACAGTCGTGTATAATTGTCCAAAGAGGACGTTTCACATAGACCAGTCTTGTATAATTGTTCTAAGGGGACGTTTCAAATTCTCTAACGATTTCCGGAATTAAATGTTCCCTGCCCTAGCTCCAACTACCGTTCTGCGCTCAAAGTCTGTTAATTCCCGTCGGGCGCCCATAGTCACGTCGAAAATATTTCCACATGACTCGTCAGAGTACAAATGAGAGCTCCGCCAATGCACTGCCCTTTTACACCTTGTGCACGCGATGCTATCGCCATCTGTATATGTGCACGTCGATATCCCATCACTGTCGTCACCCCAGAGTCAGCGTAAGGTTTGACTATAGACCTCACATATATGCATGCTACTGTTGGCAACACTACACGAAATAAACACAGTCACACGGTGGAAAGCCGCGTTTGAAGTTTTTATGGTATGCTAACAACAGTCGATAGTAGTGTAGTTAAAATAAAAGCTAGGACAAGTGTAGAACAACACGAACACTCATTGCAAGTAATGAAAAATATATACTGAGAAAGAAAGTGCCAGAACAAGATTTGTTAGAAACCTGTAAGTGCAATGGGACAATACTGTATACGTTTCTCAGGAGTCAATAAATAAAAGTGAAACGTTTTCATCAAAGCTTGAACTGTATTTGTTGAAATATTGTTATTATGAACTGAGGATAACAGATCAACAACATTAAAGAATACATATGTAGGCCATATATTTTCAGCTGCTACCTAGCTCTTTGAGAAATTTCCGCCAATCTAGGAATACATCCTATGAAATTTAAAATGAAATAGCAAATTAGGTACAGGACATAACGTGGATTAATAGAATCTAATAAGTAAACATAATTTCTGGCTGTCAAAACTCGTTGTGGTAGCATACAGCAAGGTACTCGAATTGTAACCTTTGAACGTAGGAGTGTGTATTAACCCTGTGGTTCATGACTTTCACTGCAGTAGACAGCCTTTAATGCTCATTTCTCTGGCGTGTTCAGTTAGACATGAGACTGCAAATGCAAGCAGGTCACTGCACTTCTAGCGAGTGCTCACTGCAGTGGACTGTAAGGCTTAAGGACTGACAGAAAAGGCCGAAAAAGCGCCTATTAACAGTTGTCCACTCTAGTGGGCTCTATGCGCCACAGGTTGAGGTTGCAGCGGTTTCTACTGATCATTCGTCAAAACGTATAATCAGACAAAAAATGAAGTTGGCTCCTACTTTTACGCTACATAATAACTTTTTTATGTTTAAATTGTTACTCTGTATGCCAAACACCCATTCTCTGCAGATCATCTTTAAATACTCTACTGGCCATTAAAATTTCTACATCAGGAAGATGACGTCCTACAAACGCGAAATTTAACCGACAGGAAGAAGGTGCTGTGTTGTGCAAATGATTAGCTTTCAGAGCATTCACACAAGGTTGGCGCCGGTGGCGACACCTGCAACGTGCTGACATGAGGCAAGTTTCCAACTGATTTCTCATACACAAACAGCAGTTGACCGGCGTTGCCTGGCGAAACGTTGTTGTGATGCCTCGTGTAAGGAGGAGAAATGCGTACCATCACGTTTACGACGTTGATAAAGGTCGGATTATAGCCTATCGCGATTGCTGTTTATCGTATCGCGACATTGCTGCTCGCGTTGGTCGAGATCCAATGACTGTTAGGAGAATATGGAATCGGTGGGTTCAGGAGGGTAATACGGAACGCCATGCTGGAGCCCAACGGCCTCGTATCACTAGCAGTCTAGATGAAAGGTATCTTATCCGCATGGTTGTAACGGATCGTGCAGCCACCTCTCGATCCCTGAGTCAATAGATGGGGACGTTTCCAAAACAACAACCATCTGCACGAACAGTTCGACGATGTTTGCAGCAGCACGGACTATCAGCTCGGAGACCATGGCTGCGGTTACACTTGACGCTGCAACACAGACAGGAGTGCCTGCGATGGTGTACTCAACGACGAACCTGGGTGCACGAATGACAAAACGTCATTTTTTCGGATGAATCCAGGTTCTGTTTACAGCATCATGATGGTCGCATCCGTGTTTGGCGACATCGCGGTGAACGCACATTGGAAGCGTGTATTCGTCATCGCCATACTGGCGTATCACCCGACGTGATGGTATGGGGTGCCATTGGTTACACGTCTCGGTCACCTCTTGTTCGCATTGACGGCACTTTGAACAGTGGACGTTACATTTCAGATGTGTTACTACCCGTTGCTCTACCCTTCATTCGATCCCTGCGAAACCCTACATTTCAGCTGGATATTCGTGTACGGGCATTTCCGGGTACAGAAAATGTTCGACTGCT
This sequence comes from Schistocerca gregaria, assembly GCF_023897955.1. Lineage (NCBI taxonomy): Eukaryota > Metazoa > Arthropoda > Insecta > Orthoptera > Acrididae > Schistocerca > Schistocerca gregaria. The sequence goes on from NC_064923.1 coordinate 716,504,294, forward strand.
GCCCTGGCCAGCACATTCTCCAGATCTCTCACCAACTGAAAACGTCTGGTCAGTGGTGGCCAGTCACTACTCTTGACGAACTGTGGTATCGTGTTGAAGCTGCACGAGCAGCTGTACTTATACACGCCATCCAAGCTCTGTGTGACTCAATTCCTAGGCGTATCAAGGCCGTTACACGGCCAGAGGTGGTTGTTCTGGGTACTGATTTCTCAGGATCTATTCACCTAAATTGCGTGAAAATGTAATCACATGTCAGTTCTAGTATAATATACTCGACCAATGACTACCCGTTTATCATCTGCATTTGTTCTTGGTGTAGCAAGTTTAATGGCCAGTAGTGTACCTGAAACGATATTGAGAACACAATAAAAAATTCGGACGCATTACTTTTCTGCACGTCTAATATTTCACTGAGGTGACCAAAGTCATGGGATAGTAGCATGAACATACACAAACGGCAGCAGTATCGCTTACAGGGTGTATAAACGGGCAGTGCATTCGCGGTGCTGTCGTTCATACTCAGCTGATTCATGTGAAAATGATTCCAAAGCGGAACAACAGCAGAAATCAATGTGGGACGTACGACGAACGTATCCGTTAGGACAGTTGTAAGTAAGCTAGTTAGGTTTTTTTGTTGGTAACGCTACGTAGCGCGCTCTGTATGAAAATCACTGACTGTGCTGTGTGCAGTCTGTGGCTGGCTGGACTGATTGTTGGAACATTCGCTTGTGTAGTATTGGGCAGTTGGATGTGAACAGCACGTAGCGTTGGGCAGTTGGAGGTGAGCCGCCAACATTGCTGGATGTGGAGAGAGAGATGCCAGAGTTTTCTGTCCGCCAGAAAAAGGAAATTTGTAAAGATGGATGTCATGAATCAATAGATATATATATGATAAGTTTTGAACATTAATAACGTAAATACAGTCTTTGTTCTCTATCAAAATCTTTCATTTGCTAACTATGCCTATCAGTAGTTAGTGCCTTCAGTAGGTAAAATCCTTTATTTAGCTGGCAGTATTGGCGCTCGCTGTATTGCAATAGTTCGAGTAACGAAGATTTTTGTGAGGTAAGTGATTCATGAAAGGTGTAGGTTATTGTTAGTCAGGGCCATTCTTTTGTAGTGATTATTGAAAGTCAGATTGCGTTCCGCTAAAAATATTGTGTGTCAGTTTAGTGATGATCAGAATAAGTAAAGAGAGAACTGTCTGAGTACGTTCAGTTTTACTCAGCTGTCTCTGTATCAAACAACGAAGAAGTTTACCAGCACAGTAATTCATAATTTTTCTAAGGGGATGTTTCACAGTGAAGCGAAATTTGGGCTTAACGGGCTATGACGATGCGAGTGCCTTTGCTAACAGCACGACATCGCCAGCAGCGCCTCTCCTGGGCTCGTGGTCATATCGGTTGGACCTTAGATACTAGAAAACTGAAGCCTGATCAGATGAATTCCGATTCCAGTTGGTAAGAGCAGGGTTCGAGATTGGCGCAGATCACACGAAACCAAGTACGCAAGTTGTCAACAAGGTTCTGTGCAAGCTGGTGTTGGCACCACACTGGTGCGGGCTATGTTTACACGGAATAGCCAGGGTCATCTGGCCCACCGAACAGATATTTCATCATTTGCAGTCATTCGTGGATTTAATGCCCCCAAACGACGATGGCATTTTTACAGATGACAATGCACCAGTCATCATTGTTACCGACTGGTTTGAAGAACATTCTGGGAAATTCGGACGAATTGTTTGGCCAACCAGATCGCCCCGACACGAATCTCCTAGAACATTTATGGGACATAGACTATAGGTCAGCTCGTGCGCAAAATCTTGCAACGGCGACACTTTCTGAATTATTGACGGCTATAGAGGCAGCATGGCTCAATATTTCTGCAGGGGACTTTCAGCGACTTGTTGAGTCCAAGCCACGGCAGGTTGCTGCACTACATTGGGCAAAGGGAGTACCGACGCGATATTAGGAGGTGTCCTATTACTTTCGTCACGTCTGTGTATGTTTACTGTGCGACGGCGCGGAATTGTACCGAACGGTCGGCGAAAATCTGAAAGCGTAGTTTTCTTTTACTATAGAGTTTAGGGTTAGTTACTAACGAGCCACAACTAGTCGCGTGACAGAAGTGGGTGGGAGTAACGACGAGTCGTTTCGACTCGCACCTGCTAACTTCGGCGGTATCACTCGTCCTCCTGTACTTTAGCTCTGAAGATAGCCTAATACTGCCGAAACTGTTAATTACGCTTAAATTTTAGAAAAGGAAAAAGACGATCCCTACTTTTATTCATAACGTAGGAATATGAAGTGGAATGACCACAAACGCTCGGTTGTGAACAAACTGTCGTTTGTCTGCAAATGATACTGCTCATAAATACGTTACGCGGTTCATACTTGAATGCTGTTGAATGATTTGGTACTCACACATACGCGACTAACAGGAGACAGCAAGTGTATACAGCAAGAGACATTGCGCGAATAGTCGCATAGAATGCTCCAGGGGAGGTTAATTATGCTAATGAGAGAGAGAACCGATGGACGGTAGATCTTAGAGGTTCAAAACGACGTAGAAGAAAGGGGGATGCAGGAAACAGCTGTTGACGTAGATTTCCAGGACAGACTTATGCCCAGGACATAAACATCATGGACGGAAGAGCGGATAAGTTTGCAAAATACGTGATTGAAAGAATAGTTGACGGGCGTAAAAATCAGAAAAAAATCTGCTGATCTGAATTAACGTGATTCTCGGATCACGAAAACGAAAGGTAAAAGAAGAATAGAAGAAGGAAGAGGAGGAAGGTGAAGAGTTTCATGTTAAGGTTGTTATTCTCGACACATTACTTATTTTGGTCTTATTTGTTCAAAAAATGGTGCAAATGGCTCTGAGCACTATGGGACTTAACATCTGAGGTCATCAGTCCCCTCGAACTGACAACTACTTAAACCTAACTAACCTAAGGACATCACACACATCCATGCCCGAGGCAGTATTCGAACCTGCGACCTTAGCGGTCGCGCGGTTCCAGACTGAAGCGCCTAGAACCGCTCGGCCACCGCGGCCGGCCCTTATTTGTTGTTTCAGTATGTTTCGACGGAATCACATGTAGAAGGGAGGAAGGAAGGCAGAAAAATTAATTAAACGTTTTCGTTTCAAATTAACCATGCCAGCTTTTGCCTGGAGCGATTTAGGGAAAGCCGGTCGGAGTGGTCGAGCGGTTCTAGGCGCTTCAGTCTGGAACCGCGCGGCCGCTACATCCTGCCTCGGGCATGGATGTGTGTGATGTTATTAGGTTAGTTAGGTTTAAGTAGTTTTAAGTTCTAGGCGACTGATGACCTCCGATGTTAAGTCCCATAGTGCTCAGAGCCATTTGAACCATTTTTGATTTAGGGAAATCACGGAATACCTAACTCTGCTCAGCCGGACGGGGATTTCAACCGTCCTCCTTCCGAATGCAACTCCACTGTTCACGTGTAGAGGATTTTCCAAGGAACTCAAGTGGAAGAGAACGGACGACAGTAAAGAACTAGCGAAAGTAATGCGAGTATAAAGCATAGTAGAAGGAGGTATAATTATCGGGAGGAAAAGTTTCACCCTGAAGAATTGGTGTCCCTGAAAAGAAAGTAGGAAAGGCTAAAAGTCCGTGTCACCTAGTGGGACACGGAGACGGCGACTCAAAACCACGAGCTGCAGCGCGTCACGCGATACACTGATGGCGCCACTCTGCCTTCGTTTACAGCGGCGGACTCTCACAAAATATTGGAACAGCGGAACAGCACACTGAGGTACAGTTCTCCTGAGAATGGCGTAGCTTGAATGGAAACACTCTTAACTTTACCAACAATTAAGTATGGATAAAGCGATTCTATTTTAAGAGCGCTCCGAAAATGTTGTTGCTTCCTGTGGAAGGCTAGCTGTCTCTCAGCCGTTTGCTGCTTATATTATAGTTAAGGATTTAGTTATGTTAGAACATCAAAACATTTTGCACTGATCGCATGAAGAGTGACCTAAAATTTTGATGCAGAGTAATGGAAAGGTATGTACGTAATATGCAGGTTTTAGTGGCCATTAACAATGAAAATAAGGACGATAAGGACGCTTCATTTTCGTCTTCTGTTTCTTCTCACTGCTAGGATTTTCCTCCAGAGTCTTGTAGACTAACAGGTAACTCAAGACTCGTATGTACCACTGTCGCTTGCAAAAGCGCAAGTAAAAAAGGAGGAGCGTTTTTCCCACTTTGCAAGGCCATAGCACTTGTTGTAGGTAAAATTCATAGGAGAAAAGGTTAAAAAAAGTTGTTCGGCAAGTGTAAAACAAAAAGCTTTCTGTGATCTGCGAGAAACCTGCGAGCTCGTCTCCACACTATCGGAATTTGTGATGGAATAGCGCTTGTGGTAAAATGCACAATATCTGATGAAAAGTGTCCGAAAAACCTGTGTAGTGTGCAATTAACTACTATCTTTCACGATAGGTGGACAGTAGCGAAGCAGTAACCACAGAATGGGTTGATCAGAAGAGGTCAAATACTTCGAACGTTGGCAAGTCACTGGATGTCACCTGAGTAACTACACTACTGGCCATTAAAATTGCTACACCACGAAGATGACGTGCTAGAGATGCGAAATTTAACCGACAGGAAAAAAATACTGTGATATGCATACGATTAGCTTTTCAGTGCATTCACACAAGTTTGGCGCCGGAGGCGACACCTACAACATGCTGACACGAGAGATGTTTTACAACCGATTTCTCATACACAAACAACAGTTGACCGACGTTGCCTGGTGAAACGTTGTTGTGATGCCGCGTGTAAGGAGGAGAAATGCTTACCATCACGTTTCCGACTTTGATAAAGGTCGGTTTGTAGCCTATCGTGATTGCGGTTTATCGTATAGCGACATTGCTCCTCGCGTTGGTCGAGATCCAATGACTGTTAGCAGAATATGGAATCGGTGGGATCAGGAGGGTAATACGGAACTATCAGCTCGGAAACCATGGCTGTGGTTACCCTTGATGCTGGATCACAGATAGGAGCGCCTGCGGTGGTGTATTCAACGACGATCCTGGGTGCACGAATGGCAAAACATCATTTTTTTTTCGGATGAATCCACGTTTTGTTTGCAGCACCATGATGATCGCATCCGTGTTTGACAACATCGCGGTGAACGCACATTGGAAGCGTGTATTCGTCATCGCCATACTGGCGTATCACCCGGCGTGATGGTATGGGGTGCCATTAGTTGCACGTCTCGGTCACCTCTTGTTCGCATTGATACGGCACGTGAACAGTGGACGTTACATTTCAGATGTGTTACGACCCGTGACTCTACCCTTCATTTGATCCCTGCGAAACCCGACATTACAGCAGGATAATGCAAGACCGCATATCGCAGGTCCTGTACGGGCCTTTCTGGATACAGAAAATGTTCGACTGCTGCCCTGGCCAGCACATTCTCCAGATGTCATACCAATTGAAAACGTCTGCTCAATGGTGGCCGAGCAAGTGGCGCTTCACAATACGCCAGTCACTACTCTTGATGAAATATGGTATCGTGTTGAAGCTGCATGGGCATCTGTACGTGTACACGCCAACCAAGCTCTGTTTGACTCAATGCCCAGGCGTATCAAGGTCGTTATTACGGCCAGAGGTGGTTTTTCTGCGTATTCATTTCTCAGGATCTATGCACCCAAATTGCGTGAAAATGTAATCACATGTCAGTTCTAGTATAATATATTTGTCCAATTAATACCCGTTTATCATCTGCATTTCTTCTTGGTGTAGTAATTTTAATGTCCAGGAGTGTAACAATATGCGTGTTCTAGCCGAAGAATGTAACGCTTACGGATGTATGGATAATCAGAGAGATCTCGAATAACGGATAGAATAGACGTAGCGGAGTCGATGTCATAAATGTTTAGCTGAACATTCTTAAGAACGTCTGCAATTACTGTTACTGAGGCACTGTATTCTGCAAGTGTTCTCATGATGCCGTCTCTCTGGTGTCTCGCTGTAAAGGACAAACTGCACTGAACTGCTCAAATAAGAGTACACTTCTGCTGACTCGCTCGTTCCAGGAACAGAGAGCAATCTGTGACGTAACGTTACGTAAGCACCCTGCTGGCCGCTAAAACTGCAGCAGCACGCTGCTAACGTCAAAATGGCAGGAGAAACGCCACTACTTTCTGTACACAAGGATATACGTGGTGCTCCCGTAACAGCGTGCAAAAATTTAACACGACGTAGAGGACGCTCCACTGAACAATTTGAGATCTGGAATCTTGGGTCGGAGAAGCCAGCTGATGGCGATAATAGGAATAAAATCACAATAATGTACTCCGTCTCAGGTCACGAGTGGCCTACCGGGACCATCCGACCGCCGTGTCATCCTCAGAGGAGGATACGGATAGGAGGGGCGTAGGGTCAGCACACCGCACTCCCGGTCGTAAGATGGTATTCTTGACCGGAGCCGCTACTATTCGGTCGAGTAGCTCCTCAGTTAGGATCACGAGGCTGAGTGCACCCCGAAAAATGGCAACAGCGCAACAGGGCTTAACTTCAGTGATCTCACGGGAACCTGTGGATCCACTGTGGCAAGGCCCTTGCCTTAAAATCACAATAATGTATACTTTTTTATTGACTTTAGTTGCAGTTAACTCCAAAAACTATCACTGACACAGTTGAACGTACCATTTGTACTGTATCTTAGAAAACGTGCTGAAATTGACGGCCCTCAACCTCAATGCAAGCATGACATCGGCGAGCAAGAACCTGACGCACCATGAGCAATATACCTGGTGTGATCCTCATGTTGTCAGGTCCGTCGTTTCTTCTTTCCAGTGAACCGGTCTCCAGCATTCGTCGATCGAGAGAAATAAACACTCGTCGTGACGGACGACGCTCGTCAGGAAATCGTTTTCCGTACAGCATTTTTAGCAGCGAGAGCACTGCAACGTACTTCCCCATACCCAAGGTGTATGTCAGCGAATTCTGCGAAACTCTACAGATACTGCTCCATCGTGCTGTACTTTACGTCTCCGAATAGCACTAAGTAATAAATGGGTTTGTCGTTGATTGATAGCACGTTCTGTCATGGGACAATGTAAATACGATAATACAGTGCCGCCTTATGGACAAGTAAAGTGAACAAAGCCTACATCATGACTTCCTAGAAATCAGGCCCGCCTTCCTTGTTTCCTAGCAGGAAATAAAGAGCGTACATGTACACAAACAGCATAGTACGGTAATCGTCTGCACGTTAGTTGAAAATAAGCTGGAAAACAATAATGTTATATTAAGCAGCAGACTAGTTTACTTCCATATCTCCTTATGCTGGCTTCTACAACCCCAGGTTCCCTTCCTCAAATTGTTCAGTGAAGTATGCTCAATGTCCTGTTACAGCTTTGCGCACTCTTACGGAGGCACCCGGTATATCACAAGCTGCAATACAGTCGTGGATTAAAACAGCGTTCCAGGAAGTGCAGAATAAATATCTTTTGTATCCGTAAATGATTTAAAAAGTTTTGGTCCTGAGACTACCAGTTTCGGTGAGCGATGACCATCTTCAGATCTGCTTTGCAACATGTCCTAATGTAGTGAAGCCATAATGGCATCTGTGGCATCTTGTCTATTTTGTGACGATGCCGCTATGGCTCCTTTATATTGGGATATGTTGTAAAATAGATGTGGAGATGGTCATCGCTCAGCGAAACGGGTAGTCTCAGGACCAACAGTTTTGTCATCATTGACGTAAATAAAAGAAATGTGTTCTAAGGATGTATTTGTTGTGTCACCACCAGACACCACACTTTCTAGATGGTAGCCCTTAAATCGGCCCCGGTCCGGTAGTATACGTCGCAACTGCGTGTCACCACTATCAGTCATTGCAGACCGAGCGCCGCCACACGGAAGGTCTAGAGAGACTTCCTAGCACTCGCCCAGTTGTATAGCCGACTTTGCTAGCGATGGTTCACTGACAAAATACGCTCTCATTTGCCGAGACGATAGTTAGCATAGCCTTCAGCTACATTATTTGCTACGACCTAGCAAGGCGCCATTATCAGTTATTATTGATATTGAATCATGTACCGTCAAGACCGACGTTCGTCATTAATGGATTAAAGTTAAGTATTCCACGAGCTACGTCCGATTTTCTAAATTCTAATTTCCTTGTCCTGTTCCAGACCTCACGCCCGCCTGCGTGACCTAAAACGCGTGCCTTTCGGCTTCCTCCTGTAACACGGTGTTGGCTCTCCTGCCAACTACAACAGTATTTATATATACCATCTGATAGAAAGTATCCGGACATCCCTACGTAGTACGGTATTGACCACTAGATGTCATGTGAGGCGTACACGCCATAATAAAAGGAAAAGGAGGTTATTGTGTTGTCAGTATTGAAGAAGTAACAGCAGAGTGGGTTCGTCAGGAGAACTCAGTGACGTCGAACGTGGTCTAGTAATTGGTCCTCACCTGAATAATAAATACACTCGTGTCCAAAGCTAAAGCGACAAACCGAAATTTTGCAAGGTTTCGTTTATTTTGCCACAAAACGGTATAATCAGTTGATATAAAGTAGAAATAATATAAAAAATACAGAACGAAAACAACTGCAGCATGCATAACGGTAGACAAAAATGTTCTACGCTTTTTGCAACTTAACGGATTTACACACACATTCCAACAACTGGTTAATGCACTCAGTATGTGGTGTGACAACCTCTGGCAGCAATACAGGTCTGACAAACAACGGTGCATGCTGTGAATAATGCCATCAATCTCATGTTGAGGCAATGAGGCCTGTTCGTCCTGCAGCGCTGCTCGCAAGTCTTGGACAGTGCTTGATGGACGCCGACGTAATGCAACTCGTGACCCTTGTGTATCTCAGACGAGCTCTACGGGATTCAAATCGAGAGAGCGAGCAGGTCACGCCATGCGTGCGGTATCTTCCTTTTCTAGGAAAACATCAGCCACCCGTACTCTATGATGTCGAGCATTATCGTCGAGCAATTCCGAGTCTGGGCTCGCAGCAACAGCACATCCTGTCCAAAGATCTTGACACGGTAACTGATAGAGATTAAAGCATGTCGACCTAAACGTACAATTTCATGAAGATGTGTTCGAGTGGTCAACATAATCCTTGCCCACACCGTTAGGGATCATCCTCGATATGAGTGTCTTTTCACAATGGTTCGATACCGGAATCGTGTTCCACGTTCCTCCCAGATACGAATCCGTCGAGACTCACTCTCCAGACCAAATCGGGACTCATCTTTGAAAAGACGATTGGCCCACTGTTCGACCGTCTAGATGGCATGTTGACGGCTCCTGTCTAGACTTTCCCTTCTGTGAAGATGCGTCAGAAGTACACATGCGGCTGATCTTTTTTTTTTTTTTTTCACTTGCCGCCCTGATTTTACGACCCACCACCTAAATTGCTTAAGGTGGGTCTTTATTGACCACTTAGCCGCTGCGATCGGTATATGGGCGCTGATATGGCTGAAGCTCCACACCAGTTCCGGCATCCGATCGCACCGTTGCCCGTGTTCCGCCACGTGGAGGTGGGTCGTAGTTGATCGTGTTTTGTGTGTGTCTCTTTTACTTGGTTCTCTTTGTTTGCTGTTTGCCTTTCTTTTGTTTTCTTTGTGGCAGCTTTCCCAAACCGTTTAACAAAAATTTACATGATGTTTAAATTTTGAAAAAGACGTGCAAAAATATAGATTAGAATGAAGAAGAGGAAAGTAGATAGGAAAGGAAGACGTTTATAGTCCCTACACCTTGGGGAACTGAGTATGAAAGCCTTGGAATTAGTCGTCAAGCCATTGATCCTCAGTCTCCAATCATTTGCTTACCTTTAACTACAAAGATCTATGGTTCAAATGGCTCTGAGCACTATGGGACTTAACTTCTGAGGTCATGAGCCCCCTAGAACTGAGAACTACGTAAACCTAACTAACGTAAGGACATCACACACGTCTATGCCCAAGGCAGCATTCGAACCTGCGGCCGTAGCGGTCGCGCGGTTCCAGACTGAAACGAAGAAGATTTATGCTAATCTATAATTTCTATGTTAAAGAAACTTCCTGGTAGATTAAAACTGTGTGCCGGAACGAGACTCGAACTCAGGACCTTTGCCTTTCGCGGGCAAGTGCTCTACCAACTGAGCTACCCAAGCACGACTCACGCCCCGTCCTCACAGCTTTACTTCTGCCAGGACCTCGTCTCCTACTTTCCAAACTTTACAGAAGCTCTCCTGCGAACCTGCAGAACTAGCACTCCTGAAAGAAAGGATATTGCGGAGACATGGCTTAGCCACAGCCTGGGGGATGTTTCCAGAATGAGATTTTCACTTTGCAGCGGAGTGTGCGCTGATATAAAACTTCCTTGCCTTTCGCGAAAGGCAAAGGTCCCCAGTTCGGTTCTTCGTCCGGCACACAGTTTTAATCTGCCAAGAAGTTTCATATCAGCGCACACTCTGCTGCAGAGTCAAAATCTCACTCTATAATTTCTATGTTAGTTACCAAAGCTGGTACTAAGGTAATTACGCTATTAACAGGTTTACAGTGCCGTGTTTGCCTGTGGCAATTGCGACGGTGCGCCAACACTGTTTACATCCATTCATGTTGAGCTTAACTTATGTGTAATCTATTGTGATATCTGTACACTATGTTTAGACAAATGCATTTCTGTCGGTCTTCTTTCTGTCTCGGTTTTCATTCTCCACACTATGGCGTCTGTGTAGGTGCTGCATCTAGGTTTGTCGTCTGTACGGTCTCTCGCGCCTGTACTATTTATGGCTTTCATCTGAGATTTTTTCTGTCACTACGTTTAGTTCGTCTCATATTTCTGGTGTTCTGATTGAATCGTATATGTGTCGTTCAGTTTGTAAGTGTTGTATTCCTGGTGTGTTCCTGTGTTGCTTGACAATATAGGCCACTCAGGAAAATCGTTCTGTACACCGTTTGTCTCGCTACAGCACAAGTGGACGCTGCGAGGTCAGATGCCAGATGCCGTGCAGTACTGAGGCGGTACCGTCGTGCCCTTACAGCCTAATAAAGGGCCTCTCTTTCTGATGCTACACGTGGTCGGCCCCGCCGTGGTCTTCGGGATAGTTTCGATCTCTGTATAAACTGTCACCACATATGAAATACAGAGAACGATTCACATTAAGCCATCGGGCCACATCAGTTTGCGACTGTCCTGCTTTCTTTCTATCTTTCTCTGGCCCTCCACCGCAGAGAGCCTGGTGGGCGTCTTCTATGTGCCATACTGCACCGTCTGTGACTGTGTACACAGGGATTATGGATGTACTACCCAGTAAACACTGTCCCGTTTGATAGGTGCCTTGGCGCCGTCGTTAGTGTGGATGTCCGTTTACCAGACCGCCATCTTCCGTAAAGAACACGATCGTACAGACATCTGTTGCTAGTTTGTCTGATTATATCGTGAATTAGACGCACGACGGGGAAATAGCGGTTTGTTGCTTTAACTTTGGACACCATTGTATATTAGGGCCATGTCAACCATTCTAAAGATACGCAAGTGCACTGTTGGTGATATGAGTGCGAAGTGGAGTGGCGAAGGGACAACAACAGCCAAATCAAGGCAGACCCCATGTACTGATGGACAAGGACCATTGAGCATTGAGGAGAATCGTCGTAAAAAATTGCATGAAATCAGTGGGCTGAATCACTCGTGGGTTCCAAAGTGCTACCAGTGGTTCAGTTAGAATAATCAGTGTGCGTTGGGAGTTATGAAGAATATTGGACAGTGGTCGAGCAGCTCCTCGTGAGTCACACGTTTCTGTAGTCAAAGTTAGACGACGCTTGAGGTGTGTAAAAAGTGACCCCACTGGACTGTGGACGACCCGTAAAGTGTGGCTTGTACTGATGAATCACGTTATACCTTGTGGCAATCCGATGGAAGAGTTTGGGTTTGGTGAGCGGCGTAACGTGTAGTTCCAACAGTGAAGTGCAGAGGAGGTGTTTCTCGCGGTTAAGTTGTTGTTGCCTTTTTACACCATTTTGTACCTCTTAAAGTAGAGGAACAGTTCAGAGAAGATGGCTGTTGAAGAATTACAAGGCGCCTTGTCATATTTGAGGCAATGGTACGTTTCTAAAACGAACTGGCCCACCCAGAGTCCCGACTTCAACCGAATGGAACACCTTTGGGATTCAGAACGTCGACTTCACTCCTCGTGCCAGCGCCCGAAGTCGCTACCTTCTCTTGTTTCGGCTCTGGAGGAGTAATGGGCTGCCAACCTTCCTCAAGCACTCAGACTCTTCACTAAAAGCGTCTCATGCAGAATTCAATCTGTCCTAAATGCGGGGTTTGCACACAAGCGCAAAATTATAGAGCACTAACATCGGTTTGCTGCAGGCTTTTTAAAATATTCTTGAGACACCGTGCAAAGCGAGCAGGACAGGACAGGTAGTTCAAGTTGTGGGAAGGGACCAAAATAAGTGGCTGTCAGCTACACTCCAACATACAACCTTTTATTTGATCAAACATTACTAGAGCCAAGAATTAAAAAAAAAACCTTAGTTTCGGAACTTAATTAGCGGCTGAATGCGCCATACAATCTCATGCCTTAAGCGTAAGACCACTTTAATTTAAAAACGTCTGAAAGTCAATAACTTAAAGCTCGACCAAAATCAGAAATTTAAAAGGCAAAGCCTTATCTTAAAACAGTTCCTTAATTAGGCTGAAGGCCGAAAGAATCTGACACTTTAAGAACAAAACAACTGAAATTCAAAATCAGCTGAAGGCCCAACACTTAAGACTCAATACCATTAATTTTAAAAATGCCAAAGGCTTTATGTAAAACAGTTTTTAAATTAGGCTGAAGGCCCAAAACATCTGAAGCCTTAAGGGCAAAGCAACCTCAATCGAAAAATCGACTAGAAGCCATACAAGTAGAAACAACCAGAATAAACAAGAAAAGGCAGTACACCGAAGGGCGCTCACAAGTTGCGAGGGTCGGCCTGGAATTCTAACACTAACATTCGCTTATACTTATGTGCATATGGTGACATGTCCGAGAGAACAGACACCATATCCATATAAGTGTATAGTTCTGGCAATACTGGCCATGACCTTCTTCCTCTGTGCGGATGCACACGTATTACCCGAACTCTTACGGGAGAATGTCTTCCATGAGCAATGAGTGTGTTCGGTAGGGACACTACGAGTGCAGCGTTTGGACATATAAGGTGAGAATGTCGGTCTCGCGGGAGGCTTGCGCAAGATAGTCCCGGCAGTCGCACTATCCTCTGTGCCCTCGTTGACTCAGACGGGTAGAGCATCTGCCATGTAGGCAGGAAATCCAGGGTTCGAGTCCCGGTCGGGGCACACATCTTCACCTGTCCCCATTGATATCAGTAGCTGAAGGTATTAATATATAATTCTAATAACGCTCGCTTCGGTGAGACAGGCAGTCGACCTAACCATTGTCGATTCGATGACAACCAAGCCGACAGACAGTCTACGGATCCACCAACAAGATAACCTCCATTTCACCCGACCAGCACACAACAAGGAGTTCAATGGAACAACGTAGAAGGTATTGGCGCCCACAACCAATTATACATTGAGCTGCCAAACTACACACCGTGCTGGACAGCGACAAAATGATGAGGAAAATACACTGCCTGAATTTAGGACAATGACCAGGGCAGGTAACCGGAATGTTAACGATTAAGGATGGTTATTTTGAAAAGGGTGCGAACTACAACGTTCTCCATTCGTCCTCTGTATATCTATCTTTTTAGAGGTGGCTGTGGAATTCGGCCGTTCCATCTTCAGGCCCTTACAGACGCGTAGGAAGAATCTACCTCGATTGTGATCAAAGCAGTGGCCAGCAATACTGGTCTTATTAGATTTTTGCTATAGCGATCACTTCAACCATCACCTGCCGACTGTTAGGTAAACATTCCTCTACTAATACCAATTTTTCTGGCCCCTGTTTTAATCGCAACCGAGGTAGATTCTTCCTACACGTCGGTCAGGGGCCTGAAGATGGCGTAGTAAAACGCTGAAACTGGTTGCCAAATAAAATATCGTTGGAAATTTGACGCCTGAAAGGTGTTTAATTTGACATCCTTCTCCATTCTGGTTCATTTAGAGCCTGTGATTTTTCTATGATAACCTCGATGGCGAGGAGATGTCTATCTTTCTTTCATGTATCTGTTCAATGACACAACTGAAGAGCCATAGCGCGTAATGCTTTCAGTTTTCTAGGAGAACGTCATATTTCTCTCAGACGAGCTGCTTCACTCGTTTCCTGCTGATAAAGTCATTCACATCAGTTATTTTCAGATACCGGGCCAGCATAAGGGAGATAAGCGCCTCTTTGATTCTCTGTCTCAGTCCCACCCTCTTTCTCAGGCGTTCTTGATTTTGACTGCTATGCCCGCTCATTTTGATCTGATTCTTCGGAACGCTATCTGTAGGTGGTGTAATTCTTCGGCTAGACTCTCTTTGCGGTAAGTGGTCGTGCTCTATGGTCCCAAGTATTCGTTGAGGGAACATCGATATTACACAATCTGATTGGGAGTGGAAGCGCCTGAAGAAGATGGGTCGTTTCGGCCGGCGAAACATTGTGCATAAAATGGAAGCAACAACCAGGCTGAACTACCAGGACACCATTGATCAGTCACGTCGTGAAAATCTGAGACACCACGTCATGTAAGGTGCTGCACACAGTTACTAACGCCGTACGAGGTGCCTAGGTGGGACCATTGAGTACTCCAGTCCAATGTAATTTTATGGAAATCGAAGAGAAATGCGTAGTCCAAGGTTAAAATGGCAAGACGGAAGTACAGATGTTGGCATCCACGAGGAAGATAACAGTACATACACTGAAGTATTTGTCACCGACCATCATCTTCAGTGAACACGTAATGTTATTCTCATGTCAGTTAGAACTCTCCTGAAGCCAGGCGTGTAATATCGATGTAAAAAAGCGGTAAAAACGGACAGGACAACAACATAGTCCTGAAGTGAAACGTACAGCAGTTCATCATAAACACTAACAACAAGGAACCACAACATCTGATTGGCCAGCATTATGATGACCTTTGCAGGCAGGCACTGAATACCGCCAAATCTGCATCTACCGCTTGAGAAGGTCGTGTGTGTCCGAATGGAAAAAATGAAGCATGAAGAGAGAAGCTTCAGACAGCAATCATAAACTACATTGCACAAAGAGAGAACTTTCGGACATCGGCCGTGGACTATGTTGCACAAAGAGAAAAACTTCATACAGTGGCCATGGACTATGTTGAATGAAGAGAGAACCTTCAGACATTGGCAACGGATTATGACGCACCAACAGATAGCCTTTGGCCACTAGCCAACCTACTGGCCTAGAGAACCTTCAGTCAGCGCCCATGGACTACATTGCCTGAAGAGAGAAACTTGGGACATTGGCCATGGACTACGTTGCACAAACAGAGGATCTTCAGACAGCGGCCATGAAATACATTACAAAAAGCGAGAACCTTCTTCAGTTGCCATGGACCACATTGCACAAAGAGAAAAGCTTCCAATGTGGATACGGACTACACTGCATGAAGAGAGAACATCCAGACAGCAGCAGAGGACATTGTGCACGAAGAGAAAACCTTCGGACACTGACCACGGACTATGTTGCACAAAGAGAGAACCTTTAGACAGCAGCCATCGACTGTATTGCACAAAGAGCAAACTTCAGACTGTTGGACTGAGCGTAGAACTTGAAAGTTGGTAATAGTAGAAGTAGGTCGTACTCACGAAAGAACAGCATATTATAAGCCTCGTTCGGAATGCGCGAAGGTATTTATGAGAAACTAGATGTTCATTAACGCAAGGAAATAAAAGAAGAGAAACCCAATTAGTTCTGTGAGAACATGAATTACGACAGTGGAGCTGCTGCTGTCGGAAAATAAAGGGGAGGTACACTGTGGTGACGAAGGTCATGCGGTACTTCCTAACATCCTGTCGGACCTCCTTTCACCCAGCGTCGTGGACTCAACAATTCTCTGAAAATCTCCTGCAGTAACATTCAGCCACGTTCTCTCTACAGCCGTCCACAATTCCGAAAGTGTTGCCCGTGCATGATTTTTTGCATGAAATGGCCTCTCGATTATGTCGCATAAATGCTCGATGGGACTCGTATCGGGTAATCTGGGTGGCCAGACCATTTGCTAGAATTGTCCAAAATGTTCTTAAAACCAATCAAGAACAACCGAGGCCCGGTGGCACAGCGTATTGCCATCCACAAAAATTCCATAGTTGTCTGAAAACATGAATGGCTGCAAATGGTCTCAGAGTATTCGAACATAACCATTTCCAGTCAATGATCTGTTCCGTTGGACCAGAGAGCCCAACCTATTCCATGTAAACACAGCCCACACCTGCACAGCGCCTTCTTGCGATCTTGGGTCCATGACTTCATGGAATCTGCGCCTCACACGAGCGTACCACGTCCTCTTACCATCTGAAAACGGGACTCATCTGACCAAGCCACTGATTTCCATTCGTCTATAGTCCAAGCAATATCGTCTAGAGACCGAGCAATGTGGCCACGATCCCACGAGAGGAGCTGCAGGCGATGTCGTGCTGTTAGCTAAGGCACTCGCTTCCATCGTCTTCTGCCAAAGATCTTAACGCTAAATTTCGCCACACTGTCCTAACGGATACGTTCGTCACACTCCCACATTGGTTTCTGAGGCTATTACACGCAGTGTTGCTTGTCTGTTAGCACTGACAACTCTACGGAAACGCCGCTACCCCTGGTCGTTAAGTGAAGGCCATCGGCCACTGCGTTGTTCGTGGTGAGTGGTAATGCCTGTTATCGTCGGCACATTGTTGACACTGTGAGTCTAGGGTACTGAATTCCCTAACGATTTCCGAAATAGAATGTCCCAAGCGTTTACCTTTAACTATCATTCCGTGTTAAGAATCTATTAATTCCCGTCTTGCCGCCGTAATTATGTCGGACACCTTTTCACATGAATCACCTGATTACAAATGACAACTTCGGTAATGCAGTCCCCTTAATATCTTGTGTACGCAATACTACTGCGATTCGTATATGTGCATACCGCTGTCCCATGAATTCGTCACCTAAGTGAATGGAAGTCGAAGACTACAATTACACAAACACTGAGTGTAGAAACTGAAAGCCGATAACAGTCGGTATGAGTACGTCGTGTACGTGAAAAAACTACAGAATCCAAACTATTACATTCTTGGAATGGACGGAAGTATTTTGAAAGATCCGAGTCTTTGATTAAACTAGCCAAAGAAAGGAGAAAAATATAATTACTTGTGAACATGAATTTTGATAGCGGAGCTGCTGCTGTCAGAGAAGTAAAGAAGTAGTTCGTATAAACACGGCCTACTGTTCAAAGACTCCACAAGGTGAATTCAAAGTAAAGAAATTCTGTATCTCATTATTTACATTACGCCTCCGAGTCACAGCACAACCATTCAATGTGATATTTCGACCTACTGTGAGCCGCTTCCACTATATTAGAGTCATATTCTGCTTGATTCCACTGTGATAGCACGTGAATAAAATCATAGATGTTTTGTGACTTCGTAGGCTTTCCCGCCGTAATATGTCTTCTAGGTCTCTTCCGATTTTCTGCCGGATCCTAAAATCAACTCGATTCAATGTATCGAGTATCCAGCTGTTCGCCATCTTCAGAAGAACACAGCTGCTACTCCTGCTGAGACCCGCACACCACAATTCAACATCCTCTCAAATTCTTTACTTACCGCCTCCCTCTGTGAAAATGGTATGGAATAAGGTTTTTTCGAAAAAGGTTCATGCGGTTTGATATCCAGCTTACATTCATAATTCTTTGCTCTTCCTGGCCTGTCAGAAAAAACTTCCCTATTCATCCACAAAACTTCTCTCAGTTCTTCTTTCTGACATTCATTTAACCCTTCAACTTCAGACATTTGGTTCTTCAATTCGTCCATAAATCCACTTGTATCCTCTTCACACCTATACTCCAAGTTCAGCTTATCATCACCCAAATTAGTTACTACAGGCATCATTTTCACTTTTAAATACGCTAACAATCGGTCCTTATCTATTACCAATCCATCAAACTTCACACTGATCCTTGACTCACCACCCTCAAAATTAACAAAACTCTCTCCACAATTCATCTCTGCCTTGCACTCTGTCAATCAATACATGCCCAATAAAATAGTCACTGTTAACACATGTACTACAAAAAAATGATGCACTAAACCTATGCCCCCAATTTCAAACTCCAGAATTATTTGGTGTTTAATTACCTTGCTTAATTTCCCTGTAGTACCCACTATCTTCAAACCTACTACTTGTACATTCATCACTTCATTATGCTCCTTTATGTTATTAAATAAACTTTCAGCAATAGCACTAATTTCACTACCTGTCTCCAAAAGAGCTTTTTCTTCCCTACCATACATTCCAATTCTCACAAAAGGTTGCTTAATCCTATCACCATCATCACTACTTTCTTCACATAACAAATCCTGCTCAATTTCATTATGAGCCCAGTCATCACAATTCAACTTTGAACTTTCCTTTCCTTGTAAACATTTCTGAAGAGCACAAACACCTACTTCCTCCTCATCATCAGCTACTATTCCTACATCTGTGTGAATAATAAAAACATTGACATCTTCTTCATTACTTACTTTCTTTCTCTTTATGGTTCAAGGCATGTGTATTCATCACCCATCCATTGACCTCAGAAATTGACTTTTCTCTTAGCTTAGCATCTTTCCTTAAATCATCACATGCATTGAAAGCACTCCTTTCACCACTTTTTTTCTCTCCTCCCATACTGAAACCATTACTCATACTCTCCCTTTCACTATTACCATTTGCATTTTGAAATACTTTCTTTTCATTTATCACTCCCTTTGGCTGCCTTTCATATTCTTCATACATCTGGGAAAATCTCTCCATACGTGAGCCCCCTAATTCCTTACCACCTTCACCATTAACCTCAGATCCAATTTCTTCCATCACCAGACCATGATGACTACACACCCTATCACCATAATCATTACTAATACTATTACCCATCACTCTATCCCTTACATTACCACGGTGATTTGAAAATTCAATAGGCCCTAACCTTTGACCCGCCCCTAAACGGGCCTTCACTGTAGGGGAGTCCCGTTTCCCTCTCGTGATTCTCCTACTGTCTGATAACCTTGGCTATTTCCTGTAAAACCTCCTCGGCCTCGGCCTCTTCCCCTTCCTCTAACATTTACTCGGTTCATTCTCCCTACTCTATCCTGATTATCATAATGACTAACCACATGTCTATTTTCATTAAATGAACAGCCCACTTGCCACCTATCCACATCCCTCACTCTGTTCAGAAAGTCTTCGATAGTACTAACATTTCCTATCAACCCACATCTTCTATTCGGAGGCAACTTCCCTATCAATACTTCTATAGTATCCCTGTCACTCCATGGGCTGTCCAAATGTTTTAGTTAACTTATCCCTTTCTCACAATATTCTCTCATATTCTCCCTACTGCTCCTATCATACCATGGGGCCTTCTTAAAAGCTTCTGTGACATCACTTTGTTTTTCTTTCGACCAGTATTCTTTCAAAAACGCTGACACAAAATCCTCAAATGTTTCATATTTTTCTGTTGCATCAGCTCCTCAATCTAAACCTTCCCCTTTTAATCAAGCACTTGCCCTCCTTAGTTTGTCCTTTTCTGTCCAACCTGTAGTAAACTGACTACTAAACTATTCACAAAAGACACAGGATGTACATCTCCACTAGGATAAAAAACTATATTATTGAAACTACTCCCATCCCTTATCTGCGCTATTACTGGTGATGCAGTAAACTACTTACCCTGTACTGTCTTTTCTAAACTTCCTACCCTATTCTCAATCTTAGCAGTGGTCTCCCTAATATCTTCCACTTCTGCCTTAGTCTTTTGTCTATATTCACGGAACATTCCTTTGCAATAATCTTTAATTTCATCCTTCCCCTTCATACATTCAGTAGCACGTGTTTTAATGTTTTATCCAAGCATTCTACACTTTCCTTTATGATGTTTTCAAACTTTTCTTGCTTCTTACTCAACTCAAACTCTGTCTCTTTAAAATTTTCTTCAACGTCATCGTTATACTTCTCAAAATCTTTATCAACCTCTGACTTAAAGCCCAGGTTTTTCTTTTCCAACCCATCTTCCATTTCCTGTTTAAATCCCCTAAAACGTTTTTCAAACTTTTCATCTAGCTTTTTTATTTCTTCACCCATTTTTTCCTGTGGTTAGATAACAGCTTCTATCTTTCCACTCACTTCTGTTTTCATTCCTTCCATTTTCGTCAAGAGCAATGCTAACATACTTTCCACTCCTCCCTTCTCATCTGCTTCTCTTCTGACACCTGGTTCCACTTAACTGTCTAATCCTTTATCTACTTTTTCCATGACAAACTCTTCTTCTTTATTTTTTCCTTGCTCACTTTCCCACACCTTGAAACTAGCTACACGCTCATCTTCTCTGATTGTCATTTTGCCTACAAAAGGTAACCCACGCAAAACAAAACAATACAATTTTCACTCTTCCAAAATTCAAACATCGGTCCTAAGATTGACAGGTTCGAAAAGACAGTATTACCAAAACACTGTCCTGTCACAACACGGCGCCATATGTGATGACCCCAACCCACAGGAAAAATAATTATCAAAATCTGAACTGTGAAGTCATCCAAAATTCTAGTTGGAAAACCTCACTCTTTGTTGTACTTCTCAATTGGTCATGATCTCACTTTGTTTATGAACTGAAAACTCTAATATTTACGAGAAACAGCTCTGAAATTAACCTGAACCGACAAAATTGTGTATACATTCTCTGAAACTTTAATGACATCTAAGGCAATATCTGAAAGGAATTAGAAAAAGTGACAAAATTTCGTGAATTACACACAATACTGTTAACAATCACATGAACACCGGGGGGTTTCACCAGTATAACCAGTGTCTCTCAATACTACGACTCGTAGCAATACAATATCAAAAACTTTTATTACTGGGTAAACACTCCCTACGTGATTTGACAGCAGACAATTTATAATTCCCGCTCACGTCAGGAAATGCACCAATACGGGAATAGCAGCTTTTACGTTATTAGTCAGAACGCAAGCAATTATGGCGGTCGCCGTAATTTTCGCGCGAAGCAATATTTCGCGACAAAGTACTCTTATTAGTCACTGTCATATATCTAGTCTCAGAACAATACATAAAACTACATAAAATAACTACAATAATTTTGACCTGCAAGGACAATTAGTTCTAATGAGAGGAAGAAGTTTATATTTACTGGTGTCTCAACAATGTCTACCAGGCAACTTTTAATTCACTGACTGTGATTTTATTTTCGTTAGCAGAAAGCAAACATAAACTAAACAAATAATTTATTTGAATAGAGTCTGTAATTCTTATACTTTTAATAGAGAAAGAAAGTTTCTAGGTCAGGGGATAGCGTTCGGTGAAATCTCTTAACTTTTTGTTGCATACGAAGCGTTGCGTTGGGCAGCACGATATCGGCGGGTTACGATGATGAGAGCAAGATACAGGCAGTTCCGCTGGTTAATCTTCTCCGGAAAAACGCAAATTCCGGCACAGCAGTATCATTAACACCGTGGTAATTAACAAACCACAAGACGCCGGTATACGACCGTTGTTGACATGTCCTCTCTTTCAAAGTACATTACGTAGACATCGCTCGTTTTTACACTTTATGCACTGTCCGTGACGCTATCGTCCATAATTACACAGTTCGTCACAAATACACAGTTCATAGAATTGTTCTTGTGTGTGACGCACACTGTAAACAATGTCCACTCTGTTCTCGCATTTCAAACTTCGACAACGTCACTGAAAGTAATTTATATTGCACAGTTAATTAAAGTCTTCACTTTGACGGCTTGACAGAATGTGATAGATAACAGTTTCACCACCCAAAACCAATACCGTAAAGTTCATTCGCTCAAAGCACTGTTCGTGTCGGCCAAAACAAAGTAATGTTAGCGGTACTTTCACAGTCCGGTTTATTTGCTCTTAAAGTTCGCTGGCGATGGCATTACATATCGCAGTGGTAAAGAGAATTAACAATCTGATAGTTCTGTATCACTGACCATACAATTACGTATGTTTTTCATAAAACACAGTACTATTTTTCCCGCGCACGCTTCACAGACACACCATCCACCATCCCCTCTACTACACAACAGCCTTTCGACTATCAATATCACTATCGCTGTCCCCTGTCTATAGATGTCATATCGTTATCGTAAATTACATAAATCTTAATAAATGTTATTGACTGCATTTTCACAATTAATAATATTCCACAAGAGAACTTTACAAATTTTACCACAGGTACAAAGCAAGAAACATATGTATCCATTGGCAAACGAAATAATCACAATTACATCTTTACATTTAAAAAACCACAGTAGAATGTCACATAATCACATTTAGAGATGCCCATATGAACAAAAGAAAAAGAATAGAAATCTAAAGAAAATCACGAAAAAAATTTTTATATGTGTAATTAGCAATGCCTTCACAACCATCTTATTGAAATAAACTGATTCCACATTAGGTGTCATAACTGCATCGTATTATTGGAAAGAAACAAAAACCTTCACTTACGGCCAATGCTGCCCTTTTCATCGTGATCCTGACTTTAACCACATACACAATTAGGCATTGGAACAAGCAGCTATCCACACAGTCGTAGATTAGCAAAATATTTAAATTAAGATGTATCAATTACATAGCCTCACTATCATTGGAGGTAGTCTCTATCAATTACAACAGAGATAGGGACTTATTGTATAAATAAAGTGATTCATCGCAGGAGCTCTTTGGGCAAAATATACTAAAGACGTATTGATGAACTTCGTAAGAAAACAACTGAAAGTAAATTTGCGGCACGTTTCGCTGAAGTTGCAGCATCATCAGTGTTTTTCTTTTTTCCCCGTTGAACAGGAGAAATGCTCTTTACTATCTGTACAAAAAGAGGACTTGTTTTCTGTTGTTGAATAGAAGAATGAAGAAAATCCCGCTCCAGCGAAACATGTCTGAGCAAAATGAGAAAAGAAATAGTGTTGTCCTAGGTAGGTGCCGACGAAATACTTCTTATTTGTATGCATGATGAAATGTTGCTTACTGTACGAATACAAAATTTTTTACATAAATGCAATGTTACATTTGTAGGCCATTTGACAGCTTTCCCTGCCCCTCTCCCTCCACGGATAGCCACACGCGTCAGTATGCCGCTTCTAGGATTCAGGGAGGCACGCCGGTCCGAGGTGCAATCCGTCCAGCAGATTTAAAACCAGGCTCGATGTGTCGGCCAGCTTGCGTGTGGTTTATAGGCGGATTCCCACATGCGATTAGGTGACTACGGAGCTGGCACCCACGTGCGTCCTCAATCACACAAATCGCCGATACTTCTAAAAAGTGCTTCCCTTTCACATAGGATATCACTAAACGCAGGCAGATGGACCACACAAATTTCGTCCCAGGGGGAAGGGGTGGCGATAGGAGTGCCATACGCCGATCTGCTACCGCTAACACAGCCGAATCCACATTAACGAGCCGACCCTTTGAAGTTGCGGAATGAGGCCACGATAAAGAAGAAAGATATTTGTAGGTGAGAAGGGTGTGCAGGAGACGAAAGGTCGGCAGGGACAAACAATTACGTCTAGTGTTACAGGTCTTGCGTTATCATGTTGAAAGAAAACGCCACCAAGACCTTAGGATGGAGTGCAGCTACCGACCTTAACAAATCAGAAATGCAAGCTGCTGTTGCACAGATGATCAGCTATGTAAACTGCTGTCAACCATGTAGTGTGGGAAATAGCATTCCATATCGTCACACCAGGTGCCAGATGGGGCCGTTCAACGATGACGAATTCGATCCTAAATTCGTTGTCCTCGGAGCACCCAAACACGGCCACATCCATCGTTATGCAGTACTCAGAACCGCGAGAGTCTCAAAAGACTACGTGGCGCCAGTTACCTTCTAAGTAACGACTGACCGCTCACTTTGAGTTCATATTCTGGTTACATAGCACGACGAGAATCGTTGTGGTGTACGTTGCCAGAATCGTGGAAATAGGAGATGGTACCCCCCTCCCCCTCCCCAAAAAAAGAATAAAAAGCGGATTAACATTGCCGTGGGCGGAGCGTGTTTCGTACGCATTTCTGCCGCTAGAAATGCTCAACTCTTGGTCACTTCTGTGCTGCCTTTGTTGTCGACCTGCCTTTTCGGTTCATCTGCAGTGATTGTTTATGGTTGTGCTGTTTTCTTCTTAATTCGTTTTCTATGATGGTAAGTTTAACTGAACAACGTGCAGCTGTGAAATTTTGTTTTATACTGGGTAAAAATGCTGCCGGAAGTATTTTAATGTTGAAAACAGCTTACCAAGATGACGCTATCTGAGGAACTCTAATGGACAAGTGGTTTCCTCGATTTAAAAATGGCTGTATATCGATTGATGACAAACCCCGTTATGAGTGTACATCAGCTGCCCGAATCGACGAAAATATTGAAAAAATTCCAGAGCTTATGCTCTCAGACTGGTGAAAGATCAACTGTCAGAGATTAGTGGAGGTCGGTTCAGCGAATTTTAACGGAAGATAATGAAATTAAAAGGGTTGCTGCCAAGTTTATTCCTCGTGTTCTGACTAACAATCAAAAAGAACGTCGAGATGAAGCGTGCCGTGCTTTGAAACAACATCTTGAAACTGAGCCAGATTTTCTGTCAAAGGAGTATGAGTCATGGTGCTATGGTTACGACCCAGAAACAAAGCAACAGTCAAGCCAATGGAAGACATCATCGTCACCCTGCCCAAAAAATTTCGTGAAGTCAAATCAAATATCAAAACAATGGTGGTTTGCTTTTTTGATGCTAAGGGCGTAGTTCATTCAGCGTTTGTTCCCCAGGTCAGACCAAGAATCTGACCATTGTTTTTTTGGAAGTTTTAAGGAGACTTTGCGATAGTGTTCTTCAAAAAAGACTCCATTTGTGACAGATAGGAGACTGGTTCTTCCACCACGACAACGAACCTGCACACGCAGACATCTCTGATAAACAGTTTTTGTATAAAAATAGCATGTTTCCGCTGCCCCACGCACTTTTCTTGCCTGATCTGGCTCCGTGCGACTTTTTATTATTTCCACGAGTGAAAAGGGGCCGATTTGATAACATTGAAGAAGTCAAGAAGGAAAACGAGTGAGGAACTGTCAGCCAATACTAAATATAAAAAAAGGGTTTCGAACAGTGGAAGCAACGGTGGTACAATAGTTATGATGCAATGACGCTTTTTTTGAAGAGGGTAAGGTTGTTTTGTAAACAATTCGAAAATATATAGCTTTAAAAAATAATTCCAGCTTTTTTTGGGTACCCCCTCGTATATACGAACATTAGATTTTAGTTGAAATGGGGCGACATGCGTAGAAATAATTCAGTATTTACGGGAAAGCACGCGATTTCGAGCATTTTTTGGCAAGTGTAGACTTAGAGGACTCTTAGAAGTCGGAGGGTAATGAATACAAAAATTTCAGTTTCGCTGGTGAAACATAAAACCTTACTACACTTCCAAGCTGATTGCCGTTATTTTCTGATAAGTCGTTTCACCGCCATAATGTCAGACGCAAGACTCTTGGACTGAGCTTACCATTGGAACTACTGTGGTGGAGAAAGCACCGGCGTAAAGCGTGAAGAGCCGAAGATCTCGAACTACATTCCTCCAGCGGACCACTGCTTACGAATGTGAGAACACAGTACAGTGTCCTGAGGAAAAGTAGAATAGATGTTGCGAATAGAGAAACAGCTGTGTGGCGAAGTCCAAGAACAAGCCCGTATTGTATTGTTTAAACTTTCACATTCCGAGCGAGGTGGCACAGTGGTTACCACACTGGACTCGCATTCGAGAGGACGACGGTTCAAACCGGCGTCCGGCCATCCAGATTTACATTTTCTGTGATTTCCCTAAATCGCTTCAGGCAAATGCCGCGATGGTTCATTTGAAATGGCATAGGGCGACTTCCATCCGCGTCCTTCTCTAATCCAATGGAACAGGTGACCTCCTGTTTGGTTCCCCCAAATCAACCACCAGCCAAACTTTCACTTATTCGCCAAAAGGTTGCCGCAATCAACCTTGTTATCCGCGACCAAGGCTCGAGAAAGCCTTCTGCTTGACCACCGGAGAAATATGTACACTAGCCGGACAGCTAAACGCCAAGTACAGCTACAGAACTTCAAAGTGTTGCCTCCTGTTGCCCAACTCCTCGAGCGTCCTCATCATCGTGGTGGTTTTCGCACTGCTTGTAGATGCTCACTACCTGCTCATCCGCTTGTGCTGTACTTGTGGTTGAGATTTCCCAGGGACAAGACGCTGCACCGCAACATGGCACTGCTTGTAGATGCTCACTACCTGCTCATCTGCCTTGTGCTGTACTTGTGATTGAGATTTCCCAGGGACAAGACGCTGCACCGCAACATGGCACTACTTGTAGATGCTCACTACCTGCTCATCCGCCTTGTGCTGTACTTGTGGTTGAGATTTCCCAGGGACAAGACGCTGCACCACAACATGGCACTGCTTGTAGATGCTCACTACGTGCTCATCCGCCTTGTGCTGTACTTGTGGTTAAGATTTCCCAGCGACAAGACTCTGCACCGCAACATGGCACTGCTTGTAGATGCTCACTACCTGCTCATCCGCCTTGTGCTGTACTTGTGGCTGAGATTTCCCAGGGACAAGAAGCTCCATCGCAACATGGCACTGCTTGTAGATGCTCACTACCTGCTCATCCGCCTTGTGCTGTACTTGTGGTTGAGATTTCCCAGGGACAAGACGCTGCACCGCAACATGGCACTGCTTGTAGATGCTCACTACCTGCTCATCCGCCTTGTGCTGTACTTGTGGTTGAGATTCCTCAGGGACAAGACGCTGCACCGCTACATGGCACTACTTGTAGATGCTCACTAACTGCTCATATTTTGAGTTAGGCTGTGGACCTAAAATACCTCGAACTCACATGTAGGAGCTTTTGTCGTCGCATGTAAGTACTAAAATAGAGGCAATCGATACCTATCGACCACTAGAGTCACGCGAAACAGTGATTATGTAGGTCGAGGTGCTGCTTATGTCCACACGAAGCAGTGGGCTGCTAACGCGACGTCTCAGCTATGTGATTGTAAGCACAGAACAGTCTTTACCCTGTAGATCTGGTCGAAAGCTCGAATGGAAACGATGGCACCTGGCAATAACGCGACTAAAATGCTTTTGCGCTGTAGATCTGGTCGAAAGCTCGGATGGAAACGATGGCACCTGGCAATAACGCGACGAAAATGCTTTAAATGTGACGGAAAAGATGGCCCTTCGTAGGTAGACTGAAGGTTTCTCCGAGAGCGAGACCAGGAAACCATCGGAATCCTGAGGTTCAGTATGAACAGTCCTAAGAACTACTAAAAGAATAATTCAAAAAAATCGGTAGCTGAAGTTATTATGTAGGTTACGTGAGTGGTAGTAGTTTAAGGTAATATAGCTGCCTATGTGACTTGTTGTACAGGTCACGACTTTGGTTTTGTCAAAACACGGGTGAATGACGCAGGAATGCACAGTAAACATATTTTTCAGTTTGAACTAGATAAAGCTGCAAAACACGAGTGACAGTGGGCAGTTTGTATTCACAGATCGTACGTGCAATAACAGTTTGAAATGGTGGCTTCGTAAAATTTTCGCCCTAAAACGCTTCCCAGTATTGAAATTACGTTTCAGGCACTGGGTAAGTTAACAAAAAAAAATTGTCGTAATTATGAAGTAGACACTACGTGAATTATTGTTATGGTTATTGTAGATGATTGCAACTTGTAAACTTATCACATTTCACAATCATACGTCGAAAGTTTCTTGGTGTTAACTCTGACGACTGAAATCAGGTATGAAGAATAATTATGTCCTTGCTTCTGCACGAATATTGTAATATTATGAGTCGATGCAAGCAATTCTTACTCCAGTCGCCCGCGTAACTGAAATTCAGAACTGTCGTGTGAAAAATTAATTTTTGTATGACGTCTCGTTAGATGTAAGATCAACAGTTACCATGCTAACTGGTTTTAAAAATTAACTGGAAAGTTCATATAGATTAGCTTTGTAAATCCAAAGGCTACTCTAAAAATGGTTGGATCACTTTACCAGCAAGTGCAAGCTTCTCTTTTTACAAATTAACTCTTCTCTTTTGATTATTTACAATATGTGTGAAAACGAGTGGGAACATTTGTTCAAGCAAACACTCAGGTTTCTCTAATCGTTTGTTGATAGTGGCAAGACAAGCAGTAACTCGTACTCCGAACGTCAAGCTAAGACCACAACGGCTTTTGACGAATATCGTGCGGGGCAGCTATAACTCAAACACGCGTGCGTGACTGTTCTCTCTTTGGTTTCTCGGTAGACGCTAGGCGCCGTCGTCGGTATTGAATGGGTAATGGCTACCTTACAAGGAACACATTGAGTGCGAGGTCGCAAGTTCATCCTTAACTAAAGTCGTTTGAAGGTGTTGTGTTAATAATTATCTAAGAAAAAAATATTACCTCCTAATGACTCACCATGTACATCAGAAGGGCGACAGAAAATGAGCGTGCGGAAAGTGCACAGATCAATCTTCTGTGGGATATATGTATTACACTTCACGAAATGGTAATCGTCGATATTCAAGAGATGTTCAAGACAAACCATTAACTTGCACCATGAACACTGAATGGAAGATGACGCGCCACCGTATCACAAAGGTTCGCTCCATAAAGATCGAAGGTCAACTTCTTCGTAGTCACAAACCGTGCAGTACGTTCAGCTATATATCCACTCTTAAAGAATGCGTATAGAATCATATTGGTGTAACAGGGTGATGAGAACTGACCGAAGGTCATAGTTTGCAACCAAATGCGAGTCTGTCGTGTAGCTTATCGTGAAGCTGGCTACTCTTTAAGACATAGCTGCAGATAATGCAATAATATGTTTTAGAGGCACGTAAAAAAACAAAATACCAGAGGCTGAATTTGCCCAGTGGTTCCAGGTGGTATGATCTGCAATGCCACGCGGGATTAGCCGAGCGGTCTGAGGCGCTGCAGTCATGGACTGTGCGGCTGCTCCCGGCGGAGGTTCCAGTCCTCCCTCGGGCATGGATGTGTGTGTTTGTCCTTAGGATAATTTAGGTTAAGTAGTGTTTGCGCTTAGGGACTGATGACCTTAGCAGTTAAGTCCCATAAGATTTCACATTTGATCAGCAATGTCACACACTTCTCAGGAGGAATTGTCTTCTCTAAAGGAATATGTTTTTTTACGCAGACCACGAATCCAGCAAAATCAAGTTATTTTGACAAGCTATTGGCCAACATCAGTGCTCATAATATAACTGTAGTTCTCTTGCGCCCATTTTCCCACTCATGCTTGCTGTGACGTAAATATTTCCTACCACCACGGTGATAATCGTAGGGAGCAGAGCACCCCGAACTTCTCACAGCACAATACATAACTTTCCAGACCAGTTTACCATCCAGATTAACAGTCGGCATAGTTGTTTACGAATGCGTTAAAGCATTGATGTTAGTTGATCTTGATATAACTTTCTTTGTACCTGAGGTGTCACCGCCGGACACCACACTTGCTAGGTGGTAGCCTTTAAATCGGCCGCGGTCCGTTAGTATACGTCCGACCCGCGTGTCGCCACTATCAGTGATTGCAGACCGAGCGCAGGTCTAGTCTAGAGAGACTCCCTAGCAGTCGCCCCAGTTGTACAGCCGACTTTGCTAGCGATGGTTCACTAACTACATACGCTCTCATTTTCAGAGACGATAGTTTAGCATACCCTTCAGCTACGTCATTTGCTACGACCTACCAAGGCGCCATATTCAGTAATTAGAATGAATTCTGAACAGACAATATTGTGAATCATGTACCGTCAAGAGCGACGTCCATCATTAATGGATTAAAGTTAAGTATCAAACTAATTACGTCCGCTTTCTTAATTCTAATTCCTTGTCATGTTCCAGACCTAACGTCAGTAAAGTTCTTCCCTCCTCACGCCAGCCTGCGTGAGCTAAAACGCGTGCATTTCGGCCTCCACTAGTAACACGATGTTGGCTCTTCTGCCAACATAACAGTACCTATAAATTCCAGGGTTCCTTTCACATACATTTCCTCTTCAAATCCCAACTGATCGGATTTGAAATCAAATTCATTGCTGAACGATGGGATAAGTTTGTTTATCTCATCTACAAATTTTCAGGTGGATTCTTAAGTTTGCTGTGCATAGTCAAGTTGACGCTTTGATTGAAATTTCCTTATTTTAGATCTTCGAATTCTATAGCTCTCTTTGAAATTATGCACCCATGGACTGCTTCCATTGAAATCACTACAATGTACACCGCACGCAATTTGCTGTCCATAGCGCAGAACGGCACTGTCATGCACATCTTGTCAGTAGTATCGAACATCCATGAAACGAGCTAATACTACTTCTTGTAGCAAGTGCGTCATGTCCTCCCTTGAATATTCGTAGTTTTTCTTATGCTCTACATGGTCATATTGCTGGGGATTAGGGTGTTACAAAAAGGTACGGCCAAAATTTCAGGAAACATTCCTCACATACAAAGAAAGAAAATAAATTATGAGGACTTGTGTCCGGAAACGCTTACTTTCCATGTTACAGCTCATTTTATTGCTTCTCTTCAAATCACACTAATCATGGAATGGAAACACACAGCAACAGAACGTACCAGCGTGACTTCAAACACTTTGTTATCTTAAATGTTCAAAATGTCCTCCGTTAGCGAGGATACATGCATCCACCCTCCGTCGCATGGAATCCCTGATGCGCTGATGCAGCCCTGGAGAATGGCGTAGTGTATCACAGCCGTCCACAATAAGAGCACGAAGAGTCTCTACATTTGGTACCGGGGTTGCGTAGACAAGAGCTTTCAAATGCCCCCATAAATGAAAGTCAAGAGGGTTGAGGTCAGGGGAGCGTGGAGGCCACGGAATTGGTCCGCCTCTACCAATCCATCGGTCACCGAATATGTTGTTGAGAAGCGTACGAACACTTCGATTGAAATGTGCAGGAGCTCCATCGTGCATTAACCACATGTTGTGTCGTACTTGTAAAGGCACATGTTCTAGCAGCACAGGTAGAGTTGTTGTTGTTGTTGTTGTTGTTGTTGTCTTCAGGTCTGAGACTGGTTTGATGCAGCTCTCTATGCTACAGTAAAGCTGCATGCCCTCGGGAAAAATTACGGCCGTAGTTTCCCCTTGCTTTCAGCCGTTCGCAGTACCAGCACAGCAAGGCCGTTTTGGTTATTGTTACAAGACCAGATCAGTCAATCATCCAGACTGTTTGTCGCCCCTGCAACTACTGAAAAGGCTGCTGCCCCTCTTCAGGAACCACACGTTTGTCTGGCCTCTCAACAGATACCCCTCCGTTGTGGTTGTACCTACGGTACGGCTATCTGTATCGCTGAGGCACGCAAGCCTCCCCACCAACGGCAAGGTCCATGGTTCATGGAGTATTCCGTATAAAAATCATGATAACGTGCTCCATTGAGCGTAGGCGGAAGAACATGGGGCCCAATCAAGACATCAGCAACAATGCCTGCCCAAACGTTCACAGAAAATCTGTGTTGATGACGTGATTGTAAAATTGCGTGCGGATTCTCGTCAGCCCACACATGCTGATTGTGAAAATTTACAATTTGATCACGTTGGAATGAAGCCTCATCCGTAAAGAGAACATTTGCACTGAAATGGTGATTGACACATTGTTGGATGAACCATTCGCAGAAGTGTACCCGTGGAGGCCAATCAGGTGCTGATAGAGCCTGCACACGCTGTACTTGGTACGGAAACAACTGGTTCTCCCGTAGCACTCTCCATACAGTGACGTGGTCAACGTTAACCTTGTACAGCAGCAACTTCTCTGGCGCTGACGTTAGGGTTATCGTGATCTGTACAAATACCGTCTCCAGTGATTATACATACAGGGTGTTACAAAAAGGTACGGCCAAACGTTCAGGAAACATTCCTCACACACAAATAAACAAAATATTTCATGTGGACATGTGTCCGGAAACACTTAATTTTCATGTTAGAGCTCATTTTAGTTTCGTAGCTATATACTGTACTTCCTCGATTCACCGCCAGTTGGCCCAATTGAAGGAAGGTAATGTTGACTTCGGTGCTTGTGTTGACATGCGACTCATTCCTCTACATTACTAGCATCAAGCACATTAGTACGTAGCCTCGTCCATTGCAGGTGTCCTCGTCGTTCTAGGTCTATCCCAGTTGCGAGTCATAGGCTGGAATGTTCCGTGCTCCCTAAGACGCCGATCAATTGCTTCGAACGTCTTCCTGACGGGACACCTTCGTTCTGGAAATCTGTCTCGATACAAACGTACCGCGCCACGGCTATTGCCCCGTGCTAATCCATACACCAAATGGGCATCTGCCAACTCCGCGTTTGTAAACATTGCACTGACTGCAAAACCACGTTCGTGATGAACACTAACCTGCTGATGCTACGTACTAATGTGCTTGATGCTAGTAATGTAGAGGAATGAGTCGCATGTCAACACAAGCACCGAAGTCAACATTACCTTCCTTCAATTGGGCCAACTGGCGGTGAATCGAGGAAGTACAGTATATAGCTACGAAACTAAAATGAGCTCTAACATGAAAATTAAGTGTTTCCGGACACATGTCCACATGACATATTTTGTTTATTTGTGTGTGAGGAATGTTTCCTGAAAGTTTGGCCGTACCTTTTTGTAACACCCTGTATGTATAATCACTGGAGACGGTATTTGTGGCTCCCTGTCCGTAAAGGATGATGAACTACATGACTCGACACCTATTTCAGTGTCACTTACAGTTGTTAGAAACGTATCATCATCATTGTACTCGTCATGCACATTGTTCGCACAGCCGAGCGTGTACAACAACACAGATTCCATTGACTCGTCTTGCAGAAACGTTATAATTTCGTATGTCACTTCTTCATCACTCTTCGAAACTCCTTAGTTTCCTTTCTGGCGAATGTCAACTTCTGCAGCTGTTTTTGTAGATGTAATGCAATGTTTGGCTTGTTTATCGTTGCTGTTGCTCTCCTTTGTATCAACACCACTAGCAGTGTAGCGCTGTTGTGAGTTACTCGTCGACTAAGCATTTCATCTACGCCCCGTATCCTCATGCTGTGCATACCATTGCATACTTCCAGTCCCGTTCCCTGTTGCTATTAGCAGCCAATATTGTTGTTGCATCACTGACCTTCTGCGACCCCCGCCCTCCCCCTCCACCCTCTGAAGGTGGTCCTTACTAGCGCTCTCTCCAGGCCACACGCACATTCCAGCACGTCTCTGAGGGTTAGAATGCAACTGCCAGTCACACTACGCGCCAGTGCCGTTTCCGCAGCGGCCTCCAATTTCGATAAGTGTGCACTGCTGACCATTAAAGTTGCAAACTGTGAAGAAAGCATACAGACGTGTCAAAATGGCTTGAAGTACTGGAATATGAAAACGATTAGCATTTCAGCGCAATCACACAGAGTACATAAAGGTTTATATGTTGTATATGTAAGGACAGATTACGCAAGGGTATTTCATTCGGAAAAAGCATATGGCTGTTGTTCGTTTGTGAAGAACGTGTTATGGCTCGTGTAGGTAGGAGAAATTTCTAGTAGCGCTTGTCGAGATTCAGAAGATGCAGGATGGAGGGCTATCGACTCTGCAGTCAATCGTTCCAGGATATTGTTGCTCGCGCTGCTCGGGGTCCCATGACTGTTTGGTATCTGTGGGATGAGTAGGGTCAAACGACGGATGTTCAGCAAGTTCAAATATGTTCAAATGTGTGTGAAATCTTATGGGACGTAACTGCTAAGGTCATCAGTCCCTAAGCTTATGCACAACTTAACCTAAATTATCCTAAGGACAAACACATACACCCATGCCCCAAGGAGGACTCGAACCTCCGCCGGGACCAGCAGCACAGTCCATGACTGCAGCGCCTGAGACCGGTCGGCTAACCCCGCGCGGCGTTCAATAACTAACGCAACACATTTTTTCTCTGTCAATTTTGGTTGAAAAAACACTGAATTTCTTTTGGGAGATTGTGGAATATTCCCGCTTTAGCTCTTATAATTTGATGCAGTTCCACACGTAGAGTTCAAAATGGTGTCTGTAACGTCGGAGCGTTCCAAGCAGAGACGTGGCGTCGAGTTTCCTTTGGCGGAAAACCATTGCACCGTAGATATTCATAGGTTCTTGCAAAATGTCTACGAAGATCCATCAGTGAACAAAAGAACGGTGAGTCGTTGGGCGAGGCGTCTGTCATCATCGCAACAACGTCGCGCAAATCAATCCAATCTCCCGTGTGCCGGACGTCAACACACGGCTGTGACTCCTGCAATGTTCGAATGTGGTGATGAACGACAAACAACTCGCTGTCCAGCTGGACGTGTCTGGTAGGGTACCCAAAGGTGTGTACCCGCTGGGTTCTTCGCCTCCTAACAGAAGACAATAAAGAGCAACGAACGACCATCTGTGCGGCGTTCCTTGCGCAGTACGAGGCTGGTACAGACAATTGTTGTCGAACATCGTTACAGGCGCTGAAACATGTCTCCATCACTTCGGACTGGAAACAAAACGTCAAACTATGTAGTGGCATTGATTGGAATACTATCTTTCAAATTCTGAAGATAGCAGGGGTAAAATACAGGGAGCGAAAAGCTATCTACAATTTGTACAGAAACCAGATGGCAGTTATAAGAGTCGAGGGACATTAAAGGGAAGCAGTGATTGGGAAGGGAGTGAGACAGGGTTGTAGCCTCTCCCCAATGTTATTCAATCTGTATATTGAGCAAACAGTGAAGGAAACAAAAGAAAAATTCGGAGTAGGTATTACGATCCATGGAGAAGAAATAAAAAATTTGAGGTTCGCCGATGACATTGCAATTCTGTCAGAGACAGCAAAGGACTCGGTAGAGCAGTTGAGCGGAATGGACAGTGTCTTGAAAGGAGGAAATAAGATGAACATCAACAAAAGCAAACCGAGGGTAATAGAATGTAGTCGAATTAAGTCGGGTGATGCTGAGGGAGTTAGATTAGGAAATGAGACACTTAAAGTAGTAAAGGAGTTTTTCTATTTGGGGAGCAAAATAACTGATGATTGTCGAAGTAGAGAGGATATAAAATGCAGACTGGCAATGGCAAGGAAAGCATTTCTGAAGAAGAGAAATAGAGTACAGATTTAAGTGTCAGGAAGTCGTTGCTGAAAGTATTTGTATGGAGTGTGGCCATGTATGGAAGTGAAACATGGACGATAAATAGTTTGGACAAGAAGAGAAATGTGGTGCTATAAAAGACTGCTGAAGATTAGATGGGTAGATCACATAACTAATGAGGAAGTATGGAATAGGACTGGGGAGAAGAGAAGTTTGTGGCACAACGTGACTAGAAGAAGTAATTGATTGGTAGGACATGTTCTGAGGCGTCAATGGATCACCAATTTAGTATTGGAGGGCAGCATGGAGGGTAAAAACCGTAGAGGGAGCCAAGAGATGAATACACTAAGCAGATTCAGAAGGATGTAGGTTGCAGTAGGTACTGGGAGATGAAGTAGCTTGCACAGGATAGAGTAGCATGCAGAGCTGCATCAAACCAGTCTCAAGACTGAAGACCACAACAACAACATGTAGTGGCGCAGCACCACATCTCCTCCTCCCCCAACCTCCCCCCCCCCCCTCCCGAAGAAAAAGTTCACAGTCGCGCCCTCAGCGGGAAGCACATGCCGACGGTCTTCAGGAACTCTGAAAGGGTTACTCTGTTTGATGTCCTCCCTCGTCGTGCAACAACCAACTCTGGAGTGTGTCGTGCTACTCTCAGGAAATTGAAGAAATGACTTTTAGTCCAGTCAAATAGTAGATATACCTTGCAAAAGGTGGGGTAGAAGATTTTATTTTTTTAACACGTTCATATGGTTGGAAAGGTTAGAAAACCGAGTTTTGCCAACAAAATTTCGCTTGGGAAAACTTTCTGCAATCAAAAAACTTCGAAAATTTCGGACTTTTTTCAGTTTTTTCAAAATACCTCGTTTCATTTGCTCCTATCGCTTTAACGTCTATTTTCTTTTTTAAAGAGCACAAAATTCTCTACAAATTTTATTCTTGCCTTTTTTTTTCTACTCCCAATATCTATGGCGCTACAGCGCCTCAAAAAATACCAATTTTTCAAATTTTGAGCATAGTGGCAAGATACCTTATTTTTGAACACTATTTTTTCAGTTTCTGTTTGTGTAGTATAAGTACATTATACATCATGTTATAAGTTTGAATTTACCACCTCACTTTCAGGTATTCAATTTCTCTGTATGTAACACGAGGACTGTTGGGCACCCAACTATTGTGATTCTTACATCACTACCTGAAGTTCACTAAGGGCTGCACACACACACACACACACACACACACACACACACACACACACACACACACACACATGCGCGCGCGCACACGCACACAAAATAAGTTGTCTTAGGGAAACTGAACTATTATTAGCTGCAATAGACAAACTAATTAGGTAGGTAATTATTCTTGTGTATAAAAGCCACACAGTTGAAATTAAAAATAAGTATCTTTATTACAATGAAAATGCATTGTCAGTTACTAAAAAATGTTGACAGTTCTGGGTGTGTAATACTTGTAATATCGCACTTAAGCGCACTTGAGACGGATATGAGGACCACTTCCAACGTTTTGATGTGCCAGGTTTCTCAGTGTCACCAGAAATACCTTGCGTTACGGATTCAGGGTCTGTACATAGAGCCTCAGCAAGTTCGTTGGTTTCGTCAGCGGTTTCCTCAACATCCTCCATAACATCTTCTTCACTGTGTTCATATAAAAATTTAGGCACGTTTTCACAGTTGACCCCAATACATTTCTCGCAAATTGAAGAACATTTCAAAGCAACTTTTCTGCAGGAGCACGCTCCGCCACAGTTCAGCTTGCATGAGCATGAAACAATGTGAAGAAGTGCTTCAGGTGCTGGATCTTGGCTCATTACAACGGGTATTGAACCGTGGCCACTGTGATTCCAGCCCCATTTCTCAGGAGGTTCCCAGTTTCGCATCTAACTTTGGACTTGGTAAGTCCGCAACGAATGATGTGTAGCATCTTGTGTAGGTGGAAACCGTGCAAGATTCAGTTTGCTTTTTGTGGCAGACTTGGCGAATAGCTGGTACCGCAAATGGTCTAGTGTGTGGGAACTGCTGACACCTCCACTAAAAAATGCGATAGTAGCCTGTTCTCCTGCAGTTATTATTTCTTCACGGGTAGCATGTGGTTTACTGAAAGCTCTGAGGTTAGGTGTTCATTTTTCGCAACAATGCTGCAGCACTTAATGTTTCCTTGACCAAAAAAAGCAGATGTTGTTTCTCATCCGCTAAAGGCGTGAGTGAATAGAATATATTCACTCTCAAACTTGTAAAATGCAGTGGAAAACCGCTTGTCTTCTGCGTTTCCTCTTCCTGACTTTAAGAAAAATAAGTTTTCAATACCTTGCCCCAAACCGGTCATGAGCACAAGCAGGTCAACATCTTCTTCTACAATGACAACACTTACAAAATCTTTGGTTCTTGAAATGGCAGATGTTACAATTATAACGTCAGCATCTTCTTGTGCCTGGTGCACTTCAATGTTACACTCCAGAAATTCCATTTTAAGAAGTGTGGTCAAACGCATCTTGTTTCGTTCGTTGTACAAGAACTTGTCCTGAGGGAATTGGTTCACCATCTCTGATTCAACCACAATGTCAACCGAAGAATGTTGTTTGGACCTACAAATCCTCTCAGCACTCTTTGTGCTACATTTGTCTCCCTCACATGGATACCCATCAAATACAATAGCAAATTGAGATCCAAAATGACGTCGCAGGTAAGAAACATAGCTTTGGGCTATTGTATTGAAGCAAACATTTCGAGTCGAAGTCACTTTGTGGATAAGGTACCCTCCATCAATGACAAAAAATTTACACGGTCCACCTGACTTCACATGTTCCACTGGAACGAAGGCATTGTAGAATGAAGATTTTGTTCCTTTTCGCATGCCTTTTTCTGAGAATAGGGACATTGGGTAAGGAGCAAGTTCATATTTCAAAAAGGCTTTTAACTCTTCTTCACTTTGTTTCATTAAACAAATTCTTTGGAAAGGAGTTAAAGGATCAACAGGAGTAATTTTAGTGCTCCCAGCTTTTACTGAATTGAACGCAGAATGGGGAGTCACAACTTAATCTTTTCTACGGAACTTTACATCTTGGAAATTGTCACCAACTGTAATTTGCTCGAAATGTGAAAAATTGGTATTTTTTGACGCGCTGTAGCGTCTGAGATACTGGGAGTAGAAAAAAATGGTAAGAATCAAATTTGTAGAGAATGTTGTGCTCTTTAAAAAAGAAAATAGACGTCAAAGCGATAGGAGCAAATGAAACTGAGATTTTTAGAAAACACTGAAAAAGTCCGAAATTTTCAAAGTTTTTTGACTGCAGAAAGTTTTCCCAAGAGAAATTTTGTTGGCAAAACTCGGTTTTCTAACCGTTCCAACAATATGAACGAGTTAAAAAAATAAAATCTTCTACCCCACCTTTTGCAAGGTACAGGCTTTTTTTCTGACGGTTTCACTGGACTATTAAGTGTGTTCATCGCCACAAAAATGCAAATGCACTTCCCCTCCTTCATAACAACGCAAGGCCTCTTAGAAATCTACGCAACCGAGAGAAGCTCACAAAACTTTATTGGATTCATTTGATTGTCCTTCCTCATCCAACCTTCAGCTCGGATCTCGTACCTACCGACTTCCATCTGTATGGCCCAAGGTACTCTCCACAGGAGGCAATACATGGGTGATGGAGAGGATATTGATGCAGTAAAGAGGCAGTACGTGGGTGATGGAGAGGATATTGATGCAGCAAAACGTTTGCTCCTACGTAGTCTAATACAGTGGCACCATTCACACATCGAGTCCCTCGCAGTAAGATGGCGTAAGGCCGTCGCGTTGAATGTAGATTATGTTGAAAAGTACAGTTTTGTAGCTAAAAGTGTGGGGAATACACTCCATACAAATACTTTCAGCAACGACTTCCTGACACTTAAATCTATACTCTATTTCTCTTCTTCAGAAATGCTTTCCTTGCCATTGCCAGTCTGCATTTTATATCCTCTCTACTTCGACCATCATCAGTTATTTTGCTCCCCAAATAGCAAAACTCATTTACTACTTTATGCGTCTCACTTCCTAATCTAATTCCAGCAGCATCACCCGATTTAATTAGACTACATTCCGTTATCCTCGTTTTGCTTTTGTTGATGTTCATCTTATATCCTCCTTTCAAGACACTGTCCATTCCGTTCAGTTGCTCTTCCAGGTCCTTTGCTGTCTCTGACAGAATTACAATGTCATCGGCGAACCTCAAAGTTTTTATTTCCTCTCCCTGGATTTTAATACCTACTCCACATTTTTCTTTTGTTTCCTTGCTCAATATACAGACTGAATAACATCGGGAATAGGCTACAACCCTGTATCACTCCCTTCCCAATCCCGCCCTCGACTCTTATAACTGCCATCTGGTTTCTGTACAAGTTGTAAATAGCCTTTCTCTCCCTGTATTTTACTCCTTCCACCTTCGGAATTTGAAAGAGAGTGTTCCAGTGTGCCATATCATATAAAGAAATTACTAATGATGGCTTCGTTGAACACACGCGACCGCACTTAGGTCACAAGCACACACCTTTTGTGAAGCGTGTTGTTCTCAGTGTACAAGGAAATTAAACTTCTGTGGTTGTTGTGGCGCACAGCGAATTCAACTCCACTGGATGTATTTGGGTATTTATCAACAGCATGGTATCAAAGAAGGACAAGAGTTTTACGTAAGTGATACTTTAGAATATACTCTGGAAAATGTTGCCAAACTGTTTGGAGGAATTCAGTGCGTCATGTGAACAAACTTGAAAACAGTTATCAGCAAAGAGCCCACTTTACTGGCATAGCGGTAGAACCGTTTCATATCGAATTAGACGACTGTAGTAGCTGCAGAGAGACTTCAGGCAGAAGCGAAAGCGATTGGGGTAGGTTCTATTTCATTCATCATTCTCCCTTACAAATTTTATACGATTTTATCTGTTTTTCATATACTATTAAAATGTGCAATAAATTTCGTTGTACATTTATTGACAGGTGCTTGTATATTGAGCGTTCGTTTGGAATTGGAATGCGACTAAGAAGTAGCCACTCTTCGCTGACGAACAGGCACGTACAGCTCATAACAACAGTAACGGTGCTGGTATTTCAATTACGCTCCACCACAGCCTCGCATATATTGCAGCTGCTAACGCAGTTACTTTACTAACTCTTAACTGACAAACACGAGGATTATCCATTAGTAACGACGTACGATGGCATGCCGGTGTGGCCGAGCGGTTCTAGGCGCTTCAGTCTGGAAACGCGCGACCACTACGTTCGAATCCTGCCTCGGGCATGATGTGTGTGATGTCCTTATATTAGTTAGGTTTAAATAGTTCTAAGTTCTAGATGTTAAGTCCCATAGTGCTCAGAGCCATTTGTACCCTTTTGACGTACGATGTAACTGAGATTTCGCCCTGAGTGCAAAATGAGACTAATTGATCATTGTTTTTATTATTACAATTGTCAATACTGGTATGTCTTCTTCTTCCTTACTTTTTCCCATAGGGGTTTTCACTAGCTACTGACCGGATGCTCTTGCTGGCGTCCCCTCCCCCTCTCCCCCCATCCGCCGGGACGTAATTTTGAGTACCCCCTCTGTCTGCGTCTGGAAGGAATCACACGTTCAAGTGTGAAAACGTTTCCCGATCTATCTGAGAGGCGACGCGGGTACCAGCCCAGTATTCACCTTGTTAGTTGTAAGAAAACCGCCTAAAAGCTACACACAGGCTGGCCGACTCACCAGCCCTGAGCCCTATTCCGTGAGGCATATTCGATATGCGACTGGCTCGCCTCCCGGAAGCCCGAAAGCAGCGCATTAACGCTCTACGCTATCTGTGTGGTTCTCAACGTCGTTATATTTGTACGATGATTTGGTGGCCCTTTGTAGTAGACTCTTGGTCCCAGTGCTTTTCGTTGTAATATTACTTCCTCAAACTGGTAAACCCACACATCTCTGTCATGTTTCGCTTACTTGGTTGCATTAACTGCAGAAAAAAATTTCGTGTTAAATTATGTAAATTATTTATTATAGTTTTATAAATATTTGGATACACAAATAGACTTTTTTGTGTAACAATGATCACTACAAAACCTTACGCAGCATCACACAAGATGCTGTGTCAGCGTTGATATTTGTGAGCTAAATAAACTATAACAGTGGTCTCTTGATGCTTGCAAGTTACATCCTTTCCGTTTCAAGGTTTCTCAGGAAAATAATACCAGACAATAGAAACATGTCCTTCTCTAGAAAAAATTTTAATGCCACCAGTATTATGTATTAGTCGTATTAATATTTTTGTATCTGGCAATTCTGGTATGTTTATAGTAGTTACAAAGAACTTTGAACAGTTTTTTTCCTCTAAACTGGGTATATTTCCAATAAATGAAGAACTTTCTTCATTGTTTTTTTGCTGATACGCATTACAAGAATTGATCTTTTAGATGTGGCAACGAAATGAAAATTCCGCATATTTTACAATTAAGGTTTGAATATTTCAAGAAAACGAATAACGACTTGGAAACTCCTATCGTCGACAACACAAAGTGCCTCATAACAACGACGACAGCTGCAGTACCCTTCTGAAGCAATGGTCGCACCACTTACGATAAATGGAAGATAATGACCCGCATTTGTGTCATTACAGGCACTTTAAAACTGTTGCTGACCCAATCCGGCGCACGTTGCCCCCTGCAAGCGCTGTAGAGCTTCATAAACATAGGTGAGCAAGCTGCAGTTTACAGCATAAATGACTAATAATTACAAATGCTGAAGCATTCTATGCGTTTTTATCTTAAGTAAATAGAACCCTACTGTGTTATAAATAGGAAGTTATGCAAAACATTGCCGGCCGCTGTGGCCGACTGGTTCTACGCGCTTCAGTCCGGAACCTAAGTCTAGGGGACTGATGACCTCAGATGTTACGTATCACAGCGCTTAGAGCCATTTGAACCATTTTTTGCAAAATATTATGAAATTTAATCCAAAGAGAATTCTCTGTCAGTAATGATGATCTAAATTTAAAACGATATCCATACGAGAAAAATGCAAAGTTTTTTATTTCACGATTCGTAAAACGGTTGTAAGCTTTGAGCACACTATGTGATCAAATGAAACTTTTATTTAGAAACTGATACACCAGGCTTAAAATGACTTACAAGTTCGTAGCTTAAAACATCAAAGTATGCCTGTGCTGTGATAGTGCTACGCAAAACAACAAGGGGCGCAAGCCCTCTCCATGAAAAACACCACCACACCATAACACCATCGCCTCCGAATTTTACTGTTGGCACTACACACGGTGGCAGATGAGGTTCATCGGGCATTCGCCATACCCACACCGTGCCATCGGATCGCCACATGTGTACCGTCACTCCACACAAAGTTTTTCCACTGTTCAATCGTCCAATGTTTACGCTCCTCACACCAAGCAAGGCGTCGTTTAGCATTTACTGGCGTGATGTGTGGCTTATGAGCAGCTGCTCGACCATGAAATACAAGTTTTCTCTCCTCCCTCCTAACTGTCATAGTACATGCAGTGGATCCTGACGCAGTTTGGAATTCCTGTGTGATAGTCTGGATAGATGTCTGCCTATTACACATAACGAACCTCTTCAAATGTCGGCGGTCTCTGTCAGTCAACAGAGGCGGTCGGCCTGTACGCTTTTGTGCTGTACGGTGTTCTTTCACGTTTCCACTTCACTATCACATCGGAAACAGTGGAGCTAGGGATGTTTAGGAGTGTGGAAATCTCGCGTACAGACGTATGACACAAGTAACACCCAATCAACTGACCACGTTCGAAGTCTGTGTGTTCTGCAGAGCGCCTCATTCTGCTCTCTCACGATGTCTAATGACTACTGAGATCGCTTATATGGAGTACCTGGCAGCAGGTGGCATCACAATGCACCTAATATGAAAGAGGTGTGTTTTGGGTGGTGTCCGGATACTTTCGATCACATAATGCACTACTACAGCCACCCACGTCATACAAATATGTGTGAAAAACTATGTGCTGGAACGTCCATATGGGCTCAGTTGTATGGAAACAAATGTCAGGCTAAGGTTCGTTGGTGTGTTATCGGGAAACTGCAATTTTTGTACCAAAGAGATTGTTTCTAACTACTTATGAGGCTTATACATGAATACTGCTTAAGGGTATAGCCCTGTATCGATTGACGAGGGGAGGATACTGATCGTATACAGAAAAAGCATAGTGTGAATGGTCATTGGTTTGTTAGGATGCCGATAGGGTGTCGCAGATGTGATGAAAAATCTTTAATGGCAAGCATTCGAAGAGAAACGCCGTACACCACGGTAGAAACTGCTCAGTACATCTCAAGGCGCGACTGAGGCAGGAACTATGAATTTTCTTCGCCGGCCTTTGTACGGGGTTGGACAAAAGTATGGAAACACAAAAAATGCATGCTTGGTCGTAATTTCAGGCGCAAGCCAACCGTGCAGGTTTTATTTGACAACGAATGGCACATGTCCAATCCGATCAATAAGTTGCAAGTGTCACTTATCGTCAGAACAGTGTTCTGCCGTACTTGTCAGTACGTTATGTCGGAGCTAAGTGAATTCGTACCTGGACGAAAGGGTGTGTCGATTGATCGTGACAGAAGGTCATTGCAGAAGATTGCGACAAAAAATAGGATGACAGCTGGAAAAGTCATTGCAGTACTGAAAAATGGATCTGATCACTATGGGATTTAACATCTGAGGTCATCAGTCCTCTAGACGTATAACTACTTAAACCTGACTAACCTAAGGACATCACACACGTCCATGCCCGAGGCAGAATTCGAACCTGCGACCGTAGCAGCAGTGCGGTTCCGGACTGAGGCGCCTAGAGCTGCTCGGCCACAAAGGACGGCTACTGCAGTACTGAACATCGCACTCTTGAACCCTGCCACAACCAAAACTACACGAACTCCACAAGTAGGGGCTGCAGGAAGACCTGGATTTCCAGACCCACTCACCAGTGATGTAAATTCTCGTAACAGGACAACGTGGTGCCGAAGTTATAAAACCTAAACTATGGAGCAATAGAAGAGTCATTTGATCGGATGAAGTTGTTGCATACTGTGTCCAGCTGATGGCCGAATGAAGGTCCCAATAGTAAAACATTTCGGTGGTTCGCTGATTTGGGCAGCGATATTATGGTATTTCATGGGTTCCTTCGATACTTTGCAGGGTCACATTACTGCCAAAGATTATGTGACCATTCTGGCTGATCAGGTCCATTTCATGGTCCAGCGTTTGTTCTCCAGTGAAAACGCTGTGTTCCAAGACGACATGGTACCTGTTCGCA
The DNA here is from genome assembly GCF_023897955.1 of Schistocerca gregaria. Taxonomy (NCBI): domain Eukaryota; kingdom Metazoa; phylum Arthropoda; class Insecta; order Orthoptera; family Acrididae; genus Schistocerca; species Schistocerca gregaria. The sequence goes on from NC_064923.1 coordinate 716,548,921, forward strand.
CAGCTCACATCGTCCAGGATTGGTTTTGTGAGTACCAGGATGAATTGTCGCATCTCCCCGGGCCACTATAATCACCAAATCTCAAATTATTGAGTCTTTATAGTCTACTTTGGAGAGCAGAGTGCATGATCGCTTTCCACTTTAATCAGTGTTAACGGATATTTTTCGAACGGCTTTCAATAAATAAAACAACACAATTTTCTCGACCAATTTCGGCTGAAAAAATACGAAATTTGTTGTGCGATATCGTGGAATATTTATCATTTGGATGGCGACGCTGTAAGTAGCCTTCAAATTGGCGTCTATAACAGAGGTGCGTTCCAAGCAAGTGCTATAGATGCGTTTCTGTTGGTGGAAAATAGAGCATCGTAAATAATAAGTTTCCTGTAATTGACGTCAATGTTACAAACTTTTTGTTAACAGAATACCGGTTTCGGTCGATAATGACCATCATCAGATCTGTTTTATAAAAACAGTTTCTGATGATGGTCTTTATCGACCGAAACCGCTAATCTGTTAACAAAAAGTTTGTGACCATAGACATAAATTAAAGGAAACTTATATACGGGTCACTTTTATATTCGCGACAATGTCGCAGCTTGTGAGGTATCGTAGATACTCATAGGTCTACAGAGACCTAGCATGGAACGAAATAACGGTGAGTCGTTGGGCGAGGCGTTTGTCGTCATCGCAACAAGGTGCCGCAAACCTGTCCGATCTCCTGTGCCGGCCGTTCACACACAGCTGTGACTCCTACAATATTGAAACGTGCGGACACTCTCATTCGAGGACAAACAACTCGCTGTCCAGCTGGACGTCTCTGGTATTAGTGCTGACACACTCTTACATCAGTTACGGTACTCAAAGGTGTGTGCCCGCTAGGTTCTTCGCCATCTAACAGAAGAGAATAAAGAACAACGAACGACCATCCGTGCGGAATTCCTTGCGCGCTACGAGGCTGATACTGAAAATTTTTTGTCGAACAGCGTTATAGGCGCTGAAACATCTCTCCATCACTTCGCACCGGAAACAAAACGTCAAGCCATGTAGTTGCGCCACACCACTTCTACTCCAAAGTTCACAGCTGCACCCTCAGCCCATAAGGACATGGCGACGGTCTTCTGGGACTCTGAAACGGTTACTCTGTTTGATGTCCTCCATCATGGTGCAACAGTCAACTCTGAAGTAAATTGCGCTACACTCAGGAAATTGAAGAAACTACTTAAGTGTGTTCGTCACCACAAAAATGCTAACGCACTTCCTCTTCTCCACGTCAACGCAAGGCTTCACACTTGTCTGCGCACCAGAAGGGTACTCACAAAAGCGCGTTCGGTCAGAGGGTTAACAGCCCTCTGTAATAAAAAAAACTGAGTTAATCGATCAACAAAGAACATAAACGGGTGTCTTAAGATGTCCGCCCCGAGCAGATGCAACGAACGAAAGCGAACAAAACGAGATTTAAAAAAAAAAAAAGTGGTCAACGTGACGGATTGCCGTCCTACGGGCCCGGGTTCGATTCGCGGGTGGGTCGAGGATTATCTCTGCTCAGGGACTGGGTGTTGTGCTGTTTTCATCATCATTTCATCCCCATCTGGCGCGCAGGTCGCCCGATGTGGCGTCGAATGTAATAAGACCTGCACCAAGGCGGCAGGACCTGTCCGGCAAGGTGCCTCCCGGCCAATGACGACAAACGCGCATTTCCATTTTTCCATCCATCCTATGGCCCGGATCTCGCAGCTTTCGACTTCCATTTTTTTTTTTGCCCAATAAAGGATGCACTCCGAGGGAAGTAGTACGGGGGAGGTTATTGGGTGGGGAAGTTATTGACCCAGCAAGACGTTGGTTCCGAAGTCGCTCAATAGAGGCATATTGGCATCCGAGCCCTCTCAGTAAGCAGATGCAAATTAGTCCTATTGAACGGAGATTATGTCGAAAAATAGGTTTTTATAGCCTAAAGTGGGGAAGTATTGTGATGTATTGTAATCCTGAATAAAAACAACCTGCTTTTAGGGGGGAAAAATATGTTACAGTACCTATGGAAGGTCCCTCGTCCTGTTTTGTAGGAAAATTGCAGCCGGCCAGTGTGGCCGAGCGGTTCTAGGTGCTTCAGTCTGGAATCGCGAGACCGCTACGGTCGCAGGTTCGAATCCTGCCTCGGGCAGGAATGTCCTTACGTTAGTTAGGTTTAAGTAGTTCTACGTTCTAGGGGACTGATGACCTCAGATGTTAAGTCCCATAGTGCTCTTTTTAGGAAAATTGCCTTTAAAATCATACAGGTCCTGTTTAGAATGACAACGTTCTTCCTACATAGCATTAGGCATGGTAAGTGTAGTGTTTTTAGTGTTTCCACATTTTTGTCCAAACCTTGTTCCTACAGAGAGAGTGCGTATGAAATTGGGATAACAGTAGCTGGCTGTGAATGGAACAGCTATATATCGTAATATAGGATAAAGAAAAATATACCCTTTGACATTCTAGTACGTTCCGCACTGGTTTCCGGAGTAAAATTGTAGAAGCACGTATACTGGGATGTTACAAACATTCGAGGATGATGGAGAAGGGTAAATATATGAATTTGAGATAGGGGATTCCAGTCCGGAAACGGCCAGATCAAAAGTAATCACCGAAAATCTTCCTGATACCTCTCAGTTGAATACATATATTGGTAATGTTGTTGCTATGATTTTATGATACGCAACGTTCAGAGGTGGCAATATGGACGAAAATGGATTGAAGGAAGACATCGAAGCAGGTCAGACGCGGAATGCTAGATTTGTTATCGGTATTTTCGAATAATAAGCAAGACGCATGCTCAAAATAAAATGTATCGACAAGGTCACCAACGAAGTGGTTCTGAAAGGAACTGGTGAGAAGAGAAGCGTCTGCAGTTCCATTCTTAAAAGAAGAGTGCAATTTACAGGCCATCTATTAAGACATAAAGGACTTCTGAACACAATCATAGAGGGATATGTCGAGGGGAAAAGACGAAGAGGAAGGCCACGGCTGAGGTACATGGATCAAATCGTGAAAGATGTGGGATGTAACACCTATAAAGAAATGAAGAGAAAAGCTGAAAGACGTACAGAATGGAGACAAGCTGCCATTGTAGCTGCTGCAAACCAATCCTTGGATTGGCCACTACAGAAGAAGAAGAAGAAGAAGAAGAAGAAGAAGAAAGAAGCAAGTATTACGAAGATGTTTCGGGAACTCACCTGTGAATCCCTGGATGTGAATCGATGTTCTTTTCGAAGAACACTGTTGCGGTGATTTAGAAAACCGGTAATTGAAGCTGACCGCAGAACTCTTCTACTGCCTCCAACATACATTTCATGTAAGGACTGCGAAGATAAGAGAAATTAGGGCTCACTCTACTTGTGAGTGAAACAGGAAAGAAATGGAGACAAGCTGCCATTGTAGCTGTTGCAAACCAATCCTTGGAATAAACGGTGCCTTGCGGAATATCATGTAGATGTAGCAGACAAGTAAAAAATGTCCAGGGGGCTGTAAAATGCATACTTAAGAACTATCAGAAGTTTTTCACACTGTTGAAGTCCGGAACCGTGCGACTGCTACGGTCGCAGGTTCGAATCCTGCCTCGGGCATGGATGTGTGTGAGGTCCTTCGGTTAGTTAGGTTTAAGTAGTTCTAAGTTCTAGGGGACTAATGACCACAGCAGTTGAGTCTCATAGTGCTCAGAGCCATTTGAACCATTTTTGGACACTGTTGAAGATGAACGGGTGCTCATATCTCTTACGGTATGCATTTTAGAGCCCCTGTTTACTGGACATTTTCCTTGTTTTGGTCCTTACTACCACCTCTGAACGTTGCGTAACCTACAGTCTTAGCAACAATTGTATTCAACGGTCAGAGGTATTAGAACGATTACTGCATACAACTTTTGACGCGTTCGTTTTCGGACCATGGTCCCTTGCCTCAAACTGATACAATTACCCTTCCCCATCATCCCTGAAAGTTTGTAACGTCATTACGGAATCACCCTGTCTATGTAGGTGCAGGTGAAAACAATAATAACAAATAACTGTGGGTCAGGTCTGAGACAAAATAACCAAAAAGAAATGAAACACCTTTTCAGTACGAAATTAAATTCGCTTAACAGTATCACAACAAGCAGAAAATAAAATTCACTAAATAACAGAAAGAAAATGCCAAGGGAGCTGTTGATTTTACGGGCAGAATACAAAACAAGACGAGAGGCTGGGAAAGAATTCTGGCGTGGCCTGTGCCTAGTTGACCACTGGACTGCGAAATGCGAGTCACAGGTTGGATTTGTAATGTAATGTTTAAATATTCTAGAGGATAACAGAAACTTCATCTCAATAAAATGTATCTATTATTTTAGAACATTCGATATTGCGTAAGCTAAGGATAACTTTTCGTTCTAGAGAGGTTTTAGCTCGGTCTGCGCTTTTGTACCGTGTAATAAACCCGCCTTCAGAATCAAGAGAAATCGCTATTGGCTTTCATAAAGGACTCAAGTGTCTTATTTCATAAACGATTTGCTCACTGTATCACGTTACTATCATTATTTTCCAGTATGAGAAGTACTGACTGCATGTTGATACGATAAGCGCATCCTACCGATGCACATACATTTTTTTTATTTTTTTTTATTTATTTATTTATTTATTTTTTTTTTTTGTGATACTGCGCCCAGAGAGGAGGTTCCCTGAGAGATACTGCGTTTCCTGCAACATGATATGACTTCCGAGAAACGGCAATGTACTTCCGTAGCCTGGCAGATTACATAACTTAACGCCTTTCCGTTTTTAAGACACGAGTCCTCCTGTGAGGAAGCAGGGACATGACTTGCAATCCTTCTCAAAAATGCCTGCCGCAATTGCACGCATAGGTTCTGTCACAGATCACAGCAGATGGTACCATCACAATGTAACGACGCAAAGTTTTAAACAAAATTATGTTTGTTCGTGGTTTCCCTTTATTTGATTTAACATGTGTGAGATCCCTGGGATAGCAGAACAGAGCGGATGAGGTTATATTTGTGGAAAGGGGCCAAAATAAATTACTGTCAGCTGCACTCAACATATAAACTTTATTTGTTAAAAAACACAATCACACAAGCAAGAGCCGGCCGGAGTGGCCGTGCGGTTATAGGCGCTACAGTCTGGAGCCGAGCGACCGCTATGGTCGCAGGTTCGAATCCTGCCTCGGGAATGGATGTGTGTGATGTCCTTAGGTTAGTTAGGTTTAATTAGTTCTAAGTTCTAGGCGACTGATGATCTAGGCGACTGATGACCTCAGCAGTTAAGTCGCATAGTGCTAGGAGCCATTTGAACCATCTTTGAACACAAGCAAGAATCAAAACTTTCAAGGTTTTAACGAAAGACCTCCTTTGATTTAACTTAGATCGGCTGAAGGCCACATCGAAAATCCAAGGCACAAGGCCTAAGCAAGGAATAGAGGTACAGGACTTCTTCTGGAGGTTTCACTTATTTAGAAAAAAAATATTTTTATCTTCAATATAAATAGGCTGAAAGTCTTAGCTTGAATTTTTCCCATAGAACTCGGCTCAAGGCCTCACATTAATCAAGAACAGTGTTACGGCTTAAGGCCGAGACAAAGATTTTCAATGTTTAGTCTAAATAGGCTGAAAACTCGGCTGAAGGCCGCATATCAACAACCAATTTAACGGCTTAAGGCCTAGGAAGAAGTGCTTTCAATTTGAAAAGGCTAAAGGCCTTATCTTAAAATATTTCGTGTAAAACTGGCTGAAGGCCACATACTAAAGAATAACAATCTTATGACTTAAAGACAAGACAAGGATTTTGAATTTTTAATTTAAGAGATGTTAAAACTCGGCAGAAGGCCACACACCATGCAGAAAACAATTTTACAGATTTTTCCTAAAATGCTTCACATAAAACTCGGATGAAGACCACATATGAAACAAGAAGCTTTTTTTTGTAGGCTTAAGGCATAAGAAGAAAAGCCTTGCAATTTTAATAAGCTTAATCTCGGCTGAAGACTATACAGATTACTTATGGCTAAAAAGGAAATCACTATGTAAAACACACACAAGGAGTGGTGCTCAGAAGGTACCAAGGGTTGGCCTGCAAAGGTAAGACTAACGCACGTTTAGGTGAGACAGACAGCCAGACGGACAACCTCTTAATTGGAAGACAACCCAACCGAAAGCCAGCCGACGAACCAACCAACAAGATCCGTTCTGCTCCACCCGACCAGCAAACGACAACAAGATGTCAATAGCACAACGCTCTGGATACTGGCGCCCAATCCAGCCAAGTCAGAATAAACGCCCAAAGCTACCAACAACACCTCAGCTGTCGAACCACACGCAGCATCAACACGGAGAAGAAAATACACTGCCGAAAACTACGTCAACGAGCAGCGCAGGTAACCGGAACGTCGACAGCCACATGGCACAAGATACCACTGGTACTCTTCATTAATGAAGGAATGAATTATGTTTAAGGGGGGTAGGACGTCCTTCACTAATTCCTACTGTATCCAACTTTAACCTATCCATTTCCTAGTTTTAAATTTTCTAACCTACCTGCCCAGTTAAGGTATCTGACATTCCACGCTCCGATCTGTAGAGTGCCAGTTTTGTTTCTCCTGATAACGACGTTCTCCTGTGTAGTCCCCGCCCGGAGATCCGAATAGGGGACTATTTTACCTCCGGAATATTTTACCCAAGAGGACGCCATTATCATTTAATCATACAGTAAAGCTGCATGCCCTCGGGAAAAATTACGGCTGTAGTTTCCCCTTGCTTTCAGCCGCTTGCAGTACCACAACAGCAAGGCCGTTTTGGTTAGTGTTACAGGGCCAGATCAGTCAATCATCCAGACTGTTGCCCCTGCAACTACGGAAAAGGCTGCTGCCCCGCTTCAGGAACCACACGTTTGTCTGGCCTCTCAACAGATACACCGTTGTGGTTGCACCTCCGGTACGGCTATCTGTACCGTTGACCCCCTACCAACGGCGATGCCGATGATTCATACTTACACGACCTGAAATGCTAAAAACGTTCATCACTAACCGTGCAATCAGGTATTAGCGGTCTGTTTCTCTTTGACATAGGGACCTTATTTTATTATCGATATTTAAAGATGGCTGCGATTCATTAAAGCAAGTGTAAATGTTGTCCAAGTTCTGAAATTTTCTGATATCGATCACAAACAAGATTTCCCTGTACACAATAGCATCGGCAGCGAACACCCTTCTACTGTGGCTAACACTGCCTGATAAACTGTGTACTTCTACTAAAAATATTATAGATGCTATTACACCCAACGCTACTTTTTTCTGCGGTACATTAGCTGTTCAGTACGAGTACAAGGTTCTATTACTCGAATGTTCCTCGAGCAAAAAGCATGTCTTCGAAGGCTGAAAAGGTCACCAACTTTTATCTGCAACAGGGCCCTGTCTTCCAAACTACAGCGTCAGTAAGTGCATTTAAATCTTCTATTTCGTCGCTCATTGGCTATACCTGCACCGAAACTATTTCACCGCGCAAGATCGTAACATTATTCCGCCAGCCACTCATGGCACAATTACCAGAATTCCAGATATTGAGGTAACTGACAGTAGAGAAGAGAATCAACTAACACTGCTAAACAGAGGAAAGGCCTCTCAAGCAGATGAGTAACTTATGATATTCTGCAGAGATTGTGCCAAATAACTTGCTCCGCTTCTACCAGAAGAATATATCAGGGAGCAACCGAGTGGGAAAAGCCTAAGTCATTTCTGTTTTCAGGAAGGGTAGTCGGACAGATGCACATAATAATAGATCTTTATTAGTGACGTCCAACGGTTGCAGAACTATGGTATACGTTTTATGTTCCACGCGATGACGCTTCTGGAGAACGAAAATATCGTCTTCAGAAATTTCAAATGGTTCAAATGACTCTGAGCACTGTGGGACTTAACATCTGAGGTCATCAGTCCCCCAGAACTTAGAACTACTTAAACATAACTAACCAAAGGAAATCATACACATCCATGCCCGAGGCAGGATTCGAACCTGCGGTCGTAGCGGTCGCGCGGTTCCAGACTGAAGCACCTAGAATCGCTCGGCCACACTGGCCGGCTCTTCAAAAGTCACTATGAATTGAGTAAGCAGAGGTCTTGTGAAATACAGCTCGTTGTGCTGGTCCATGACATCCATAACGTCGTAGACAAATGCGTTTAGCTTTATGCCGGAAGAGATTCTATACAAATCCTCCGAGCGCACCACAATACTGGAAACTAAGAGGAACCATCCTAAGCGGCCTAAAGTGGAATTACCCCATAAAACTAAATGTAGGAAAAGCAGATCCGGGCTAATAAATGCAATTCAACAACGAAAGAAGTGAATTACAAAACATTTGCAAGATCGATTCTAGGGAGTTGCCTGGGACCGTCACCAGGAGGAATTAAGAGTAGCCTACAGATGGAGAAAATCCAACGAAGGGCGACACGGGAACTTTTCAAGGAGATGCTCAACAAATTCCAGGGCAGACTGTACCAGTTCTGCTGCTTGAATGTTAAATGGAAGGTCATTCACTTATATAAGGAATAGAAGTGAACCAAAATTGAACCTTGTGGGACACCAAGAACAGTCGGGGAAATATTACCCCCATACGCTCAAATGACCACAACGAGAAATTAGAGTTCATACAGAGATTTATTGACAGTCATTCTGCTCATGATAGTTTGCTGATAGGACAGAAAAGGGGGAAAAGGATAGTGGCGCCTCCGCCACATAACGTACGGTGGCAAGCGGAGTGTACACTTAGTTGCAGATGTAGGTGCTTTCCACTTACACACAACGCTTCTGCCATCATTTTATTCTTTGCTTTAGGCGTTTGATTCGCAACAACTAATGGTTTGGTTCATATGCAGGTATTAATGAAAAAATTAAGATAATGGCTATGAGGCTCTGCCATGTGCAATATTTGCTGTGTTAATGAAATCAGCATTAACGTATTCCTAGGAAGGCTTTTGATGCAAGGTCGGGCTTCAGACGTCAAGTGAATTTGGGCCTTGTACAGTATGGAGCTGATACGTCTGTCTTTGTGTAATCGCGTAAATTGGGCTGCAGTTAAAGACTAGTCCGTTCGCATAAGAGTAAGTGGTTACCTGAGCTGTTGGAAGTAAACTTGCAAAGAGTCATTGCAGGAACCAGCATTTCCAGATACTAGCCACGTAATCACAAAACTGACGTATGAGACAGATAATGCACACTGTAAATATTCCATTTACATCCTACGCATCCCGCGCACAACAATACTTGTTCATCGTTCTACCGTCAAGTGAAGTTATGTGCGGTGAACGCAAGTTCCTCTGCTCACGAGCCCCATTACAGCACGAGATATGTACAGTTAGATTTACTCGTGGTTATAGAATTAACTGAAGATACTGGTTTAAACAGTGATAAGGGACAGTGGATGCAAAGCAGAATCATTGCAAGTGTCTCGTGGTACGATATGTGCTTCATTCATACTATTTGCTCCAGCTAAACCTAGAACTTGCAGCTGTGTCTGTAGTTTCAGATTCTCACTAATCTCAGCTTTGTCAGGATAAGTGTATGTAAACATGGTAAGTGCCAAAAACATGGCTGTCGGCAGTAGTAACGTGTTTGGTTTTCATGCCAGGATAATGATTTTCAGTGACAGTTTGTGCGTATCCGAGTACGAGGTGGATAACTACCACTTACACAATGATCCTGAATGTTCCTGAACGCAAATCAATTTCAAAAGCTGTAGTTTGGAATGCAAACGTCACACGTTTTTTATCTGTACGAGGTCCTCTTCAGTTCTTACGTCGTCCAGGATGATCTAATTTTGAACTTATTTGTTATTCCCCAGGATAAAAGCATGATATTTATCGCAACTATTCAAGATGACGTTGTTACATGAGCATAATTTGCAGAGCATGTTGCTACTTTTGCGTCTGGTTGGATGAAAACGTGTGCTGCACATGTGCGGTGCAGCATCTTAGTTCGCTTGCTGAACAATTGTGAATTAACAACGAAAGTCCCTGCCTACAACTGCAGGCAGGTTGTTTCACGAATATTCTTCAATAGCTCATCATAAATTTCATTTTTTACTCACGATCGAGTTTTTCAGAAGTTTTCCAGTGATTACAAGCAAATGTTGACTTAACAGCACAATTGGCCACTATTCTCCGTCGATAAAATTTTCTGTGAGCTGGCTCACACTCATTGCTTCCAGCGACCACAATGGAGCTTGCGCACGCTGTGCATCAACGCGTTAATGCCAATCCCAAGCGATACCAGGACACGCCTGTAACAACGCTCAAACGCTTAGTCAACACTTGTGATGAAGGTCTACGGCTGCCAACTGCAATACTGACGTCACACCTCTTGGTCGAGTGACAGATTTAGAACTCGTCCAGCTCGTCTTGCCTGGCGTCTCCTACCCACTCATTACTCAACCAGCAGTACGCTTCGTACGAGCTGCAGTTTATCGTTTCTGTGAGCACATTTACGACGTCCGATAACTTTTCCGAGCTTAATATACACTCCTGGAAATTGAAATAAGAACACCGTGAATTCATTGTCCCAGGAAGGGGAAACTTTATTGACACATACCTGGGGTCAGATACATCACATGATCACACTGACAGAACCACAGGCACATAGGCACAGGCAACAGAGCATGCACAATGTCGGCACTAGTACAGTGTATATCCACCTTTCGGAGCAATGCAGGCTGCTATGCTCCCATGGAGACGATCGTAGAGATGCTGGATGTAGTCCTGTGGAACGGCTTGCCATGCCATTTCCACCTGGCGCCTCAGTTGGACCAGCGTTCGTGCTGGACGTGCAGACCGCGTGAGACGACGCTTCATCCAGTCCCAAACATGCTCAATGGGGGACAGATCCGGAGATCTTGCTGGCCAGGGTAGTTGACTTACACCTTCTAGAGCACGTTGGGTGGCACGGGATACTTGCGGACGTGCATTGTCCTGTTGGAACAGCAAGTTCCCTTGCCGGTCTAGGAATGGTAGAACGATGGGTTCGATGACGGTTTGGATGTACCGTGCACTATTCAGTGTCCCCTCGACGATCACCAGAGGTGTACGGCCAGTTTAGGAGATCGCTCCCCACACCATGATGCCGGGTGTTGGCCCTGTGTGCCTCGGTCGTATGCAGTCCTGATTGTGGCGCTCACCTGCACGGCGCCAAACACGCATACGACCATCATTGGCACCAAGGCAGAAGCGACTCTCATCGCTGAAGACGGCACGTCTCCATTCGTCCCTCCATTCAAGCCTGTCGCGACACCACTGGAGGCGGGCTGCACGATGTTGGGGCGTGAGCGGAAGACGGCCTAACGGTGTGCGGGACTGTAGCCCAGCTTCATGGAGACGGTTGCGACCATTCAAGCCTGTCGCGACACCACTGGAGGCGGGCTGCACGATGTTGGGGCGTGAGCGGAAGACGGCCTAACGGTGTGCGGGACTGTAGCCCAGCTTCATGGAGACGGTTGCGAATGGTCCTCGCCCATACCCCAGGAGCAACAGTGTCCCTAATTTGCTGGGAAGTGGCGGTGCGGTCCCCTACGGCACTGCGTAGGATCCTACGGTCTTGGCGTGCATCCGTGCGTCGCTGCGGTCCGGTCCCAGGTCGACGGGCACGTGCACCTTCCGCCGACCACTGGCGACAACATCAATGTGCTGTGGAGACCTCACGCCCCACGTGTTGAGTAATTCGGCGGTACGTCCACCCGGCCTCCCGCATGCCCACTATACGCCCTCGGTCAAAGTCCGTCTGCTGCACATACGGTTCACGTCCACGCTGTCGCGGCATGCTACCAATGTTAAAGACTGCGATGGAGCTCCGTATGCCACGGCAAACTGGCTGACACTGACGGCGGCGGTGCACAAATGCTGCGCAGCTAGCGCCATTCGACGGCCAACACCGCGGTTCCTGGTGTGTCCGCTGTGCCGTGCGTGTGATCATTGCTTGTACAGCCCTCTCGCAGTGTCCGGAGCAAGTATGGTGGGTCTGACACACCGGTGTCAATGTGTTCTTTTTTCCATTTCCAGGAGTGTATTTTTTTACTTCATCGAGGCATCGGGCTTCCTCCTACGATGCTTGTGATTGGTGGACAACGTTACACAATTCCTAAGTAGACGCGCTTGACTATCGTGAGGGCAATGGGAGAGTGAGCATAGCAAAATACACTACTGGCCATTAAAATTGCTACACGATCACGTGCTACATTCGCGAAATTTAACCGACAGGCAGAAGATGCTGTGATATGCAAATGATTACCTTTTCGGAGCATTCACACAAGGCTGGCGCCGGTGGCGACATCTCCAACGTGCTGACATGAGGAAACTTTCCAACCGATTTCTCATACACAAACAGCAGTTGACTGGCGTTGCCTGGTGAAACGTTGTTGTGATGCCTCGTGTAAGGAGGAGAAATGCGTACCATCACGTTTCAGACTTTGATAAAGGTCGGATTGTAGCCTATCGCGATTGTGGTTTATCGTATCGCGACGTTGCTGCTCGCGTTGGTCGAGATCCAATGACTGATAGCAGAATATGGAATTGGTGGGTTCAGCAGGGTAATACGGAACGCCGCGCTGGATCCCAACGGCCTCATATCACTAGTAGTCGATATGACAGGCATCTTATCCGCACGGCTGTGGAACGGATCGTGCAGCCACGTCTCGATCCCTGAGTCAGCAGATGGGGGCGTTTGCAAGATAACAACCATCTTCAAGAACATTTCGACGACGTTTGCCGCAGCATGGACTATCAGCTCGGAGACCGTGGCTGTGGTTACCCTTGACGCTGCATCACAGACAGGAGCGCCTTGCGATGCTGTACTCAACGACGAACCTGGGTGCACGAATGGCAAAACGTCATTTTTTTCGGATGAATCCAGGTTCTGTTTACAGCATCATGATGGTCGCATCCGTGTTTGGCGACATCGCGGTGAACGCACATTGGAAGCGTGTATTCGTCATCGCCATACTGGCGTATCAGCCGGCGTGATGGTATGGGGTGCCGTTGGTTACACGTCTCGGTCACTTCTCGTTCACATTGACGGCACTTTGAACAGTGGACGTTACATTTCAGACGTGTTACGACCCGTGGCTCTAGCCTTCATTCGATCCATGAGAAACCCTACATTTCGGCAGGATAATGCACGACCGCGTGTTGTAGGTTCTGCACGGGCCTTTCCGGTTACAGAAAATGTTCGACTGCTGCCCTGGCCAGCACATTCTCCAGATATCTCACCAATTAAAAACGTGTGGTCAATGGTGGCCCAGAAACTAGCTCGTTACAATACGCCAGCCACTACTCTTCATGAACTGTGGTATCGTGTTGAAGCTGCATGGGCAGCTGTACCTGTACACGCCACCATCCAAGCTCTGATTGACTCAATGCCCAGGCGTATCAAAGCCGTTATTACGGCCAGAGGTGGTTGTTCTGGGTACTGATTTCTCAGAATCTATGCACCCAAATTTCGTGAAAATGCAATCACATGTCAGTTCTAGCATAATATATTTGTCCAATGAATACCCGTTTATCATCTGCATTTCTTCTTGGTGTAGCAATTTTAATGGCCAGTAGTGTATTATTTAGTACATATCTCTAAATCCTGAGACATTTTGACTATATCTTAGTAAGTGCTACAATACAGCAAAGAGAAAGACAGTGTTCCTCCACTAAGGAAAATCGGGGATGTTTCCGCCACCGAATTTCCGTACCATTACCGTAAGTGATTGACATGGTACGTAGTATCAGTAGAGTTGAAATCAGCTGAAATCGCTATAACTCGACAATGACACAGGATCTGAAGGAGTTCTATAACGAATCGCGAAAGAGTTAGCTACATTTCTGACCTAATCTACCGCAGATTCGTTGAGCACGGAAATGCTCCCAGTAACTGGAAAGGGGCACACGATGAAAAAGGCATGAGAACTAACGTAATTCACCTCCTTTCGTAGTAACAAACTTGAATGTACTGAGAGTTCCAACATAGTAACCTCTCTGCATCCAACCAATATTTCACTTTGGTAACCAGCACTGGATCTAAAACGTAGATCACGCTAACTCCAAAATCACGCTCTTCAGATATGATATTCTACATGCGACTTATTCGGGGTCTCTAGACTTTCGAAAATCTTACGATTCAGTTCTAGACGACTAGTACTGAAAATATATTCGAGTGGAATAGCTAAGCGGTTTGGCGATTCAGGCGAAAGTTTCTCGGGTGGCAGAGTGCATCACCTTACACTCAGAGGTGAGACACAGAAGTAATACATTTACGTCCCAGCAAAAAATAATACATTAATAGTTTACTGTATAAAATCTGTGATCTCAAACTTTTTTAGATATCTATGGAAAAGTATTATGCGATTAAAGAGGTGTTAACATCCAGTTCGATGTTTACAGAATGTCAGGCTGGTGACAAGCTTGTGTACATAACAGTTACACGGAACATAGCGTAAAATCGCTCACGTGGATGGGATGCACATCGAGTCGGACGAAAGCTTGTTGTCTTTTGTGTGTGTGTGTGTGTGTGTGTGTGTGTGTGTGTGTGTGTGTGTGTGTGTGTGTGTGTGTGTGTGTGTGCAGGGGTGGGGAGGGGGAGGGGGGGAGCAGAGTATGTATAGAAGGTAGATTTTGAGTTATCATATGTCTGACTACCGAGATAGTGTAACAAATATATCTTGTTTGGCAGAAATTTTGAGAAATTTGCCTCTTATTTCACGGAAACTCAGCTGTAACATAACAGGAACTGGCTACTGAGATGAAATGTGCGAATGTTTTTCAGGCCTGTAGAAATGTTGAAAGTAATGTCATTCTAATGGTAGTTTGCGTAGAAGTGATCATTTTTAGTGCCCTACCACCGTGAAGGGAAAGTTAGGAAAGCTTGATCGTTGGCACAATAGAAACGACTCGAAAGATACGCAACGTTAACATATAATTCGCAGGGTATCATATGTTTTCTTCAGACATTTTGTACATGACGTCATATGCTTTGCCGTTCTAAAATCTGATTCTAAGCATTAGATTTTATGACTTGTAATTCCTTAAAACTTCCTTGCTCATTTCTGTTGTTGCATTTCGCACAGACATTTTTCAGTCGGTTTAGGTCGTAATTTAAGAATAGGTGGCCTATTCATGATCACATTCTGACGGCTGAATTGAAAGATGACAGTTTCTTTTTCTTTTTTTCTGAAAACCGTAACTAAACTGCAGAGTCAATTATCAACCTGAAACACCTAAAAGTCCAGTTGTGAAACACAATCGTACAAGTGCAACATCTCAGACTTCGAGACGCCACTTATTAATTATTGATAAAGGATAAAACTCAGGGCTTATAAAGGTCACATACTCATCACTGGACAAATTGTTATCATTCTTACTCAGTTATATATTCTACATGCCAGATATTTGCGAAGTAGGTGACGACCAACAACGCTGTCTATTGTCTGCGCCTTATGTCGTGGGAAATTTAAATAAGGAGAGTTTCTATACTGCAATTAACGTTGCATCATTTTAACTTTGCAGTTTCTGATATTCATCAACGATGTTTCTCATATTTTCACAATGTTCCCTCGACTCCAGTCTGTGAAGGGCGTGCACGTAGGTAGATTCGTATACTGTCAAGTGAACCACAGACTATGTTGGGACTTACGATATATACACAATTACGAAACGTGTCAGTTGTAATATTTGTTGAATTTTTAATATTAGTCCATTGGAAAGCCGTAATAAAATAGCTTTATTCAGACGTAAGAGTTTGCTTGTTTAAGAGGAGGAAAAACTTTGGGTTCTATAGACTTTTATATATTCTGAAGCTACAACTCGTACAACATGAATGATTTTATGAACCTTGAGTTTATCAGAGTAACCTTTCTCTGTTAGCTACAATTATTTATTGTTACTGTAAATGCTGCTCATATTTTTACATCATGGCTACACTCTAATTACAGCTCTCTCAACACTACAGTAACTGGAATTTTATCTAGTGGTAGTTGACAAATATTATCACTTAATTAATTATTTGATTTTTGTCTATACTGTATACGGAGCGAAAATTATTTTTATTTATCTGGAGAAAATGGAATGCATGTATCTTAAAGGAAAAAAGAATAAATTCAAAGAGTAATGAGAAGACAGATAAATATTGCAAGAAGAATATAAGAAACTTCTGGAGAAAATGATGAGTGAAGAAAACATAAGGCAATGACCAACAAAAACGAAAACGAGAGAAGAAAAACAGAGTATACACGGTTCTTTGGATTACAAATGACTACAGCCATTACAAAAGTCTCTGAGGAGAGTTAAAAGTACAATGCGTAACCCCCATGGACAAGAAAATAAAACAAAAATTGGTTCTGCGGGCCTGAGAAAAATAAAAGAAGTCATAGGAAGAAAAAAACAACTCCTTGGTAGAGTCTCAACATTGTTATTAATTTATCAACGTGATGATATGAGCGATCATTTACTGTTAGATGAGATATATTTTTTTTTAGTCAGATTATACCTCCTTTTACATGAAACATAAGATTTTACGGATCTAGTACTTCTTACATAATAGATATTTCAGAAACGGCAGTATTTAGTATGATGAATAGCAGTAAAATGGTATTAACAGAGCTGAACATGATTTGAACGTATATAATCACAATTTGAACAACAACACTAAGTCGATAACAGCACTAAGAACCAATAAAATCAGTACCAGTGGTACTACTACTATTACTACTACTGATAGTAATAATAACAGCAGATAAAGAGCAAATTTATATATGTACAAAGTTATATTTTCTCACATGGCCAATTCTGAGGGCTGGAAATTTAAACGGCCTGCCCCAGCATAGGGGTCTGGTAAATGAGCTCTTGGTGTGAAACACGGGTACTTCGAAGGGAACATTGCCAAGTGTCAGTAAACTATCTTGATGAAACCTGGGGGTGTGTAGAGGCGGAAAAATAATGCAATACGTGTTCTTTTTTGTTTGAGCCCTATTTCACTTTTAAAGGGTTAAACACACCCCAAAAAATAACTTGTCATACTAGGTTTGGAGGGAATACTTCGAGACGAGGATTGTTCCTCATATAAAAGTTGATTTGTAATTAACGTTCTTGAAACATATGTAATCGAATTTTGTAATAATTTGAAATTTTGAAAAATTCCCCACCATGTTTAATTAATTCTAAAAAGTGAAAACATTTGTTAAAACACAACTAACAAAGCTTTCATGATACCTACATACATTTGTAATAGAGCTCGCTTCTGAAATACGTTTCTTGAAATATAAATTGAACATAATGTGCTGTCAGAGTATTCCCAACATACCTAATTAAAATATCTAAACATTCATTATTAGTCCATTTATTCATTTTACTTATATTTGTGTAATGTTTTAAACTGTTATTTTATGTTTTATGCTTATGTTCGTTGTTCAAATGGTTCAAATGTCTCTAAGCACTATGGGACTTGACATCTGAGGTCATCAGTCCCCTAGACTTAGAAAAAGCTTAACCGTAACTAACATAAGCACATCACACACATCCATGCCCCATGCAGGATTCGAACCTGCGACCGTAGCAGCAGCGCGGCTCTGGGCTGAAGCGCCTAGAACTGCTCGGCCACAGAGGCCGGCTTTCGTTGTTCAGTTTACCGTTTCACATACATGTATTTTGTTAATTGAAAATTACAAATAACTCATTATAATAACACAAAATCATTAAATTACGATAATCTGTAAATAAACGCTTAGAATGTAACGTTTTCTTACACGTTTCTCATTAAATGAAGGAAATTTCTTCACACTTTGGAATTTTGCCTTGTTAGTCGTAATAGATTAAGGGGTTCATCCAAAAACGAAGGCAAACATAATTGTTGTTTTAATAGACTGCCTTACGAAGCTGGATAGTTTAGTCATTCCTCTCATATAATGAGGAAGAGCATCCTAAAGTCGGGATCCTGATACTGAAAAGGAAATGCAGGTGGGAGTGTGCTCTGACGAGAGCGTATTTCTTATGCTTTGTTCAATGAGAGTTAAAGTCAAGTAGAGATATGCTGATAAGACGGTAGACAAGACAGAGTGTCTGGAAACTTGCACGTTTATCTGCACGTAGCCAGCAGAGCTGTGCTTAAGATGGTGAAATATGACCAAAGGTGGAGAGTCACAGATACAGCCTACAGAGGCTTTCATCGACAACTCCAAGAGCCGTGAGGGCTATCTTTCAGGATGAAATCGCTGCAATTGCCGACTAGGAGTACAAGCGTTTGTACGAGTTCCTTCCTTAGTTCAAAAAGAATAGTCATGGAGACACACAAGTAATGATGCCTTTTGCACATTGCAGCTTTGTGTTCAGCCCTGTTTGGGAATTCATCTACTATTACTCCTAGACTCGTTGCTCACGGCGAGAAATTTATGTTTGTCCAATTTTGTATTACGGGCTAGGAACCTAGAACGGCTAACAAAGATCGCTTGGGTGCAGAGTGGATAATGCGTCAACCACATACTCTGTGCCCACTTTTATTATGTACACAGGTCGGCACTGAAATTTGTAATCGCTGACTTCAGGTTGATTTTTTTTCTTTTTTTTTTGTTCTAAGATGTAATCGGTGGTCATGAGTGCATATAGGCGTTGGACGAAAGTGGGGATCACCAGAGAAATGGATGCTTGAACATAAACGACTCGCTTACGGAAGAAAGGCAACTAGTGCGAATTTTATAAATTTCGGATTTTTCACGATTGTAGGTTCTGAATTAATCAAAGCATTTCTTACGGCAAAAAAGAAATCAGGTTTGCACTATATAACGGGTCAGTCATAGCCGTCAATTTTCTGTTTACCGCAGATAAGGAATTAGTGCAGTACATGTTGATGGAGGCGCTACGCGGCTAGTTTGCAAACTATGATTCGTAAGAACTAAGAGTTTTCTTCTACCATGAAGGAGAGTTAGCAAAGGGTTCAAATAAAGTGTGTCCGATTTTGAGCTTGTAAATCGAAAGTATTATCGACAAGGACTTAAAAATGGTATACGCCTTAGGGGACAATTGAGCGGGCCAGAAAAAGGACAATACTTTGGTTAGGATGATGATGGCACTGTGTGAGATGAAAAGATTTGTTATCTTTAAAGTTATTTTTCCCATTACAGGTCACTCGTTCTTGTTGAATGATAGGGATTTCTGGATGGTTAGAAGGAAGCTGAAAAAGGGGGTAAGATAATATACAATGGATGAGCTCATGAAAAATTCCTCGAAAAAGGATAACAAGTTTTCCACCGTTTAAATGAAGGTGGATTCTATGATGGACTATAGTCCCTCGTGGCCTACATTCTATAAAAATAACCTGATTTTAGCGACGAATAATACGCTAACGTCGTTTCCAGAAACCTGAAACGTGTTGTCACTAATTCAAAATACCATGAGATGACCTTACCAGCTGAAAATCCACACAGTGGTACGTGAAACGTAAATGTTCCTGGCTTGACGACTCAGCTGTAAAAGCTTTGGAACTATCTTCTCCAGCCGGAGTGGCCGAGCGGCTCTAGGCGCTACAGTCTGGAACCTCGCGACCACTACTGTCACAGGTTCGAATCCTGCCTCGGGCATGGATATGTGTGATGTCCTTAGGGTAGTTAGGTTTAAGTAGTTCTAAGTTCTAGGGGACTTAACAGAAGTTAAGTCCCATAGTGATCAGAGCCATTTGAACCATTTGAACTATCTTCGGAGAAAAACTACACATCTATAATGCCTGTAAATAAGAATCGAATGGACGACATCATTAATCTTTGGTCTATATCCCTCAAGTGAAGATGGGATTTTGGAATTCAGTCACATCATGTCCAGCAACAACGGCATCTCGTGATGTGAACGAAGATAAGTGAGTAATATAATAATGGAAAACGTCAACTATTATTCAGGAAGATGTAAAAAACTATATTTATTACAATAAAAGACGTTTATATTTACTATTCTATCTTAAGACAAGTAACTTAACTTTTACGTGTACTACACTGTGTGATCAAAAGTATCCGGACACCTGTCTGAAAATGACTTACATGTTCGCGGCGGCCTTCATCGGTAATGCTGGAATTCAATATGGTGTTGGCCCACCCTTAGCCTTGATGCCCGCTTCCACTCTCGCAGGCATACATTCAATCAGGTGCTGGAAGGTTTCTCGGGGAATGGCAGCCCATTCTTCACGGACTACAGCACTGAGAAGAGGTATCGCTGACGGTCGGTGAGGCCTGGCACAGCGTCGGCGTTCCGAAACATCCCACAGGAGTCTTATAGGATTCAGGCCAGTCAATTACAGGAATGTTATTGTCGTGTAACCACTCCGCCACAGCCGTGCATTATGAACAGGCACTCGATCGTGTTGAAAGGTGCAGTCGCCATCCCCGGATTGCTCTTCAACAGTGGGACGGAAGGAGGTGCTTAAAATATCAATGAGGGCCTGTGCTGTGATAGTGCGACGCAAAACAACAAGGGGTGCAAGGCCTCTGCGTGAAAAACACGACCACACCACAACACGACCTCCTTCGAATTTTACTGTTGGCTCTACACACGCCGTCAGATGAGGTTTGCCATACCCACACCGTGCCATCGGATCACCACATTGTGTACCGTGACTCGTCACTCCACACAACGTTTTTCCATTGTTCAGTCTTCCCGATGTTTACGCTCCTTACACCAAGCGAGGCGTCGTTTGACCTTTACCGGCGTGATGTGTGGCTTACGGGCACCGCTCGCCCATGAAATCCAAGTTTTCTCACTTCCCGCCTGTCATAGTACTTGGAGTGGGTCCTGATGCAGTTTGGAATTCCTGTGTGATGGTCTCGATAGATGTCTGCCCATTACACATTATGACCCTCTTCAACTGTCGGTGGTCTCTGTGAGTCAACGGACGAGGTCGGCCTGTGCGCTTTCGTGATGAACGTATCCCTTCACGTTTCCATTTCACTATCACATCGGGAACAGTGGACCTATGGATGCTTAGGAGTGTGGAAATGTCGCGTACAGGCGTATGACACAAGTGGCACCCAATCACCTGACCACCTTCAGTCTGAGATTCGCGCAGCGCCCCATTCTCCTCTCTCACGAGGTCTAATGAAAATATGGAGTACCTCGCAGTAGGTGGCAGCACAATGCACCTAATATGAAAGGCGTATCTTTTTGGGGGTGTCCGGATACTTTTGATCACATAGTGCATAGAGTAAACAAGAAGTCCTACACCAAGAAGCCAGAAATACGTACGAGGAGATAAATTGCATTAAAGCAGTCTTATTCGGTTTATTTGTCTCTAGTGTAAAAGCAGGAAATGTGTAAATGTTGTCTTGCTGCAGTAAGTGGTTCAAACGTGAAGCTAGCCAAGCCTGAAGGCTGCGGTGTTGTAACTTAACACGAAAGGCACCTGTCAAAAGCCGTGAATACGTTCCAAGTGTCAGCCGTGGTTAGGCGAGTGTTCTGTGTTGGAGCCATGTGAACTCGAAGGTGGGCAAACTGTTGATGCTCCTGTGGTGGGTGATTCTGTAACCACGGAAGGTGAAATGATTGGTTTTTCAAGAGCCACCTTATCGACGATTTATACTGTGTGAGCCGTGTGTCGGCTCTCAACATATATCGCGCTGTTACGATTGTTCTGAGTCCTTCCATTCCATTGTTAATTGCTTCTTTCATATTTATCGTTACGCTGCGTACGATTGTGTTGAGATTCCCCTCTAACGGCGTGTCTGGTCTCATCGACCTTCGAGTCGTTGCTTCCTGTTGGCGTTGTGTAAGGGAATAAGATCTTTGGGGGGATGACCGGTTGGTTGCCTAGCGGTGACGAGTCGGTCGGTCGGTTTTTAAAATCGGGAATGAGAGAATGTCGTACGGTGAGCCCTCGGCGTGGCGTGGCGGTGGAGAGTTGGCTGTTGTTCCGAGAAGCCACGTGGTCTGTCCTGGCTGTGCGAGACGAGTTGACGGGACAAGGCTGTAAGCTCTTGCTGTGAACACCCGGGGGCCACGGCTGTGGTTCCGAGTCACTACTTAGTGGGAGCGGCAACGGGTGTCTTTAAATTTTCCGTCTGGAGGCCGGAATGATGGACTAGTAACTCGCCTAACCTGAGGAGCGGTATTTCGCTGCCGTGGGTGCAGAGAAGACGAGGGCTCCGGTGACATCGCGTGTGGCTGCGTAACTGTCCCCAGATGGGTATTGCTGGCGACGTGGACACGGTCGGGTGTGAGGAACCTTTGCATCGGAGTTCACCTGCTGTTTCTCTGATAAACTGCAAGTTAAGTTGGTTAAAGGTTTAGATGTTAATTGAAGAATCGTGGTTTGTGCAACCAGCGTCTTTTCTGCCTTGCGGCCTCCTGCATTCGCGTTTCCTGTCCCTGTCGCCGGTGTATTTATAGACAGTGATCTTTTCACTTCTTATTAGTACTGCCTGGGAGGAAGTGTATTTTTGGGCAGGGATAATGGTTCCTGATTTGATTCCACCTCCTCCTCTGGCCTCGCGTGAGGTCGATGTGATTGCTGAATGTGAGGCGTTGTGGGTCTGTTAGTCCGCTTCTAGCCTGAGCATCCTTCGGGAGACAATTGTGGCCGCCCTTACACCCGGTCCGTTAATTATTTCTATCCCAGACATTTTGTTGGCAGGACATGGTATTAAAGTTGTTAGTTGTTGTAAAATGTTAAATGGTTGTATTTTACTCTGTTTTTGGGCACTGTTTAAAAAGGTTAAGTTTGCCTTTCATTGGTAGGTTTTTTTAAAATTATGTGGCTTTAAAACTTCAGTTATTGTAAAAGATGAATGACTGTATCTTTACTTTGATTGTTTTAATCTACTTGGCATCCTTTGAAAATCTAGTTATGCCTCCCTGTTAGCGAGCCCTTGTAATTTAAAATCTTGCTGTGCCAAAATTTAAAGAAGTGGCTCCCTACATGTTCGGTTGCGAAATTGTATGCAAATTGGTGTTTTTGTTTTATTACTTGGAAAGTTTTAATTTTGTTATTAAATGCTTTATAAAAGTCTGTTTTAAGTAAAATGTCTTGGCTATTAACGGTAAAGTTTTTAATTTCATTACTTGGAAAATTTTGATTTGTTATCAAATGTTTTATCAAAGCCGGTTTTAAGTAAAATGGCTTGGCCGATCGTAACACTCGTTTCACCGCGTACAGGGAAAGAGGGAAAAACATTATCCGCAAAGTCACAACGTAGACGAAAATGATTGTCCATTGATCGCGACGGTCGGTCATTGAGGAGGCTTGTGACGAAAAATAAGACGATGACAACTGCATAAATCACTGCAGAACTGAGTGTCGCATTCGCGAACTCCGTCAGCACCAAAGCAGCACGAAGGCAGTTCCAGAAGCTGGAAATTGCAGGGCTATCTGGAATTCCGAAGCCACAAATCAGTGATGTAAATGCCTGCAACATAAATTTTGGTGCCGAAGCCATAAAACCCAGACTATGAAGCAGTGGAAGAGAGTCACTTGATCGGATGAGTATTGTTTCACATTGTTGCCAACTTTCGTCCGAGTTTACGTCTCAACAGTGAAACATGGCAGAGTTTCGGTTATGACTTGGGTAGCCATATCGTGATATTCCATGAGACCCAAGGTTCCTCTGCACAATAACATTACTGCCAAGGAATATGTGAGCATTTTGGCTGATCTGGGCCATTCCATGGTATAACGTTTGTTAGCCAATGGTGATGCAGTATTCCAAGACGACAACATCCCTGTTCAAACAGCTCGTATCGCCCACGACTAGTTTTTGGCGCACGAAGATGAAGTACTGCATCTCCCCTGACCACCACACCCACCAAATCTCAATATTAGTGAGCTTTTTTGGTCTACTGTGAAGAGAAGGGTGTATCATCGCTACCCACCTCCAATAACGTTACATGAACTCGTCGCTATTGTGCAGGATGTGTGGTATAAATTCCTTCGTGAATATTCTCTTAAGAACCATACGGGATCTGTATTTACGCATTCCAAGGAAGTTGGAAGCTGTTATGGATGGCAACAGTTTCCCTACACGCTATTACGAATGGTAAGTGCTGTGTTTTCGGCGTTTCCATATTTTTGTCCATCCCTTGTAACTGGTAATTGCAGTAGCATAGAACTAATGACATGTCATTGTATGTCTAAATCATCCATCATAATGTAGAAAACACAACGGCAGAAACGTGTCATCTGTTCGTCAAGCAAACACAAGAAATAGCTCATATTTAACACTTCTCCTTTAAGATAAACCGTCCCAATTCTTCGCATTAAGGTATAAAAACTTACGTTCATTAAGTCCAGCAGAGTACATACTGCCCAAACTTTCTTCTGAAAGTCGTCCTACCTGATTTATTTTCCATAAAACTGTTAACAACACACTGGAATCAAGAACATGAAACGCTGCAAGGAAGACTGAATTTCTAAAAAATATTATTACTATCAAATTATCTCGTAAGAAAAAAATTAATGTTTTTGTGAAGAATATCCTCGAAGTATATGCTAGTTTTATCCTAATATGGCCCTTCGCGTGCCAGAAAGTTACTTCCGTTTTATACGTGATCGGTGTGCCATCTACATAGCAAGCGTATTTCTGCATAACATTCAAACTACAGTGGTAAATATTCATTAACTCTATGAATCCACTTCCGCGATCATAGCTTGAACTATTCGAAGACAATATCATTCAATTTTATCCATCCACTGTCAGCTACGTTACGCAGGGCTAACTCCTTTCTCCCCTACCGTCCAACCGAATCATCAAAAAAATAATAACTGAGATAAACCAAAGTTTCAGGAGTGAATTAAAAGTCAAGAGGAATGGATACCGATGATAAGATTATCTGGTGATGTTGCCTTTGTTAGTGGAAATGAGCATTTGTTCAAAGGAACGAACAATAATTGAATAGAATATGGATTAAGGGGAACTACATAAAGACTAAAGTAATGCGGTATAACAGACTTCAGTTTGGCGACTAACGTATCAAAACTGGGAACATTGTAGTAGAGTTAATGAAGAAATTCTGTTCAAATGAGTCAAATTGCTCTGAGCACTATGGGACTAAACTGCTGAGGTCATCAGTCCCCTAGAACATAGAACTACTTAAACCTAACTAACCTAAGGACATCACACACATCCATGCCCGAGGCAGGATTCGAACCTGCGAACGTTGCGGTAGCACGGTTCCAGACTATAGCGCCTAGAACCGCACGGCCACTCTGGCCGGCAGAAATGGCAGAAATTCTGTCACCTTGGAAGCAAAACAACGGACGGATGAATATATGACGCAGTTTAGCACAGACAAAGAGATCATTTCTTGCTTTAAAAAAAAAAAAAAGGATATAAAAAATTTGGAGGACTGATAAGAAGGAACTGAGATAGTTCTCTATTTAGGCGATGAAAGGAATACTCGTACAATATTGAACCCAAGTCGGTACAAGATAATTGGATATATGTTAAACATCTGCAAAATCTGTAGGGGGCGATAGAGACTGGAATATGTCCAACACATAACTGAGGACGTTGGGTGTGCCATTTGAAGAGGTTGGGTACATCAAACCGGTCAGAAGACTCTTATATCTGACGGTAATAGTTTGTATTTGGGTCTTACAATTGGAAAGGGCTTGCTTGTTTTATGCACATCAAAAAAAAGTTTTGCATCGCCCCGCTTCCAAGAACTCTTGAAGATAGACGTTGACTGCAGGTACTGTATCACTGACACAATACCTTTGACTGTTCAGAGATGTCACTAAACCCACCCAAAAATTTAAACAACCATGCATCAGCAGCGCCTGTTAGACGGAGGGTTCCGACAGCTGATCAGTTCCAGTCATTCCTCCAGGAAGGAGGTACACGGCTCGTGTTGTCTATAGTTCAACCTTGCTTCGACTATCAATACCGCGCTTCGATCGCGTCCACATTGTTACTTCATGCCAGGAAGGACTCTCAACAAGGGAAGTGTCCAGGCGTCTCGGAGTGAATCAGAGCGCTGTTGTTCGGACATGGTGGAGATACAGAGAGGCAGGAACTGTCGATGACATGCCTCACTCAAGGTGCACAAGGGGCACCACTTTAGTGGATGACCGCTACCTACGGATTATGGCTCGGAGCAACCCTGACAGCAACGCCACCATGTTGAATAACGCTTTTAGTGCAGCCACAGGACATCGTGTTAGCACTCAAACTATGTGCAATAGGCTGAATGATTCCCAATTTCACTTACGACATCCATAGCGAGGTCCATATTTGCAACCACGACACCATGCAGCGCAGTACAGATGGGCCCAACAACATGCCGAATGGGCCGCTCAGGATTGAAATCACGTTCTCTTCACCGATGAGTGGCGCATATGCCTTCAGCCAGACAATCATCGGAGACTTGTTTAGAGGCAACCCCATCAGGCTGAACGCCTTCGTCACACTGTTCAGCTAGTGCAGTAAGGTGGAGGTTAAGTAGTTCTAAGTTCTAGGGGACTGAAGACCTCAGAAGTAAAGTCCCATAGTGCTCAGAGCCATTTTCGAACCTGCTGTTTTAGGGTGGCATTATGTGGGGCCGACGTATGCCGCTGGTGGTCATGGAAGGCGCCGTAACGGCTGTACGATACGTAATGCCATCCTCCGACCGATAGTGTAACCATATCGGCAGCATATTGCCGAGGCATTCATCTTCATGGACGACAATTCGCGCCCCATCGTGCACATTTAGTGAATTACTTCCTTCAGGATAACGACATCGCTCGACTAGAGTGGTCAGCATGTTTTCCAGGCATAAACCCTATCAAACTGAAAAGGGCTGTTTAAGGACGACGTGACCCACCAAACACTCTACGCCAAATAGCCGTTGAGGAGTGGGACAATCTGGACCAACAGTACCTTGATGACCTTGTGGATATTATTCCACGACGAATACGGCCTTGCATCAGTGCAAGAGAACGTGCTACTGGGTATTAGAGGTACCGGTGTGTACAGCAATCTGGACATCCTCTGACAGTCTCGCTGTACGAAATGTGTGGTTTTCATGAGCAATAAAAAGGGCGGGAATGATGTTTATGTTGACCTCTATCCCAATTTTCTGTACAGGTTCCGAAACTCTCGGAACCGAGGTGATGCAAAACTTTTTCTGATGTCTGTATTTTTCAGCCAAGCTTTCGCAGAATATTTGCTCACAATCTTTAAAGGAATGATTCTCCATCTACCTCAGATTAATCTTCTTTAAAGTCGCCGACCAAGAACTAATTTGGCAACATCAGGATTAAGGTTTATTGATAGCTGGTTACGTTTTCCCTCTAATTTATTAGAAATGTGTTCTGACGTTTTATGAGCCATTGTATTCGAAACTTTCTGAAAGATTAAAAGCGCATGCTGAAGCAATATTTAATCTCTGATCTTAATCTTGTGGTAAATAATGATGAATGTAAGGTTTCGTGCATCACCCTTGAATATAATTTCAAAATATCTTCTACATAAGACTTTTTCTAAAAGTAGCACATAAGTATGTTATGCCATTCTTTGGTTTATCCTCTGTCTAATTTTATTCTAGCAAGAAGTGTATGATAACTAGTCTGCAAATTTCTAAAAGTATAATATAGGTACTGATATATTCCTTTTTTTGAAGCTTTCATTGAGGAATATGCAGATGACTCCGCTGATACTGTGTTAACTCTGTAATTAAATCATCTTGGCCTCTTTATAGTTTTAATCTCCAGAGTTGCTTTACGGTGCACTCTCATTCTAGAAGCATAAAAACCTTAAGCTCTCCATTTGTCATTGAAATACACTCCGGTTATGATTGCGTTAATGCTGATAAATCTCAACAGCAACGTGTGTAATTTTAGTTCCGTTCCTGTAGACTTCGTTTTATTTGTAATTTAGGAGGCAGCCCAAACTTCGGCCAAATATCATTATCCCAAACAACACATTATCTCGACTCATCCCGAGACCATTACTGGTTAGCAGGACTATTTGTTGATAGTATATGGTAATTAGATTTTATTATTTTTTAAATTTGACTTTATCATTTTCGATATAGGTTATATGCTAACTAATTTATTTTGTATTTGCTGCATTCGGTGGTGGATAACATTTCATATTTGTATTATCATTTACATGACCCTGCCATTGTAAACTAGACAGCAGCTCGTTGTAATGTAGAAAATAAAAAAATATCCCAAACAAATAGCAGCCTTATTACGCATGTAATGTCGTCGTCATTAAACACTGTTTAAACATAATACAAACGGGAATTGTCTTTATATTTTAATGGATACGGATGAATTTACAATAATTAGTTAATATGCTTTCTATTTTCGTTCTCAGAAATTTCTTCATGTAATTACTAAAATTTCTTTATTGGTCCTACTTCCATATTTTATCGCGTCAATCCTTTTTTCTTGTGTGTGTGTGTGTGTGTGTGTGTGTGTGTGTGTGTGTGTGTGTGTGTGTGTGTAAATACGGTCAACGGTGTTCGATTAGGATTCTGAATTGCGTCTTGTATAATGTCATTTGTGATAACTTGAGTGTCATTTCCTGTTCTTTGTGTTAACTAAGAGGGGAAGGTTCAGTATTTTATTTAACACAGACCCGTTCACTCGGCAACATAACCATAAAATAAATGCGAGCGTCCGATATTTTCTCGTTGTTGTTGTTGTTGTCGTCTTCAGTCCTGAGACTGGTTTGATGCAGCTCTCTATGCTACACTATCCTGTGCAAGCTTCTTCATCTCCCAGTACCTACTGCAACCTACATCCTTTTGAATCTGTTTAGTGTATTCATCTCTTGGTCTCCCTCTACGATTTTTACCCTCCACGCTGCCCTCCAATACTAAATTGATGATCCCTCGATTTCTCAGAACATGTCGTACCAACCGATCCCTTCTAGTCAAGTTGTGCCACAAACTTCTCTTCTCCCCAATTCTATTCAATACTTCCTCATTAGTTATGTCATCTACCCATCTAATCTCAAGCATTCTTTTGTAGCACCACATTTCGAAAGCTTCTATCCTCTTCTTGTCTAAGCTATTTGTCGTCCACGTTTCACTTCCATACATGGCTACACTCCATACAAATACTTTCAGAAACGACTTCCTGACACTTAAATCAATACTCGATGTTAACAAATTTCTCTTCTTAAGAAACGCTTTCCTTGCCATTGCCAGTCTACATTTTATATCCTCTCTACTTCGACCATCATCAGTTATTTTGCTCCCCACATAGCAAAACTCCTTTACTACTTTAAGTATCTCATTTCCTAATCTAATTCCCTCAGCATCACCCGACTTAATTCGAATACATTCCGTTATCCTCGTTTTGCTTTTGTTGATGTTCATCTTAAATCCTCCTTTCATGCCATTCAACTGCTCTTCCAAGTCCTTTGCTGTCTCTGATAGAATTACAATGTCATCGGCGAACCTCAAAGCTTTTATTTCTACTTCATGGATTTTAATACCTACTCCGAACTTTTCTTTTATTTCCTTTATTGCTTGCGCAATATACAGATTGAATAACATCGGGGATAGGCTACAACCCTGTCTCACTCCCTTCCCAACCACGGCTTCCCTTTCATACCCCTCGACTCTTATAACAGCCATCTGCTTTCCGTACAAATTGTAAATAGCCTTTCGCTCTCTGTATTTTATCCCTGCCATTATCAGAATTTGAAAGAGAGTATTCCAATCAACATTGTCAAAAGCTTTCTCTAAGTCTACAAATGCTAGAAACGTAGGTTTGCCTTTCCTTAATCTTTCTTCTAAGACAAGTCGTAGGGTCAGTATTGTTTCCCGTGTTCCAACATTTCTACGGAATCCAAACTGATCTTCCCCGAGGTCGGCTTCTGCCAGTTTTTCCATTCGTCTGTAAAGAACTCGTGTTAGTATTTTGCAGCTGTGACTTATTAGACTGATATTTCGGTAATTTTCACATCTGTCAACACCTGCTTTCTTTGGGATTGGGATTATTATATTCTTCTTGAAGTCTGAGGGTATTTCGCCTGTCTCATACATCTTGCTCACCAGATGGTAGAGTTTTGTCAGGACTGGCTCTCCCAATGTTGTCAGTAGTTCTAATGGAATGTTGTCTATACCGGGGGCCTTGTTTCGACTCAGGTCTCAGTGCTTATTTTCTCGGATTTGGTAAATTCGTTGGATATTATTTGCTACGAGATTGTCTCTGTATAACTAAGATCTAAAATTTTATTGGGATTTGTCTTTCTTGCTTTTCTAAATATTTAACTGAATACCACTCCTAAATGATCAATGTTTAAAAAGCATGTAACATTTCAGGCTTACTGACAGCGATATAATGTCTTATTCTTCGTATTCTGGGATACTGACATTGTGCTGTAGCTGCTCTCAGCATCAACGAACGTATTTTGCAATTTATAAATCCCTCCTTTAACCCCTCCACGCCTAAATTCAGATGACTGCCCAATTTTGTTCCCCTCGATATTAAAAATCAGGCTCTACGACAGTTTAGCCGCAGTGAGTTACGAAAAGCCGGTTATCGAAGTATCTCTGTAATCCAACCATGTATTGCGTTTTAAATTACGAGTTTGTTACAAGAGACTCTAAACACTGTGTTTTTCGAATCGTTAATTTGTTGAAAATATTTATCATATATACGACTTCACACGGATGACAAAGCTAGTTTAGCTCATCGTGAATCATAAGTTTCGTACATGTTGAGAAAGAGTGGATTACCCTTTTATCAGGCTGCTGTTAAATTGAAAACTTCCATAACACTAGATTTTCAGTCATTCTCCCTTTTTGCATGGTACGGGATTCAACTCGTTTTTAAAGGTAGCTTCCATCTCAAAAGATAAAGATAAACACTTTTTGGACGTCAGGAGTGAAATTACTGTGAGAAAAAGTTATGCACAGAAATATGACGTGTATGCGTGAAGTAAAGTCAAGTTAACGGTAGACGCTATACCGCTATCGGATTTATAAAGTACTGCGTGCGAGAAAATCAAGTTATACTACCAGGCATCGCACGACCGTCTTATGGCGTTTCTTGGAGAAAAACACATATTTCTTATCAAGTTTGTGGAAACTGCAGAAGCAAATATACAACAAGAACAGAAGTGTAGCAGGCCTGCAGATAAAAGAGACTGACTGAAGATTGGAAGGAGCTCGGAAGTATTTTAGATGTCACTCTTTCCGTTTTGGAGAGCATAGCGGTATTTGTGTGTGTGTGTGTGTGTGCGTGAGTGTGTGAGTGAGCTAGTGAGCGAGGAGTGCGAGTACGTGACAATCAGTGAGAAAGAGAGAGATAACGACAGAAAAGGAGCATATGTACAGCGGGTGGCCCTCACAAATATATCTGCGACTTTCTGCTAAATCTCACAGTCCTTCCACAACTTCTCCCCGCCCCCCTCCGCCCCCACCCCTCCCCCCCTCTGCAGCGGAGTGTGCGCTGATATTCATATCAGCGCACACTCCGCTGCAGAGTGAAAATCTCATTCTGGAAACATTCCCCAGGCTGTGCCTAAGCCATGCCTCCGCAGTATCCTTTCTTTCAGGAGTGCTAGTTCTGCAAGGTTCGCAGGAGAGCTTCTGTAAAGTTTGGAAGATAGGAGGCGAGACACTGATTCAATTACGAAGATGTTCCTCAGGCAGCAGCATGCAACTCTTTGAATGAAGAACAAAGTATTGGTGTGGTGGTGGTGGTGGTGATGGTCATGTAGGTACTAATGCCTTTTTCATAGAAGGTTGCCACCCGTGTATGCAACCATGTGGTAACCTGTTATTTCATCTCGTCACCTTCGTTGAAGTGTTGACCACCAAGGACAGATTTTAGTTGTAAGAAGAGATGAAAGTCGCTAGGAGCAAGGTCCGGGCTGTACGGAGGATGATCAAACGCGTCCTAGTGAAGTTCTCGTAAGAGTTGTTTGGTCACATTCGCCGTGTGAGGTAGGGCATTATTGTGGAAAAAAAACACCTTTTGATAGTAATCAACGGCGCATGTTCTGTATTGCGCGGCGCAATTTCTTAATGGTCCCGCAGTGACCATGTGAACTGATTGTGTGGCCTCGTGATAAGAAATGAATCAGCAAAATGCCTTTAATGTCCCCAAGAAGGTGCACCCGAGTTTTCTAGGTGTCAAGATTTGCTTAGGCTTAACCTTCGTTGGGGATGAAGAAGTATGCCTCCATTCCATTGTTTGCCGTTTTGTTTCAGGGGTGACATATGACACCCAAGTTTCATCCCTCGTGACTATCCGAGAAAGAAAACCATCGCCTTCTTCACTGTAGTGTGTCAAAACTGAAGTGCACTACAGATTCGTTGTTTTTTATGTTGTTCAGTAAGAATTTTGGCTACCCAACTTGAGCAAAGATTTCGACATTTCAGTAACAATTTCATGAATGAGATTCGCGGAACTTCCATAACAAGTACACTAAGTGTAAAATTCCGGCTGTGCTTCATCTTCTCTCGAATTGTGTGAACCAGTTCATCAGTAGCCACAGACGGGCGTCCACTTCGTTCTCCACCGTGCAGAGCGCCACGGCCGCAGACTGGTGGGGGCAGTATTGTGCTGTGGCTGACACTCTGCTGCGCTTATATGCGACCTGTGGCAGTAGTCGAAGAAACGCCCATAGCTGCATCCCTTCGTACTTCACGTCTGGCTCTAAGGTGAAGTCATCTTCGAACAGTATAACTGTCCGTCTCTCAGAGCCAGGACCGTACTACAGGAATTTGAGGAGAATTATGGTGAACTCACATTGACGTCTAGTGACCAAATTCGCTTGATGAAAATGCCGCAGAACACACCCGAGTCCCTCTCGGCGCCATCACCGCGAACTGCACGACCTGCGCGTAGAGATCTAAAGCCACATAACTCCACAAACCCATCAACAAACTGTCGGATCCACGACCTGCAGAATCAGTGCTGTATTTCGTTCGCAAGATGGACGAACAAGCTATTAGGCAGGAGGTGAAAATATTTTGGCTAATCTGCGTGTGTACACTACTGGTCATTAAAATTGCTACACCAAGAAGAAATGCAGATGATAAACGGGTTTTCATTGGACAAATGTATTATAGTAGAACTGACATGTGATTACATTTCCACGCAGTTTGGGTGCATAGATCCTGAGAAATCAGTACCCGGGACAACCACCTTTGGCAGTAATAACGGCCGTGATACACCTGGGCATTGATTCAAACAGAACTTGCATGGCGTGTACAGGTACAGCTGCCCATGCAGCCTCAACACGATACCACAGTTCATCAAGAGTAGTGACTGGCGTATTGTGACGAGCCAGTTGCTCGGCCACCATTGACCAGACGATTTCAGTTGGTGAGAGATCTGGAGAAAGTGCTGGCAGGGCAGCAGTCGAACATTTTCTGTATCCAGAAAGGCCCGTACAGGACCTGCAAATTCGGTCGTGCATTATCCTGCTGAAATGTAGGGTTTCTCTGGAATCGAATTAAGAGTAGAGCCAAGGGTAGTAACACATCTCAAATGTAACGTCCACTGTTCAAAGTGCCGTCAATGCGAAAAAGAGGTGATCGAGAAGTGTAACGAATGGCACACCATACCATCACGGCGGTTGATACGCCAGTGTGGCGATGACGAATACACTCTTCCAATGTGCGTTCGCCGCGATGTCGTCAAACACGGATGCTATCATCATCAGAGGGCCGAAGTGGCCGAGCGGTTCTATACGCTACAGTCTGGAACCGCGCTACCGCTACGGTCTCAGGTTCGAATCCTGCCTCGGGCATGGATGTGTGTGATGTCCTTAGGTTAGTTAGGTTTAAGTAGTTCTAAGTTCTAGGGGACTGATGACCTCAGAAGTTAAGTGCCATAGTGCTCAGAGCCATTTGAACCATTTTTGAACCATCATGATGCTGTAAACAGAACCTGAACTCATCCGAAAAAATGACGATTTGCCATTCGTGCACCCAGGTTGGTCGTTGAGTACACCATCGCAGGCGCTCCTGTCTGTGATGCGGCGTCAAGGGTAACTGCAGCCATGGTCTCTGAGCTGATAGTCCATGCTGCTGCAAACGTCGTCGAACTGTTCGTGCAGATGGTTGTTGTCTTACAAACGCCCCCATCTGCTGACTCAGGGATCGAGACGTGACTGCACGTGCAGTTACAGCCATGCGGATAAGATG
The DNA here is from genome assembly GCF_023897955.1 of Schistocerca gregaria. Lineage (NCBI taxonomy): Eukaryota > Metazoa > Arthropoda > Insecta > Orthoptera > Acrididae > Schistocerca > Schistocerca gregaria. Next base: position 716,583,025 of record NC_064923.1, read on the forward strand.
CCTGTCATCTCGACTGCTAGTGATACGAGGCCGTTGAGATACATAACGGCGTTCCGTATTACCCTGCTGAACCCATCGATTCCATATTCTGCTAACAGTCATTGGATCTCGTCCAACGCGAGCAGCAGTGTCGCGATACGATAAACCGCAACCACCTTTATCAAAGTCGGAAACGTGATGGTACGCATTTCTCCTCCTTACAACAACGTTTCACCAGGCAACGCCGGTCAACTGCTGTTTATGTATGAGAAATCGGTTGGAAACATTCCTCATGTCAGCCCGTTGTAGGTGTCGTCACCGGCGCCAACCTTGTGTGAATGCTCTGAAAAGCTAATCATTTGCATATCACAGCATCTTCTTCCTGTCGGTTAGATTTCGCGTCTTCTGTAGTGTAGCAATTTTAATGGCCAGTAGTATATAAATACACTGTTATCACCCTGAAATTTTATAGCAACAGCTGCATCTTCCACTCACTTCAAGGAAGTCGTCTCACACTGCATTACAAACACGCAAACGACAATACTAAACACCTTTTTCCAAAGCTGTTTCGCAGAGGAAGACCGCACTGCAGTTCCTTCTCTAAATCCTCGCACAAACGAAAAAATGGCTGACATCGAAGTAAGTGTCCAAGGAATGGAAAAGCAACTGGAATCACTCAACAGAGGAAAGTCCACTGGACCTGACGGGATACCAATTCGATTTTACACGGAGTAGGCGAAAGAACTTGCCCCCTTCTGACAGCCGTGTACCGCAAGTCTGTAGAGGAACGGAAAGTTCCAAATGATTGGAAAAGAGCACAGGTAGTCCCAGTCTTCAAGAAGGGTCGTCGAGCAGATAAGCAAAACTATAGACCTATATCTCTGACGTCGATCTGTTGTAGAATTTATAACATGTTTCTTGCTCGAGTATCATGTCGTTTTTGGAAACCCAGAATCTACTCAGTAGGAATCAACATGGATTCCGGAAACAGTGATCTTGTGAGACCCAACTTCCTTTACTTGTTCATGAGACCCAGACAATATTAGATACAGGCTCCCAGGTAGATGCTATTTTCCTTGACTTCTGGAAGTCGTTCGATACAGTTCCGCACTGTCGCTTGATAAAGAAAGTAAGGGCCTACGGAATATCAGACCAGCTGTGTGGCTGGATTGAAGAGTTTTTAGCAAACAGAACACAGCATGTTGTTATCAATGGAGAGACGTCTACAGACGTTAAAGTAATCTCTGGCGTGGCGCAGGGGAGTGTTATGGGACCATTGCTTTTCACAATATATGTATAAATGACCTAGTAGATAGTGTCGGAAGTTGCATGCGGCTTGTCGCGGATGATGCTGTAGTATACAGAGAAGTTGCATCATAGAAAATTGCACAGAAATGCAGGAAGATCTGCAGCGGATAGGCACTTGGAGCAGGAAGTGGCAACTGACCCTTAACATAGACAAATATAATGTATTGCGAATACATAGAAAGAAGGATCCTTTATTGTATGATTATATGATAGCGGAACAAACACTGGTAGCAGTTACTCCTGTAAAATATCTGAGAGTATGCGTGCGGAACGATTTGAAGTGGAATGACCATATAAAATTAATTGTTGGTAAGTCGGGTACCAGGTTGAGATTCATTGGGAGAGTCCTTAGAAAATGTAGTCCATCAACAAAGGAGGTGGCTTACAAAACATTCGTTCGACCTATAATTGAGTATTGCTCATGAATGTGGGATCCTTACAAGGCGGGTTGACAGAGGAGAGAGAGAAGATCCACAGAAGAGCGGCTCGTTTCGTCACAGTGTTATTTGATAACCGTGATAGCGTTACGGAGATGTTTAGCAAACTCAGGTGGCAGACTCTGCAAGAGAGGCGCTGTGCATCGCGGTGTAGCTTGCTCGCCAGGTTTCGAGAGGGTGCGTTTCTGGATGAGGTATCGAATATATTGCTTCACCCTACTTATACCTCCCGAGGAGATCACGAATGTAAAATTAGAGAGATTCGAGTGCGCACGGAGACTTTCAGACAGTCGTTCTTCCCGCGAACCATACGCGACTGGAACAGGAAAGGGAGGTAATGACAGTGGCACGTAAAGTGCCCTCCGCCACACACCGTTGGGTGGCTTGGGAAGTATAAATGTAGATGTAGAACCACACACACACACATACACGCACACGGAGTTCGGTTGGCCGTGTTACAGAGGATGAAACGAGTGACGTAATGTAGCAACCTGCGACACGCTTGCGCTGTGCTGACCTCTGGCGACGCCCGTACTAGAGCGCCGGGCCGGATGGGCGGGGTTGCCCGGCGGCAGCGCCTGCGGCTGCAGACGCTTCAGCAGCGCCGCGGTGGCGGCCCTGTGTCGAGTGGAACTCCTCAGCAGCTTCATGCCGCCGGCTGCGGCTGCGGCTGCTGCAGTGCCATCGCCGGCTCGCCGATTACCTCAATTACGTCCGCTCCGCCGCCGGTGGCGCTGCCGGCAATTACGTCACACTGCGCGCTACTGGACCTCACGACCGCGTCACCACGACGCTACCTCCCGTCTTCTCTCTTACTCGCACACAATCAGTCCTCGTTTAGCGTTCACGACACTTATTAACCTCTTACTAGCGCTTCCACTGTAGCGCCTGGTTTTCGTATGCAGATATCGATACTGATACGCTACTGCCATCAGCTGGCAGAGTGGTGATTAACCGTGAGACGCTTGGGGGAGAAAACCACAGAACCCCTTACTAAAACATTTATCTTCAGACTTCTCTCGCATTCCACAGTTCCAAAGAGTCTTCTGTTATTTCTAGACAATTCCAACGCTAGTCCTTCCAGTCACTTCAGAGATTCAAAGAAAATAAGACGGGAGTTGCACAGTGGTCAAGGAAGCTCCAAAACAAGCACGAATTCACGAGCAAATGCTTGTCTGCGGGAACATAAGATATATTTAGTGCTTTATCAGCTATTTCTCTGGTGAACACGTCACTTGTGGTGGAATGCAGTTCGAGGAAAGTTTTCCACAGCGCGCATAAATCTAGTCTTAACAGCTGCAAAATGACACGTTAGTCACTCACCTACGTGTCCACGACAAACGTCCAAAGTAATTAGTTGCGCACCTTAGGAAAGAAGCGGGGACGTGTTTACTACAGGCGGTACAGTTGAAAGAACTCAGTTGTGAATGTGATGAGTTTCCTCTGATTCAACAGGGTGACTCATTGTCGCGACAAGGTCAGACAACATACCACCAACAGAAATATTAGCTGGTACGGGATGAGATACGCAACTTGCTGCTACACTTGCGCATTGCGTGTCTCTCTCTCAGGGCACAGTCTTCCCATGTAGGGTAATTCCACATTTCGTACTGTTCTCACATTCACAATATGAATTGCTTCTTGTCTTGATGGCCAGTCTCTTGCATCAAGAGCTGCAGCAGTGTCTTAAACAAAATACTGTACACGATTTCTATCAGCCACTTTGCCACTGCTTCATCCACACAGTAGAAAAGAACTGACACTTGGTTGAAATCTGCCGCGGAGCCGACTACACGAAAAACAGGAAATAGGACAGTCAATAAACGCCGTAGTGTTGTTGCGAATATACCGCAGCGGATATCGTATCGGCTTGAAGCAACTGTCCGAACTTCTTCCGTATATGAAATCACTGAACATTCTTTCCATGTATGCTAATTCCGCGTTTCATACTATTTTCACATTCACGATATGAATTTCTTCTTGTCTTGATGGCCAGTCTGTTGCATCAAGAGCTGCTGCAGTGTCTTAAACAAAATACTGTTGCAGTACACGATTTCTGTCAGCCACGTTGCCACTGCTTCGTCCAGACCGTAGAAAACAACTGACACTTCGTGGAAATCTGCGGCGAGCCGAGTACCCGAAAAACAGGAAATAGGACAGTCAATAAACGCCGCAGTGTTGTTGGAATATACCGCAGTGGCTATCGTATGGACTTGAGGCACCTGTGCGAACTTCTTCCGTATATGAAGTCACTGAACATTCTTTCCATGTAGGCTAATTCCGCATTTCATACTGTTTTCACATTCACAATATGAATTTCTTCTTGTCTTGATGGCCAGTCTGTTGCATCAAGAGCTGCAGTAGTGTCTTAAACAAAATACGGTTACAGTACACAACTTCTGGTAGTCACTTTGCCACTGCGTCATCCAGACAGTAGAAAACAACTGACACTTCGTGGAAATCTGCGGCGAGCCGAGTACCCGAAAAACAGGAAATAGGACAGTCAATAAACGCCGCAGTGTTGTTGAAACATACCACAGTGGCTATCGTATGGACTTGAGGCACCTGTGCGAACTTCTTCCGTATATGAAGTCACTGAACATTCTTTCCATGTAGGCTAATTCCGCATTTCATACTGTTTTCACATTCACAATATGAATTTCTTCTTGTCTTGATGGCCAGTCTGTTGCATCAAGAGCTGCAGTAGTGTCTTAAACAAAATACTGTTGCAGTACACGACTTCTGGTAGCCACTTTGCCACTGCGTCATCCAGACAGTAGAAAACAACTGACACTTCGTGGAAATCTGCCGCGGAGCCGACTACACGAAAAACGGGAAATAGGAGAGTCAATAAACGCCGCAGTATTGTTGAGAATATACCGCAGCGATTACCGTATGGGCTTGAAGCACCTGTCCGAACGTCTTCCGTATACGAAGTTACTGAACGCTGTTGCAGGTGAAGCCACTTTGGAGCAATCTGTAGCACATCGCAGTGAGGAACGAGACGTGGAACGAGCACCTCCGTGTCAGGAGTCGGCAGGTGGAGTGGGGGCTTTCATCGCCGCAGCCTCGTTCCGTTAAGAAACCGCAGTGCCGGGATGTTTACCGCCACACGGCCACGGCGACCTCGGTTGACTGTGGCCGCGGCGGCCGCCGGCTGCTGGGAGGGGCGTGGCTCGTGAGGTGAGAGGCCGGTTGCGTGACGCGCATCCGCCAGCATCAAAGCGCGCCGGCCCAAGCGCGGCGACCCGGAATCGCCGGCGCCCAACCGAAACACACCGCCATCGATCCCTGCCAATCCGGCTCTTGTTGTTCTTACTCCCTTTCGTTCCCCGGTGTTCGTTTGCTCTGCATCCACTCCGGCGTTGTAAACACTAGCGCCCGTGTATTCTCCTTCTACATTTAGATCACCTTTACTGCACAAACGCCGGCAGTTCTGGCCGAGCGGTTCTAGGCGCGCAGTCCGGAACCGGGCTGCTGCAACAGTCGCGGGTTCGAATCCTGCCTCGGACTTGGATGTGTGTGCTGTCCTTAGGTTAGTTAGGTTTAAGTAGTTCTAACAATCCCCATCGCAGCCCCCTCACATTTAGTTATAAGTTGGCGCAGTGGATAGGCCGTGAACAACTGAACACAGATCAATCGAGAAAACAGGAAGAAGTTGTGTGGAGCTGTGAAAAAATAAGCAAAATTTACAAACTTAGTAGTCCATGCGCAAGATATGCCACATTAAGGGATGTGTAAGCTCAGGAGCGCCGTGCTCTCGTGGTTAGGGTGAGTAGCTGCGGAACGAGACTTCCTTGCTTCAAGTCTTCCCTCGAGTGACAAGTTTTACTTATTTTATTTTCGCAAAGTTATGATCTGTCCGTTCGTTCATTGACGTCTCTGTTCACTGTAATAAGTTTATTGTCTGTGTTTTGCGACCAAACCGCAAAATCGTGCGATTAGAAGACAAAAGGACGTGCCTCTCCAATGGGAACCGAAAACATTTGATCGCAAGGTCATAGGTCAACCGATTCCTTCACAGGAAAACTCGTCTGATATATTCTATACGACACTGGTGACGGCATGTGCGTCACATGACAGGAACATGCTGTCGACCCACCTAACTTGTACACTTGGCGAATGGGTAAAAAGATTCTTCTACCTTGCCCGATTTAGGTTTTCTTGTGGATGTGATAATCATAAATAAAATAAAATAAATTAAACTTTTCACTCGAGGGAAGCTGCTCACGCTAACCACAGGACCACGGCGCTCCTGAGCTCGGATTATCCTTTATGTTGCCTGTCTTCCGCATGGACAACTCAGTTTGTAAATTTTGCTTATTCTTTCATAGTTCCACACAACTTCTTCCTGTTTTCTCGATTGATCTCTGTTCAGTTTTTCAACGCCTATCCACTGTGCCAACTGATAATTAAATCTGAGGGGGGTGCGATGAGGAGGTTCCCTTCTAAGTCTAGGGGACTGATGACCTCAGATGTTAAGTCCCATAGTGCTCAGAGCCATTTGAACCATTTTCTTACTCCACAAACCACCGTATGGTGTGGGGGTGAAAATGTCTCTCACAATGAGGTGACAAAAGTCATGGGACACCCATATGCATCTAGCATACACGAGGTATAATAGGGCAGTGCTGTGGCGGAGTTGTCCTTTGTACTAAGGTGGTTCAGGTGGAAAAGTGTCCGACGTGATTATAACCGCACGACAGGAATTAACAGACACTGAACACGATATAGGGCAGTGATTTGGCGGAGTTGTCATTTGTTCTAAGGTGATTCAGGTGGAAAGGTGTCCAACGCCGGCCGCGGTGGTCTAGCAGTTCTAGGCGCTCAGTCCGGAACCGCGCGACTGCTACGGTCGCAGGTTCGAATCCTGCCTCGGGCATGGATGTGTGTGATGTCCTTAGGTTAGTTAGGTTTAAGTAGTTCTAAGTTCTAGGGGACTGATGACCACAGATGTTAAGTCCCATAGTGCTCAGAGCCGTTTGAACCGTTTTTGATTCGAATAAATGTCAAAATCTTTAGACATACAGTGAATGAACAACACAGAATTTTGAAGAGCCGGCCGGTGTGGCCGAGCGATTCTAGGTGCTTCAGTCTGGAACCGCGCGACCGCTACGGTCGCAGGTTCGAATCCTGCCTCTGGCATGGATGTGTACGATTTCCTTTGGTTAGTTACGGTTAAGTAGTTCTAAGTTCTAGGGGACTGATGACCTCAGATGTTAAGTCCCATAGTGCTCAGAGCCATTTGAACCATTTTTTGGTGTCCAACGTGATTATGACCGCACGACGGGAATTAGCAGACTCTGGACACGGAATAGTCGTTGGAGATAGACGCATGGGACATTAAATTTCGGAAATTAGGGATTCCGAGATCCGCAGTGTCAAGGGTTGGGGTTGGGTTGTTTGGGGGAAGAGACCAAACTGCGAGGTCATCGGTCTCATCGGATTGGGGAAGGACGAGGAAGGAAGTCGGCCGTGCCCTTTCAAAGGAACCATCCCGGCGTTTGCCTGGATGTAGGGAAATCACGGAAAACCTAAATCAGGATGGCCGGATGCGGGATTGAACCGTCGTCCTCCACAGTGTCAAGAGTGTGTCGCGAATAGAAAATTTCAGGCGTTACCTCTGACCACGCACAATGCAGCGGCGTTTGGGTAGAGTTTTCAGTGCTAACAGACAAGGAACACTGCATGATATAACCAAAGAAATTAATGTGAGACGTACGACGAACGTATCCGTTATGTCAGTGCGTCGAACTTCGCCGTTGACGGTCTGTGGTACGCGGCAGACGACCGGAGCGAGAGCTTCAGTTAACAGCACGGCAGCACCTGCAGTGGTTCTGTTCGGCTCGTGACTGTAGCAGCTGGACCCTAGATGACTGGAAAAACGTGGCCTAATCGGGTGAACGCAATGGACTGTGTCTTGAAAGGAGGAGATCAGATGAACATCAACAAAAGCAAAACGAGGGTAATGGAATGTAGCCGAATTAAATGGAGTGATGCTGCGCGAATTAGATTAGGAAATGAGACCCTTAAGGGTGATAGGACGTCAAACGGTCCGACTTGGAGCAGGAGAGTCACCACAGGGCATTTTAATTTCCACTGTCTATACTTTTACAAGTAAATTCATAAGACTATGTCAGCATGACCAGGAAGTATTCAGGGTTCACACTCGTAGCAGTGGGAGTGCAAAAACATAACATAATAATTTTTTTACATGTGAAATTTCATCATTTTTTCACCTACTATTGCCTGCATTTGTTGCTATAGGTACACTTTTCTTCATAAGTAAGAGAGACTGTTCGATGAATTTTGCACAGCATACAAACCATACTTACAGGTGTCTGAAACTCTAGAATCTATTTAATTTATGAAGAAATGATTGAGCTGTTACGTTTTAAACTTTATGTTCAGAAAAAACTCTAATTTTGTAGTTAATTATCTCAATTTCTACCACAGCTTTTAATAGATTTGGAAAATTCTAGAGTTTCATACACCTGTAAGTATTGTTTGTATGCTGTGCCAAATTCATCAAAGAATCTCTCTTACTTCTGAATAAAAATGTACCTATACCAACAAATGCAGCCAACAGTAAGTGAAAAAAATTATGAACTTGCATATCTAAAAAGAAAATATTTTGTTATGTTTTTGCACTTACACTGCTATGAGTGTGAATCCTGAATCCTTCCTGGTCATGCTGACAAAGTTTCATGAATATATTTGTTAAAGTATAGACAGTAGAAAATAAAATGTCCTGTGGTGCCTCTCCTGCTCCAAGTCGGCCCATTTGACGTCCTACCCCCTTAAAGAACTAAATGAGTTTTGCTGTTTGGGAAGCAAAATAACTGATGATGCTCGAAGAGGATATAAGATGTAGACCGGCAATGGCAAGGAGAGCGTTTCTGAAGAAGACAAATTTATTAACATCGAGTATAGATTTAAGTGTCAGGAAGTCGTTACTGGAAGTATTTGTATGGAGTGTACGAGCAGTCTAAGGCGCTGCAGTCATGGACTTTGCGGCTGTTCCCGGCGGAGGTTAGAGTCCTCCCTCGGGCATGGGTGTGTGTATTTGTCCTTAGGATAATTTAGGTTAAGTAGTACGTAAGCTTAGGAACTGATGACCTTAGCAGTTAAGTTCCATAAGATTTCACACTCATTTGAACATTACACTTATTGAGTGTAGCCATGTATGGAAGTGAAACGTGGACAATAAATAGTTTGGACAAGAAGGGAATAGAAGCTTTCAAAATGTGGTGCTACGGAAGAATCCTGAACATTAGATGCGTGCAACACATAACTAATGAGGAGGTATTGAATAGATTTGGAGAGATGAGAAATTTGTGACACAACTTGACTAGAAGAAGGGATCGGTTGGTAGGGCATATTTTGAGGCATCAAGGGATCACCAATTTGGTATTGGAGGGCAGCGTGGAAGGTAGAAATCGTACAGGGAGACCAAGAGATGAATACACTAAACAGATTCAGAAGGATGTAGGTTGCAGTAGGTACTGGGAGATGAAGAAGCTTCCACAGCATAGAGTAGGATGGAGATCTGCATCAAACCAGTCTCTGGACTGAACACCACAACAACAACAATCGGGTGAGGCCCTATTTCAGTCGGTAAGAGCTGATGGCAGGGTTCGAGTGAAGCGCAGACTCGACCGAGACGCTTATGTCCACGAATCAACACGGCTTTAGAAAGCATCGCTCGTGCCAAACTCAGCTTGCCATTTTCTGACATGACGTACTGCGAACTATGGATCAAAAGAAACAGGTAGGTCCCATATATCTATATTTCCGGAAAGAGTTTATACGGTGCACCAGCGAGGCTGTTAAGGCAGATACGAGCGTAAGGAATAGTTCCACAGATACGTGAGTGACTGGAAGACTTCCATGACCCCTATCATTCTCAATATACATAAATGATTTGGCGGACAGGATAAGCAGTAATCTGAGATTGTTTGCTGATGATGCTGTCGTGTACGGTAAGATGTGAAAGTTGAGTGGCTGTATGAGGATACAAGATGATACAGACAAAATTTCTATTTGGTGTGAGGAATGGCAGCTAGCTCTAAATGTAGAAAAATTCAAATTGATGTGGATAATTAGTGAAAAAAACGGTTATTTTCGGATACATGATTAGTAGTGTCCTGCTTGACACAGCTACGTCGTTTAAATACGTCGGTATAAGATTGCAAAGCGATATGAAATGGAACGAGCATATGAGGACTGCGGTAGGAAAGGCGAATTGTCGACTTCGGTTTATTGGGAGAATTGTAGGAAAGTGTGATTCATCCGTAAAGGAGACCGCAAATAGGACGCTAGTGCGACCTATTCTTCGTCCGTTCCAGGTCGGGTTAAAGGAAGACATGGAAGCAATTCAGAGGCGGGCTGCTAGATTTGTTACCGGTAGGTTCGAACAACATGCAAGTATAACAGAGATGCTTTGCGTACTTAAATCGAAATCCGTGGAGGGAAGCCTACGTTGTTTTCAAGGAACACTACTGAGAAAATTTAGAGAACTGGCTGACTGTATTCCAGCTATGTTGCCTCCAACCTACATTGCGCGTAAGTACAACGAAGATAAGATACGAGAAGTTAATGCTCATACATAGGCATATAGAGAGTCATTTTTGCCTCGTTCCATTTGCAAGTGGAACAGGAAAGTAAATACTAATAGTGGCACGGGGGACCCTCCACCAGGCGCGTAAGGTGGTGTAGATGTAGATGTAGACGTAGATGTAGATGTCATGAACCCAAGCTGTCACTGAGCTAGCTAGTGGTGGCTTCACAATGTGTGGGCTGTGTTCACGCCGTCGTCTGTTCCAACTGAAACGACCATTGACTGTAAATGGTTATCTTCGGCTACTTGCACACCATTTACAGCCATTCATGGATCTCACGTTCCCAAACAGCGACGGAATTTTTATGGATCACAGTGCGACGTATCATCCTGCCACAATTATTCGCTATGGTTTGAGGAACATTCTCGACAGATTGAGCGAATGATTTTCCCACCCAGATCATGAGTCCCATCCAACATTTATGGGACATAATCGAGAGGTCAATTCTTGCACAAAATCCTACACATGCAACAGTTTCGGCTTGGACGGCTATAGAGGCAGCGTGGTCCAATATTTCTTCAGGGGACTTCCAACGACTTGTTGAGTCTATGCATCGTTGAGATGTTGCATTACGTCGGGTGAAAAGAGGTTCGGCACGACATTAGGAAGTATGGCATGACTTTTGTCAGCTCAGAGCATATTACTGTTACTTGCTACTCTTTCGGCTGGCTTCCTAGAAGCGGATGGTGTGCTGGAAGGAAAATACTTGGTAACTCTCCACGTCAGCTAGAATCTCCCTGATTTTATCTCCGTGACCTGTTTGCTACATATGAGTGGGAAGAAGCAGGTAGCATGACCTATTAACTCAAACGAAAGGGTCACTGATACATGAAGCATCGTAGTCTTAAATGGACTAGTATTTCTTTTGGACATTCAGATTCTCACGTTGGACTGTATGTGAGTACGGCGACAATGTGCGACGTTAGTTCAAACCACAACCAAGCCAACATTATATTAACTCATTGTCTAAAATTATTATACTAACGCATGGTCTAAAATACTTTTTTCCTTTGTTTCCTTAGCGAGCTATTCCCCCCCCCCCCTCTCTCTCTCTTTCTCTCTCTCTCTCCCTCCCTCTCTCGCTCTCTCTCTCTCTCTCTCTCGTGTGGTGTAGAGATGAGAAACGGAACGAGTAGAAGACAACTGTTCGGTTTGCATATTTCACAAATCAAGGCGCCGCTGTTGCTTCAGTGCAAACGCCCTTCTTTCGTTCGCACTGTAGTTCCGCGAATAAAGCGAGTCTGAGGAAGTGGCGCTGCGGTCGCTTCACACTCGTCGATTCGTTCTCTCTTACTGAAGCGTACAAGAGTGTAAGGCTAGTCGTGACTTACTGTCTGTACGGGAGATGTGTACACATTCTTGAAACTTCCTGGCAGATTAAAACTGTGTGCCGGACCGGGACTCGAACTCGAGACCTTTGCCTTTCACGGTAAAGTGCTCTACCATCTGAGTTACCAAAGCACGACACACGATCCCTCATCACAGCCTTAATTCTGACGGAAACTCTTCTGCGAAACTTGCAGAAATAGCTAGCCTGTAAGAATGGATATTGCTCAGACATGGCTTAGCTACAGCCTGGGGGGGGGGGGTGTTTTCAGAATGAACTTTTCACTGTGCAGTGGAGTGTGCGCTGATGTGAAACTTACTGGCAGGTTAAAACTAAGGGCCGCACCGAGACTCGAACTCGGGAACTTTGCCTGCCAGGAAGTTTCATATAAGCGCACACTCTGCTGAACAGCTTAAATTTTATTCTCATACACATTCTTGTTGCTGCAAAGTAACACCGTCAAGACGAACTAACCGACTGTCGGGAATCAGATAGCCTTCAACGTAGCTGCGTTCTACGGTAGTGTGACGCGCGTAAGATAAAATTAACTGACCAGAGTACACAATTGCAAGTGTGTTCCGTTAGAGGAGTGGTGATATCTGGAGTATGTCTCAAGCTTCAGACGAAAAACATACAATACAAATGAACTGGTTGCAACCTTGTTTACTCCACATCCACCATCAGAAAACACATGTGCTGTGTCAAACGGTACTGAGCACAGAGGAGCGTTACTGTCACAAAAAGCGCGCTGTTTCTGTATTCATCTGGTCATGACAATTTGCGTTTATAGGCTAACAGCGAGTTGTGTAGCTCATCATTCATTTCCATAATTCTATCAAGAATTAATCTCCATTTGATGTTTCCACTTCTTCCTCATGTCATGTTTCCTCGTACTGTCGCCAAACACGGATGCGACCATCATGATGCTGTAAACAGAACATGGATTCACCCCAAAAAATTACATTTTGACATTCGTGCACCAACATTGGTCGTTGCGTACACCATCGCAGGCGCTCCTGTCGGTGATGCAGCGTCAACGGTAACCGCAGCCATGGTCTCCGCGCTGATAGTCCATGCTGCTGCAAACGTCGTCGAACTGTTCGTGCTGATGGTTGTTGTCTTGCAAACGTCCTCATCTATTGGCTGCACGATCCGTTACAGTCATGCGGATAAGATGCCTGTCATCTCGACTGCTAGTGATACGAGGCCGTGTGGAACCAGCACGGCGTTCCGTATTACCCTCCTGATCCCACCTATTCCATATTCTGCTAACAGTCATTGGATCTCGACCAACGCGAGCAGCAATGTCGCGATACGATAAACCGCAGTCGCGATAGGTTACAATCCGACCTTTATCAAAGTCAGAAACGTGCTGTTACGCATTTCTCCTCCTTACAGGAGGCATCAGAACAACGCTTCACCAGGCAACGCCGGTCAACTGCTGTTTGTGTATGAGAAATCGGTTGGAAATTTTCCTCATGTCAGCACGTTGTAGGTGTCGCCAGCGGCGCCAGCCTTGTGTGAATGCTCTGAAAAGCTAATCATTTGCATATCACAGCATCTTCTTCCTGTCTGTTTAAATTTCGCGTCTGTAGCACATCATCTTCGTGGTGTAGCAGTTTTAATGGCCAGTAGTGTATTAAGTATTAAAATAAAATTTTCAGTAGTCTTCGAAAAAGTTATATCCATATCAACTTATATATACACGGAACACTACTCTCTGCTAACAGTCCCATCGTTATATTGGGAAACACGTAGCTTCTGACATTTTGCGACATTTCAGCTTGCACTGGGGAAAGGCTATAAAGCCGAAATCATGGCTCTGAGCACTATGGGACTTAACTTCTGAGGTCATCGGTCCCCTAGAACTTAGAACTACTTAAACCTAACTAACCTAAGGACATCACACACATCCATGCCGGAGGCAGGATTCGAACCTGCGACCGAAGCGGTCGCGCGGTTCCAGACCGTAGCGCCTAGAACTGCTCGGCCACTCTGGCCGGCCCGAAATAATGACTGTGTGAAATAAATGAACAGTAATTTACAGTTTAATGGTTGCAATTTCTTTCAAAACGGTTCCGAATATAGCGTGAATGCCACTAGTCAGCGATTATACTTGCGATCTCGGGTACTCGCCATCCTTTCTGAGCGAGAGGAGTCCACTTGTACTCAATAACAGGTGACGGAGATGGCGAGCTCGGAGATGACGTTACAGTTTTTGGCGAGATTAAAGCGAGTATACGTAGCTCAATTATAGTCCCTAGAGCTGTCGCCGTGTCCTACCAATCAGTCGCCATCAGTATGTGTCCTCCCCGTGAGCCCTTAACTCCTTCAACTTCTCTTTTTTCCTCATGGCCTCTTTTACACCATCTAACCAAGCAACCTTCTTCCCTGAAGGCGGTACATCAAGATTTTTCTTGCCCATGTGTCGTCATTCGCACTGTATATCCATACAAGGCTAGCGGCTGTTCTTCTCTCTGTGATGCTTTCTTGAGTAGGGTCATTTCGCTATTTCTTATGTAGCCTCGCCGTTATATTCTAGACATTCTTCTGAGATAACTCTTTTTTTGTTTTTTCCAGTGAGCTTCCAGCACTGACACCCACACTCTACAATACTTCTATACATTATCTTCTTTACTTTACAAATGATCTGAGAAGACTGTAATGGAGGGTCTAGCTTCTCGATTGCTGCTTTCCCATGGGTTACCTTTTGCTCTAATTCCCAATTACCCGGCCGTAGTGGCCGAGCAGTTCTAGGCGCTACAGTCTGGAATCGCGTGACCGCTACGGTCGCAGGTTCGAATCCTGCCTCGGGCATGGATGTGTGTGGTGTTCTTAGGTTAGTTATCTTTAAGTAGTTCTAAGTTCTAGGGGACTGATGACCTCAGCAGTTAAATCCCATAGTGCTTAGAGCCATTTGAACCATTTTTAATCCCCAATTGCCTGTTCCGCCTTGCTATAGGAAGCTAGATAAATATTTAAATTTCTTATATACCTTGACGTGCTGGTTCTCTAATATTATCTTTTTTTTACGTTTTCTCCACTGCATGGGTACTTAGCCTTTTGAAAATTAACTTTCAGTTCACACTTATCACATTGTTTTAGTAATTCTCTCAAAGCAGGTAACATCTTCTTCACTGTCCATCATTACCTAATCATCTGCGTAAAACAAGGTCTACAAATGAATAACATTTCGGCCACAGTCGCAAACGGCCTTTTTTAGGGTGAGTTTGATAACGGCTGAATGAGAAAAGTGTTGGTTCTAACATACCAGCAAAAGGGACAGTAATTTGGTAGGGTGTTGAGTACGAGGTGCAAAGGAGAATTCCAAGAACAGGCATACGCTGTAGCTATGGATTCCATCTCTCAGCTATCGCAGCAGATGCGTTCACAGAATATTTGAAAGATCTTTGGAAGACTTAATATCAAATAATGCAATAGGAATCGATAACATTTCATCAGATTTTCTAAAACCATTCGCAGAAGTGGCAACAAAACGATTGTTTACGTTCTGGCAATACACCGTCTGACTTTCGGAAAAATATCGTCCACACCATTCCCAAGACTGCTAGAGCAGACAATTGCTAGAATTATAGCACAATCAGCTTAATATGAGTAGCTCATGCATCCAAGTTGCTGAGAAGAATAATATACAGAAGAATGAAAAGTTGAAGATGTATTAGATGACGATCAGTTTGGCCTGTCAGAGAGACAATTCTGACATTGTGGTTGATAATGAAACCAAGACTAAAGAAAAATTAAGACACTTTCATTTTATTTGTCGATTTGATAAAAAAGCGTTCGACAGTGTTAAGTTACTCAAGATGTTCGACATTATGAGGAAAATAGGGGTAAGATATAGGGAGAGACGGGTAATATCCAACAAGTACGAGAGTCAAGACGAAATAATGAGAGTTGAAGACCAAGAATGAAGTCCTCCGATTAAAAAGTTGTAAGACAAGGATGTAGCCTTTTGCCCCTACTGTTCACTCTGTACATCGAAGAAGCAATGATGGAAATAAAAGAAAGGTTCGAGACTGGAATTAAAATTCAAGATGAAAGGATATCTAGACGAGATTCGCTGATGACGTTGCTATCCACAGTGAGAGTGAAGGACAATTATAGGCTCCGCAGAATGGAATGAACATTCTAATGATTGTAGAATATGGACTGAGAGTAAACTGACGAATGACGAAAGTAATGAGAAGTAGCAGAAATGAGAATAGCGAGAAACTTAACACTAGCAGTGGGGATCAGGGAAATAGACGAAGTTAAGGAATTCTACTACCTAGGCAGCAAGGCTGACTAGCACTGACAAAAAGTGCATTCCTGACCGAGAGAAGTCTGCTGGCATCAAACGTAGGCCTTAAGTTTAGGAACAAATTTATGAGAATGTACGTTTCGAGCACAGAAGTATATGGTAGCGAAACATGGCCTGTGGAAAAACAGGAACAGAAGAGAATCGAAGCATTCGAGACCTGATGCTACAGACGAATGTTTAAGGTTATGTGGATTGATAAGGTAAGGAATGAGAAGGTTCTGCACAGAATCGGAGAGAAAAGGACTACGTCGAAAACACTGAAAAGAAGAAGGGACAGGATGATAGGACATCTGTTAAGATATCGGGGAATAAATTCCATTGTACTAGAGTTAGCTTTAGAGGATAAAAATTGTAGACACAGAGATTGAAATACATCCAGCAAATAATTGAGGTCGTAAGTAATAAGTGCTACTCTGAGATGAAGAGGTTGGCACAGGGATGGAATTCGTGAGAGGGAGCATTAAACCAGTCAGAATACAGGCGTTTCAAAAAAAAAAAAAGTTCACGGAAGCACTCCATTGCGCACCATTAGTTCCAGAATTCTGTCTCTAATATGTTGATGTCACCTTCCTTATCTGACCACATGAAAGAAAAGGGCGACAGAACTTCCACCATCAATTCAAACTTCAAACATCAACACAGCAAAATCCACTTGACTATAGAGATAGAAAAGAAGAGGATGCTGCGTTTTCTCGACGTGGAAGTTTACCGAAAGCCTGATAGTAAACTTTGCCACAGAGTACACACAAAGCCACCAGCACGGACAAGTACCTATATGCCTCCTCCCATCATCGCCGGCCGCGGTGGTCTTGCGTTTCTAGGCGCGCAGTCCGGAACCGCGCGACTGCTTCCGTCGCAGGTTCGAATCCTGCCTCGGGCATGGATGTGTGTGATGTCCTTAGGTTAGTTAGGTTTAAGTAGTTCTAAGTTCTAGGGGACTGATGACCACAGCTGTTAAGTCCCATAGTGCTCAGAGCCATTTGAACCATCCTCCCATCATCACCCTACACAGAGGAAGTCAAGTTTGTACACTTTAACCAAGAGGGCCCACAGGATTAACGACGAATAATATCTGCAGGCCGAACTACAAAAACACAGGTCCATTTTTGGAGCCAATGATTATGGGAAGAAGATGACAGATAAAACAGTGACGACAAAGGATGAAGGTAACAGGAAAGTTCAAAAGGAAGCAAAAATCATCGCCCGATTACCATGTTTTCAAGGGGTTACTGAACGTGTGGGCAAAATTCTCCCCCGAACAGGTATCAAGCCGATTTTCCGACGCAGCAGGTGGCATAAAAAATGCTCTTCGCTCAACGAAAGATGCAATTGACGTGCTACGTGCTGTTGGAGTTGACAAAATCGAACGGTGCATCCGATCAGTACACGAACATCTGAACATGAAAGATATGACTAAGACAACACAGCAAGCCGGTAGTGGAAAACACGAGGATGAGTGCGGCAAAGAGAATTTCGAGAAGCCCACATGGTGACAAAACCTCCTCTTACCTGCAGGAGGAAGTTGAGAGAAGCGACAGAAATAGCCAATCGACCCGCCAACATGAATAGATAGGGCGGGTACCGATTTCCGGCGTCTTCGCAGCGGAACGGCACTTCATGGGACGCAACACACACATGCGCGCGGGAGAACTCAGCAACCGCAGGTACACGCAGCTTTAGCACGCCTCAGCCACCACTGGGCAGCAACTGAACAGCGCTACATCACAATCGCCGCCCGTGTCTCATTCGCCTATTTCCAACAGTAGCAAGCAATAAAGCAAACACCACTCAAGAGCCGGCCGCTGTGGCCGTGCGGATCTATGCGCTTCAGTGTGGAACCGCGTGACCGCTACGGTCGCAGGCTCGAATCCTGCCTCGGGCATGGATGTGTGTGCTATCCTTAGGTTAGTTAGGTTTAAGTATTTCTAAGTTCTAGGCGACTGATGACCGCAGATGTTAAGTCCCATAGTGCTCAGAGGAATTTGAACCATTTTTGAACCAATCAAGAACGTCTATATTTCCACCAATGAAAACACATAATGCAAACACCAATAAAGGAGGTCTAACAGCCCTCCTACTCCTGCTGAGTACCTATCAGGTTACGATAATATCCTCTTCCGCTTGTGTATAATGATCAAAACTTTCCTCATTCAGCAGTTAGCAAAAACACCCTGAGAAAGGCCATTTGGAACAGTGGACGAAACGTTGCAGAATTTTACACATTGGTAATGCAGCCACGCACCCAGAAGAATTTCATTGAGTGTGACTACAGCATCGGAAGCCTACGGTTACAAAACGGTGTATAAACTTTTATCCTTTGTTATCTGATTGCCCGTTCCCGCACATTTACCTTAGGCTTTCTGGATGTATATTTGAAACAATGTAGGAAATCAGCAGCATCCGTGTTTTAATCCTTCCGTAATGTGGCCCAATTTTATTGCCCGTTTAGATTACACACTCTGCAAACTTGTTAGATTGCATATACTTCTAACATACATCTTTTCAAACTCACTCCCCATCAAGACTCCAAAACAGTTTCTTCAGCAGCACTTAGTCATAGACCTTTCCGAGATCTATGAACACTAAATGGCTACTGAGATTTATTTCCAGTCTCTTTACCATTGATTGTCTCACAGTAAAAAAGTTGTCATTACAAGATCTTCTCTTCTGGAATCCACTTCGCTCTTCAACGCTCATTATCATCCACTGTATCCTGTCTATTAGACTCCGACAATGAAACCTACCAATAGAGTTTAAAACGCTGATTCCAGGATAATTTTTACATAGCTTCTTGCTAACTTTTTTATAAAACAGCTATGGCGATTTCCATTCTTTAGGCACTTTTCCCTCTGATATACAAGTATTAAACAACCTGCTCAAATATTCTCGTGTCACATTCGCCCCTTGTTTCACTAATTCTGCTGGTATGTTTTCTGGTCTAGGAGATTTTACATTTTTTTTTATTTTTTATTTTTTTTTTTTTAGCTATCGCCTTGGTCAAATTCAGACCGTCTACGGGTATTAAAAAAGTATTCAGTTGTGCATTTCACAATCACAGAAACTCATGATTCTTGAATTGTTATGTTTAGATACAACCTGTGTTATAACAAATATCTGTTTTGCAAAGTAAATATTACTTGTAGTAAACCGCATTTGTTATATATCCATACGTTGCTTATTAGTGGATTATCACATTTGATGGAATATTTCATATAAATTTAAACGATCGTGACTTGATAAATTAGTATACAAACATATTTAAAGGTCACATGCATCAAGTTGTAAATATATCCATTTAAAAAATTGAACTACACTAACAACAAGAAAAAAGAAAAGAAAAGGAAATCGCAACACCAAGAAGGAAGAGGGTAGGCCTGTTTCTACATCTGAAAGATGTGTTTTCAAATTTTGGGACAGTCGCATAACAGTAGCTCTAGTAGATCCACCATCAGGATGCAAATCAGGTTCTCTTTAGAAACAGTCGTAAGCGTTAGTTACCTTCCAGACTGGATGTGGTGAGTTGATGTTAGCCAAGAATGCCTTCAATGCGTCAAAGATCCGTTATCAACACCTCACTGAGTTTGAACAAGGTCGCGTAATAGGGCTACTAGTAGCTGGATTTTTCTTCTGTGATATTGCAGAAAGACTTGGAAAGAATGCAGCCACTAAGAGTGATTTCTGGTAGCGGAGGTAACGAGAATGTACGGTCGCTAGAAGATGGGACTCTGGAAGGCTACGTGACGCTACCGAGAAGTAAGACTATTGCGTTCGGCGCATGGCTCTGGCGCACGTCACTGCATCTGCATTCGAGCAGCAGTTGGCACCGCAGTGACACAGCGAACTGTTACAAATCTGTTACCTCAAGGACAGCTCCGAGCCAGACGGACTGTAGCTTACATTCCTTTGATCCCAGACCACCGCTACTTGCGACTTCAGTGTTGTCAAACGGGACTTTACTGGAGGGCAGAGTGGAGGTCTGCTGTATTTCCTGATGAAGGCTGGTTCTGCCTCGGTGCCAGTGATGGCCATGTGTTGGTTAGAAGGAGGCCAGTTGATGGCCTGCAACTAACTTGTCTGAGTGCTGGGCACACTGGATCTACGCCTAGAGTTATCGTCTACAGTACTACACTACTGGTCATTAAAACTTCTACACCAAGAAGAAATGCAGATGATAAACGGGTATTCATCGGACAAATATATTATACTAGAACTGACATGTAATTACATTTTCACGCAATTTGGGTCCATAGACCACGAGAAATCAGTGCCTAGAACAACCACCTCTGGCCGCAATAACGGCCTTGATACGCCTGGGCATTGAGACAAACAGAGCTTGGATGGCGTGTACAGGTACAGCTGCCCATGCAGCTTCAACACGATACCACAATTCATCAAGAGTAGTGACTGGCGTATTGTGACGAACCAAATGCTTGGCCACCATTGACTAGCCGTTTTCAATTGGTGAGAGATCTGGAGAATGTGCTGGCCAGGACAGCAGTCGAACATTTTCTGTATCCAGAAAGGCCCGTACGGGACCTGCAACATGCGGTCGTGCATTATCCTGCTGAGGTGTAAGGTTTTGCAGGGATCGAATGAGGAGTAGAGCCACGGGTCGTAACACATCTGAAATGTAACGCCCACTGTTGAAAGTGCCGTCAGTGCGAACAACAGGTGGCCGGGACGTGTAACCAGTGGCACCGCATACCACCACGCCGGCTGATACGCCAGTATGGCGATGACGAATGCACGCTTCCAATGTGCGTTCACCGCGATGTCGCCAAACCACATCACGATGCGACCATCATGATGCTGTAAACAGAACATGGATTCATCCCAAAAAATTACATTTTACCATTCGTACACCCAGATTGGTCGTTGAGTACACCATCGCAGGCGCTCCTGTCTGTGATGCAGCGTGAAGGGTAACCGCAGCCATGGTCTCCACGCTGAGAGTCCATGCTGACGCAAACGTCGTCGAACTGTTTGTGCAGATGGTTGTTGTCATGCAAACGTCCCCATTTGTTGACTCTCTGACCGAGACCCTCCTGAAACCACCGATCCATATTCTGCTAACAGTCATTGGATCTCGACCAACGCGAGCAGCAATGTCGCGATACGATAATCCGCAATCGCGATAGCCTACAATCCGACCTTTATCAAAGTCGGAAACGTGATGGTACGCACTTCTCCTCCTTACACGAGGCATCACAACAACATTTCACCAGGCAACGCCGGCAACTGCTGTTTGTGTATGTGAAATCGGTTGGAAACTTTCCAGGTGTCAGCACGTTGTAGGTGTCGCCACCGGCGCCAACCTTGTGTGGATGCTCTGAAAAGCTAAACATTTGCATATCACAGCATCTTCTTCCTGTCTGTTAAATTTCGCGTCTGTAGCACATCTTCGTGGTGTTGCAATTTTAATGGCCAGCACTGTATTCCGTATGACAGCAGGAGTACTCTCGTGGTTATTCTACACACACTCACAGAAAATTTTTATGTTAATCTATTGATTCGACCTTTTGTGCTACCATTCATGAACAGCGTTCCAGGTGTGTTACCAACAGAACAACACTTACCCAACATGCTCTTCACAGAGTCGACGTGGTGCCTTAATCTGCTCAATCACCAAATCTTCCTCCAATCGAACAAAAATTAGTGCATCATCCGACGTCAACCCCAGAGTCATCCACAACCAGCATTAACCGCCACTATATTGACCGATCAAATGCAACAGCCACGGAAATCCACCCCAGAAACTGTCATCTGGCACCTGTACAACGCAATGCATATACGCTTCTATGCTTGCATTCAACATTCTGGGGGCTACATCGGTTATTAATGTACCAGAATTTCTCATTTGCAATGGCTTATCTCACGCTTTCATTAACTTGTCACCATGCAACGTTAATCACTTAAATGGGTTACCTAAACAAATGTCTTCCCGAAATTCATTACTCAACATCAATATTTTTTTGGTGTTGCGATTTTTTTCCGTTAGTGTATATTCGTGTGTCTGTTTCAGTATCGGCGCTGGAATTCGAGACCCCCACCTCAAACAAATAAATACAGTAACATCACATGGCACGTTAGGGGACTAACACACAAAAGAGAGTTACATGGACACAAATGAAGATTTCCCCTCCATTGAGCCCAGGGTCAGAGGTAAAGCAAGTTCAAATTCTAGCAGCAAATTGGCAGTCATTTACATCTTAACGTACTTAACTATGACTTGAAAGGACTACATTTGAAGGGCTTAATTCAATAGTGGTACAAGTCCATTACCTCCACTTTTCTTTTTATAATGCTTCTGAAATTAATGATCCAAACAAACAGAAAGAAAGGTTCCTCTCTCGCAAGAAGCCATATGCTTGAATTTTTCTGGTATCTCAACTGTAGATTTTTCAGCGCTCATTTAACGCTAGGACTCTGTATCTCAGAATGAACAAAAATGGACTTGTACCACTATTGAAATAAGCCCTTCATTTATAAGATTGTCAACATACACTTGGTTTATATCTGAAACTTTCTCTTTCTAGGGCGTAAATACGACGCTCACGCCAGTCACGTTGAGACCACATTTGTTGGGTATTAGGAATATTAGGCGGCTCTAGACTCTGTAGTTAAAAAAAGAGAAAAATTACAAATAATTTAGGTTTCGTAAGAAGCGCAGGAGGAAGAACGTTGTACTCGTAGATTCACCGCGTATGTTTCTCATTTATAAAGAAAAATGGAACATGAATAAAATTTTAATATTTTTCTACTGTCAATAATTTACTATAGTCTGGAATAGATCCAAATGTCCATATCTTGATACTTCAGAGAATTTACGAAGAGACTAGGTCGAAATTGCGTGCAGAACGTGGAAACTGACACAGACGTTTGCTGTTCATTGGCGCTTTTAACTTCATGTATATACACAAAAGCTTTGAAAATGCCGTTTCTGAAGTACTGTGTAGTCAATGCCATACCATAATGATTAATTTATAGCACCTCTGCGACGGATCGAATGATAAGCAACTGACGCAGACTAAGCTTTAATGTAGCAGACAGGAATTCTGCATACAGTATGTCGTAGCTGGAAGTAAAGACATGGTAGTTATTTCGGACCTTGTACTAGCTGCCTGAGAGACAACAGCCAAAACTTAACAAAGAGTTGACTATACAAAGTACTGTTGCTCAGAACATTTATTCCTTTCTGGACAAGCTTTATATCTTACAATGAAATGTGCACCTCAGTTGATAATATCAAAAACCGTAAGAGGACAAATCTTCACAAATATTTAAATACAGAAAGGAAGAAAAGAAAATATATCAACAAAATCAACAAAACGAAGAAAACAAGCCCTTGAAATAAATGTGTCGCCATAGGTATTACTTCAGGAGCGTTTCTTGTACTTACTTTGTGTGGGAAGGTGGCATGACACAAGAAAAATGTTACCTGTGTTGCCCCAAGTTTGTGAAGCATAAGGAAAAGCGTTTCTTACAATGAGATACTTCAAGCCATTTAAAATGATAGAGGGATGACATCTTTCGTGTTAGGGACTAGTAGTTATATAACGAATATGAATCAGTAGTACCTTGACATTATCAACTCGGAATCTACATTTTCGTGAAGATTTCTTACTTTCAACTTCCATATTTTCTACGAATTTAAACACTATTGCACAGATTGCATCATTACGCTGCGTAGTAGTTGCTTCTCGTGTATCGTCCCCACAGCTTCGAGTGAAGAAACTGTCAGTGTCTTCCGCTTTTCATGCGGACATAGCGAGGTGACTGCAGCCGATGCACGGTGGCGTCACGAAAACAACGGAAGGCCACTCCGTGTGGGCGCCATGTTTACCAGCTAACAGCCGTTGCCTAACCTCTGCGATAAGAGCTGCAGCAACAGCCAGCGCCTGTCACTTCCAGCGCGTGGCTGAAACTCTCAACCGTCTGAACAGTACACTTGCACAGAAGTAAGTGCACTAAAAAGTTCTAAAAAAAACACGTACATCGTACTTAATTTTGCCCATTGCTGTCAGTGCTGCTGCCTTGTCCGTATTACTTCCATAATAATAAAACACAAAATGCCTTCAGTCACTAATAGTAATTGTTTTTGCCGTACGCGATATATTTCGAGCCCTTGCGTATCAGCTACGCGTGATGTGGCCCCAGGGCTTGAAATGTTTCGTGCATTGCAGTAAAAATCACTATTAGTGATCGAAGGCGTTCTGATTTCCATGTAACGGAAGAACCTGTTTACTGGCGCAGACACAAAACAATTCTCAGAAAATAATCAGGTTCATCCTTCTCGGTCATGTCCGTATCTATATAAACACAAACAAGTACATGTTATAAGATTAGTCATGAAGCTTTTTTTTAATTCCCAGTTGCTGCATATTTGACGAAAACTGTAGACTTCACAGGAGAAAGCTCAGTACATGGAGCCTTGTTCAAAGAGACTAACCGAAATGCAACGAAACCATCGGACATAGTATAGAAGGGACCAACTATTAGAGCTTTTAATACGTCATTTACGGAAGCAGTGTTCACTGTGAACAGATAGTGGGTTGTCCGTCTGTTTAGGCGTCAACGTAAATAAGGAGTCCTACAAAACCGGTACGTGCGGCAGGCAGAGAGATGGAAATTTTGCGATCAATAGTGCACTGTCTAGAATGAAACGTTACGACTTCATGTTCACAAGATGAAGCTACTTCAGTCACTATAGGCGACGTACACGTCTCAGCGCGAACAATTTTCAGTGGATGTATTAGCGAAGACTGATCCAAACAATGACGCTTTGGAAAATATTTATTTTTCCGATGATTCAACTTTTCATGTACTCGGCAAGCTAAACCGTCATAACTTTCATGTATGTTCATAAGAGTGTCCTCACAATACACCTGAAACGGAATCAGAGTCCCAAGGTCAATGTGTTGCGCGGACTTATTGCTCAATGTTTTAAGTGAGTCTATGATATTCATGTATATATGTCACGAGAGCCTCCTGTATCTATATGGGGACACCTGCAGTTGACGCCATACTCTCTGGTACCTAAAAAGTTCGTCAATTTTTGGATGAAAAGTTTCCTGGTAGGTGGCTGGATGAGACGGTCCGGTTCGTTAGCTGACATCAGAGCGCGGCACTATCTTATGGATTTTTGTAAAGGGCTAGGTGTACCGAACCTAGATTACAGACCTAAATAACGGAAGGAACGCGTTCGCAATGCATTTGAACATGTCGCCTTGGAGGCTTCTGGGCGCGAATGGAGAGAAACTGAGCCGGCCGCGGTGACCGAGCGTTTCTAGACGCTTCAGTCCGGAATCGCGCGACTGCTACAGTCGCAGGTTCGAATCCTGCCTCGGGCATGGATGTGTGTGATGTCCCTAGGTTAGTTAGGTTTAAGTAGTTCTAAGTTCTAGGGGACTGATGACCTCAGATGTTAAGTTTCATAGTGTTCAGAGCCATTTGAACCATTTGAGAGAAACTGAATAGGGCCGGAACGTTTTGCGTGCCTTTAGGGATGCACACATTCACATGTATGGATAAGAAAACGAAACTTGATGAGCTATCTTGCGACATGTTGAAAACCAGTTTCGAATTTATTCAAGTCTTAAGACATAGAGATAACTTTGAACACCGCATATTTATGTTACTTTTTAAATATGCAAGAATTTAAAAAAACTGCTGATCTAAGTACAGAGTCATTTATTGACAATTAAAAGATCGTAGGCTACGGATTCGATTCCATATACTATTAAACAGAACCGATAACCGTAGTATCTGTTTTTCTATTTGAACACGCTAATCTCCAAAACTAGTGGACGAATTTTTATGTGGTTTTCAAATGTAACTTGAGTATAGCTTGGGACAACATAGAGGCTTCATTTTATAAAAATTGGATCAAGCAAAAAACGTTGTAATTTAAAGTTTTAGAATTCGGCTCTGCTTAGTAGTTCGTATGTTTACCTTAGGGACGAAGTAGTACGCAAAAGAACTGATAATGGCGCTGTTAGTTTTCTACTACCAAAGAAACAATAGATGGCACTGTTGGTTTCTTTACTTCAGTGACAGAAGTGTTTTCGGAAGTTTACGACAGTGACAGAACTAAGAGTCGCAATGTTATCTTTGCAAACGCCAACTAGCATTGAATTTATTTGGCTAGGATCTATGGATTTACTGATTTCGCTCCGTATATTAAAAACTTAAGCAAACTACTTTGCTTCTTTCGACAAGAATTTTTTACGAATGACTTCTTGGCTAAGAAAAACGAATTTATTGAGAAGGTGATCGTATAAGGGTTCCGTTTTTACCGACTGTGTGTCTGAACTCTAAAACGCAACGCTATGAAAAGACCTTTCTTTAATGCTAGAACAGTAAAGGGGGAAAATGTTACATTGCTACTAATCCGTTGCCAATAGTATTACCTCAAATTTATTCAAAGGAAGTCGTAATATATAGGTTTCACAATATTCACGGTAAATAACAGCTAAACAGCGGCAGGATAAAGATTTATTGAAATCCTTGAACATAGGTTTGTGTATATCAAAATATGCCTTAATCAGAAGCAGAAATACACCTGAGCAGGAAGACACCTTCATTAGCAAAAAAGTGAGCAACATAACTGAGATAGAAGAGAAAACACTTACAGCTTTATCTGTACGTTGGACAGACAGGTGGACCATTAAAGTAAGATATAAAGCACACATGCTAGGTAAAAATGGGGAAAACGTGTACAATTCCATGTTTGCTGAACATCTATAGCTCTTACAGCATACGCCAAGTAAACTGGATGACGTAGAATTGCTACACGAAGTGAGTAAGGGTTCCAAACTGGACCTGTTCGAGGAATTAGAAATTTTCAAACATCTGTCTCAAAAAGATGGATTTATTCTTAACGAACAGGTGCAGCTTAGAAACAAAAATTTTTTGGGTAGTTTCAAACCCCATCTTGCTCTAACGTAATATGGTCTGGCTGACTATAAGCTAGTTTTCTTGTCTGTTGATGCTGGTGAGACGTTCCTTTCCTGTCTTGTTGGGATTTTACGTATTTTTGATGATTGTTGTTCGCGGATTTCGATGTGTATGTGTGGTTTAACTCATTCTGTTTTGTTTTTTATTCATGACGGCAGATGTTTTCGATTTACTATAACATTTTGTTCGTTTTCGCTGGTATGTATCCCAGTCTTTAATTTGCGCGAGATACTCGCACATTACACTAGTGTCCTCTCTCGTTAGATTTGCTCCATAGCGCAAGCTTCACCTGCTTGACACAGGAACACAGGCAAATTGATGTTCATATTTTCTATTGTATGTAGGTGTTTCAAATGGTTCTGATATGTTTTATTTATTAAGACAGAGGGTTTGAATTAGACTAACCCTTAAAACTTTGACGCGCATGAGTATGTATCCCTGGGTGTTAATGCGCGTGAATGTCTCGCGCATACACCAAGTGCACTCTCTCCGTGAAACTGTCTGCCCTAGTGCTTCCACACCCTCTTCACGCTAGTTAACAGGTTAAGTACTGATAACATGCCGTGTTTTCATCGACCATCTCTTCATAATTATTGAGGTGACATTTTTATTTTAATTATTGACGACGCCTTTGGCACGATTGTTTTATGCATCTCCACTGTAGGATCTGATTTTAGTAAGTAACTGAAAGCTTTTGTGCTCGTAATACTTTGGTAAGTTTCATCCTTACTTAAAGCTCTAAGTTTTTGTTTTCTCTTCTGTGTCAGTTACGTTGCTAAGTTTTTTTTGCAAATGCCGCGCGGGTTTAGCTGAGCGGTCTGGGGCGCGAAAGTTATGGACTGAGCGGCTGGTGCCGGCGGAGGTTCGAGTCCTCCCTCGGTGTGTGTGTGTGTGTGTGTGTGTGTGTGTGTGTGTGTGTGTGTGTGTCCTTAGGATAATTTAGGTTAAGTAGTAGTGTGTAAATGTAACCGTAGGCTTCCGCGGCCGTTGTCAATGTCAATAAAATGCTTCTGGGTTAGAGACCGCATTGTCATTTATAAAATTCCAACGTTTCGGCGTCTGTTGCAAGACGCCTTCCTCAGGGTGTGTAAGCTTAGGGACTGATGACCTTAGCAGTTTAAGTCCCATAAGTTTTCACACACATAAATTTTTTGCTAATCAAGGTGTCTTCCTGTTCAGGTGTATTTCTGCTTCTGATGAAGGCATATTTAAATATAGTCAAGGATTTCAATAAATCTTTATCCTCCAACTTTTTGGCTGTTATCATATACCCTGAAGATTTTCAACAGTTTGGTTTCGCATTAGTTAATTACAATCATTAGATCTCCGATGGTATGTTACATACCAAATTAAGAACAAAATGTAGTGTTTTATACCCTACTTAGTGGTAAGTTATAGAAGGGTTTCGTAATCTAGTGTTAACTTCCCACGCAAAGCGCACGTATTGCTGGTTTAGAGTAAGAACAACCGCGATGGTCGAAGGTTTTAGTCTCCCTCATTTTGTCAACGGCCTTTGGACCAAGGTACAGGCCATTCACTTGCCCTGCTCCCAAAAGCGGGAAAGTTAGCAACGATGAACGGCATGAGTATGCAGAAGACAATGGGAACGATTGCATTAGTGATCCACAGAATATGTGGTTTCCTAAAAGTAATCTAAAGATGATCAGTTTCTTGGCAAAGAATTCTACATCTACATCTACATTTATACTCCGCAAGCCACCCAACAGTGTGTGGCGGAGGGCACTTTACGTGCCACTGTCATTACCTCCCTTTCCTGCTCCAGTCGCGTATGGTTCGCGGGAAGAACGACTGTCTGAAAGCCTCCGTGTGCGCAGGAATCTCTCTGAGTTTACATTCGTGATGTCCTCGGGAGATATAAGTAGGGGAAGCAATATATTCAATACCTCATCCAGAAACGCACCCTCTCGAAACCTGGCGAGCAAACTACACCGCGATGCAGAGCGCCTCTCTTGCAGGGTCTGCCACTTGAGTTTCCTAAACATCTCCGTAACGCTATCACGCTTACCAAATAACCCTGTGACGAAACGCGCCGCTCTTCTTTGGATTTTCTCTATCTCCTCCGTCAACCCGATCTGGTACGGATCCCACACTGATGAGCAATACTCAACTATAGGTCGAACGAGTGTTTTGTTAGCCACCTCCTTTGTTGATGGGCTACATTTTCTAAGGACTCTCCCAATGAATCTCAACCTGGTACCCGCCTTACCAACAATTAATTTTATATGATCATTCCACTTCAAATGATTCCGCACGCATACTCCCAGATATTTTACAGAAGTAACTGCTACCAGTGTTTGTTCCGCTATCATATAATCATACAATGAAGGATCCTTCTTTCTATGTACTCACAATACATTACATTTGTCTATGTTAAGGGTCAATTGCCACTCCCTGCACCAAGTGCCTATCCGCTGTAGATCTTCCTGCATTTCGCTACACTTTTCTAATGCTGCAGCTTCTCTGTATACTACAGCATCATCCGCGAAAAGCCGCATGCAACTTCCGACACTATCTACTAGGTCATTTATATATATTGTGAAAAGCAATGGTCCCATAACACTCCCCTGTGGCACGCCAGAGGTAACTTTAACGTCTGTAGACGCCTCTCCATTGATAACAACATGCTGTGTTCTGTTTGCTAAAAACTCTTCAATCCAGCCACACAGTTGGTCTGATATTCCGTAGGCTCTTACTTTGTTTATCAGGCGACAACGTGGAACTGTATCGAACGCCTTCCGGAAGTCAAGGAAAATGGCATCTACCTGGGAGCCGGTATCTAATATTTTCTGGGTCTCATGAACAAATAAAGCGAGCTGGGACTGACACGATCGGTGTTTCCGGAATCCATGTTGATTCCTACACAGTAGATTCTGGATTACCAAAACGACATGATACTCGAGGAGAAAAATGTTCTAAAATTCTACACCAGATCGACGTCAGAGATATAGGGCTATAGTTTAGCGCATCTGCTCGACGACCCTTCTTGAAGACTGGGACTACCTGTGCTCTTTTCCAATCATTTGGAACTTTCCGTTCCTCTAGAGACTTGCGGTACACGGTTGTTAGAAGAGGGGCAAGTTCTTTCGCGTACTCTGTGTAGAATCGAATTGGTATCCCGTCATGTCCAGTGGTCTTTCCTCTGTTGAGTGACTCTAGTTGCTTTTCTATTCCTTGGACACTTATTTCTATGTCAGCCATTTTTTCGTTTGTGCGAGGATTTAGGGAAGGAACTGCAGTGCGGTCTTCCTCTGGGAAACAGCTTTGGAAAAAGGTGTTTAATATTTCAGATTTACGCGTGTTATCCTCTGTTTCAATGCCATCATCATCCCGGAGTGTCTGGATATGCTGTTTCGAGCCACTTACTGATTTAATGTAAGACCAGAACTTCCTAGGGTTTTGTGTCAAGTCGGTACATAGAATTTTTCTTTCGAATTCACTGAACGCTTCACGCATAGCCCTCCTTACGCTATCTTTGACATCGTTTAGCTTCTGTTTGTCTGATAGGTTTTGGCTGCGTTTAAACTTGGTGTGAAGGTCTCTTTGTTTTCGCAGTAGTTTCCTAACTTTGTTGTTGAACCACGGTGGGTTTTTCCCGTCGCTCACAGTTTTACTCTGCACGTACCTGTCTAAAACGCATTTTACGATTGCCTTGAACATTTTCCATAAACTTTTTGATCTGTTACGTAGTCTGAAATCTGCCTTCTGTTACTCTTGCTCAACAGGTATACCTTTCTCCCTTTTTTTATATTCAGGGATGCTGCAACGGCCTTATCATCACTGATTCCTTGTTCTGCACTTACAGAGTCGAAAAGTTCGGGTCTGTTTGTTATCAGTAGGTCCAAGATGTTATCTCCACGAGTCGGTTCTCTGTTTAATTGCTCGAGGTAATTTCTGGATAGTGCACTCAGTATAATGTCACTCGATGCTCTGTCCCTACCACCCATCCTAAACATCTGAGTGTCCCAGTCTATATCTGGTGAACTGAAATCTCCACCTAAGACTATAACATACTGAGAAAATTTATGTGAAATGTATTCCCAATTGTCTCTCTGTTGTTCTGCCACTGAGTCGGGAGGTCGGTAAAAGGAGCTAATTATTAATTCCAGAGGTAATCTAGGTTCCCGAAAGAACCTTCGGATGGGAATTTCCCAGGAGAAGTTTTTTCAGGAGGTCGATTATCACTGGTATTCACAAATCTGAGCACAGTATGTTACAAGTACAGATGTAGTAGAAAAGTGGGAAAAACCAAAAGTAAGTTGAACAGGCTAAAGTTAGTCTTGGTATGGATTAGCGAAATGGAATGGAAATAACACAGTGATTTCATGCCAGACGGTTCTAGGGCAACAGAAGCACCATACGTGGGTGATGTAGCAGGTCTTCCAATCGTTGTTAACAGAAAAGTAGCTAACAGGGGAGTTGCTATGGGCAATACCGTGACTGAGTTGCTTTTCTGGGGCCTTCAACTAAGCCAACTCCAGCCGCCGATGTACAGTCTTACATGACCCCAACAGGCGCGGCTGATGAATAAACAGAGAACGTACAATGCTGAGCCAAGACATTGTGTCCATAACATAGTAGTGTGTTGGTCAAACTTTGGAATGCAATACATTAGCGATTCTGCATGGCAAGTATTGAGCACGTTCTTACCAGATTTCCGAGGTATGTGGCACGAGACACTGTTTTTTGAGTCATCGGTCTTCAAACTGGTTTGATGCGGTCCGCCACGAACCTTTTCATCTCAGAGAATTGCAACCTACGTCCTCAGTTATTTGCTTGATGTATTCCAATCTCCGTCCTACTGTACAGTTTTTACCCTCTAGTGCTCCCTCTAGTTCAAATGGTTCAAATGGCTCTGAGCACTATGGGGCTTAATATCTGAGGTCATCAGTCTCCTAGAACTTAGAACTACTTAAACCTAACTAACCTAAGGACATCACACACATCCATGCCCGAGGCAGGATTCGAACCTGTGACCTTAGCGGTCGCGCGGTTCCAGACTTAAGCGCCTAGAACCGCTCGGCCACAATACCGGTAAATTGTTATAAAGCATTGAGGGCTAAATAACCTTAATTGGGATTGTAATTCAGCATTTAAGTGATGCAAATTATTTCTGAAATGTGTGCATAGTTGGTTATAAAGAAAGGGACAGTTTAAGAGCCCCTACTTTAACCTTTGCTAGTTGCAAAAAGTTAATTTCAATTCGGGTTTTGCTACTGAAATCCGAAACATTACTACAGTGAAATAAATATGAAATGCGATAGTATAGTGTTATTTCATTGCATTTGTGACGTGTATGTGTTGGTCCAACTTGAGCTCTTGTCTGGTGCCACGTAGTCTCGTGAGGTCTTTAAGGACATTTGGTGATGAATTAATTAATGACTGAGATAGTAATTATAATAAACAGGAGTAAAAAGTCTCATTTATGTTTCAGTGATTGCAAATCCACGCAATTGATTACTATTGCTATCCTCTGTGCAATTCGTCTTCTTGCTGAGAGTGGTCATTCCACTTTACTAGGAGCGAAACAATGAAAGTTCTTTTTGCAAATTTATATTTAAATTCATGGAGAATAATTTTTACACATTATTATGCCTAATGAGGCTGGCGACCGTTTAATATTTCATTCACGAAAACTTTCATTACTTTCATTATCTTCTTCTTTCTGCTTTCTACTAATTACCACAATACGAAGTTCACGTTCGATATCCCCTATCCGTTAGGTTAATGCACGGTACAACTTTTCCGAATGTCTCCCAGAGAGTAACGCTAACTGCATGTTAAAGTCACATTTGGTATTTCACATTCCGCGGTTGTGTTATACATGGAAAGGTCTGAGTATTTCCTGGACTTAAACTCTATAGAGCATCATCGGATGATTTTGCCAGATGTGTTTCTAAACGAACAACCCCTCTTCGAATGGTGCAATAATTGAAAACCGCCTTGAGAGAGGAGTGAGACGATATTCCCAAAGAACTGCTCAACGTTTTGGTAGGTTCAAACTGTGTATTAGTGCTCCCCTTATTGAGATATTGATATTCATGTTGGGATACACGAAATGTATTCCCAGTTGCGAATACGAACAACCATCAGCTGTGTAAGGTAATGGCGACGATGAAAATTTGTGCCGCGCTGCGGCTAGAACCCGGATTTCTTGCTTTATGCAGGCGGTCGCCTTAACCGCTTTGGCTATCCATGCATGACTCACGACCAGAGCCAAACTTCCAATAAATCGTCGTTCCTGCATGACAGCCTGTACTCGTACACACAGCATTTAATTCGGCTGTAGTCGCTGCAGGGCCTGTTGCTTTGGACAGAAACGTTCTTCTTACCAACAAAGGCGCTGCAGTATCGTAATTACGCTGAGAGTGTGGCCTGTGTCTGACACTACCGTTGTTTATGTCTCTTATATCGCTTTCTCATGTGACGAAATCTGTAACATTTTTCATCAGAAATCTACCACTCCATCTCTGTTACGTATGTACTGTGCTTTATGTCGTGCATCGTTGCCTGTGATTATTCCTGTTCAACATTGTCTCTGTTCCTAAGCAATTTTCAGGCAGTGTACAACACACTACGTATCACTTTCGTACGAACCGCATAGGCAAGATTAGACTAATTACGGAGCATACAGAAGAGTCTAAGCGGTTACTAGTCCTGCATTACACATACGGAAATCGAATAGGTAGCAGCTCTAAGGGGGTGATGTCGGTAAAACTGCCAAAAATATTCAATGTTTTTGCCACCAGATGCTTCTGAAGCATGTTCAAATATTGTCTTCAGTTTTCATATTTTAATTCGTGCTGCAAATGACGTAAAAGCCATCTTGTTTCAACCAATGAGCAATTCCATGCCCCCTTATCTACACTACTCTGTCCTTGTCTGCAAATTCTATTATTTCTTGTCAGCAGCGAAGACATCTGTAGAGGATAATACGCAGTGAGCCCATTCACGATGCGATTAATTACGGTTTATTAAAGAAATGCGCACATGGTAGAACACAAACCCCGAACGAAAGCTTTAATAACCTGTTTTAGCAGAGACACCCAAAGACAATAATTTTCTCATCTGCTGTTGTTAAAGTTTCCTCGTATAATGTTTGTCTGGTGTTCAATGACGTTAACACTGAAAGAATCAGGACCCTTACGAAACTAGGGTTTGATGCACGTTGCTTCATTCAAAACTTACTGAAGATGACTGATGATGTGAGTGTCGCTTGTTCTGAAAAGTCAGTGATGGATACTGCCGAAAGGGCACGCCAGAAGGATCACTAGAAAAATAAAGCTACATGAGGACCAAAAAGACCAAATGTATGGCTATGGCCGAAGTAACGAGCTTGTTTCTAACATAAATCGTTATAGAATCTCTTTTGCATTTCCCACAACTTTCATTTTTCAGTATATGAGGAACATTTTCCACTGAAGTGCTGCAGATAAGTGAAATTTGCTACAGACTTTGTACATACTATAACAAAATTTCTTGGGCTACAAAATTTTTCAAAGGGCATTAGTTTCAAATTTACTATAATTTTTGTGAGATAAAAATTGTTATATATCATGCACATAAATTTAAAAATTGTTATGAAAGTTGTAAGACATAATACAAAAATAGTCTATGAATTTGTTTTAAAAGTATGCAGCGAAGTCCTGATCAAATTATTAGACAAAAAAATTGAAAACATCCGGTTGGGTTGGGTTATTTGGGGGAAAAGACCAAACAGCGAGGTCATCGACCTCATCAGAGTAGGGAAGGACGGGGAAGGAAGTCGGCCGTGCCCTTTCAAAGGAACCATCCCTGAATTTGCCTGGATCGATTTAGGGAAATCACGGAAAACCTAAATCAGGATTGCCGGACGCGGGATTGAACCGTCGTCCTCCCGAATGCGAGTCCAGTGTGCTAACCACTGCGCCACCTCGCTCGGTAAAACATCCTGATTATGGGAAATAACATAATGGCAACATTTGCAAAATCTTGTTCAATTATCTCTCAAACGGTAAAAGTTACATTAATTTACAAGTACACGTGTATTTCGCCATACGTTGCCCCTTAATAAATGGAAAAATTGGAAGTGACCTCTGGCATGTAATTCGTAGTGTTTTCCAGAGTGCAGGTGCAGATTTTGCTGCATATCACAAATCTTGCCCCGATCGTCCTGTATGTTACCAACTTTCTCACACTACAGAAAACCGGTATAGTATTTAACGATGCTGTTGTGTACAGTACCTAATGAGAACGTTTGCTTTCGATACTACAAAAGGATATTACGTCTGAGGGCTGTTAGCAGCTCAATAAATGAAAATCAGGTCGTAGCTTTCAGCATGAGGGTTGTAGATAATACGTAACGCCCTGCCTACCTTCGAATGAGAAGCGGAACTCTAGCTCTTTGGCTCCGTTTCCTCCGACGAGCACGTCCTCTATCCTTAGGAAGGTCTCGTCGTCCAGCTCGTCGTCCGTGCCATCACAGTCCGCTGCCGACCGCAAGGCTGACGAATGTCCTGCTGGCACCCCCGCGTTCCGACCGCTTCTGTTTTCCTCGCCCTGTGAGCAAATAAATTTTCAGGGCTATGTAGCACAGCACCTTCTTCATATAGTAAGTGGTTAGTGATCTAAATTTCTGACACATAACCTGCGTATAATGTTTCTCAAACTTCCTATTTTTCATAATGGACAAGTGAATTTCTTCCAATCCATGTGTGGCATACATCAAACCAGTGCTTAACAGTATTGGTTAAAAACAGTCTTGGTTGCAATCTTTTTTTTATTTTTCAACGACGCGTTTCGCCTTATTTAGGCATATTCAGGTTATCTTTTCTAGATGGACGCGAGAGGCCTAACCTGAAGATGCCTAAATAAGGCGAAACGCGTCGTTGAGAAATAAAAAAATTGCAACCAAGACTGTTTTTAACCAGAATTGGAAAAGTGAGTGGTCTGGTATGATTTTTTTAGTAATTTAATTGAAAGCTTTGTTGCTTTGGTAAAAGTAAAATTGGTACTTTTTGTCGTGACAGAATAAATTACTATTAATCACACCAGATTTGTCGGAGAACAGCAGCAACATGTGTAATTGATCCAGCTTTAATAAATTCTATTACCTTTTAGCGGAAAATTCGTGCGTACTCTCCGACGTTAGAAAAGTCGTGGTGTTCCGTTCGGAGCAGGAGGTGGCTGTCTTTTCTCATTCGCGATATCGAAAATTACTAAAAAATGAACAGAATTTTTTTCGGAGGAAGATCGCGCAGAGAAAACAGACAGAAGTTACATGAAAGAAACCTAAGGGACCAACTAATTGGATTTGTACGAACATATAAACGGAACTGAAAGAACTTGGAATAAATACTATAACGATGTCGTCACGACAGCCTCCTGTTCCGACAGAACAGGCGCTGGATCATAAGCTGCATAAATCTTTTAAACAGAAAAGATTATCACAAGTATAATTAATGAAAATAAGGTTGAGAGATTTTCTTTGAAATTAAATAACCTTCAAGGCTTGAAGTATTATATTATGAAACGGAAACTTACATTAACATGGCCACCCATTGTGGCGGTGGAGCGAATTTTCATGATACACATTCTCGCTTGTTTGTGGCTACATATATTTTTAATCACTTAAACTCTTAAAGTTACAATAAAATGATTATATCACTATGGAGCACAATACTTTTGCGTCCGACTCGCAACACATTCACAGAAGAACAGCTAGAGAGCGGCGCGGCTCCCTCCAGAAGTAAAAAATTGGCAATTGTTATTTTGAAACATAGGTGCGTCGTTTTTTTACTGATCGATAGCAGCGTATAACAGTTTATAGCTATCGTGATATTCTGCGCTTTTCAGGAGCGCGGGAAAGATATCTGGTTACAACATTCATTGGTATATGTTAAAAGTTCGCACATACTGGCGCGAATAGAGAAAAAAAACTTTTACATCTTAAAAATCGCAGTGATAAAGGCTGTAATGTCACAGTGGTTATTGATAAATCTGTACTGACTCAAATTCTTTGCCAACGAGTTGAAAAGTTAGAAAATTCCGACCTCGGAGAAAAACAGTGAGTTCCGGAAAAATGTATGATCACTCGCGGCAATACTGACCCTGTGACCCATCTTAGGTGAAGAAAGGTAAACGACGTTTATAGCCTCTGTAGACTGTCGACTGTAATACCATTATTGTCACTCAGAACGTAGCAATTATTGAAATAGAGAGCAAAAGGTTAGTCACAGCTTGCACAGAAACCAAAATGGAGTGTTCGAAGAGTCGAAGAACACCAAAGACAAGCAGTAGTTGAGAAGGGTGTGAAACAGGGTTTCAGGCCTTCTCAGGATGCTATTCAATCCATACACTAAGCCAGCTATGAAGGAAATCAAGGAACAGTTTGGAAAGGGAGTGAAAATTCAGAGAGAACATATAAAAGCTTCGTGGCTTTCCTTTGACACTGTAATTCTGTGAGAGACGGGAAAGAATTAGGAAGGACAGTTCAGAGGAATATATCATGTTTTGAAAAGAGGCTGTAAGATGTACATCAACAGAACTAAAACGAGGGTAGTGGAATGTAGTTGAATTAAACCAAGTGATTCTGAGGACCCAGCTTTGAAAATGAGACATTTAAAGTAGATTACCGAAGTAGAGAGGATATAAAATGCACAACGTGTGTCTGACAAAGAGAACCTGTTAATATCTAATATCATTTTAATTCAGGACAGGCCACGTGTGCCAAAGTACACTCATGCTCACAAATTAAGGATAATACTGATACATGGTGAAACAACGCTCTGGTGGGCCGTTTGCTGGTTTAAATCACCTCGGGGTATGACCATGCGGTGCATTTGACCTGCGGTCGTCGCACGGTGGCGCTGGCAGCAGTCCACATACACAGAGGTGTATGTCAGAGTACGGTGCAGCGAGTGAGTTTGCAAGCGTTTTCAGACATGCTAATGGCGACTGTGTGTTGGAAATTGCTCAAAGAACACATAGTGATGACGTTTGAGGGGTAGAATACTAGGGCGACTGGAGGCTGGTCAAACACAGCAGGTCGTAGCACGCGCCCTCCGTGTGCCATAAAGTGTGATCTCGAGATTATGTCAACGATTCCAGCAGACAGGAAACGTGTCCAGGAGCTACAGTACGAGAAGTGCACAGTGTACAACACCACAAGAAGACCGATATCTCACCATCAGTGCCCGCAGACGGCCACGGAGTACTGCAGGTAGCCTTGCTCGGGACCTTACAGCAGCCACTGGAACAGTTGTCTCCAGACAGACAGTCTACAGAAGACTGAACAGACATCGTTCATTAACTACAAGGTTCATTCCACTGACCTCTGGTCACAGGAGAGCCCGTAAAGCCTGGTGCCTAGAACACAGCACATGGTCATTGGAACAGTGGTCCCAGGTTATGTTCACGGACGAGTCCAGGTATAGTCTGAACAGTGATTCTCGCCGGGTTTTCATCTGGCCTGAACCAGGAACCAGATACCAACCCCTTAATGTCCTCGAAAGAGACCTGTATGGAGGTCGTGGTTTCATGGTGTAGGTGGGGATTATGATTGGTGCACGTACACCCCTGCATGTCTTTCACAAAGGAGCTGTAACACGTCAGCTGTATCGGGACATAATTTTGCACCAGTATGTCCGCCTTTTCAGGGTTTTCAGTGCGTCCCACCTTCCTCCTGATGTTTGAGAACGCACGGCCTTACCGAGTTGCCATTGTGGAGGAGTACCTTGAAACAGAAGATATCAGGCGAATTGAGTGGCCTGCCTGTTTTCCAGACCTAAACCCCATCGAGCACGTCTGGGATGCTCACGGTCGACGTATTGCTGCACGCCTCCAAACCCCTAGGACACTTCAGGAGCTCCGACAGGCACTGGTGCAAGAATGGGAGGCTATACCCCAACAGCTGCTCGACCACCTGATCCAGAGTATGCCAACCCGTTGTGCGGCCTTTGTACGTGTGCACGGTGATCATATCCCATATTGATGTCGGGGTACATGCGCAGGAAACAGTGACGTTTTGTAGCACATGTGTTTCGTGACCGTTTTCTCAACTTATCACCAATACTGTGGACTTTCAGATCTGCATCGTGTGTGTTCCCGATGTGCCTATGCTATTAGCGCCAGTTTTGTGTAGTGCCACGTTGTGTGGCACCACATTCTGCAATTATCCTTAATTTATGAGCATGAGTGTACATGCGAGCCCGATGGGTGCGAGCCGAGGCACGGCCTGCGTCGGCTATGCTCGGTCTTTTTCGGACGTAATTGGTACAGCGGGATATTTCATTAAGTATTGTGGTGCGACATTTCTCGGTGGGCACAACTACCTTCACTTCGGCAGGATGGTGATGTAACCGCTGTTTGCGTTTCACTGTTTGTTCGTGGTACGAAGAACGTTTACATGTCCAGTGGCTGTCTGCACAAAAAGAGGCACTCGGCGATAGATCGTCACAAGCCTTTAAAAATGAATGGGAGTGACAGAGGAGAGGAATGAGACTTCCTAGTATCTAGTCTTCAGTCGCACAATTGACAGGTACTGCAGATTTGCTAGGAAATGGCTTACGAACCATGCAGAAAGAATTTAAAGACATAAATGACAACGGAGGAGCAAAAAATTACAATGATTGACAGAGGTGAGCCTTGAGTGGCTCGTGTTTGTGACATCTCATTTGACATCCTGTTTTTACTGTACTATCACCTCGTTATCTTAATTTCAATTACTGGTGTCACTGAGTTGCCGCCTTGCCTGCCCTTGAGCGGCAGCAGGGGTGCTTATCGACATAAGCCCTGGCGTATTATCTTTGCTGAATGCTATTACTTCCCGGTTGTCGTGTGTTCAGGGTTAGTTCGGATCTGCCAGTAGTTGGGAGGCGCTAGCAGTGCAGTTCGGACTTGGCAGTGTTTGACTTAAGACGGGGAAAGTTCGGTCGGGGCGCGGCTGCAGTAAGGTCCAGACAGCCATAACTCGCCCGACGGTTGCCGATACGTATCAGTTGAGTACATACCACCTTGTTTGGTCGTCGGTCGGTCGTCTTGTCGGACGACGTGTATGTTGGTCGGCAGTCGCTTATAGGCTGCCTGTGTGTGCCGACTCGTGATTTGCCCTTGTTATTGCACAGTCGCTGCCGTTAGTATTGTCTAGTCCTTCGTGCAAGTGTTCGTGAAACTGTGTGTAGCCTGTGATGTCGACTGGACAGTTATTTTAGTGCTGTCTCCGTGCTGATGTGTGGCAGTCAGTCGGTTGGCGCGGAGCAGCGAGGAAATCTCCGCGGGGAGTAATTGGCCGGGCCCGCTGGTGGTATCTACGCAGTGTCGGAGTGTGTGGGGCTGTTCGCATTGCTACGAGGTCCGTGGCTTACCGACCTTGTACGGGAAAGTTGAGTTTCGATTTAATTTACCAGCAAGTCAAGACTGTTCACACTGTGCCGTTTGATTCTCATTGTTGTCTGTTAGGAAAATGCGACGAGCAACAACGTGTGTGTTCGAGTTGAAGAAGGTTTAGCCACTGTCCGGTGGAGTCTAACTGTATTTGGTTATTTGCAATTGAAGTGCACTAGTGGAATTTTCTGCCTTGTGGTCGTTAACGTTCCAGTTAGCTGCCCTGGCCGTTGTCGTAAATTTAGGCAGTGTCCTTTCCTCACCCACACCGTGTTGTCGCTGCCCAGCACTGTGTGTAGTTCGACAGCTTAATGTATGCCTGGTTGTGGGCGTCCATGCCTTTTACGTTTGCATTGAACTCCCAGTTGTGTGCTGGTCGAGTGAAGCGCAAGTTACCTTGTTGGTGGGTCCATTGACAGTCTGTTGGTTGGGTTGTCGTCGGATCGAGAATGGTTGGGCGGACTGCCTGTCTCACCTAAGTGATAGTATTTCAAGTGATGGCCAACACCCGAAACTTCTGAGCGCCGTTAGCTGCACTGCCTTTTCTTATTTTCTGTCATGTGTATTTATATGGCTCATAGCCGATGGTCTTGAATTAAAGTTGAATTGCTTTTAGTGGTGTTTTAAGCCATGGGCCTTCAGCCACTTTAAAATTAAAGTTCGTTGCTTTTCAAATGTTAGATTGTTTAGGCCATCAGCCTCATATATATATTGTTCAAAGATAAAGCCTTGGGCTTTCTGCCCACTAAAAATTATTTTAGTTATGTTTTGAAACATTGGCCTTCAGAAATTTTAAACTTAAAATTTTCTTGCTCGTCAAGTGTTAGATTGTTTGGGGCTTTCAGCCTAATTTAAGATAAGGCTTTGTTGTTTAAGTTTATTTTACCTTGAGTTTTAAGTCATGGGGCCTTCAGCCGTTTTTAAATTAAGGATCTTTGTCTTGTCCTTGTGTTTTATTTAAATTTAATTTTACCTTAAACCTTAAATCACCGGCCTTCAGCCGTCTTAAAATTAAGATTGTTGCTTTTCAAGTGTTAGATTTTTGGCCTTCAACCAAATAATAGAACTTACTTAACATTTTTGACAATGTTGACTGGAATACTCTCTTTCAAATTCTGAAGGTGGCTGGGGTAAAATACGGGGAGCGAAAGGCTATTTACAATTTGTACAGAAACCAGATGGCAGTTATAGGAGTCGAGGGACATGAAAGGGAAGCAGTGGTTGGGAAGGGAGTGAGACAGGGTTGTAGTCTCTCCCCGGTGTTATTCAATCTGTATATTGAGCAAGCAGTAAAGGAAACAAAAGAAAAATTTGGAGTAGGTATTAAAAACCACGGAGAAGAAATAAAAACTTTGACAGAATTACAATGTCATCGGCGAACCTCAGAGACAGCAACGGACTGGGAAGAGCAGTTGAACGGAATGGATAGTGTCTTGAAATGAGGACATAAGATGTACATCAACAAAAGCAAAACTAGGATAATGGAATTATTTTAAGTCGGGTGATGCTCAGGGAATTAGATTAGGAAATGAGACAAAGCAGTAAAGGAGTTTTGCTATTTGGGGAGCAAAATAACTGATGATGGTCGAGGTGGAGAGGATATAAAATGTAGACTGGCAATGGCAAGAAATGCGTTTCTGAAGAAGAGAA
This sequence comes from Schistocerca gregaria, assembly GCF_023897955.1. NCBI lineage: Eukaryota > Metazoa > Arthropoda > Insecta > Orthoptera > Acrididae > Schistocerca > Schistocerca gregaria. The sequence goes on from NC_064923.1 coordinate 716,625,004, forward strand.
ATTCGGTAACATTGGGTGTAGATTTTAGTGCCAGGAAGTCGTTTCTGAAAGTTATTTGTATGGAGTGTATCCATGTATGGAAGTGAAACATGGACGATAACTAATTTGGACAAGAAGAGAATAGAAGCTTTCGAAATGTGGTGCTACAGAAGAATGCTGAAGATTAGATGGGTAGATCACATAATTAATAAGGAGGTGCTGAACAGGATTGGGGAGACGAGAAGTTTGTGGCACATCTTGACTAGAAGAAGGGATCGATTGGTAGGACATGTTCTGAGGCATCAAGGGATCACCAATTTAGTACTGGAGGGCAGCGTGGAGGGTAAAAATCGTAGAGGGAGACCAAGAGATGAATACACTAAGCAGATTCAGAAGGATGTAGGTTGCAGTAGTTACTGGGAGATGAAGAAGCTTGCACAGGATAGAGTAGCATGGAGAGCTGCATCAAACCAGTCTCAGGACTGAAGACTACAACAACAACAACAACAACAACAACAACAACTTAACGTGAGGCCTTCTGCCTTCTAAATATTCTTTTTGGCGTCTGAATTTTGAGTTAATGGCTTTTAATCGTTTTTTAAATTAAAGTGGTTGTGCCCTTAAGGCATAAGATAGTATGGCGTATTCAGCCGATAAATAAGTTGTACTGTAATGTTTGATCACATAAATAAAGTTATATGTGTTCGAGTGTAATTGACAGCCGCTCATTTTGGCCCCTTTCCACAATTCCAAGTACCTGTCCTGTACTGCGTGTTTAGCAGGGCGTTTCAAGACGTGATTCATTGTTATATACATAAAAAATCACTTTTTCCTAAATCTGAAGGCATGAATCACGTGAAGCAATTTATGTGCTATTAGTAAAATTTCTGGAGTTGCAAACATCATTCCATTGCCATTCGCAACAGTTTTAGATGGGACTGAACGAAGAGTACGCAGATTTTATATACACTGAGGTGATAAAAGTCGTAGAATACCTCCTAACATTGTGTCGTACCTCCCTTTCCCCGGGTTCAGCAACACAACGTGGCATCTTGGCATGGACTCTTACAAATTGTTGAAAGTTCCTTCCAGAAATGTTAAACTAAGCTGTTTCTGCAGCCGTCTGTAACTGCGTAACTGTTGCTGGTGCAGGATTTTATGCACTAACTGACCCATAAATGTTTCATCGGTGGCCAAATCATTTGGGAACATGAAGTCCATAAATGGCTGAAAACGATCTCCAAGTAGCCGGACATAACCAGTTGCAGTCAGTGATCGGTTCAGTTGGACCAGAGCACCCAGTTAAATCCATGTAAACACAGCCCACTCCATTATGGAGCCACTATCAGTCAACACAATGCCTTGTCGACAACTTGGGCCCATAGCTTCGTGGGGTCTGCGCCACGCTCGCTCCCTACCATCAGCTCTTAACAGCCGAAATCGGGACTCATTTGACCAGCCCAAGGGTTTCCACTCGCCTAGGGTCCAACCGACACGGTCAGGAACCCAGAAGAGCCGCGTGGTTCTGTCAGCAAAGGCTTTCGCGTCCGTCGTCTGCTGCAGCATAGCCTACTAACGCCAAATCTCGCCGCATTGCCCTAACGTTCGTCACACATTCCACATTGATTTCTACGACTATTTCGCGCAGCGTTGCTTGTCTGTTAGCACTGACAACCTTATGCAAACGCCGCTGCTCTCTGTCGTTAAGTGGCGTTTGTCGGCCACTGCGTTGCCCGTAGTGGGAGGTAATGCCTGAAACTTGCTACTCTCGACACACTCTCGACACTGTGAATCTCAGAATATTGAAATCCCTAACGATTTCCGAAATGTAATGTCCCGTGCGTCCAGCTCCGATTACCATTCCGTGTTCAAAGTCTGTTAATTTCCTGCCAGTCTTACCTCGGTTTTTGAGCAATTTGTCGTTTCAGTTTAACGCCCCCCCCTCCCCCTCCCTGTGCATGTGAAGGTGGAACTGAGTGTTCTGCGGTCTAACTCCTTTTGTAAAGACAGGTCTTTTTACGGTGAAACTGATCAGGATGTCTATATTGTTTTCCTCGGGTAGAGTTTCCACGTATCCATTACGAGGCAGCAAAACTATTACAATATTTCGATCAACATCTGTGTGTGAAAGACAATTTTTCGATTATGGAACTAAATAAGTTGCAGTTGCACAGCAACCGGAGGGCGAAAATCTGTGAACTTTTCTGCGTCTGTCCATACCCCGACAGTCAAAAGAAGAATCTCTGTACATCCATCTTCTGGTTATTTTACTGTCTAGGTAGCAGAATTCCTTAACTTCATCTACTTCGTGACCATCAATCCTGATGTTAAGTTTATCGCTGTTCTCATTTCTGCTACTTCTCATTACTTTCACCTTTCTTTGATCTACTCTCCATCCATTATTAGACTGTTCATTCCATTCAGCAGATCATGTAATTATTCTTCACTTTCACTCAGGATAGCAATGTCATCAGCGAATCGTATCATTGATATCCCTTCACCTTAAATTTTGATCCCACTCCTGAACCTTCGTCGTACTTTCATCATTTCTTCTTCGGCGTACAGATTGAACAATAGGAGCGAAATACTACATTCCTGTCTGACACTCTTTTTTAACACGAGCACTTCGTTCTTGGTCGTCTGCTCTTATTATTCCCTCTTCGTTCTTGTACATATTGTATATTATCCGTCTCTCCCTATAGCTTATCACTATTTTCGTCAAAAACTCAAACATTTTGCACCATTTACATTGTCAAACCCTTTTTCGAGGTCGACAAATGCTATGAACGTGTCTTGCTTTTTCTTTAGTCTTGCTTTCATTATCAACCGCAACGTCAGAGTTGCCTCTCTGGTATCTTTACCTTTTCTAAAGCCAAACCGATCGTCATCTAACACATGCTCAATTTTCCTTTCCATTCTTCTGTATTTACTGGTTTTATTCATGTACTGTCAGTCATACAGGGGCTTGAAGATGGTGTACTCTTACACTAAAACCCAATGCTTTTGGATAAAAATAACATCACTGTGACTACACTTAAGACAAAAGTAGAAATAGGTCGACAAAAAGTATCCTGAGACACTCAAGAATAGCCAATTTGGAAATGGAGAAAAAAGAGTGGGGAGGAGTAGGGGTGCAAAAATTGGAGAGGAAAACCAAGGATCTAATGCAGTAAGCAGGTTAAAATGAACGTGGCGACGCTATTCAGAGCTGAACAGGCTTGCACCGGACAGACTAGCATGGTAAGAGCAGCAAACCAGCCATCAAACTGAAGACCACAGCAAAGCACATTTAAACAGTCAACTGTGCAACGTAAACTGCTCATAAATATTAATAACATGAATTTAATAAAACTGTAAACTCTTTAGGAATGTGTGACGTCTGTAGAAATGGTCAAACGCTGTAGATCTGAAATCAATATGAAAAAGTTTAAGTTAATTCGGTGGGCGCACATAACAATCAGCGGCGAGGTACGTGCGCTACGTGATCAAAAGTATCCGGACACCTGGCCGAATATGACTTACAAATTCGTGGCGTCCTCTATCGGTAACGCTGGAATTCAATATGGTGTTGGCCCACCCCTTAGCCTTGATGACAGCTTCCACTCTCGCAGGCATACGTTCAATCAGGTGCTGAAAGGTCTACTGGGAAATGGCAGCCCATTCATCACAGAGTGCTGCACTGAGGAGAGGTACCGATGTCGGTCTGTGAGGCCTGGCCCGAAGTCGGCGTTCCAAAACATCCCAAAGGTGTGCTGAATGTTCAAATGGTTCAAATGGCTCTGAGCACTATGGGACTTAACATCAATGGTCATCAGTCCCCTAGAACTTAGAACTACTTAAACCTAACTAACCTGAGGACATCACACAACACCCAGACATCACGAGGCAGAGAAAATCCGGTGTGCTGAAGGATTCAGGTCTGGACGCTGTGCAGGTCAGTCCATTACAGGGATGTTATTGTCGTGTAACCACTCCGCCACAGGCCGTGCTTTATGAACAGGTGCTCGATCGTGCTGAAAGATGCAATCGCCGTCCCCAAACTGCTCTTCAACAGTGGAAAACAAGAGGGTACCTAAAAATTCAATGTAGGTCTGTGCTATGATAGTGCCACACAAAACAACAAGCCCCCTCCATGAAAAACACGACCACACCATAACACCACCGCCTCCGAATTTTACTGTTGGCACTACACACGCCGCCGGATGATGTTCGCCATACCCATACCCTGCCATCGGATCGTCATATTGTGTACCGTGATTCGTCACTCCACACAACATTTTTCCGTTGTTCAGTCGTCCAATGTTTCCGCTTATTACTCCAAGCGAGGAGTCGTTTGGCATTTACCGGCGTGATATGTGGCTTATGAGCAGCCGCTCGACCATCAAATCCAAGTTTTCTCACCTCCCGCCTAACTGTCACAGTACTTGCAGGGGATCCTGACGAAGTTTGGAATTCCTATTCCTGTGTGATGGTCTGGATAGATACCTGCCCATTACACATTACGACCCTCATCAGCTGCCGGTGGTCTCTGTTAGTCAACAGACGAAGTCGGCCTGTACGCTTTTGTGCTGTAAGTGTCCCTCACGTTTCCACTTCACTATCTCATCGGAAACAGTGGACCTATGGATGTCGAGGAGTGTGGAAATCTTGAGTACATACGTATGACACAAGTTTCGGGGGTGTTCGGGTACTTTTGATCACATAGAGTAGGTGTGCGGTACGCTCGTGATGAAAGGTATAGTGTGGTGGCGGTTGGCTTTGGCCGTCCTGTACTTTGGCGTGGATGTCAGCTCCAATGGACTCAACAAACTGCTTACTGGCCGGAGGGAGAAGTCTAGCCAGATGGAGACGGAGTTGCAAATGAGCAGAGGTAAGCTTACAATCGTGCGGCTGTGTGCATGAACTGTAACGTTCCAGTAATGTGCCTCCTCTAGGCTAATTCCAGGACAGAGTAACTCGTTTTGTTTTTAAAAAGTTTTAAAAAGTAAAAATAATTCATGAGATGTTAACATAAAAAACTAATACTTATGTTCGAGTACAGTGTATCTCTTACAACCAAGTTGCCCTGTCCTGATGACTCACTTTAAAATTAAGAATCCTTAGAAAAATATACTTGATTATTAAATTCTTTTTTTTAAGAAAAAAAGTCATCCAAGATGGAACTTAAAGCAGACAATGCCGTGATAGTGCCAGTATTGACGTATGGGACCGAAACCGAAAGCGCAACAAAGGAGGATGAAGAAGACGTGTTGGTTTTCGAAAGAAAAATTATGAGAAGGATCTTGGTTTTGGTCATTGAGTACCTTCTTTTTCATTGCAATGGCTATTTGTATGTGGAAGTTTTCTTGCAATGTCAGGACCTTTTTGTTGTCATTGTTCACTCTAATAAGAGTCACAAAGAACGACACATTTACGCACAACAAACTACACACACACACACACACACACACACACACACACACACACACATTCAAACAAAATAAATGATAATACCAAACCACACACATACACACACACAACATAAACAAAAGACGAGAGATAAACACGCAGTGACAGTTGGCAACACTACATACTGAAAACACGCACATGTTGAACAGAAAACGTAAAGTGCAAGTGATGTATGCGATGTGTTGAATCAAACTGGGTGAAAGAACGCCGGAAACCGGCCAACTGCAACATGGAGACAAATAAACACATCTCCACGAGCACACGCATGGAACGCTGGAAATCGTAACATAGAACGACAGTTTCGCATCACGAAATTTGTGCGATAAAGTGATTCTAACCTAAAAAAGAAGAGGAAAACATGACAAAATGTAAAATAGTAACACTTTGTAACTTGCGCATTATACCTTTATTATATCTATAAAAAGAAACATGTATTACAGGCCGCTGCAGATGCTTCTCAAATAAAAGAAGCGAAACCCATATGGCAATAAACTGCCTTCAGTTACTTGTATAGATTGATTGATTTGGTCGAAATAGCTCCTACTCGTGAACAACGCGACACAGCAACAAGCTAAATTAAGAGTGTAACGTGTTACAGTAAATTGTATGGATTAATTGGTCTCGTCGAAATAGTTTGTACTAGTGAACAAAGGTCGTGAGGAAGTGATAGAACATGTGCTAAATAAGCTTAGTTTATTATACGAAAATACTTTGACGCTTACGAGAGGGACGTGAGGGAGTTTATCGAAAATGTTGTGTCTACAGTTGAGCTAGTAAAGCCAGATGATCACGAATTTTTGTTTAACTTTTTAAACGCAAAAATTACCGCAGCAATGAGGTCAAGGATAACGAACAGCGAAGAAAAGACACTGGGTAGAAAGTGAAACAGGTCCTCAGCGAGAATTGCTCTAGCAAGAGAACAGTTCACTATTACGCTTTTAAGAAGTTGTAATCTAAACAACGGCATGGGGAACCAACTGCAGTATGGGAAATGGGCTTGAAACCAAAAAGAGTTTCAGGGTAGGCAACAGGGGTAGTCAAAAGGGAGCTATTGATTAGTTGGTTCTCTAGGCAGGGGTGTTTCATACATGGCTTAAGTAATGACAGAATACAGACAGTTGTGTGAAGCAGTGGTGATGAACTAGGCTATCAGCGGCAGCTGGCAAACCAACAGCTCAACTCATGGAATCAATACTAGAAATAAGAATAATCTTCACAAGGATTTAAAGTCACTTACTCTTGTACAAAAAGGTGTGCATTATTCAGGAACGCACATTTTCAATAACTTGCCAGCAGCCATAAGAAGCTTAACAACCAATGAAATTCAGTTGAAGAGAAGCCTAAAGGATTTATTGGTGGCCAACTCCTTCTACTCCATTGATGAATTTCTCAGTGGAATCAACTGGTATATAATTATAATCTAACTTCTGCTTCATTTCAGTGCAGTAATGTGTTCATTGTAAATAACTATTGTAATAGTTCTGTTACATGTTTTTTAACATTATAAATAAATAAAACATTTTAAATTTTAAATTCAGTGCATTAATGCAATCTTAGTAAATGAGTGTTTGTAAAATGATTCTTTCATATAATGTTTATTAAAAAAATGACGATCATTCTACTTGGGACCTGTGAAAGATACATTAGCTTATTTGTTTACGTTGTACATATTTGTCATGTATTATTGTTTTTCTAACATGTTCTACGTCCTGGAGGACCTCCTAACTACGGATCAATTGGAATGAAAGTAAATCTAACCTAATCTAAAAGTAGATCTCACTGTGCACGAAGAGAGCCCATTACTCTCTATGAGAGACAGGGGAGTAGGAAGGCGAACATGATTTGCATGTGCAAATGAGGCGTTTAAACCGTCTAGGCAAGTAAAAGATCTAAAGTCTTTTATGTTTGGGATGCGCGGACACGTTCCTTGAAAGCACAGAAGGAATAAACCACAGGACAGAGTCCGAGTAGCCACAGCTAAAGAGTTTACGATTTTTTTTTATCGACGTGATAAGAAGGACCGCGCTGACAAGGAATGTAGACCGTGATTAGTGGAAGCGAATGATATTGTCCCCAACACATTTCAAGGGAACTGCAGGAGACCGACTGATTACACGTAGTCAGGTAATCCTAGTGTACTCTGCCAGATCACAGTGGACTGTGTATGAAAATAAAACACCTATCGTGCTTTAACTATAAACGAACAGGGCACTACGCCAGGGACTGCAACGAAAGTGCGTGGCATATCAGTGCCAAGTAAATCAGGGAAAATTCAGGGAAATTACGGGGTGACAAAACCGCACAGTAGGACATTGTCCCTTTAAACAATCCCACAGTTCGGGTAAAAGATGCTGCCACAGAAAATGATGTAGAATTAAGAAAGAAATTGAAGTGATTGATAGACACAGGTGTATAGTTGCAGCAGTCAAAGAAAATTACTATCTGTCTTGATTGTACTGTTCGAGTAAATGAAGTAGAAGGTCTCCGGCTGAAAGGTGTCACCAGTGAAGCCGTAAGTACAATACGTGCTCTGTAAATACTATTATATGTGGAAAGTGTCAGACTTCCGTATATGTGAGTCAGACATTGTACATGTATGGGTTCGAGATTTTCTAACACAGGGGAAGTTCAAGTTACATTATGCGGGAATAATGTTAAGACTACAAAGCCGAGAAATACCCTTAACAGTAGAAGAGGAACCGAAAGGCTATGATTTCGAGGCAGATTAGGAGTTCGAAGGGGAAACAGGACTGCGAGAGGAAAAGACAATATTGTTAAGAACGGACGGTAATGTACCGCGAGATAGTGAAAAGGAAATATGTATACCTTAACAGGACATTGTACGTGGGGCGCATTTGCCAGAGTCGTTAGTGAGATTGCAAAACGGTAGGTGCGTAGCGAATGTAATGAATACGTCAGACGACAAAGTTCAACTGAAGAATGTCCGGTTAGTAACGCAAGAATTATTACGATTGCTCAAAGTAACCGAAGTAACAAGCAGCAAGGAAACCGTAGAGCAGACAGAAAGTCGTGATCGTGCTTTAAGGAGGCAACTGAGAGTTGATCACCTAAATTCGGAAGACAAAATGCGTTAGTAGAGGTTTTCAACGGAGTGTGAAGATGTATTCCTTTTTTAAAAAAATTATTTATTTATTTATTTATTTATTTATTTATTTATTTATTTACTTTTATGGTCATCAGTCTTCTAGCTGGTTTGTTGCGGCCCGTGTTGAATTCCTCCCCTGTGCCAAACTTTTCATCTCAGAGCAGCACTTGCAACACTCCTCAATTATAAATGCATGGTTTCGCGGCGATATGAATTAATAAAATTTTCTCGGACTTCCAGCTGCGTCACAGAGCGTACTGTTTGGCCGACGTGTCGCGAAAGATTAGTCGACCCCTGAAAAGATATAACATTTCATCGGTGTTCAGGCCCCATCAAAAATTCGACAGCTCATGAGGCCTGTGAAGAACGATATAGGGCTTAGAACGCCTGGAGTGTGCAAAATACCATGTCAGTGTGGCTGTTACTACGTCGGCCAAACATTACGCACTGTGGAGCAACGCCGGACGGAACACGAGAGGTGCTTACGCCTACGCTATCCAGAAAAATCAGCCGTGGCAGAACACGCCTCAGAAAAGGGACGAAGGGATTTTGGGATAGCGTCGTAGAAGAAGGTACTGGAATAAAAACGTCTGAAACACCATCAACAAGGACGGCGGATTGCAGCTCAGCACAGCCTGGGGACCCGGCCATCGCGAGGTTAAAACGGGCGCGAAGAACGCGGGATGAAAACAATACCATATATGGCGAGGAAGAGAGCATCAGTGACGTCACAGCCAGCAGTGCGGCTATACAGGGTGTTACATAAAGGTACGGCCAAACTTTCAGGAAACATTCCTAACATACAAATAAAGAAAAGATGTTATGTGGACATGTGTCGGGAAATGCTTAATTTCCATGTTAGAGCTCATTTTAGTTTCGTCAGTATGTTCTGTACTTCCTCGATTCACCGCCATGATTTCATACGGTATACTCTAGCTGTGCTGCTAGAACGTGTGCCTTTATAAGTACGACACAACATATGGTTTATGCTCGATGGAGCTCCTGCACATTTCAGTAGAAGTGTTCGTACGCTTCGCAACAACAGATTTGGTGACCGATGGATTGGTAGAGGCGGACCAAGTCCATGGCCTCCACGCTCTCCTGACCTCAACCCTCTTTGCTTTCATTTATGGGGACATTTGAAAGCTCTTGTCTATGGAACCCCGGTACCAAATCTAGAGACTCTTGGTGCTCGTATAGTGGACGGCTGTGATACAATACGCCATTCTCCAGGGCTGCAATCAGCGCATCAGGGATTCCATGCGACGGAGGGTGGATGCATGTATCCTCGCTAACGGAGGACATTTTGAACATGTCCTGTAACAAAGTGTTTGAAGTCACGCTGGTACGTTCTGTTGCAGTGTGTTTCCATTCCATGATTAGTGTGATTTGAAGAGAAGCAATAAAATGAGCTGTAACATGGAAAGTAAGTGTTTCCGGACACATGTGAACATAACATATTTTCTTTATTTGTGTGCGAAGGATGTTTCCTGAAAGTTTGGCCGCACCTTTTTGTAACACCCTGTAGAACGACGCGCCCACGGCGACACAGCAGGCCGTCTTACCACGTGACAATGACTGAGGAGAGCTCGTTCGAAAGCTCGTGGGATTATATCCACCTGACGCGGCTGGAAGACCGAGAAAATTTTATTAATTACGTCCTCAGTTATTTACTGGATGTATTCTAGTCTCTGTCTCTGTAGCTCTTAAGCTCAACAGCTTCCTACCACAGCACGTATAAGTTATTTCCTGATGTCTTAACAGATGTCCTATTATTCTGTCTCGTCTTTTTGTCACCGTTTCCCATACATTCTTTTCTCCGTCGACTCTTCGGCGAACCTCCTCATTGCTTTCCTTACCAATTACCCTAATTTTCATCATTCTTCTGTAGCACCACATCTCATAGGCTTTCATTCTATTCTGTTCAGATTCTCTCACAGTCCATGTTTCAGTACCTTACGAACTGTGCTCCAGGCATACATTCTCAGAAATTTCTTCCTCAAATTACAGCCTATGTTTTATACCAGTAGACTTCTCTTGGCCAGTAACATGCTCTTCGCCTCTGCTAGTCTGCTTTTTTTATAACCTCCTTGCTTCGTGCCTCATGGGTTATTTTGCTGTCTAGTTAGCACAGTTAACGTCGTGATCACAGTTCTGATGTTAACTATCTCGCTGTTGTCGTTTCTGCTACTTCTCATTACTTTTGCCTTCCTTCAATTTATTCTCAGTCAAAACTCTGCGCGCATTAGTATGTTCATTCTATTCAGTATGTTCTGTAATTCCTCTTCACTAGCACTCGGGATAGTAATGTCATCTGCGGATCTTATCGTTGAAAATCTTTCATCTTGAATTCTAATCCCACTGTTGAACCTTTCTTTTATTTCCATCATTGCTTCTTCCATGAGTAGATTGAACTGTAGGGCAAAAGGCTACGTCCCTGCCTTATACCCATTTCAGTACGAGCACTTCGTCTTCGGTTTTCTACTCTCGCTCTTCTCTCTTGGTTCTTGTACGTAGCCGGCCGGGGTGGAAGAGCGGTTCTAGGCGCTATAGTCTGGAACCGCGCGACCGCTACGGTCGCAGGTTCGAATCCTGCCTCGGGCATGGATGTGTGTGATGTCCTTAGGTTAGTTAGGTTTAAGTAGTTCTAAGTTGTAGGGGACTGATGACCTCAGTTGTTAAGTCCCATAGCGCTCAGAGCCATTTGAACCATTTTTCTTCTATGTATTGTATATCATCCGTCTTTGCCTATAGCTTACTCCTATTTTTTTCAGCATTTCGAACATCTTTCACCACTTGACATTAGCGACCGCTTTTTGCAGCCCATCAAATTTTGTGAACATGTCGATTTTTCTTCAGTCACAACTACCTTCCTAATGCCTTTCCCTTTCCTCAAAGCCCGCATCTCGTGGTCGTGCGGTAGCGTTCTCGCTTCCCACGCCCGGCTTCCCGGGTTCGATTCCCGGCGGGGTCAGGGATTTTCTCTGCCTCTTGATGGCTGGGTGTTGTGTGATGTCCTTAGGTTAGTTAGGTTTAAGTAGTTCTAGGGGACTGATGACCATAGATGTTAAGTCCCATAGTGCTCAGAGCCATTTGAACCATTTTTCCTCAAGCAAAGCTGATCGTCATGTAAGAGATCCTCAGTTTTCTTTTCCATTGTTCTGTATAACATTCTTGTCAGCAGCTTCGAGCTGTTATGCAGTTTGTGCCTTCATTCTCGCACTTACCGACTCTTGCTACCTTCGGAATTGTGTAGATGATGTTTTTCCTAAATTCTAATGGTAAATCGCCTCTCTCATAGATTCAGAACATCAACGTCAATAGTCGTTTTGCTCCCACTTTCCACAATGATTTTAGAAATTCTGCGTTATTTGATCTTAAGTCCTCCAAAGCTCATGTAACACTTATTCTAATACTGAATCCTCTATCTCGTCCCTATCTACTCCTGTATTCCATCTAGCAGGTAACAAATTGTTATACACGCCCTACACGCAGTAAAGCACAGGATATCATAGCACCGGAACATGCAGGCAAGGTGATTAATGCTAGGCCGCAGCGAATTCCAGAAGCGCAAAAAGTAGTTATAAGAGAGCAAATCGAAAAAATGCTGAAGGATGGACACTCTGGCAAGTATATGCAATTAAATGACATTGCTGTAGGCGATGCATTTCTGCATTTGACGGACGAGAAGGAGAGAGAGAGAAAACTGCGTTCAGTTCGAACTATCAGCATAACGACTGCCAGTGGGATTGAAAGGAACGCCACGATTTTTTCAGCGGTAGATGACACGGTTTACCCAAGTCTGCAGAGGGTTAAATGTTTTATCTAGACGGCGTAGTGTGTTGTGTAAGAAGCCTGCAGGAGCATCATGAGAAGCACAGTGAACTCCTTCGTAGGTTGCGAGAGCGTAAGTCAGTACTACACCAGGATAAATGTGAGTTCGTAAGGAATGAAGTATTCTACTTAGGCTTCTGGCCAATAGTCCTGGTTTTCGAACTGCGGCTCACAAGGAGACCACACGGCAATTGGATTTTTACAACTTTTTTTACTTATGCTACGTGGTCTTCAGAACTGAAACATCAGTATGCCAAAACCACTTGTTGAAACTCTAAAAAATTGACTAGCAAATCGACTCTGAAGTTTTCAGAGTGTGTTAGATTCCTTAAAGTAAGGTCGTTCTTTTGCGGCAGGCAGCGTGCCTCTCTAATTGAGTGCTCTTCTGTGAAGTGGAGGCCCGGGTTATATTACCAGCTCATGCAAATTTTTTAAAAGCGCGCATATTCTACTAGCATTTCCTGAAGCGTAAGATGCGTAAAGCCGGAAAACAGACACAGTAGCTCTCGACATTGGTAACCACTTGTTCCAGTCTCGATTTGGTCTTTATTTCTCCTGTTCAGTTTAAATACCTACATAGTTTAAATAGAAAATTCATAAAATATACCTTAATTATTGCATATCTAATTCTCATTTTTAAGAAAAACGCACATCTTCTTACTTCTAATCACATATGGCACAAAAAATCCAGTTTTCATTGTAAATATAAATTCTTGAATATTGATCTTTTGTAAATGGTGGGTAACAAAAAATTTTTAAATGTAAAAAAATTACAAATTAAACTTTTTTCGCTCTTTGTATATGGGGTGGGCCATTTTAATCCATAAAGGTGAATAACTCGGGACAGAGATAAGGTACAGCAAAATGTCTTACATAACAACTGTAGGTAGCAAAGAGGGCCACGCATTGCTGCTAATTGCCTTGACCTTGAACATGATTTTCAAGGCAATTTGGAAGTTAAAAAGTAATTTTTTTGAATGGGAACCGTAATATTTGATTTAAGATTTGAAAACAGCGGAGAATTTTACGTATAAAATGATACATTATCCAATTTTATCACTCTCCCCTTCAGTTTAACCCATTCCATGTTTTTCTTAAGAGTCGTGCATACCTATTTGAATACGTATTGAGTGTTAGAATTTTCGGCTTACGTTGGACGTTTATCTTGAACTCAAGTGGCTTGTGTCCTTTGCTTGTTTCATTTGGAGTCAATATCCGACCTAAGTACACTAGCTGCTTCTCATTTCGACTTTGCTAAGCCATTTCGTGGTCAAGCATTACATGTTCCTCTTTTTGTCTATCCAACTGTCGCACACAGATACTTTCCTTCTGTTTATAGTAATAAATACCTCTTTCTCCTTATGAATGAGAGAATAATAGTGGCTGAGACATTACAGTGTACGTGTTCATATTCGACGAACTCACCTACAGAGGTCGTTATGTCGATACGTCCAGCATTACTTAAAAGGTCATGTGTTTTCTAACGTGTTCGAACTGCACGTTAGTCAAATAATTTGGAGACCTATTGCCACAGCTGCTCACTCTTCATATCTGATTATTACACTTAGAGAGATGGGTCTTTATCCTCGTTGCACGGTGATCAACTATAAATTTGACCACTGCTAGACTTGGTAATTTTGGTAGGACCCTACGAGGGATCTTCCTGTTCACTGATGTTCAAATATTCCCTGCCATTCACTAAGCTGCACGATTAACTTTTGAGTTACTCTCTTAGTTTCGTTTTTCATTATCAAAGTAAGATAGCAATACAAAATTGGTTAAATAGGTTATGAATTTGATTATAACTATGCGTAATTTCATTAAAACCTGGCTTAACCATTCTGTTTGATTAGTAGTTTCAATTTGTAAAAAAGTAGCCATCTTGTAGTGTATCATTTCATGGACAACGAACTTGTGTGAACAATATCAACAGCTGAAGTCTTCCCCGTTTTCCTAACAAGTTTTTGAAATAATCTACTACCAGAGCATTGCCGCCTCTAATCTTATTAACTGCTTTATATATATACATTAGCACAAAACAAAATGTTGGCTTTGGACTACTCGATACTTGATGACTACAGTGGCGCATTGGCAGTTTCCAATTAAAATATGAGAACAACCAGCGGTATCGTCTAACCTTTGGCAAATGTAGCAATACATACGATACTATGCAGAAGAGTACATTAAACAGAAAAGTGCTTCAATACGAATTATACTACAAGTTTCTAAAAAAAATCATGAATGATAATGTTTGACATCTTTTTCGTGTTGTTTATTGAACTAGCGTCAAGCTCTAAGGAAAACTTACGAGTCCTTGAGAAGAACCACATCTGCAGACATTTCATCGATTCGTTTATGTATTTTATAACCCAGTGTGACTTTTTAACATTATCAGGCGGAGGCTTATGCAGAAAAAATACACCGAATGTCACTCATAGCTTGTCGTATCAGTCCTCCAAAGTCCAGCTGTTTTCCTGATTTAGCAATAAACAAGGAAATGTTTTAAGAGGCACGTAAGCCATCATCGCCTTATTTTGATGCTGCTGAAAACATGTCAGCTAGTTCTTTGAATCTGAGAATAATAATAAATTTGTACCTTTTCTTTCAGCATGCATATTATCGAATTTGTGAAGCATACCTTCATTAGAAAAACTGTCTGGAAAATCAGTCACATCGATAATGACTAGTAAGTCGATTCCTTTTCAAAGATCCAGCGTTATAATGTCGGCGCCATCATTACAGTCCGACATGGGCCGACCTTAACATTAAGAAAGTCAGCTGTGGCCAACACGCAACCATCTATGACCATACTAACTAAGTTATCACTGTAATTTACGTACGTTTTCCGCGACCATCAACGCCAAAAAGATATTTAATACATTGTGGGAGACACCCGTGTACGTCGCGGAAGGGGACTGTTGACCAGGTGGAATAGCGCTCACTTCATTAGTGGTCGCTTTTTGTGAGAGCATTAAATGTGTCGACTGGCAACGTGTGTAGCCGTCGTGGTGGAAATAATTTCAACTACAAACCTGAAAATAATATTTATCATTTATAGATACTTTGGTGGCCTGAGACATAGAAAAGAGAAACAATAATGTGGACGCCGCTATTTTTGTCGCATGTGAATGAAGTTTAGTCATCATACTGGAATGCAGGTTTTCTCATCGAAGTTAGCTGACGAAATTCTCTCGGATTATCAGATGAGCTGTGGCGTCATGTTGTTGCAACGTTTCGACGAATTACATACTGATCGAAACATTGCAACAATATAACGTCACCACTCGGCTGATAATCCGAGAAGATTTCATCAATTTCAATCAAGTTTTCTTCTACCGCGATATCCAATGCGCTTTCTACCACAAGCTCACCCGTGATACATATGTTGTTGTGATCTTCAATCCGAATACTGGTTTGATGCAGGTATTCATGCTGCTTTACCCTGTGCAATCCTCTTGATCCCCGAATAACTACTGCAACCTACACCCTTAGGGAATTGCTTTCTGCATTCCTCTATTGGCCTTCCTCTGTAATTTTTACCTGCCATACTTCCCTCCACAACTTGACCAGAAGAAGGGATCGGTTGGTAGGACATCTTCTGAGGCATCAAGGGATCACCAATTTAGTATTGGAGGGCAGTGTGGAGAGTAAAAATCGTAGGGGGAGACCAAGAGATGAGTACACTAAGCAGATTCAGAAGGATGTAGGTTGCAGTAGGTACTGGGAGATGAAGCAGCTTGCACAGGATAGAGTAGCACGGAGAGCTGCATCAAACCAGTCTCAGGACTGAAGACAACAACAACAACAACATACTTCCCTCCAATACTAAATTCCTTGATGTCTCAGAATGTGTCCTATCAGCCATTTCCTTCTTTTAATCATGTTATACTAGTAACTTCTTTCCTCGTCATTTCTGTTCAGTAACTCCTTATTAACTACGCGATCTACTCACATATCTTCAGCATTTTTCTGTAGCAGCTTCCTTCGAAAGTTTCAGTTTTCTTCTTGTTCAAACTGCTTGTGACATACGTTATATTGTCTGACAAAAAAGCGTATAGAAAAGTAGGAGCAAACATAATAAAAATTCACGAGTTGAGGGCGTATCTTATGTTATTTCAGTTGATTACAAAATCGTGTCAAATTTACAAATAACTTGGCAGCATGAGACCAGTTGACAGTATGACGTTGCAGCCCCTCCGGCGTGGATGCATGCACTTATTATGTTGGGGGTGGCCATAAAACCGTTGTATCCTCTACCGATGCATACGTATTCTGGATACTGGCGACCGACTTCGTCCCATCCACATTCTAGGGAGGGAAGATCTGGGGATCTTGCTACTTCGATATTGGGCTCAGACAGGTCACTGAGGAGCGCGCCGGATGTCGACGAGCACTGTCCTGTTGAAAAACGCAGTACTGTTGCATGATAGGCGTCACACGAACACACACGACGTCCGTGACGTAGCGCAGTGCCGTTAGGAGTTTCCTCCATCACCACCAGCCACAACGTGGAGTTAGGGCCGGTAGCTCCCCACACCGTGACATCAGGGGTAACACCGCTGTGTCCCTTTAAAACAATGGAGGAACGGGATTTCTCTCCAGCTTGCTGCCATATTCGTTGACTAAGATCATCCGAGGCAGTGCAAAGCAACGACATACCGCTGGACACTGTGTGACGCTATTCATCAGCAGTGCACGCTTCCCGCTCGCGGCACCTCTCCAAATCCAGCTGTCTGTCTGGAGTTAATGGCAGGCGATGCGTGGGACGGCAATTCCCTTGTCAGACTGCTCCTAGTCTCTGACCAATGGTGCGGGAAGACTCAGAATATTACTGGGAGACCTTTACTTGTTCTCGGATGGCAGGCGCATGTGTGAAGGGGTTGCGGTGTATGTATTTTCTGCGTAAGCCGAGATCGGCTGACTTTAAGATCTTTATTCCAATTACTAGTTTCGACAGAATCATGCTGTCATCTTCAAATTGGCATTACACTTCACGCATATGTTCACATACATGTGTCGACACCAGGCTAGGAGTAAAACGGAGCTACACTTGTGTCATACGAGCGTTAGCCGAAGTTACGAGGATTTTACGTACACTACTGGCCATTAAAATTGCTACACCAAGAAGAAATTCAGATGATAAACGGTTATTCATTGGACAAATAAATTATACTAGAACTGACATGTGATTACATTTTCACGCAATTTGGGTGCATAGAGCCTGAGAAATCAGTACCAGAACAACCACATCAGACCATAACTTGATAGCCTGGGCATTGAGTCAAATAGAGCTTGGATGGCGTGTACAGGTACAGCTGCCCATGTAGCTTCAACACGATATCACAGTTCATCAAGAGGAGTGCCTGGCGTATTGTGACGAGCCAGTTGCTCGGCCACCATTGAACAGACGCTTTCTATTGGAGAGAGATCTGCAGAATGTGCTGGCAAGGGCAGCAGTCGAACATTTTCTGTATCCAGAAAGACCCGTACAGGATCTGCAACATGCGGTCGTGCATTATCCTGCTGAAATGTAGGGTTTCTCAGGGATCGAATGAAGGGTACAGCCACCGTTCGTAACACATCTGAAATGTAACGTCCACTGTTGAAAGTGCCGTCAATGCGAACAAGAGGTGACCGAGACGTGTAACCAATGGCACCCCATACCAACACACCGGGTGATACGCCGGTATGGCGATGACGAATACACGCTACCAATGTGCGTTCACCGCAATATCGCCAAACTCGGATGCGACCATCATTATGCTGTAAACAGAACCTGGATTCATCCGAAGAAATGACTTTTTGCCATTTGTGCACCCAGGTTCGTCGTTGAGTACACCATCGCAGGCGCTCCAGTCTGTGATGCAGCGCCAAGGGTAACCGCAGCCATGCTCTCCGAGCTGATATAGTCATGCTGCTGCAAACGTTGTCGAACTGTTCGTCCAGATGGTTGTCGTCTTGCAAACGTCCCCATCTGTTGACTCAGGGATCGAGACGTGGCTGCACGATCCGTTACAGCCATGCGCGTAAGATGCTGTCATCTCGACTGCTAGTGGTACGAGGCCGTTGGGATCCAGCACGGCGTTCCGTATTACCCTCCCGAACCCACCGATTCCATATTCTTCTAACAGTCATTGGACGTCGACCAACGCGAGCAGCAATGTCTCGATACGATAAGCCGCAATCGCGATAGGCTACAATCCGACCTGATACGCATTTCTTCTCCTTACACGAGGCATCACAACAACGTTTCACCAGGCAACGCCGGTCAACTGCTGTTTGTGTATGAGAAATCGGTTGGAAACTTTCCTCATGTCAGCAGGTTGTAGGTGTCGCCACCAGCGCCAACCTTGTGTCAATGCTCAGAAAAGCTAATCTTTTGCATATCACATCACCTTCTTCCAATCGGTTAAATTTCGCGTCTGTAGCACGCCATCTTCGTGGTGTAGCAATTTTAATGGCCCGTAGTGTATATTTGTTCTGCGTAATTCAAGATCGCTTCACTTTAAGATCTTTATTCAAATTACTGCTTTCGACAGAATCGTGTTGTCATCTTCAGACTGGCATTACACTTCGTCTATATGTTCACATACATGTGTCGACGACCAGGCTAGGAGTGAGACGAAGCTACACTTGTGTCACAGGAGCGTTAGCCGAAGTTACGGGGATATTACGTACTTTTACTGCAAACAGTTTAGCCATTTAGCGATGCAAAACGGAACCACAACTTTTAAGTAACAATAGAAAGGAAATTTGTGAACTCCGAAAGTTGATCGTTTGTGCTCCACCCATTTAGAGTGGCGATACGTGCAACGACGTACACTCTTTTCCCTGCTCCCTGCAATGTCGCTCAAAACTAAGGTATTGTAGAACTTTGCAAATGTGTCTGTGTATTACAATTATATTGACGACCCAAACCACAAAAAAATTCAGTCTGCTAAAAGTTAGTGTTGGTTTCCTGTGTATAATACACTCAGCAGAGAGAGAGAATCTGCCAAGCGCTCCGTAGCACAGAGGATAGCGCATATGACTGTGTTTTTTTTCCCTAAAGTCTTACGCGAAATACGAAAATAGTGTTAGCAAGAACTAACGGTAGCAGTTATTTCGATTGTGGCATATAGCTCCAAATTACTTCAAATTAGTCTTAGTCTGAGAAACGGACAACAGAGGATAAATGCATTTACTTTGCGAGCAAACAATTCACTTTTTTGGAAAGCATTGCTAGTAGTGAATATACAGCCACACGTCCACAGTACAACGAGGTGTAGGACGATAAGGTTACACGGAGAGATATAAAGCTATACAATATGCAGGTGACACAAACGTAAAGGCTGTGATGTTTGTGAGTTTATAGCAACGTTAGCGTCTGGAGGAGATTTTCTTCATCTTCATCTAGGATGATGAAACTGTAAAAGTTTAAATAATGAGGATCCTTGCTAGACGTTACGAAGATAAATACGTTGTTTCTAATAGACCAAGAAGTGTGTGGTCACATTAATTAGAAAATATATTTTAGAATGTGACGTGTGTGAACAGCGATTGCAAATGTAAGCTCATGTAAACAGCAAGAAAAACACTATAATATTCTGTTTATGATCGGTGATCTGGAGTTCTGTAATTGTGATTTGGTTTTCGTATGAGAGGACTGTCGAGGTGCTTTACAAATAAGTTAAAATGTTCTTTCGGGTTATATTCGAGCAATCTATGGACAGCGTCTTATAAAATTCGATGGTTTATCCCTCTAACAACTGAGCTACCGAATAACTGGTGTGTCTTGAGGTAAACGACAACTTTCACTAGGAGTTTAATTTCGTTGAATGACGCTATCCTTTGTGGTAACAGTAGGAGAGCATATCTCGGAGATACGTTAATGTTAACTTCACAGCGCAACATACTTTCAGTTAAGTAGTGAACTTGTGTGTCGACGTGGCTGCAATTTGCCGGTACACTGCAACCACATTTTACACATCTTCTAAATCTCTGGAATTTACGAAACGTAAATTCCAAAACAAGACATCACTGTGTATTAGCATTATGATAGTAGGAGCAGCGAGCTAACCAGTGACGTCACGGGCATCACATGACTCGAGTGGAGCGTGTAAGCGGACATTCGAATTATTTTAATTTGATTTCCATTTTGATAAAAGAATACTGAAATTCAAGAGGAGGAAACCATATTAGGAGCATAAAATGACATAATTAATCATTGAAGACAATTTCCAGACAACGGTCAAATACCCTATTCACACCGCAGAGATGCAGTCGTTGAGAAGGGACTCAGACAAAGTTGTACCCTGCCCAATGTTATTCAATATCTACTTTGAGAAAGTATCAAAGGGAGCCAAGGAGAAATGAAGAGAGGGAATTAAAGTTCAGAGAGAATAAACAAAAACATTTAGGTTAACGAACGACACTGTAAATCTGTTAGACGCGGAAAAGGACTGAAAAGTGCAGTACAACGAAATGGATACAGTCTCGAAAAGAGATTATAAGGTGTGCTGCACCGAAAGTAAAATAAAGGTAATGGGATCCAATTGAATTAAATCGGATGAAGCCGAAATAATTAGATTACGAAAATAGTTGCTAAGAGTTGTCGATGTGTTTTAGTATTTCAGAAGCAAAGTACAATGCATGACAGAAAACCGTGGAGCACCCAAAAAACACGGTTGGATGTCAATGTAATTTCGTACACGCACACACCACTAACAACTATGTAAATGATTGTGTCCAGATTCTCTGCAACAGGTAGGAAGAGCACAGAGTGCCTTGTATTGTTGTCTGGTAGAGTACACACTGATCGGCCAGAACATAATGACCACTTACCAAATAGCTGGTATGTCGACCTATGGCTCACATACAGGGTGTTTCAAAAATGACCGGTATATTTGAAACGGCAATACAAACTAAACGAGCAGCGATGGAAATACACCGTTTGTTGCAATATGCTTGGGACAACAGTACATTTTCAGGCAGACAAACTTTCGAAATTACAGTAGTTACAATTGTCAACAACAGATGGCGCTGCGGTCTGGGAAACTCTATAGTACGATATTTTCCACATATCCACCATGCGTAGCAATAATATGGCGTAGTCTCTGAATGAAATTACCCGAAACCTTTAACAACGTGTCTGGCGGAATGGCTTCGCATGCAGATGAGATGTACTGCTTCAGCTGTTCAATTGTTTCTGGATTCTGGCGGTACACCTGGTCTTTCAAGTGTCCCCACAGAAAGAAGTCACAGGGGCTCATGTCTGGCGAATAGGGAGGCCAATCCACGCCGCCTCCTGTATGTTTCGGATAGCCCAAAGCAATCACACGATCATCGAAATATTCATTCAGGAAATTAAAGACGTCGGCCGTGCGATGTGGCCGGGCACCATCTTGCATAAACCACGAGGTGTTCGCAGTGTCGTCTAAGGCAGTTTGTACCGCCACAAATTCACGAAGAATGTCCAGATAGCGTGATGCAGTAATCGTTTCGGATCTGAAAAATGGGCCAATGATTCCTTTGGAAGAAATGGCGGCCAGACCAGTACTTTTTGAGGATGCAGGGACGATGGGACTGCAACATGGGGCTTTTCGGTTCCCCATATGCGCCAGTTCTGTTTATTGACGAAGCCGTCCAGGTAAAAATAAGCTTCGTCAGTAAACCAAATGCTGATCACATGCATATCGCCGTCATCAATGCTGTGCACTATATCGTTAGCGAATGTCTCTCGTGCAGCAATGGTAGCGGCGCTGAGGGGTTGCCGCGTTTGAATTTTGTATGGATAGAGGTGTAAACTCTGGCGCATGAGACGATACGTGGACGCTGGCGTCATTTGGACCGCAGCTGCAACACGGCGAACGGAAACCCGAGGCCGCTGTTGGATCACCTGCTGCACTAGCTGCACGTTGCCCTCTGTGGTTGCCGTACGCGGTCGCCCTACCTTTCCAGCACGTTCATCCGTCACGTTCCCAGTCCGTTGAAATTTTTCAAACAGATCCTTTATTGTATCGCTTTTCGGTCCTTTGGTTACATTAAACCTCCGTTGAAAACTTCGTCTTGTTGCAACAACACTGTGTTCTAGGAGGTGGAATTCCAACACCAGAAAAATCCTCTGTTCTAAGGAATAAACCATGTTGTCCACAGCACACTTGCACGTTGTGAACAGCACACGCTTACAGCAGAAAGACGACGTACAGAATGGCGCACCCACAGACTGCGTTGTCTTCTATATCTTTCACGTCACTTGCAGCGCCATCTGTTGTTGAAAATTGTAACTACTGTAATTTCGAAAGTTTGTCAGCCTGAAAATGTACTGTTGTCCCAAGCATATTGCAACAAACGGTGTATTTCTATCGCTGCTCGTTTAGTTTTTATTGCCGTTTCAAATATACCGGTCATTTTTGAAACACCCTGTAACAGCGGCGACGCATCAAGGTGTGGAAGCAATGAGACCTGGACACGTCGCTCGAAGGAGTTGGCACCGCATCTGCGCGCAGGCAAGTTTCGGGAAGGGGTGACGAGCTCTTTGAGGCCACATTCAGTCACATCCCAGATGTGTTCGAGTAGGTTTAGATACGGCGTGTTCTCGAACCACTCCATCACACTCCTGGCCTTATGGCATGGCCGATTATTTTGTTGAAAAACGTCACAGCCGTCAGGATATATGTTCGCTATGGAGTGGTCCACGTGGTCTGCAACCAGTGAACGATACTCTTTGGCCGTCATGGTGCCTTGCACGAGCTCCACTACAGCCATGGATGCCCACGTCAATGTTCAAAAATGGTTCAAATGGCTCCGAGCACTATGGGACTTAACACATGTGGTCATCAGTCGCCTATAACTTAGAACTACTTGAACCTAACTAACCTAAGGACATCACACACATCCATTCCCGAGGCAGGATTCGAACCTGCGACCGTAGCGGTCACGCGGTTCCACGTCAATGTTCACCAGAACATAATGGAGCCGCCGCCAGCTTGTCTCCGTCCTGCCCGTCCCGTCTCCGTTGAGGAGCTGTTCCCCTGGAAGCCATTGGATGGGCACGATGAAGAAGGTGTCGGAATTCATCAGACCATGCGACGCTCTGCCACTGCACCAACTTCCAGTGGCATTTTCAGTCGTAGTTATCGATGTCGAGGGTTAACATTGGCACGTGCATGGACCGTCAGCAGCGAGGCCCATCGTTAGGAGTGTAGGGTACATTGTGTGTTCAGACACTGCATTCTAACGTTAGTTCCGCCACTGTTCGCCACCTTTCGTGTTTTACCAGTCTGACCAACCTACGACGTCCGATATCTGTAATGAATGGTGGCCGCTCAACCCCACGAAGTCTGGACGTGGTTTCACCTTGGTTCCACCACGTGTTGAGGACACTCACCACAGCACTCCTAGAACCCCGCACAAGTTGTGCTGTTTCCTAAGTCAGCCATCACAATCGGACATCTGTCAAGCTCAGATAGATCTCATGCCTCAACACGCTCACTGATACTTGATGCAACGTGTGTGTGTCTGAGTAGCAGTCATTCACCACCAGGTAAAGCTGCTATCGCCTGGACGGGTTCATATCGCTAGTAGGTCGGTGGTCATAATGTTCTCGCTGATCAGTGTATAAGCGAAATGCACAGCCTCAGATGGTGACTCATCACTGCGGAGAACAAGGAGATATTGCGTGCTCGTATGAGACAGCGTTGTCAGCACCTGCCAGAGTTTGAAAGAAGTCTCACTGTGGGTCCCCACTTGGCAAGCTGGTCGAATAGTACAGTATCCAGATACGTGGAGGTATTCGGATGCGAAAGCATGGAAACGTGTGGGTGTCCGTACTGGTTGTCAAGATTGTGGTCGACCACCTCTGCCCCCCACCGCACGGTGCACCAAACGCATCGTAACCCATTCACAATTGCGCTTGGCATTTGAGGACAAGGGACGGACTCACTGCAACATTCCGTGTCATACCACGCCGCTGGTTGGAGACTAGCAGCAGCAGGGACATGGAATTAATGGATAAGTTTCCGTTCAGACATCACAAACGTCCGTATTTGGACTGGTGCCGTGACTGGGAGGCGAGGACTGCAGGTCAGCGGCGTCGCATTGTGTTCAGAGATGAATTACGCTTCTACACTACCACGGATGACTATAATCGGCGAGTATGGCGGAGACCTGGGAATAGGTCCCACTCCTCCAGTGTTTTGGAGAGGAACTGCGTTGTTACTCTTGGCCTCATGGTGCGGGTACGATTTCAGGTCACGGCTGTTAGTGATCGAGGGAACCTTGACAGCAGAACGGTACGTCACGTCCTCTTATCTCCCATGTGACACTATCGTGGTGCAATTTTTCAACAGGATAATGCTCGTCCACACAAAGCACATGTATCTAAGAACTGTCAGCGTAATGCTGAGGTAATCCCACGGCCAGCAAGATCCCCAGACCTGTCCCCAGTATAGCTCCTGTGAGACCAGGTAGCACATAAACTCTCCCAGTGCTAATATGCAGGATATGAGGAACGATTGTTGCGGGATGGCTTGCCTCAGGGGAGGATACAACGATTTTATGACACCCTTCCAAGCCCCATCAATGCGTGCAACGATGCCACAGGGAATGAAGCATCATACTGACAAGTGTGCTCATACTGCCAAACTGGACTCAGTTTTACAACCACTAAAATAAGATCACATTCCCTCTCATCCCGTGAAGCTGCATTCGGTCTCCTCCTATCTTTCCGGGTAGTTTAGTTTATTTTGTCGGACTGTTTAAGTGACGATGCTAGAAGTGGAGAGAATGTAAAAAGCAAACTGGCAATACCAAGAAAAAAAAGTATTCTTAACCAAGACATATTTGTTAAAATCGAATATAATTTCAAGTGTTAGGAACACTATTCTGAAGGTATTTGTCTGTAGTGTTGCTTTGCACTGAAATTAAAAACGAACCATATAAAAGTCAGATAAGAAAACAATAAACATTTTTGAAATGTGATGCCACAGATAGCTGAAGATTAGATTGGTAGGTCAAATAACTAATGAGGAAGTGCTGAATCGAACTGTGGAGATAAGAAGTAGATAAAACGACTGAAAGAAGGGGTCGGTTGATAGGAAACATCCTGAGGCACCAAGGATTGAACGGGTTTATATTGGAAGAAGGAGTGGGTGGGGGATAACAGGAATAACCGTCGTAGACCGTAGAGGGGGGATCAAGGACTGAATACAGTAACCGTATTCAAAGGTATGCAAACTCCTGTAGCTTTGAAAATATAAAGAGGCTTAAACACTAGCGTGGAGAGCTGCATCATATCGATCATCGTACTGAAGACAATGACAACTTCATTTTTGTCTTTCCCTTCCCTCGTTGAATCTAAGACTGTAACCCTTCACAGATATCCAATTAGGGTAAAACGTTTATTGTGCAGTTATAATATACCAGTACCAACTATTAACACGAACGGTTCTTACTTAGAAGCCGTGCAGATCTATGTTCGAAACACGTATTCTATATTTTTTATCGTCATCAGAGTTGTTAAGAGCAGTCTTATGAACATTAATCAGCGGCACGTCGTTTCACCTTCAACTACAGATATTTTTGCTTGGGGCCTAAAAAACACTAACAGACTCTTTCTAATAACTTTCGTGGGTGGTGTAGCTCCCGTTGGCAGTCACTGCTTCAAAACAGAGAATATTTACTGGCGAGCGTCGACATTACATATTACCTGCCTTGTTGTAGACGATATTTTCACTTTGTTGCTTTCTAAACTAAGTAATTTTCATCAGGTTACCTTCCATTCCGAAGGCTGTTGCACGCAGCGACTATTATATTGACTTTTAAATAATACATTTCAGCTATCAGTCGTCCTTTTGAAGTTTTATTGGCAGATCTAGACTTCAGCTAGAAACTAGCCATTCTCAATGCTAAGAATACAACATGTACATAGCTAGACGATTTCATAAAAAAGTTACCTTTAATGAATAATGAATCTTCCTGGCAGGTTAAAACTGTGTGCTGGACCGAGACGCGAACTC
The DNA here is from genome assembly GCF_023897955.1 of Schistocerca gregaria. Lineage (NCBI taxonomy): Eukaryota > Metazoa > Arthropoda > Insecta > Orthoptera > Acrididae > Schistocerca > Schistocerca gregaria. Next base: position 716,651,368 of record NC_064923.1, read on the forward strand.
AGAACCTTTGCCTTTCGTGGGCAAGTGCTCTGCCGACTGAGCTGCCCAAGCACGACTCCCGCCCCCTCCTCACAGCTTTACTTCCGCCAGTACCTCGACTCCTACCTTTCAAACTTTACAGAAGCTCTCCTGCGAACCTTGCAGAACTAGCGCTCCTGAAAGAAAGGATATTGCGGAGACATAGCTTATCCACAGCCTGCAGCGGAGTGTGCGCTGATATGAATATTCCTCGCTGATTAAAACTGTTCTGCAAGGTTCGCAGGAGAGCTTCTGTAAAGTTTGGAAGGTAGGAGACGAGGTACTGGCGGAAGTAAAGCTGTGAAGAGGGGGCGTCAGTCGTGTTTGGGCAAGCTCAGTCGGCAGAGCACTTGCCCGCGAAAGGCAAAGTTCCCGAGTTCGAGTCTCGGTCCGGCATACAGTTTTAATCTGCCAGGAAGTTTTATCTCAGTGCACACTCCGCTGCAGAGTGAAATTCCCATTCTTTGTCATTAATGGCTTTACTCATATGGTTTGTATATTACATACCACTATCACTTCTGATCAATGCATGTAACGCCTGTTGGTCGGGCTTCATCCACATTGAACATTAATCAGCGGAACGTCGGTTAACCTTCAACTACAGCTATTTTTGCTTGGGGCCTAAAAAACCCTAATAGACTGCCAAATTGTAATAACCATGCATCTGACTGATGTTTGGAGTCATCTATGTTTAATAAATGCGATGTACAATATACTTATTATGTTTTAATAAAGGGAGATATAATATACAAATAAATATATTTAAGCCATATCAACTAACAGATGTATACAGGACGTGTCTTCTAATGTTTTATAAATTTAAAAAAATATTTTTTAAAAATTAAAAATGTTTTACCCACGTGACTTAATTTAAATGTTTTAATAATAATAACGGACTCACAAGGAGTGAACATGGAAATTTTATTACTTTATGATAAATATGAAATAAATCGGACGCCAATGTAAGAATTTTACCTATGTTCCATTTTATGTAATTAAATTTGAAGTGGTTTACTTCCTTCGAGCTTTAGATGTAGTCCACATAATGGCTCCATATAACCAACCGATGTGTTCTCCACACAGCCCGCCTTCCCCAAGCATTAGTATTGAATGAACTGTGGATGAAGACCGACCAACAGGCATTACACGCATTGATCAAAAATGATAGTGGTATGTAATATACAAACCATATGAGTTGAGCCATTAATTGCAACTTTTTTATGACATCATCTATGTACCTGTTGTATTCATAACATTGAGAATGGCTAGTATGTAGCTGAAATCTAGATCCGCCAATAAAACTTCAAAAGGACGACTGATAGCTTAAATCTATTATTTATAAGTGATTTTCATTTCACGCTGTTCCAATTACATTAAATTTTTTATTAAACTTCTCATTAAACGTTGCACTTACTAACAGATTCGAATTTACAGTGTCGGATTTAGCACGAGTGAAGAAACGAAGATAAAACTAAATATTAAATCACGAGCGATCATATCTCGTCTTCCTTTTTCGCGTGCACGTCTGTGGCTAATTACACGTGTATTAGCAAACACAACAAAATTTAACTTCCAGGTACCAGCGGCTATACGAGCTCCATAGTGTAAAAAATGTTCAGATGTGTGCGAATCTCTAAGGAACCAAGCTCCTTAGGTCATTAGGTCATCGGTTCCTAGATTTACACACTACTTAAACTGACTTACGGTAAGAGCGACACACACACTCATTCTCGAAAGAGTACTCGAACCTCCAGCGGGAGGGTCCGCGCAATCCGTGACACGGCGCCTCTAACCACGAGGCCACTCCGCGCAGCTCCATAGTGTACTGATCTGAAACCCTTTAAACCATGATTTTACGTATATTTAAAGAGGCTTTCAGTTTCAAAGCAAATTTTACCTGTTATTTTATAATTTAAGTGCAGTACGATTTCCGTTTGCAACTACACTCGGCAAACGAATGGTAACGAGATGGGGCGCTATTAATATCAATGGGGGCTACTCTGGGAAGAAGGTAGAGCTGGCAGAGGCTGCAAGTAAGATGGGTTTGGACGTTTTAGCTGTTAGTGACATTAGGGTAAGGGGTGAGAAAGAAGAGGAAGTGGGAGAATACAAGGTCTACCTGTGAGGAGTCAAAGCAGGAATAGCACAATGGGGTGTAGGGCTTTTCATCAGGGAAGAAATGGAACCAAGCGTAGTTGCAATAAGGTATGTAAATGAACGACTGATGTGGATAGATTTGACAGTGTCTAGCAAGAAAATTATGGTTGTGTCAGTATATTCGCATTGTGAAGGGACAGATCAAGATAAGATGGATAGTTTTTATGACGCACTCAGTGACGTAGTTGTTAGAGTAAAGGACAATGACAGTGTTCTGCTCATGGGTGATTTTAATACCAGGATTGGAAATCGAACAGAAGGGTATGAAAAGGTTATGGGTATATTTTGGAGAGGCCAACAGGAACGGGAAACAACTCTTGGATTTCTGTGCCAGTATGGGCTTAGTAATCACAAACTCTTTTTTTAAACATAAGAACATTCACCGGTATGCTTGGGAAGTCAGGGGAACCAGATCTGTCATTGACTATATAATAACAGATCAGGAATTCAAGAAGGCTGAGGGGGACAGACGTGTATTCAGGAGATTCTTTGATGACACTGATCATTATTTAATTTGCAGTGAAATTCGGATTGTGAGGCCGAAAGTGCAGGAGGTCAGGTCCATGTGTAGGAGGATAACAGTGGAGAAACTTCAGGATAAGCAAATCAGACACAAGTACATAACAGCGATCTCAGAAAGGTACCAGTTAGTTGGATGTAGTCAATTCCAGTCACTGGAAAAGGAATGGACAAGGTACAGGGACACAGTACTAGAAGTGGCCAAAGAATGTCTTGGAACAGTAGTGTGTAAAGGTAGGATGAAGCAAACAGCTTGGTGGAATGACACAGTCAAAGCAGCCTGCAAAAGGAAAAATAAGGCATATCAAAAATGGTTACATACTAGAACTCAGGTAGACAGAGAAATTTATGTTGAAGAAAGAAACAAAGCCAAACAGATAATTACAGCATCCAAGAAGAAATCTTGGGAAGACTTTGGGAACAGGTTGGAGACCTTGGGTCAAGCTGCTGGAAAACCATTCTGGAGTGTTATTAGCAGTCTTCGAAAGGAAGGTACGAAGGAAACGACAAGTATTTTGGACAGGAATTTTTTGCTGGTGAATCCCGTGGATGCCTTGGGCAGATGGAGGGAATATTTTGAAGAGTTGCTCAATGTAGGTGAAAATACGATCAGTAATGTTTCAGATTTCGATGTACAATGGGACAGGAATTATGATGGAAATAGGATCACATTGGAGGAAGTGGAGAAAATGGTCAATAGATTGCAGTGCAATAAAGCGGCTGGGGTGGATGAAATTAAGTCGGAACTCATCAAATACAGTGGAATGTCAGGTCTTAAATGGCTACACAGGATAATTGAAATGGCGTGGGAGTCGGGACAGGTTCCATCAGACTGGACGAAAGCAGTAATCACACCGATCTTTAAACATGGAAAAAGAAAAGATTGTAACAACTACAGAGGGATCTCTTTGATCAGCGTTGTGGGTAAAATCTTCTCAGGTATTGTTGAAAGGAAAGTGCGAGTATTAGTTGAGGACCAATTGGATGAAAATCAGTGTGGGTTTAGGCCTCTTAGAGGTTGTCAGGACCAGATATTTAGCTTACGGCAAATGATGGACAAGTGTTACGAGTGGAATAGGGAATTGTATCTATGTTTTATAGATCTAGAAAAGGCATATGACCGGGTTCCTAGGAGGAGGTCATTATCTGTTCTACGTGATTATGGAATAGGAGGCAAACTTTCGCAAGTAATTAAAAGTCTTTATATAGATAGTCAGGCAGCAGTTAGAGTTGACGGTAAGTTGAGTCCATGGTTCAGAGTAGTTTCAGGGGTAAGACAACGCTGCAACCTGTCTCCACTGTTGTTCATATTATTTATGGATCATATGATGAAAACAATAGACTGGCTGGGTGAGATTAAAATAGCTGAACACAAAATAAGCAGTCTCGCATATGCGGATGACTTAGTTGTGATGGCAGATTCTATTGAAAGTTTGCAAAGTAATATTTCAGAGCTAGATCAGAAATGTAACGACTATGGTATGAAGATTAGCATTTCCAAAACAAAAGTAATGCCAGTGGGAAAGAGATATAAACGGATTGAGTGCCAAATAGGAGGAACAAAGTTTGAACAGGTTCAAGTACTTAGGATGCATATTCTCACAGGATGGCAACATAGTGAAAGAACTGGAAGCGAGGTGTAGCAAAGATAATGCAGTGAGCGCTCAGCTACGATCTACTCTCTTCTGCAAGAAGGAAGTCAGTACCAAGACTAAGTTATCTGTGCACCGTTCAATCTTTCGACCAACTTTGTTGCATGGGAGCGAAAGCTGGGTGGATTCAGGTTACCTTATCAACAAGGTTGAGGTTACGGATACGAAAGTAGCTAGGATGATTGCAGGTACTAGTAGATGGGAACAATGGAAGGAGGGTGTCCACAATGAGGAAATCAAAGAAAAACTGGGAATGAACTCTATAGATGTAGCAGTCAGGGCGAACAGGCTTAGATGGTGGGGTCATGTTACACGCATGGGAGAAGCAAGGTTACCCAAGAGACTCAGGGTTCAGCAGTAGAGGGTAGACCAAGGAGAAGGTACCTGTATTCGGTTAAGAATAATTTTGAAGTAATAGGCTTAACATCAGAAGAGGCACCAATGTTAGCGCTGAGTAGGGGATCATGGAGGAATTTTACAGGGGGGGACTATGCTCCAAACTGAACCATGAAAGGCATAATCAGTCTTAAATGATGATGATGACGATGACTGCGCTATATTAATACAGTGCGTCCATGAAGTCCCACTATCATGACAAATAACGATAGCTTGGAGATTTTTAAAGATATAGGCTAGAGATTTGTCGTCTGCCCATTGTTGCAGGTCTGAGTTGGAGAGCACCAAAGTAACGACAGACCAGGAGAACGCACAATGTGTCGTCCGGTGTGCAGAATCTAAATGTGTGACAAGGATACCGCGGAGTTATCGTTGATAGTACGAGACAGTACCACAGGCAAAAACAAGCATAACGAACCGATAAAAAGAACTAAAGAGACAGGCAGAGCCAAAGACCTCCTCGAAGCGGACGTCCCACTGTGACTGAGACCAGTGTCGACAGGGTACAAGCTGAACTTCAACGCAGGCCCAAGAAGTCAGTTGTTCGTGCTGTTTTGGTGAATGACACATTTCCTGAAATTTGGATGGGTATCCCGTGGCGTTGCCCTTGCGACTAAGTCGGCTTTCTGCTATGGGCGTGAAACGCCGGAAATGCATATCCTCCTATTTCCATCTGTTGTTGTTGTTGTTGTTGTTGTTGTTGTTGTGGTCTTCAGTCCAGAGACTGGTTTGATGCAGCTCTCCATGCTACTCTATCCTGTGCAAGCTTCTTCATCTCCCATTACCTACTGCAGCCTACATCCTTCTGAATCTGTTTAGTGTATTCATCTCTTGGTCTCCCTCTACGATTTTTACCCTTCACTCTGCCCTCCAATACTAAACTGGTGATCCCTTGATGCCTCAGAACATGTCCTGCCAACCGATCCCTTCTTCTGGTCAAGTTGTGCCACAAACTTCTCTTCTCCCCAATCCTATTCAATACTTCCTCATTAGTTACGTGATCTACCCATCTAATCTTCAGCATTCTTCTGTAGCACCACATTTCGAAAGCTTCTATTCTCTTCTTGTCCAAACTAGTTATCGTACACGTTTCACTTCCATACATGGCTACACTCCATACAAATACTTTCAGAAATGACTTCCTGACACTTAAATCTATACTCGATGTTAACAAATTTCTCTTCTTCAGAAACGCTTTCCTTGCCATTGCCAGTCTACATTTTATATCCTCTCTACTTCGACCATCATCAGTTATTTTGCTCCCCAAATAGCAAAACTCCTTTACTACTTTAAGTGTCTCATTTCCTAATCTAATTCCCTCAGCATCACCCGATTTTATTCGACTACGTTCCATTATCCTCGTTTTGCTTTTGTTGATGTTCATGTTCATGTTATATCCTCCTTTAAAGACACTGTCCATTCCATTCAACTGCTCTTCCAAGCCCTTTGCTGTCTCTGACAGAAATACAATGTCATCGGCGAACCTCAAAGTTTTTATTTCTTCTCCATGGATATTAATATCTACTCCGAATTTTTCTTTTGTTTCCTTTACCGCTTGCTCAATATACAGATTGAATAACACCAGGGAGAGTCTACAACCCTGTCTCACTCCCTGCCCAACCACTGCTCCCCTTTCATGTCCATCGACTCTTATAACTGCCATCTGGTTTCTGTACAAATTGTAAATAGCCTTTCGCTCCCTGTATTTTACCCCTACCACCTTCAGAATTTGAAAGAGAGTATTCCAGTCAACATTGTCAAAAGCTTTCTCTAAATCTACAAATGCTAGGAACGTAGGTTTGCCTTTCCTGAATCTTTCCTCTAAGATAAGTCGTAAGGTCAGTATTGCCTCACGTGTTCCACTATTTCTACGGAATCCAAACTGATCTTCCCCGAGGTCGGCTTCTACTAGTTTTTCCATTCGTCTGTAAAGAATTCGTGTTAGTATTTTGCAGCTGTGACTTATTAAACTGATAGTTCGGTAATTTTCACTTCTGTCAACACCTGCTTTCTTTGGGATTGGAATTATTATATTCTTCTTGAAGTCTGAGGGTATTCCGCCTGTCTCATACATCTTGCTCACCAGATGGTAGAGCTGTGTCAGGACTGGCTCTCCCAAGGCTGTCAGTAGTTCTAATGGAATGTTGTCTACTCCTGGGGCCTTGTTTCGACTTAGGTCTTTCAGGGCTCTGTCAAACTCTTCACGCAATATCGTATCTCCCATTTCGTCTTCATCTACATCCTCTTCTATTTCTATAATATTGTCCTCAAGTACATCACCCTTGTATAGACCCTCTATATACTCCTTCCACCTTTCTGCTTTCCCTTCTTTGCTTAGAACTGGGTTCCCATCTGAGCTCTTGAAGTACATACAAGTGGATCTCTTATCTCCAAAGGTCTCTTTAACTTTCCTGTAGGCAGTATCTATCTTACCCCTAGTGAGATAAGCCTCTACATCCTTACATTTGTCCTCTAGCCATCCCTGCTTAGCCATTTTGCACTTCCTGTCGATCTCATTTTTGAGACGTTTGTATTCCTTTTTGCCTGCTTCATTTACCGCATTTTTATATTTTCTCCTTTCATCAATTAAATTCAATATTTGTTCTGTTACCCTAGGAATTTCCATCTATTGTACTATAATTTTTTCCTTATTTTGTTACCTGAAGGTATTCCTTTTCTGTGTCTTTGTATATTGTAATTGTTTTACTATTTGTATATAAATGCATTTATGTCGATGTATAATTGGTTTGTTTTGTAAATACTATTTGTATTTATACGCTAGGTCTTGCCCAGGGAAAACTGTGCTATCGAACGAATACATCGATAGGTCGTGTGGAGAACCAAAGTGTTTAGGATCTTCGGTAGTGTGAACTCGGACGCGTGGAGCGCGGGCAGAGGAAAGTCTGGCTGGAGGAGGGCAGTGGAGCAGGTGTGTTGTGTGATGCTCCCGCGAGTTGCCGCGCTTTCGGGATTTGGCAGCATGTAATTGCGCTTGAATTGCTATGTTAGTTTCTGACATGGTGTCGCGGACGGGAGCGTTAGCTGGCACACATCAAGAGCCCGTTCCGGCTGGAGACCGTGTCGAGAAGAAGGCGCGCCACCATCTTAGCTTCTGCAACAGCGACGGCCGACAATGAGTGACTGTCGCCACCTCCTCCACCGACGACTTCAAACCTTTAATCAACCAACAAGGAAGGCTGGTAGCACGTAAAGTTTTAGAACTGTATGGCAGACCTCAGCTTTTCAAACTGTTCAATTTGTCTCACTAAATTTCAGCAACGTAGCATGAACCTTTGTTGCTCATTGTCCCAATTGCATTACCAAACAGGGTCCCTTCCTTTTCCGGAATGAACCCGAGTTTCGTTGAAATTCAAACGGCAGCATTAAAGTAATATCATTCGATTGCATTGCTTTAATTTCAAAGTTCAGTTAAGTTATTCATAGCTGGCTACAATATTTATATTACACAAGCACAAATTAAGAGTGCGAGTTTTGTTACCGTATTTTAGCTTACCTGTGACGGCAGCTCAGCTTGGTACGTGCTAAATTTTACTATTGTTAATTGTTCAGAATCATTTAATTCAAGCTCAAAGTTAAATCTCTTATTTCTAAATTGAGTAGATTCAAGTAGCTTTTGAAATGATTGTTGAGGTAACCCAAGACTAACCGTATTTTACTGAATTTCGATGTGCTTCAGAAACTAAGTTCACTATTAATTTCAGTCACTAAATTAACTTTCAATTTTCCGGTTTTATTAATTCTTTTGCTAAATTAAGTTAGAGTGTAGCGAAATTTATTACTTCTGACAAACTTTCAGTTTTCACACAACGCGTGTCAACCTTCAGTTGCCACGCTTTTAGCGCTAATTATATGTTCAATAATCTTCCATTTTCAGTTATTATAGTAGTTGTCCATAGGACTGGCGACCGTAATTTTCCCCAAATCTCAAATATCTAATTAACGCCAATTAATTGTTAACGTAACGACCGCACATTTACTTTTCTATTAATTTTATCCTTTTCTCAAAATTAATTTCCACCAATTTCATTTTTTCATTTGCACTTTTCCTTTGATTTAGATGTAACCCTTTCCTCCCTCTTTACCGACAGGTTAACTTTAGTGACGATTGCTTTTCCCAAATTTCCATTAGGTACACGCGGTTTAATTTTTCACTGACATTAGGATCGATATGTGAGGGGGGGGGGGGGGGGTTACAAAGTCAGTTGTACGTGCGGGTTGTGGTGAATGACACATTTCCTGAGATGTGGATGGGTATCCCATTGCGTTGCCCTTGCGACTAAGTCGGCTTTGTGCCGTGGTGCTTCCGACCCTTTTGTAGGTGGGGCTGGCCCTGTGAGACTTCCGGCCAACTAGGCTTGCACTGTCGGTTTTCTGACTAGAGCGTCCCCCACAACTAATTTTCAGCCAGTCGTTTACGAACGGCGGATGTGCTGTCTCCGTCAGTTAGACAATGTTCTCGCCGACAGCCGCCATTTCCGCATAGTTTCGTAGGCCCGAACTACTTGACTTATAGAAAGTGAGTAATGGGAATTATTACAACAAAATAAGGCAATCCGTGTCTTCTCAAGGGTGGTCATCGCAGCCAGCCGCACAAGGACTGGTTGGGCTTATGAATCCCTAACGGAGTAAGTACCGAGCCCACGTATCTACATCTACATCTACACTCCGCAAGCCACCTGACGGTGTGTGGCGGAGGGTACCTTGAGTACCTTATCGGTTCTCCCTTCTATTCCAGTCTCGTATTGTTCGTGGAAAGAAGGATTGTCGGTATGCCTCTGTGTGGGCTCTAATCTCCCTGATTTTATCCTCATGGTCTCTTCGCGAGATATATGTAGGAGGGAGCAGTGTACTGCTTGACTCTTCCGTGAAGAAGCCCGTACCGAGCTACTGAGCGTCTCTCCTGCAGAGTCTTCCACTGGAGTTTATCATCTCCGCAACGCTTTCGCGATTACTAAATGATCCTGTAACGAAGCGCGCTGCTCTCCGTTGGATCTTCTGTCTCTCTTCTATCAACCCTATCTGGTACGGACCCCACACTGCTGAGCAGTATTCAAGCAGTGGGCGAACAAGCGTACTGTAACCTACTTCCTTTGTTTTCGGATTGCATTTCCTAAGGCTTCTTCCAATCAATCTCAGTCTGGCATCTGCTTTACCGACGATCAACTTTATATGATCATTCCATTTTAAATCACTCCTAATGCGTACTCCCAGATAATTTATGGAATTTACCGCTTCCAGTCGCTGACCTGCTATATTGTAGCTAAATGATACGGGATCTTTGTTTCTATGGATTCGCAGCACATTACACTTGTCTACATTGAGATTCAATTGCCATTCCCTGCACCATGCGTCAATTCGCTGCAAATCCTCCTGCATTTCAGTACAATTTTCCAATGGTTACAACCTCTCGATATACCACAGCATCATCCGCAAAAAGCCTCAGTGAACTTCCGATGTCATCCACAAGGTCATTTATGTATATTGCGAATAGCAACGGTCCTACGACACTCCCCTGCGGCACGCCTGAAATCACTCTTACTTCGGAAGACTTCTCTCCATTGAAAATAACATGCTGCAAATGGCAAAACCATGACTGAACAGTAACATTCTAGCACGTCTGACGAAGTAGATGCGCAGAATGAGATACGAATGCGTAACTGCAGGAAAAGATTCCACACAAAGCCAGTGCCTATTTTCCAAATTTATAAAGACTATTTTCGAGATATAAAAGATCAAGGTTTAGATTTCATCGCATATATGCCAAATTTTGAGATCTCCAACACTGCACTGGTAAAGCAAGAACGGAAGCTACTAGAACGACCCAGAACCATGCACTAGTTCGGAGAACCGACTGAGCGAAGGCATTCGGAAACTAACTAAAGGTAACAGTTTTTTGAAAATTGACGATGGGTCTGTTCCTGACAAAAGAGTCCTTGTGTTTGTTTGTGAACAAGATGAGAAAATACTGTGTGAAAATTAAGCTGTTCTTGTGGATGCGGCATTTGACGGTTGTTCGAAACAGTTTAAACAATTGTACATCGTACACCTTGACATCGGAAACGCAGAAGAATACGAAGGTATTTTATTTGCTTTGCTCTCGCACAAAAGTCAAAATACATCAAAGACTTTTCTCGATTGAAAAGTAAGATGCTTATGTGGTCACCGAAAACAGCAGTGCTAGACTTTGAAATGGCTATAGTTACAGCTATGAAAAATCCCTTTCCAATTGCAATTTTCACTTCAGCCACGAGCAAATAATTAGAGAAGCAATTCGAAAAGGAAATGTCTTACGAGACCTCATAGCCACAAACAGAGGGGAATTTATCGTATCAGTTAACGTGAAGGAAGGTATCAGCAATCATACAGCTGTGATTAGCGACTATGACGATAGGTGTCACAAGGAATGTTAAAAAAAGTAGGAAAATATTTTTGTTTAACAGGAGTGATTGGATACAAATTGCGGAATATCTGAATAGTTAGTAACAGATATTCAGTGCAGAGGACGAAGATGTGGAGAACAAGCGGAAAACATTCATAAGCATTGTTCAATATGACTTAAACAAGTATGTTCCGAACAGGGGCTTAAAGGACAGGAAATACAGACCGTGCTTTAATAGCCGTGTTAAAAACCTGCTACGCAAACCAAGAGAGCTTCATCAAACATTCAACGAAAGTCAAGACCTAGCAGACAAACAAAAGCTGAACGAGGCGAAAATGAGCCTAAGGAGAACCTTGAGAGAAACGCTCAGTGACTTTGAAAGTAAAATTTTGGCAGCCGATCCGAATAAACACGCTAGGACCTTTTGGCCTTGCGTAAAATCGCTAAGCTGTTCGAGATAATCTATTCATTTACTCATTGACCATTCAGGCACAAAAACAGAAGATAACAGAAAGGAAGCCGAATTACTGAATACAGTCTTCCGAAATTATTTCACCGCTGAAAATCGTAATACGGTCCCTCCTCTCAACTATCATATGAACGCCGAAATGGAAGACATTGAGATAACCGATCGTGGAACAGAAAAGCAACTACAATAGCTTAGTCGTGGAAAGACATCAGCATCAGATGAGATACCTATAAGATTCTACAAAGATTATGCGAAAGAATTTGCTCCCCTTCTAGCAGCAGTTAATCGAAGTTCACTGGAGCAACGAAAGGTACCTATCAGGTGGAAGAAATGCGCAGGTCATTCCCGTTTCCAAGAAGGGTCGTACGACATAAGCACGTAACTATAGGCCCAGAATGTCGACGCCAATCTCTTATAGAATTATGGAACACGTTTTGTGCTCACGTATTACGACGTTTTTGGAGAACGAGAATCTCCTCTATAAAATTTAACAAGGGATCGGCAAACTGAGATCTTGCGAAACCCAGCTCGCTGTGTTCCTCCACGAGATCCATAGCATCAGGATGATGCCGTGTTCCTTGACTTGAGGAATGCATTTGACCCAGTCCCCCAGCGAAAAAAATACGAGCTTACAGAGTATCAAACAGTGTTTACGACTGGATTCAGGACTTCCTTGCAGGTAGAATTTAGTACGTTACTCTAAACGGAACAACATCGACAGATGTACATGTAATTTCTGGAGTACTCCAAGGAAGTATGATACGGCCGTTACTGTGTACAGTGTATATCTGATATACAGAGTCCTACAGTTAAATGAATGCTGAAAAATCTGCAGTTGAGATACCGGAAATATTCAGGCAAATGGCTTCTTGCTAGAGATGAATCTTTCTTTCTGTTTGTTTGGACCATTAATTTCAGAAGCATTATAGACAGAAAAGTGGAGGTAATGGACTCGTACCACTATTGAAATAAGCACTTTAAATTACCTAGCAGAATGCGTCGAAAGCTCTTTCAGATTGTTCTTAGATTATGAGGTTGTCTACAAGAAAGTAGAAACGCCAGGAGACAATATCAATTTCCAAAATTACATACAAGGGATTGATGAATGGTGTAGGGACTGGCAGTTACAGGGCGCTTGTTAGACCGGTTCTTGAGTATTGCACATCAGTCTGGCGCCCTTACCAGATAGAACTGACAGAACAGAGAAGATCCAACGAAGAGCGGTCACGGGATCATTTAGTCGCCGCGAGAGCGTTATATGGATGCACAATGTACTCCAGTGGCAGACCTTACGAGACCTTTAAAGCACAGAAGCTGATATCGTTATAGGTACAGAAAGCTGGCTAAAGCCTGAAATAAGTTCTGCAGAAATTTTTACGAAGTCTCAGACGGTGTTCAGGAAAGATAGATTAGGCAGAATTGGTGGTGGAGTGTTGGTGTCTGTCAGTAGTGGTTTATCTTGTAGTGAAGTCGAAGTAGATACTCTGTGCGAATTGTTGTGGGTGGAGGTTATACTTAACAGCCGAATTAAGTTAATAATTGGCTCCTTCTACCGACCCCCAGACTCCGATGATACAGTTGCGGAACAGTTCAGAGAGAGTTTGAGTCTCGTAACAAATAAATACCCCACTCATACGGTTATAGTTGGTGGGGACTTCAACCTACCCTCGGTATGTTGGCAAAAATACTTGTTCAAAACCGGTGGTAGGCACAAAACGTCTTCCGAGATTGTCCTAAATGCATTCTCCGAAAATTATTTAGAGCAGTTAGTCCACGAACCCACGCGAATTGTAAATGGTTGCGAAAACACACTTGACCTCTTGGCCACAAACAATCCAGAGCTGATAGAGAGCATCATGACTGATACAGGGATTAGTGATCACAAGGTCATTGTAGCTAGGCTCAATACCATTTCTTCCAAATCCATCAGAAACAAACGCAAAATAATTTTATTTAAAAAAGCGGATAAAGTACCACTAGAAGCCTTCCTAAAAGACAATTTCCATTCCTTCCGAACTGACTATGCGAATGTAGACGAGATGTGGCTCAAATTCAAAGATATAGTAGCAACAGCAATTGAGATATTCATACCTCATAAATTGGTAAGAGATGGAACGGATCCCCCGTGGTACACAAAAAAGGTCCGAACGCTGTTGCAGAGGCAACGGAAAAAGCATGCGAAGTTCAGAAGAACACGAAATCCTGAAGATGGGCTAAAATTTACAGACGCGCGAAATTTGGCACGTACTTCGATGCGAGATGCCTTTAATAGGTTCCACAACGAAACATTGTCTCGAAATTTGGTAGAAAATCCGAAGAAATTCTGGTCGTATGTAAAGTACACAAGCGGCAAGACGCAGTCAATACCTTCGCTGCGCAGTGCCGATGGTACTGTTATCGACGACTGCCCCGCTAAAGCGGAGTTATTGAACGCAGTTTTCCGAAATTCCTTCACCAGGGAAGACGAATGGAATATTCCAGAATTTGAAACACGAACATCTACTAGCATGAGTTTCTTAGAAGTAGATACCTTAGGGGTTGCGAAGCAACTCAAATCGCTTGATACGGGCAAGTCTTCAGGTCCAGATTGTATACCGATTAGGTTCCTTTCAGATTACGCTGATACTATAGCTCCCTACTTAGCACTCATATACAACCGCTCGCTCACCGATAGATCTGTACCTACAGATTGGAAAATTGCGCAGGTCGCACCAGTGTTCAAGAAGGGTAGTAGGAGTAATCCATTTAACTACAGACCTATATCATTGACGTCGGTTTGCAGTAGGGTTTTGGAGCATATACTGTATTCAAACATTATGAATCACCTCGAAGGGAACGATCTATTGACACGTAATCAGCATGGCTTCAGAAAACATCGCTCTTGTGCAACGCAGCTAGCTCTTTATTCGCACGAAGTAATGGCCGCTATTGACAGGGGATCTCAAGTTGATTCCGTATTTCTAGATTTCCGGAAAGCTTTTGACACCGTTCCTCACAAGCGACTTCTAATCAAGCTGCGGAGCTATGGGGTATCGTCTCAGTTGTGCGACTGGATTCGTGATTTCCTGTCAGGAAGGTCGCAGTTCGTAGTAATAGACGGCAAATCATCGAGTAAAACTGAAGTGATATCAGGTGTTCCCCAGGGAAGCGTCCTGGGACCTCTGCTGTTCCTGATCTATATAAATGACCTGGGTGACAATCTGAGCAGTTCTCTTAGGTTGTTCGCAGATGATGCTGTAATTTACCGTCTAGTAAGGTCATCCGAAGACCAGTATCAGCTGCAAAGCGATTTAGAAAAGATTGCTGTATGGTGTGTCAGGTGGCAGTTGACGCTAAATAACGAAAAGTGTGAGATGATCCACATGAGTTCCAAAAGAAATCCGTTGGAATTCGATTACTCGATAAATAGTACAATTCTCAAGGCTGTCAATTCAACTAAGTACCTGGGTGTTAAAATTACAAACAACTTCAGTTGGAAGGACCACATAGATAATATTGTCGGGAAGGCGAGCCAAAGGTTGCGTTTCATTGGCAGGACACTTAGAAGATGCAACAAGTCCACTAAAGAGACAGCTTACACTACACTCGTTCGTCCTCTGTTAGAATATTGCTGCACGGTGTGGGATCCTTACCAGGTGGGATTGACGGAGGACATCGAGAGGGTGCAAAGAAGGGCAGCTCGTTTTGTATTATCGCGTTATAGGGGAGAGAGTGTGGCAGATATGATACACGAGTTGGGATGGAAGTCATTACAGCATAGACGTTTTTCGTCGCGGCGAGACCTTTTTACGAAATTTCAGTCACCAACTTTCTCTTCCGAATGCGAAAATATTTTGTTGAGCCCAACCTACATAGGTAGGAATGATCATCAAAATAAAATAAGAGAAATCAGAGCTCGAACAGAAAGGTTTAGGTGTTCGTTTTTCCCGCTCGCTGTTCGGGAGTGGAATAGTAGAGAGATAGTATGATTGTGGTTCGATGAACCCTCTGCCAAGCACTTAAATGTGAATTGCAGAGTAGTCATGTAGATGTAGACAGGCGCTTTCCATCACAGAGAGGTTTGCGATTGAAATTTCGAGTGAGCACTTTCCGGAAGGAGTCAGACAACACAGTACTACGGTCGCAGGTTCGAATCCTGCCTCGGGCATGGATGTGTGTGATGTCCTTAGGTTAGTTACGTTTAAGTAGTTCTACGTTCTAGGGGATTGATGACCTCGGATGTTAAGTCCCATAGTGCTCAGAGCCATTTGAAACATTTTTGAACCCCCTCCCCCCCCCCCCCCCCCCCACACACACACACACATACAAATCACGAAATTACCACGATCAAAAAATTCAAGAAATGAGAGCTATCACAGAGGCTTACCGATAATCTTCTTCCCTCGTGCAAGTCACGAGTGGAACAGGGAAGGACGGATCAGATAGTGGTATCAGAAGTACCCTCCTACACACACCGTCAGGTGGCTTGCGGCATACTGATACAGAACAGTCTCTATGGAAGAAACTACAAGACCAGCAATTAACGGAGTAATACAGGGATAGAGAAGAAGGCCTATTGTTTTGCCGTATGTGTGCTTCAAGTGGTTCAAATGGCTCTGAGCACCAGGGGACTTAACTTCTGAGGTCATCAGTCCCCTTAAACGTAACTAACCTAAGGACATCACACACATCCATGCCCGAGGCAGGATTCGAAGCTGCGACCGTAGCGGTAGGCCGGTTCCAGATTATAGCGCCTAGTACCGCTCGGCTACCCCGGCCGACATGTGTGCTTCAGTGGCACATCTTGCACCATCAGTGTTGATGAAACGTGGATAGTAATAACGGTGTAAGTGCCCAAATGAGATAAGGTCAAGAGTTCTCAGCCTACGTGGTCAATCAGCGGATGAAAAACCCTAGTGGATTGTTTTTAACAAGCGGCACACATCCGCGAATGCTGTCGAAAGTTGGTATACGAAACCAGATCTTCAATAAATCAAAAACATCAGAATATACGCTTCCTGATAAATAAGCTGAAGGAGTAAGAAAATTAAGAAAAGATTTCATTGGACTGCCTCTTCAGAAAAAAAAAGATGGTGTAAAAGTTTATAATGACTCGAGGGATTTAAGATGTTCAAAATCTCTGGCTTTGTTTCAAAAAACTGAGTGAGACTTCAAAAGTCATTAAATAATATAAGAGCCAACGGCCTTGCCACAATGGTAACACCGGTTCCCTTCAGATCACCGAAGTTAAGCGCCCTCGGGCTGGGCTAGCACTTGGGTGGGTGACCGTCCGGTCTGCCGAGCGCTGTTGGCACACGGGGTGCACTCAGCCCTTGTGGGGGCAATTGTGGAGCTACTTGGTTGGCAGTTGGAGGCACCGGTCACGAAAAGTGACAACGGACGGGAGAGCGATGTGTTGATCACATGTCACTCTACAGGGTGGTCCACTGACAGTGACCGGGCCAAATATATCACGAAATAAGCATCAAACGAAAAAACTACAAAGAACGAAACTCGTCTAGCTTGAAGGGGGGAAACCAGATGGCGCTATGGTTGACCCGCTAGATGGCGCTGCCATAGGTAAAACGGATATCAGCTGCGTTTTTAAAATAGGAACCCCCATTTTTATTACATATTCGTGTAGTACGTAAACAAATATGAATGTTTTAGTTGGACCACTTTTTTCGCTTTGTGATAGATGACTCTGTAATAGCCACAAACGTATAAGTCCGTGGTATCACGCTCGATAGTTACGTTATTTAAGGAAACAGGAAGCGCTCAGCCACATGTGAAACGTCAACCACGGCCTCCAACAAATGATGCCGAAGTAGGTGTTTTGGCTGTTGTCGCGGGTAATCCACACATCAGTAGCAGACAAACTGCATGAGAATCGGGAATCTCAAAAAAACTTCGGTGTTGAGAATGCTACATCAACATCGATTGCACCCTACCGTATTTCTATGCACCAGGAATTGCATGGCGACGACTTTGAGCGTCGTGTATAATTCTGCCACTGGGCACAAGAGAAATTACGGGACGAAGACAAATTTTTTGCACGCGTTCTATTTACCGACGCAGCGTCATTTACAAACAGTGGTAACATAAACCGGTATTATATGCACTATTGGGCAACGGAAAATCCACGATGGCTGCGACAAGTGTAATATTAGCGACCTTGGCGGGTTAATGTATGGTGCGGCATTATGGGAGGAAAGATAATTGGCTCCCATTTTATCGTTTTCAGTCTAAATGGTACAATGTATGCTGATTTCCTACGTAATGTTCTACCGATGTTACTACAAGATGTTTGACTGCATGACAGAATGGCGATATACTTCCAACATGATGGCTGTCCGGCACATAGCTCACGTGCGGTTGAAGCGGTATTGAATAGCGTATTTCATGACAGGTGGATTGGTCCTCAAAGCACCATACCATGTCCCGCACGTTCACCGGATCTGACGTCTCCGGATTTCTTTCTGTGAGGAAAGTTGAAGGATATCTGCTATCATGATCCACTGACAACGCCTGACAAAATGCGTCAGCGCAATGTCATTGTATGTGCGAACATAACGAAAGGCGAACTACTCACTGTTGTGAGGAATGTCGTTACACGTATTGCCAAATGCACTGAGGTTGACGGACATCATTTTGAGCATTTATTGCATTAATGTGGTATTTACAGGTAATCACGCTGTAACAGCATGCGTTCTCAGAAATGATAAGTTCACAAAGGTACATGTATTACACAGGAACAACCGAAATAAAATGTTCAAACGTACCTACGATCTATATTTTAATTTACAAAACCTACCTGTTACCAAGTGTTCGTCTAAAATTGTGAGTCATAGGTTTGTTACTATTACAGCACCATTTACCACAAAGCGAAAAAAGTGGTCCAACTAAAATATTCATATTTCTTTGCGTACTACATGAATATGTAATAAAAATGGGGGTTCCTATTTAAAAGAACGCAGCTGATATCCGTTTGGCCTATGTCAGTGCCATCTAGCGGGACAACCATAGCATCATCTGGTTTTCGCCTTCAAGCTAGACGAGTTTCGTTCTTTGTAGTTTTTTCGTTTGACGCTTATTTCGTGAGATATTTGGCCCGGTCACGATCAGTGGACCATCCTGTATATCCGCATCCAGTGACGCCTGTAGTCTGAGGATGACACGGCGCTCGGTCGGTACCATTGGGACTTCATGGTCTGTTCAGGCTGAGTTTTGTTTAAATAATACAAGTAGGAAAATCATTTGCTGCAGTTATGTTATAAGAATAAAACAAAAGACAAAAATTTTAAATAATTTAACATTTAAACATGCCTGTGTACAATTTACGCAGCCAGTCCTATGCCTTGATGAAATGTGAACGGATAGTCTTTTTACAAAACGGTGAGCAGAGGCTCCCACTGCTTCGACTTCCTTTGACGGTCGGCAAACACACAGCTAAATTGTTGTCGGAAATACCACGTTAAAGTTGAGGGTCGCTCTTTATTCGCACGAAGTAATGGCCGCTATCGACAGGTGATCTCAAGTTGATTCCGTATTTCTAGATTTCAGGAAAGCTTTTGACACCGTTCCTCACAAGCGACTTCTAATCAAGCTGCGGGCCTATGGAGTATCGTCTCAGTTGTGCGACTGGATTCGTGACTTCCTGTCAGGAAGGTCGCAGTTCGTAGTAATAGACGGAAAATAATCGAATAAAACTGAAGTGATATCAGGTGTTCCCCAGGGAAGCGTCCTGGGACCTCTGCTGTTCCTGATCTATATAAATGACCTGGGTGACAATCTGAGCAGTTCTCTTAGGTTGTTCGCAGATGATGCTGTAATTTACCGTCTAGTAAAGTCATCCGAAGACCAGTATCAGTTGCAAAGCGATTTAGAAAAGATTGCTGTATGGTGTGCAGGTGGCAGTTGACGCTAAATAACGAAAAGTGTGAGGTGATCACATGAGTTCCAAAAGAAATCCATTGGAATTCGATTACTCGATAAATAGTACAATTCTCAAGGCTGTCAATTCAACTAAGTACCTGGATGTTAATATTACGAACAATTTCAGTTGGAAAGACCACATAGATAATATTGTGGGCAAGGTGATCCAAAGGTTGCGTTTCATTGGCAGGACACTTAGAAGATGCAACAAGTCTACTAAAGAGACAGCTTACACTACACTCGTTCGTCCTCTGTTAGAATATTGCTGCGCGGTGTGGAATCCTTACCAGGTGGGATTGACGGAGGACATCGAAAGGGTGCAAAAAAGAGCAGCTCGTTTTGTATTATCGCGTTATAGGGGAGAGAGTGCGGCAGATATGATACGCGAGTTGGGATGGAAGTCATTAAAGCAAAGAGGTTTTTCGTCGCGGCAAGATCTATTCATGAAGTTTCAGTCAACAACTTTCTCTTCCGAATGTGAAAATATTTTGTCGAGCCCAACCTACATAGGTGGGAATGATCATCAAAATAAAATAAGAGAAATCAGAGCTCGAACAGAAAGGTTTAGATGTTCGTTTTTCCCGCGCGGTGTTCGGGAGTGGAATGGTAGAGAGATAGTATGATTGTGGTTCGATGAACCCTCTGCCAAGCACTTAAATGTGAATTGCAGAGTAGTCATGTAGATGTAGATGTAGATGTAGACCCACGACACCGCCCGTCGCACTCCCGATGCCACTTCATTAGTCTTCATTTTGTAGGGTTACGTGAAGGATCGCGTTTACGCAACACCAGTCAGTGACGTTATCTCTGTTGTACGAATCAGTGAAGCAGTCAGAACTGTTGACGCTGCACATCGGAGAAGAACCTCTGGTCTGAATTACAACCTGCACCCTCACTGCGTGTTAAACGACTTATTAGACCTTAGGTGCACTCGACACCTTGTACCATTTGAAAATAATCGGAATAAAAACTCGGCAGACCGCACTGTACTCCGCCAGTCAGCTTTATGTGTGTTGTCTGCGGGGTAGCCATGCGGTCTAGGGCGTCTTGCCACGGTTCGCGCAGCTCTCCCCATCGGAGGTTCGAGTCGTCCCTCGGGCATGGATGTGTGTGTTATCCCTAGCGTAAGTTACTTTAAGTTAGATTAAGTAGTGTGTAAGTCTAGGGACCGATGACCTCAGCAGTTTGGTCCCATACGAGCTTACCACAAATTTCCAAATTTTTTGTTGTCTGGCCCAATGAAGATGTTGACCTTTATATGCCACAATGCGTAATGGTCTTTTTCCGACTCCAAATGTCCATTCCACCCAATTCCCTTCGCAATCTTCGCTCGGAAACCGGTTTAGACGGACATGTCAGTATGAATTTCTGTCAGGTTTGAAACGGATCATTTTCAACGACCCGTCCGCTAGGCTCTTTTTAGGGTCATTATTCCTACGTTGTGCAACATGGCAGTGAGTGCTACACAATTGACTGTAGACGCGATGGACAGTAAACGTTGACACACTAACTAATTGAGTGAGTTGATTCACCGAGTGGTCGTGGACACGTCCAAATGCTGTCACGTGTCCGCATCATCCCTCGTCACTCTGATGTTTGTATACAACTAGAGTCACGCACACTGATGTGCACTGCCGCAACTTACGTCATCGGTGGAGGGCCACATGGACCATCTGGTGCCAGTCCTACAGCACCTGCAGCGCTCCAAGGCGACCAGTCTGTTCTCTTAAGGGGTGGTTGGACGTCAATCGGGCCGACTTGGAGCAGGAGAGGCACCACAGGACATTTTATTTTCTACTGTCCATACTTTTACAAATAAATTCATAAAACTTTGTCAGCAAGATCAGGAAGTGTTCAGGACTCACACTCGTAGCAGTGTAAGTGCAAAAACATAACAAAATAATTCTTTGCGATATGAAATTTCATCATTTTTTCCACTTACTGTTGGCTGCATTTGTTGCTATAAGTATATTTATCTTCACAAGTAAGAGAGATTTTTTGATGAATTTTGCACAGCATACAAACCATACTCACAGGTATATGAAACTAGAATTTTCCAAATCTATTAAAAACTGTGGTAAAAATTGAGATAATTAACTACAAAATTTGATTTTTTTCTAAACATAAAGTTTAAAACGTAACAGCTCATTCATTTTTTCATAAATTAAATAGATTCTTGAGTTTCAGACACCTGTAAGTATGGTTTGTATGCTGTGGAAAATTCATCGAAGAATATGTCTAACTTATGAAGAAAAGTGTAGCTATAGCAACAAATGCAGCGAACAGTAAGTGAAAAGATGATGAAATTTCACACGTAAAAAAAAATATTTGGTTATGTTTTTGAACTTCCGCTGCTACGAGTGTGAATCCTGAATCCTTGCTGGTCATGCTGACCAAGTTTTATGAATTTACTTGTAAAGGTATAGACAGTGGAAATTAAAATGTCCTGTGGTGCCTCTCCTGCTCCAAGTCAGCCCGTTTGACGTCCTACCCCCCTTAAGGGGAGTTACTAAACATTTTGCCCGGAGAGCGGCATCTGCGGCCTGTCAGTTTCACGATGAGTCTTTCATCGTACGTACAATTCTTGTGAGAGCTACACTATTTGCGGGATCGATAGTCTTTGTGACTTGTAGACAATAATCGTAATCGGTGACACCTTTGACGCAAACTCCACGTACAAGGTTACTTGTAACTCGGAGATCAACAGAGAATAGGCTGATTAAGAAAAGATTACGAGGTGGCAGATCATAGCGGCTCTTCTCCCGCAAGTTGTCTGGCTTTGGTACAGCGTACAGTATACAGCGTACAGTGGACTCACCTGCGGCATCAGCGCTGCTACCTCTGCGTTGGCATCCGCCGGTGCGTCCATCGCGCTCACCTTCCGATACACAAGTCCTACGCTCTGACTTATCTGTCCCATCGAGAAGCTGTGCTCCTCCTTATCTCGTACGACCTGACATCGCGCCCGTTCAGCGATACTTTATCACCGCCAACAAATCTTACATAAATCTTTCACGTGTAGTTTTCTGTTTTCAGGATAAAGCTTTCAGCTAAGTTTCTCGAGAGGTTTTGTTTCATTCACCAGTTATGCCGGAAGTACCAAGTACTTGACGTATATGGACTAAGCCTGAATAATTGCGTCAGTCTCCGCACGGACTGGTTTAGTAACATCGTCATGGGCCTGCCCACCGCTTCCTCCAGCAAACGGAATCCAAACAAATGGTTCAGATGGCTCTGAGCACCATGCGACTCAACTTATGAGGTCATAAGTCGCCTAGAACTTAGAACTAATTAAACCTAACTTACCTAAGGACATCACACACATCCATGCCCGAGGCAGGATTCGAACCTGCGACCGGAGCCGTCGCTCGGTTCCAGACTGTAGCGCCTAGAACCGCACGGTCACTCCGGCCGGCTACGGAATCCAATGAAAGTTATGCCATACCGTGTCGTCTCCGAAGGATCTGACTCGAACCTAGTTGTATGTATGATTAATCGAAGCCAATCAAGAGGATGTAGATGGACAGCAAGGTCAGTACCACAATCAAAACAACCTGAAGAATCCAAATTCGACCTCTTAATTGCAATCTATTCTGCGTTCAACATGTTAAAACAACGGGCAACGAATATTAATCACTTAAATAGGGAGGAATGAGTGAACTAGTGTTCAATATCAAATTTACGCTTTATCAAGCAGCGGTTAAAACTAAAGTTACAAAAATGTAATCAGCAAAGCCGCTATAAGGTTGAGGCGAACGAGAGAGAGAAATACTTACAGTGATAAGCAACAGTGTAGCACAATGGCAGATTACCTAGTCTGCTGACCATAGCATCTCCCCGTGTTTCTATCGCGGCAGCTCTCAGTTGCCCACGAGGTCTTCTGTGATGGACACGAACGTTGTAACAACGGCTCCAGGACATAGACAAAAACTGTAGCTGAGTGATCCTACTGCGTAACATTTAAAACCCCTGCTCCACTAAGAAAACTGCAGGCTGTCCGGGTAGGCACTATCTCCTGTCGCCACACTAAATGGCCGTTGCTACAAAAAGCTGTCTTCTGTCTTACCAACGAGTTCCGAGCGATCTCGCTAGACGTTGCCGTTACGTGGCTGTTCCTAATCGCTAACTACCTTCCAGGAACGTATCCTTGCGCTCCTGGGGCCTTCCTTTAAACTAAGGAAGTTCTCTAGCGGTCACCGCCAACTTGGTGATCATAAATAATTACAGATTGAAAGGCGCCGCCTTAAAATTAACCTGGACCGAAGTTACTCCTGTACAAAGGGGATAAAGTTCAGTAATTTTCGTCTCACACTGGTCTCGGAAACACACAGAAAATCCGGCAAAGGATTTTTTTTTTAATTTTAATTTATAGCTTAATTCCATAATCAGTAAGGTATTTAGTTTGACGTTCCATTGATTATTTGCACTATAAATCGTAATGATGTGGAACGAGTCATAAAATCAGAAATTAATTTTCATATATGGCTACATACTAACTTTTTCTTTAATATACATATGTGAGTTGGCAATTCCTGCCCGCCACATTTGTACATTGCAGTAACAGCTTTCTTCTACGGAACAAAAGCTGTTACGCAAAAACATTTTCAGTTTCTTTTCAGATTTTATCTTGCCGTCTGTCAGACATTGTGTATCGCTACATAAGTAATCACCAATGTTGCTTGCAGTATTGTGACATATTTTTGTGCTAAAGACGACCGTAATGAGGAGTAATGAATGTAATTTTGTCGTCTGGTATTGTAATTACATATATCATCGTTTCTTTTGAACTGCAATGCACTTTTTCCAGAAAACTGCACGACAGAGTGAGTAAACTGTGAAGCAGTAGTCAAAATGCATAACTTCCTAAACAGATGTCTACAAGATGATCATGGTTAAGTGATGAATTAACATTTCCTTGACCCAGACCAATATTCAATATGAAATTATTGAATGAAAATATGATCCATTGGTAAGAAAAGAGGTAGTGAATTTAACTGATAAAAAGAGAAAATATAAAAATTCAGTACATGAAGCAGGCACCAAGGGATACAAACGTCTCAAAAATGTGCAAGAAGTGCAAAATGTCTAAGCAGGGAAGCCTTAGAGGACATATGTAAGGATTTAGCATTAAAGATACCGTTGGAAGAAAGAGAACCACTTCTATGAATATCAACAGCTC
This sequence comes from Schistocerca gregaria, assembly GCF_023897955.1. Taxonomy (NCBI): domain Eukaryota; kingdom Metazoa; phylum Arthropoda; class Insecta; order Orthoptera; family Acrididae; genus Schistocerca; species Schistocerca gregaria. The sequence continues at coordinate 716,676,072 of NC_064923.1, forward strand.
TCTTGGAAAACCAGTTCTAACCAAAGAATGGAAGGCAGAAAGATGAAAGGAGTATACAGAAGGTATATAAAAGGGCAATGTACCTGAGGGCAATATTATCGAAATAGAAGATGACGTGGATGAAGATGAGATGGGAGATACGATACTGTGTGAAGAACCTGACAGAGCATTGAAAGACCTAAGTTGAAACAAGGCCCCGGAAGTGGACAATATTCCATTAGAACTACTGATAGCCTTGGGAGAGCCAGCCATCAAAAAACTCTACCATCTGGTGAGCAAGATATATGAGACAGGCTAAGTACCCTCAGACTTCAAGAAGAATATATTACCTCCAATCCCAAAGAAAGCAAATGTTGACAGGTGTGATAATTACCGAACTATCAGTTTAATAAGTCACAGCTGCAAAATACTAACACGAATTCCTTACAGACGAATGGAAAAAATTGTAGAAGCCGACCTCGGGGAAGATCAGTTTCGATTCCGTAGAATGTTGGAACAGGCGACGCAATACTGACCCTACGACTTATAAAATAGATTAAGGAAAGGCAAACCTACGTTTCTTGCATTCGTACCGTTAGAGAAATCTTTTGACAATGTGGACTGGAATACCCTCTTTCAAATTCTGACGGTGGCAGCGGTAAAGTACAGAGAGCGAAAGGCTATTTACTATTTGTACAGAAAGCAAATGGCAGTTATAAGAGTCGAGAGGCGCGAAAGGGAAGCAATGGTTGGGAATGGAGTGAGACAGGTTTATAGCCTATCTCCGATATTGTTCAATGTGTACATTGAGCAAGCAGTAAAGGAAACAAAAGAAAAAGTTGGAGTAGGAATTAAAATCTTTGAGAAGAAATAAAAACTCTGAGACTTGACGATGACATTGTAATTCTGTCAGAGACAGCAAAGGACCTGGAAGAGTATTTGAACGGAATGGACAGTGTCTTGAAAGGAGGATATAAGATAAGCATCAACAACATCAAAACGAGGATAATGGAGTGTAGTCGATTTAAATCAGGTGACGCTGAGGGAATTAGATTAGTAAATGAGACACTTAAAGTAGTAGATGCGTTTTGCTATTTGGGGAAGAAAATAACTGGTGATGGTGGAAGTAGAGAGAACATAAAATATAGACTGGCAATGGCAAGGAAAGCGTTTCTAATGAAGATACATTTATTAACATCGAGTACAAATTCAAGTGACAGGAAGTCTTTTCTGAAAGTATTTGTGTGGGGTGTAGCCATGTACGGAAGTGAAACATGGACGATAAATATTTCAGACAAGAAGAGAATAGAAGCTTTCGAAATGTGGTGCTACAGAAGAATGCTGAAAATTAGATTGGTACATGACGTAACTAATGGGGAGGTATTGAATAGAATTGGGGAGAAGAGGAGTTTGTGGCACAACTTGACTAAAAGAAGGGATCGGTTGGCAGGATGCGTTCTGAGGCATCAAGGGATCACCAATTTAGTATTGGAGGGCTGCGTGGAGGGTAAAAATCATAGGGGGAGTCCAAGGCTTGAATACACTAAACAGATTCAGAAGGATGTAGGTTGCAGTAGTTATTCGGAGATGAAGAAGCTAGCACAGGATAGAGTAGCATGGAGAGCTGCATCAAACCAGCCTCAGGACCACGAAATTACGGTATAGACTAGGACTCCTCAAACGCTACAGGATACAGTACCAGTGAAGCATTAATACATCCGAAGAACAAAATCAGATCAGAATTTTAAAAAAATAGTTATATCCAGCTTAAGAATAGAGCGTGACACCAAGAGTATATTCTAATGACAGTGAATCCCACGCATCATTTATTACTGTCAGTCGGTCTTGAATTCCGATGCTGAATCCGATGACTAAGTTTTAAAGTTACATGATCTAGGCTTGAATAAAGTTTCAATATGCTATCAAAGTCATAATATGGTAATTATGACTCAATCGTGGGCTTTAAAGCTTAGTTTAACTACGTGCATGTTCCATCGATAATAATTTCCACTTCTCACTGTGATGTGGAACGAGTGAGTTTTAAATTATAATACATGTTCTCAGTGAAAGAGATGACAACACTATTACAGGATTGTCCTAAGCTACTCTTTTTGGTGTAGAAGGAGTTGTCAAGCAGGTAAGATTTCAGTTTGTGCTTGACGTTAATGTCATCATATTTTAAATTCTCTGCGTCAGTGGGTATATGATCAAAGCTTTTTACGCCTGAATACCTCATGCGTTTCTGAGCCAAATGAGGGATGAGTAACGGATACTGCCAGTCGTGTCTCATTCTAAAGTTCTAGTTTTGTTACAGTTCTTTTCGAGCTGTGTGCAATGGACAATGTAACAGCCCTGCTCGGTGCCTTGGATGGAGCACTTGGACCTAAGCTCCGAGCGTTGTCGGAAAACACGTCTGCCAATACACCTGCTTAGCAGAAGCCACCACTTCTGCACAGCTGCTTCTGCGTTCCAACGACCTGTGACGTCAGGAATTTTCTGCAGTTTCACACACTGCCTCCAGATGTCAGACGAACACCAGTTACCATCACTGTCCCGCATCTTTCCGCGGTGACACAGTAAACTTCCACAAAGCCAGCGTGGAGCAGCTGCATTTAAATCCGCCTCTGGTCAGCCGTTGGTGGTCGATCAGCTGGGCAATGTACCTGTGTCCACTCTGTGTCAACAACCGATCTGAAGTCTTCGCCATAAATTGGCCCTCACACGCTCAATATTTATTGTGCAATACTGAGTACTGTGGGTCCTGGCGGAGGTTCAAGTCCTCCCTCGGGCATGGGTGTGTGTGTGTGTGTGTGTGTGTGTGTGTGTGTGTGTGTTGTGTGTTGTGTGTGTGTGTGTTTGTCCTTAGGATAATTTAGGTTAAGTAGTGTGTAAGCTTAGGGACTGATGACGTTAGCGGGCATGGGTGTGTGTGTGTGTGTGTGTGTGTGTGTGTGTGTGTGTCCTTAGGATAATTTAGGTTAAGTAGTGTGTAAGCTTAGGGACTGATGACGTTAGCAGTTAAGTCCCATAAGGTGAGTTGGTTGGTTGGTTGGTTGGTTGGTTGTTTTGGGGAGGGAGACCAGACAGCGAGGTCATAGGTCTCATCGGATTAGGGAAGGGAGGGGAAGGAAGTCGGCCGTGCCCTTTGAAAGAAACCATCCCGGCATTTGCCTGGATTGATTTAGGGAAATCACGGAAAACCTAAATCAGGATGGCCGGACTCGGGATTGAACCGTCGCCCTCCCAAGCGCGAGTCCAGTGTCTAACCACTGCGCCACCTCGCTCGGTCATAAGATGAGTACTGTGCAGTAATATTGACCCTCTGAGAACAGTATTGACGGTTTGTGCAGTATATTGTAGAAGACTGGAGAGCTTCAAACATACCGGATGATGAAAAAGTCAGTATAAATTTGAAAACTTAATAAACCACGGAATAATGTAGATAGAGAGGTAGAAATTGACACACATGCTTGGAACGACATGGGGTTTTATTAGAACCAAAAAAAAAAAAACACACACCCCATTATGCTAGACGCGTGGAAGATCACACGCGTCGTTTGGTGATGATCGTGTGCCCAGCCGCCACTTTCGTCATGCTTGGCCTCCCAGGTCCCCAGATCTCAGTCCGTGCGATTATTGGCTTTGGGGTTACCTGAAATCGCAAGTGTATCGTGATCGACTGACATGCTGAAAGACAACATCCGACGCCAATGCCTCACCATAACTCCGGTCATGCTTTACAGTGCTGTTCACAACATTATTCCTCGACTACAGCTATAGTTGAGAAATGATGGTGGACATATTGAGCATTTCCTGTAAAGAACATCATCTTTGCTATGTCTTACTTTCTTATGCTAATTATTGGTATTCTGCTCAGATGAAGTGCCATCTGTCGTACATTTTCTGAACTTTTGTATTTTTTATTTTTTTTTTTTCTAATAAAACTCCACGTCATTCCAAGCATGTATGCCAAATTGTACCTCTCTATCTACCTTATTCCATGATTTATTTTGTTTTCACATTTATACTGACTTTTTGATCACCCGGTACTGTCTCAAGCTCATTACATCGCGTACGCAAGGTATAAAAAGGCAGTGCATTGGCGGAGCCGTGATTTGTAGTCTCTTGATTCATGTGGAGATGTTTCCAAAGTCGCTATGGCCGCACGCCTGGAAGGAACAGACTTTGAACGCGGAATGTTTGTTAGAGTTAGTTGCACAGAAGATTCCATTTCTGAAATCGCTAGAGAATTCAGTATTCCGAGATACACAGTGTCAAAAGTGTGTCGAGAGTAACAAATTTCGGGCATTACCTCTCACCACGGACAACGCATTAGTGACGACCCTCACTTAACGACCGAGAGCGGCGGCATTGTCAGTGCTGAGAGACAAGCAATACTGTGCGGAATAACCGCGGAAATCAATGTGGAATGTACGACGAACGTACCAGTTAGGAGAGCGCGGCGAAATTTGGCATTAATGGGCTATGGCAGCGGACGACCGACACGAGAGCCTTTGCTAACTGAACGATACAGCCTGCAGCGACTCTCCTTGGCTCGTGGCCATATGGGGTGGACCCTAGGCTACTGGAAAACCATAGCCTTGTCGGGCGAGTCACGATTTCAGTTCGTAAGAGCTGGTGGTAGGGGTCGAGTGTGCTGCAGATTCCACGAACAACCAAATTGTCAACGCGAAACTGTGCAAGCTGGTGGTGACTCCATAATGGTATGGCTTGTGTTTACATGGAATGGACTGGCTCTTCTGGTCCAAGTAAACACCTCACGGAAATGGATATGTTCGGCTACTTGGATACCATTTGCAGCCATTCATGGACTTCATGTTCATGTTGCCAAACAACGACGGAATTTTCGTAGTTGGGAATGCGCCATGTCGCCGAAGCATGTTTGTTCGCGGTTGGTTTGAAGAACATTGTGGACAGTTAAAGCGAATGATTTGACCACCCAGTTCGCCTGATACGAATCCCGGCAGAAATTTATGGGACATAATCGAGAGGTCAGCTGGCGCACAAAATTCTGGACCGGCAACTCTTTCACAGTTGTGGACGGCTGTAGAGGCAGCATCACTCAATTTTGCTGCAGGGAACATACAACGACTTGTTGAGGCAATGCCATGTCGACCTGCTGCATTATGCAGCGAATGCACCGAGAGGGATTCGCCCGCAACGAATTTCCGCAAACAACTGAAAAAAAGTTAACTACTTAAGGTCAGGAAGTATGCTGGTGGACGTAAATTAAAGCACCTTGCGGTAATTTGGGAAATGAAATCCCTGTCTAGGAAACGCCAGATAACTTATTGTTCACAATAGCAGAGGAAACTGGAGATCACAGTGTCATGACAGTATACAGAAACGTTTATTTTACTTGTAGCAGTTTCGAGAAATGGGAAATTAGATCAGTTTAGCCGTCTAGATAATATTTTTTTTTTCACCTTGCAACTGATGTCACCCCTCAGACACAAGATTCTGTAAGCTTTCAATCAGAAATCAGTATGTAATTGTTGTATTCGGTTTGCAGCAGATGTTACAGTACAAAAATACGTAAAAAGACAGCGCAAGTACTCTATAAGCAACTCATTTCTCTCGTTGAATGTGTAATTAGATGTTTTTGTTTAAATGGTTCAAATGGCTCTAAGCACTATGAGACTTAACTTCCGAGGTCATGAGTCCCCTAGAACTTAGAACTAATTAAACCTAACTAACATAAGGACATCACAGACATCCATGCCCGAGGCAGGATTCGAAACTGCGACCGTAGCAGCAACGCGGGTGGTTGGCAAATCTGTGCTGCAGTGAATAAACCACTGGTGCCGGCCGCGGTGGTCTCGCGGTTCTAGGCGCGCAGCCCGGAACCGTGCGACTGCTACGGTCGCAGGTGCGAATCCTGCCTCGGGCATGGATGTGTGTGATGTCCTTAGGTTAGTTAGGTTAAAGTAGTTCTAAGTTCTATGGGACTAATGACCACAGCAGTTGAGTCCCATAGTGCTCAGAGCCATTTGCACCAAACCACTGGTCCCTTGTGATGTATGCTGTAAGCTTCCCAGACTTATTTCGTCCGCTTTGCATGATTTCTGCTTGTGTTTCGCAAGGCAACAAACTCAGTCGCAACGCACATTGTCGAGCGCTCACGTGTTCCCAGCCAACACGGCGCTCGATCTGACGCTTCCCGGGCATAGATATTGCGTAATGATACTGTGCCGTTCTCGGTCTCGCACTTCCATCCTATACATATTGACACAATATTATTGTGCCTAACCATGTCTCCTCCGACACTGTCACGACAGGGCAGTGATCCGACGTCCACAGCCGCTATTACGGTGCCCCTCGTCATCGAATGAGTCGCGGGTCCGCCAGGCTGCCTACCTCTGCTCTCCAGCCTCCAGGACCAGGCTTCGCTGCCTTGCCTCCCGCCGCTGGCCGTCATCACCGCCTCGGCACCGACGAGACCACTGTCCAAGTCAGCGCACCCAAGTCCTAGCCGTGCGTGTACACTGCACGCAGCGTCTACACACCTGCCACTACAATTTGGAATATTACGGACCGACCCTGAACCGTGCCAGAGAGCTCTCGTGAATGACTGTCCAATATATACTGAAGCGCTAAAGAAACTGCTGTAGGCATGCGTATTCAAATACGGAGCGATATATAAACAGGGAGAATACAGCGCTGCGGTCGGCAACACCTATATAAGACAACAAGCGCAGAACAGGAAATCAATGATCATAAGGCGGTTGCGGCATCCCTGAATATGGAAGTAAATAGGAATATAAAAAAAGGGAAAAAGGTTTATCTGCTTAGCAAGAGTAATACAAGGCAGATTTTAGACTACCTAACTGATCAAAACGAAAATTTCTGTTCCGACACTGACAATATTGAGTGTTTATGGGGAAAAAAATGGTTCAAATGGCTCTGCGCACTATGGTACTCAACTGCTGTGGTCATCAGTCCCCTAGAACCTAGAACTACTTAAACCTAAGGACATCACACAACACCCAGCCATCAAGAGGCAGAGAAAATCCCTGACCCCGCCGGGAATCGAACCCGGGGACCCGGGCGTGGGAAGCGAGAACGCTACCGCACGACCACGAGATGCGGGCTTTGAGGAAAGGGAAAGGCTTTAGGAAGGTAATTGTGACTGAAGAAAAATCGACATGTTCACAAAATTTGATGGGCTGGAAAAAGCGGTCGCTAATGTCAAGTGGTGAAAGATGTTCCAAATTCTGAAAAAAATAGGAGTAAGCTATAGGCAAAGACGGGTGATATACAATACATAGAAGAAAAATGGTTCAAATGGCTCTGAGCGTACCACCACGTTTCCGACTTTGATAAAGGTCGGATTCTAGCCTAGCGCGATTGCAGTTTATCGTATCGCGACATTGCTGCTCGCGTTGGTCGAGATCCAATGACTGTTAGAAGAATATGGAATCGGTGGGTTCAGGAGGGTAATACGGAACGCCATGCTGGATCCCAACGGCCTCGTATCACTAGCAGTCGAGGTGACAGGCATCTTATCCGCATGGCTGTAACGGATCGTGCTGCCGCGTCTCTATCCCTGAGTCAACACATGGGGACGTTTGCAAGACAAATGGCTCTGAGCACTATGGGACTTAACATCTGTGGTCATCAGTCCCCTAGAACTTAGAACTACTTAAACCTAACCTAAGGACATCACACACATCCATGCCCGAGGCAGGATTCGAACCTGCGACCGTAGCAGTCGCACGGTTCCTGACTGCGCGCTTAGATCCGCGAGACCACCGCGGCCGGCGTTTATGGAAAAAGTTCAAGGCAATCGTAAAATGCGTTTTAGACAGGTACGTGCCGAGTAAAACTGTGAGGGACGGGAAAAACCCACCGTGGTTCAACAGCAAAGTTAGGAAACTAGTGCGAAAGCAAATAGAGCTTCACTGCAAGTTTAAACGCAGCCAAAACAGAAGCTAAACGATGTCAAAGTTAGCGTAAGGAGGGCTATGCGTGAAGCGTTCAGTGAATTCGAAAGTAAAATTCTATGTACCGACTTGACAGAAAATCCTAGGAAGTTCTGGTCTTACGTTAAACCAGTAAGTGGCTCGAAACAGCATATCCAGACACTCTGGGATGATGATGGCATTGAAACAGAGTATGACACGCGTAAAGCTGAAATACTAAACACCTTTTTCCAAAGCTGTTTCACAGAGGCAGAGCGCACTGCAGTTCCTTCTCTAAATCCTCGCACGAACGAAAAAATGGCTGACATAGAAATAAGGGTCCAAGGAATATAAAAGCAACTGAAATCACTCAACAAAGTCCACTGGACCTGACGGGATACCAATTCGATTTTACACATACGCGAAAGGTCTTGCCCCCCTTATAACAGTCGTGTACCGCAAGTCTCTAGAGGAACGGAAGGTTCCAAATGATTGGAAAAGAGCACAGGTAGTCCCAGTCTTCAAGAAGGGTCGTCGAGCAGATGCGCAAAACTCTAGACCTATATCTCTGACATCGATCTGTTGTAGAATTTTAGAACATGTTTTTTGCTAGCCTATCATGTCATTTCTGGAAACCCAGAATCTACTCTGTAGGAATCAACATGGATTCCGGAAACAGCGATCGTGTGAGACCTAACTTGCTTTAGTTGTTCATGAGACCCAGAAAATATTAGATACAGGCTCACAGGTAGATGCCATTTTCCTTTACTTCCGGAAGGCGTTCGATACAGTTCCACACTGCCGCCTGATAAACAAAGTAAGACCCTACGGAATATCAGACCAGCTGTGTGGCTGGATTGAAGAGTTTTTAGCAAACAGAACACGGCATGATGTTCTCAATTCAGAGATGCCTACAGACGTTAAAGTAACCTCTGGCGTGCCACAGGGGAGTGTTATGAGACCATTGCTTTTCACAGTATATATAAATGACCTAGTAGATAGTGTCGGAAGTTCCATGCGGCTTTTCTTGGATGATGCTGTAGTATACAGAGAAGTTGCAACATTAAAAAATTGCAGCGAAATGCAGGAAGATCTGCAGCGGATAGCCACTTGGCGCAGGGAGTGGCAACTAACCCTTAACATAGACAAATGTAATGTATTGCGAATACATAGAAATAAGGATCCTTTATTGTATGATTATATGATAGCGGAACAAACACTGGTAGCAGTTACTTCTGTAAAATATCTGGGAGTATGCGTGCGGAATGATTTGAAGTGGAATGATCATATAAAATTAATTGTTGGTAAGGCGGGTGACAGGTTGAGATTCATTGGGAGAGCCCTTAGAAAATGTAGTCCATCAACAAAGGAGGTGGCTTACAAAACACTCGTTCGACCTATACTTGAGTATTGCTATCAGTGTGGGATCGGTACCAGGTCGGGTTGTCAGAGGAGATAGAGAAGATCCAAAGAAGAGCGGCAGCGTTACGGAAACGTTTAGCAAATTCAAGTGGCAGACTCTGCAAAAGAGGCGCTCCGCATCGCGGTGTAGCTTGCTGTGCAGGATTTGAGAGGGTGGGTTTCTGGATGATATTGCTGTCCCCTACTTATACCTCCCGAGGAGATCACGAATGTAAAATTAGAGAGATTCGAGTGCGCACGGAGGCTTTCCGGCAGTCGTTCTTCCCGCGACTGGAACAGGAAATGGAGGTAATGACAGTGGCACGTAAAGTGCCCTCCGCGACACACCGTTGGGTGGCTTGCGGAGTATACATGTAGATGTAGATGTAGAAGTGTTTTGCGCAGTTGTTACATCGGTTACTGCTGCTGCAACGCATGTTAACAAGATTTAAGTGGCTTTGAAAGAGGTGTTATAGTCGGCGCACGAACGATGGTACATAGCATCTTCGAGGTAGCGGTGATGTGGGGATTGTCCCTTACGACCATTTCACTAGTGGACCGTGAATATCAGGAATCCGGTACAACATCAAATCTCCGACATCGCTGCGGCTGGACAAAGATGCTGCAAGAACGGGACCAACGACGCCTGAAGAGAATCGCTCAGCGTGACAGAAGTGCAACCCTTTCGCACGTTGCTACAGATTGCAGTGCTGTTGTCAGTATGCACTATTGTCTAAAGAGATGTCTACGATTGGCTGTAGGGTGGAAGAACATACTATCACTATTACCGAGTGAGATGGCCCATGGTTTAGCACTCTAGACTCACATCCCCGACAACGGTTCAGATCTGCGTCTGGAAATCCTGATTTCAGTTTTCTGTGATTTTCCTAAATGTCACCAGGCAAATGCCGGGCAGGCCGATTTCCTTCCCCGTCCTTGAAGCACTTCGAGTTTGCGATTCATCTCTAATGCATTCGATGTCGACGGGACGTTAAAACCTGATATTTCCTCCTTCCTTTTATCATTAGTACATGCTCCTGTCAACAGACACGTAAACGATGTAAAATGTCGTATGGAGACGCTCATCCAACGCTCGTAGAGGACGTTTACGTAAACAAAATCGTATCTGCAAATTGCACAGGAGGTTATGTAATGAGAGAGGCAGTTAAAGTTTTCAAATTATGAGACAGGTCATCGTCCGTAAGCAGGCTTGCCAATTAAAAATAAAAATGAGGCAAAATTTACCAATACACACTGATCACCTTAATGGTTGTTTTTTTGTGAATAACTAATCACTGTGATTTTATCACCATGCCGTCAAAAACTTATGTCAGGAGCAACATAGAATAGTTTTTTTATTATGTAACTCTGATACTGCCCACATGATGTTCCATGTTCATTCTTGATGAGCTGCTTAACAGCTGCTTGAGAAGATCTATAAATCCAACCTGATGTGTGCTACCATCGGCCGTTCCTCCGGCTTAGACATCGGTGTTCTTGCAGATAAAGGGTCATGAGATCGACGACCGATGTTCTCCCCGTCACCAGACCACCAAACCTCACCACATCTGACACCAAACTCTTCCGTGTTACCGATATACTCTTCGTAAAGAAAATTCCAAGTCAACCTTCTGTCACGCAAGGAAAACAATATTACACTTGTTCTCTAATGCATGTTTAATTCCGAAGACAACATATATGAATCAAAGATTTTAAACGAAATCCTTTTAACAGTCAGTACCAGCCGAGGAAAAACTAAACTAAAAACATGCAACCATTATAAATGTACAAGGCCCGAAATGTAAATACGAAAAAAAGTACAAATACATTCAGGCAATTCATTTATGTTTACTAACCCTGTATCCACTTAGTGCATCTAAGCCAATTGAAAGTATCATTTTGAAGTGGATAAATTATGAAATTTGAAGGTCCGGTCCGATTTTTGACATGGTTTCCCGTGTTCCACCCCCCATTGGGGAGGCAAAACTTGCAATATTAGTCCGTGCATAGCTGTTTCATCCCAGTTACCAAACGCGCTAAAATATTTCAGTGCATCTGGCAGCCTAGAGCTGAACAAAACATACCTAAGTCACTGAATGCTGGGAGTGATTCAAATGGTTCAAATGGCTCTGAGCACTATGCGACTTAACTTCTGAGGTCATCAGTCGCCTAAAACGTAGAACTAATTAAACCTAACTAACCTAAGGACATCACACACATCCATGCCCGAGGCAGGACTCGAACCTGCGACCGTAGCGGTCGCTCGGCTCCAGATTGTAGCGCCTAGAACCGCACGGCCACTACGGCCGGCGTTCGGAGTGATCTTGGTGCCCATAACATCTAGCTTTGGCGGGGGCGATATAGCATTACGTTTTTCAGTCACAAATGGAATTATGTGACAAAACCTTTTTCGGCAGACACGATGTTTTTTTAATGTTAAAAAAAATAAAAAATTTCATTCCATGGTTCTCTAAATACCAACGTGTATTATTAGTAGGACGAGCCTAAGAGGCTACCCATCTTTTGCTTTATTTCGTTTTTTCCAAACTAATATTTTAGCTTCAATTGTCTTTTCTATACTTGCTTGTCTTTCTCTGATTGTGGCAGAGGCAAAATGTGTCTTGTATTCTGTCTGCTTACGGAATAGTAAATTAAAATTTAACTAGCTGTGTTTCATTACGTAGTATCAGGTGCAACAACTTGTTTCAAATAACTTTTTTTTGATTACGTGTATTATTTACGATTTTCAGAGGCCATCTTCAAAAGAGTTGGAGCCGGACTGTTCAATGACCAAAGGACTCGAGCTTCATTTGCGCCCCTTCGTTAATCATTCCCTTTATGGAGAAAGAAGTTTCGTCATCAATACTGATGTTCGACTGTCTAAATTCGTACATTTTTTCAGTGTAAGGGTTTTATTAAACTTGCACGGCCGATATTTACTGAACAATGACGGGTGACAACCAAATCACGTTGGCCTGTGACATAATATTTTTTGTCGATAGGAATTATTACTGATATTAGTTATTTTTTCAGATCACAAATGGTTGCCTATAAAAGGAAGTGGTGCACTTTATAAACCGAACAAATAAGCCCATCTCTGTTGACGCGACAAAAGATGGACGCGGAAGTTTGAATCATTCACATTTTTCATTGTCATTTAGCTGGAAGATCGTTGCTTTGTACAATTTCTCTATCGAGAACGCATATTTCGTAGCGAATGTTTGTAGCACTAATCCAAAGGTTACTTGAAAACCGTATCTATAAAAGTGAAGGTATATTTTACTATCGTTCTGATAAACGTTTTACCAGCTTTCTAAAGATTTATGAGGATTTTTTCTTTCTTACCTCCTGTTCATCTCTTTACTACTACTGCTACTACTACTACTACTACTACGTGATCAGGCCCAGTGGACCGCACGCATCTACAAGTTTCCTCCTCCACTGTATTCTGTCCTTTGCTGCTATCCGCCATTCGTCCACATCTATTGATATTTGTTTTAAATCTTCATGGAGTCCATCCCTCCAACGCTTCTTGGAGGGATGGACTCCATCTCTTTAGGTTAAAAAAATTAAAATATTCAGAAGAGAGTAGAAAATCTGGCCAGAAAGTACAAATCTGATCTTACCACGAATTTTCACATGACACTATTATACTAAAATCAGTTATGTCGAACTAATTTAGAAAGAAAGGAAACATGTCAATTAAAAGATGTCGCAAATTTTTTAGTGTGCTGAGAACATGTTTCTTGCAAATAGTCTGCCTAATGTATGCACAGCTTTTCGGGGGCATTGACTGTTATTTCTGATACGGCAGGAAGATCATTTTCTAAATTGAAACTAATCAAAACTTTTCGTAGGTACACAATTTCCTAGTTCAGGTTAAGTGCTTTAGCAGCTCTAATCGCTGAACATGAAAAATGTCGTTATCTTAAGCTGAAGATGTTTTTGAGTGGTAAGCCAAGGAGAAATGGAAAGATGCACTTCCTTTAGCATATAGCATCACTTCACACAACCGAATATGTATGTTCTACAATGAGCGCAACAGTAGGTGAGTTTATTTCACTTTGCACCTGAATTATGGTGGGAGAACGTCAAATGTTTTCATGTTTGTTCTTTGAAGATTTACCAGAAAACAAGAGGGAGGGAGGGCAAAATCTTAGTTACGCCACTGAAAACAGTAACGTCATCTGTAATGTTGTGTGATGACTGACCCACTGCACACTACAGCCGTCTAACGTTTTCGATCACCTACGGATCGACTGTGGATTTGTGGTTAAAACAGGGATTTCGTTTTGAATGATTTATCATATCCCCATTCTGGTAATTATGAGAAGTAAGCAAGCTTGAACATGTATCGATTAATCGCCTCTGTTGTTTATTCGGTTGGTTGTGCAGATACAGGGGCATTGATGAGTAACAACAACACAATTCCATTCGAATACGTGTCACTCCTTCAGCTGCCTGTGTAGCAATCACTTCGTAGTAGTTTACAGTACATTGTGTGCATATAGCAGTTTCTTTGTATATTTGATCAGGTTCATAGCATACTACCTTCCAGTGGGATGGAGGCACGAAACCGGAGTGGAAACACGTGCCGTAATTGTAGCTCTGCATCAAAAAGACTGTTGTGGTAGGATAAAAGCAGCAGAGGTTGGCATAGCCCAATGTACAATGGTGTTTGCATTGCAGGAGGTTTAAATGGTGAAAATGGCTTTAAGCACTATGGGACTAAACATCTGAGGTCATCAGTGGCCTAGACTTAAGAGTACTTAAACCTAACTAACCTAAAGACATCACACACATCCATGCCCGAGGCAGGAAACGAACCTGCGACCGTAGCAGCAGCGCGGTTCTGTACTGAAGCTCCTAGAACCGCTCGGCCACAACTGCCGGCAGCAAGTTTAAGCAAACCGTTACAAATGCAAGTGTTTCGTGATCAGGAAGACCACAAGTAACATCATACAGGGTAGATCAGCTCATATGTGTAAAGAGTAAACGTTAGAGGACTCGCATTGCACCTGAAATTCGCGAGAAAGTGAGTAGTACGCAAGCAGCTTCAATCTCTCACAACAGTGCGATGCTGTCTTCGTGAACAAGTTTTAAAGAGGTGTGTAGCGGCCAATAAATCTTTATTACGCTAACAAAATAATTGTGAATGAAAACACTCAAATCACTGTTGTTGTATAGAATATTCAACCATGAACCAACGGAACAGTCAATCAGTGCAAACAAAATAAGGTAAAAAGATTGCAAGGTATACAGGAACATAAAAACTGAAGCATGCACCAATGGTCCAAGATGTTATTCGCGAACGAATCTAAGTTTAAAGTATTTGTGGAGAATGTATGAAGAGTCAGTGTGTGATGCAATGAGTGAAGCATGGTGGGGCGTCGGTCATGGTGTGGGGATTTTTTTGCGGGCGATAAATTCAATGATGTAGTGAGGATTAATGGGACATTAAAGAAGGAAGGGTATCACAATATACTGATCACCAATGCATTTCCATCTGGCAAAAGATATGCGAGTAGACTATTGGTCGCGGGTTTTTGCTGCAGCAGGACAAGGATACCAAACATGCTTCTAAATACTTCAGAGGATATGTCAATAGAAAAGAGAAATGTGGGGAACTGAAAAATATGATTTGGCTAAGTCAATCACCTGACCGAAATTACATTGAATTCTTATGAGATACATTTAGCAGTGAGGCCAGAAAACAGAGGCGATCTAATGTCGAAGGCCTGTGGAACAGTTTACAGACGTATTGGACTGCAGTATCTGTAAAAACGCTACAAAATCTTATCTTCAGAACGTCAAAAGTTTGTGCAGCTGTTCTCTGGGCAAATTGTGGCTGTATTGTGTGTGTTGAAACCGGGGACCTAGAAACGATGGAGAGGTTTCGTCCCGCCATAGCCCTCAGTGGTTCACAACCCCACAACAGGCCACAGCAGTCCACCCACCCCACTGCCGCCCCACACCGAGCCTAGGGCTATTGTGCGATCCGGCATCCAGTGCATATCTTCAACTCTCCTCGTCATCTACGTCTCAAAGGTAACCGCGCGCACAATTTAAACACTGAAACATACGAAACAGCGATTTTGCATTTCTCGAGAAGATGTCGAACACAACATTCTTTCCTCGGATAAACCAGTATTTGCGGTTCGTGGTGCAGGAAGAGCATGTCGCCACAGAAACAAGACAATGAGTCATGTAGTTCAGTAGATTATCCAGTAATATTTCTTTCGGTGAGTTTGCACGATTCATCGTCATGTCATCGGCAGAGTAATCAGTGACAGAGAGACTGGCAGGAATAGATGTTGTAAGTGCATCTTCAACTAAATCTTACCCGCATTCTCCTGAGTGACTCAGAGAAATTGGTCCGGAGACAATGTGTCACAAGCTGAAGCACAACTCTTAATATTGCAAAATTAAGCTTAATTCTCTTCGAAATTCACGGAATCAACTCTCATGCGTAATAAAATATTAATAATTTTAATTATTGCCATTATTTTGACTTTATCTTGCTTCCATTGACCGTTCCACGATTCCTCCCTTTAACACAGTAGGCTACCAGGCACACGAGAAAAAAAGTCACCCTCACAAAACCCCGCAGTGCAAAACCGCGTCGGTCCTTGATAATAGCCTCAATTTGGCGGAAAATAGCGTCCACAAGTTTCTTCAGGTAGTCTATTGCCAAGTGGAGCCGGTCATCGACGGTAACACCTTGTAGAGTGACCAAATTGCACGTATGTTGATTCCTATGTTTCACCTGCTGTTCCAGACAGTGGCAAAAATGTTCTGTAGAATTACGATCAAGTGATTTAACGGAACAGTGGAAGTGCGACAGGTTTCCTGAGTTTCCGTCAGACTAGGAACATACTCGTCCCGTCCTGTGAACGTACCTGTTGCCATCTTGGAAGACGGGAGTGTCCACAACATACTCATCAAGTGGATGCAGAAGAAATGGCAACATGAACTTACCGAGTAAGTCGAAATAGCATCCTGGTTCATGCTCACGGTAACCTGAATGAGTTGGCCTGAATCATGGTTCCGAAAAACACCCCCAGAATGACACACGATCACTTCTGCCATGAACCGCACCCTCCCCACACTGCGTATTAAACACCTCACTGTGTCGTCGGTGCACTCGACTTCTTGCATAATCTTATAAGAGACAAAACAGCTACTCACTGGACCACACTGCGCGCCTCCACTCGGCTGCTGTCCAGTTTCTGTATTGAAGGAGGGTCACTTTATAGCGCTGTGGGCCACGAAAAAAATGGTTAAAATGGCTCTGAGCACTATGCGACTTAACATCTTGGGTCATCAGTCACCTACAACTGAGAACTACGTAAACCTAACTAACCTAAGGACATCACACAACACCCAGCCATCACGAGGCAGAGAAAATCCCTCACCTCGCCGGGAATCGAACCCGGGCGTGGGATGTGGGCCACGAATTCCCCTCCTGTGCCAACCTCTTCATCTCAGAGTACCACTTGCCACCTACCTCCTCAACTGTTTGCTGGATGTATTCCAATCTCTGTCTTCCTCTACAGTTATTGCCCTCTAAGCTCCCTGTAGTACCATGTAAGTTATTCCCTGATGTCTTAACAGATGTCCTGTCATCCTGTCCCTTCTCCTTGTCAGTGTTTTCCACACATTCCTTTCCTCTCCGATTCTGCGCGGAACCTCCTGATTCTTTTTATCAGTCCACCTAATTTTCAACATACGCCTGTAGTATCACATTTCAAATGCTTCGATTCTTTTCTATCCCAGTTTTCCTACAGTCCATGTCTCGCTGCCATACAATGCTGTGCTCCAAACGTACATTCGCGATATACTCGACTCCAAATATCCACTGAATGCAGTTGCCTTCGCACTGTTCTTTCCGAAACTAGTTGAGATGTTCCTGCAGTCATTCACAGCAACAATTCCTGTATGCTTTGAAATGATTGCATTTGACAATAAATTTATTTTACTTCATGTCTATGATCTTGTACGTCCTCAGACTACCGGTTTCGATCAGCAACGACCATCCTCAGACATGTTTTATAAAAATATATCCTAATACACTGGAACCTAAGTTGTACTTGTGGTCTTCAGTCCTGAGACTGGTTTGATGCAGCTCTCCATGCTACTCTATCCTGTGCAAGCTTCTTCATTTCCCAGTAACTACTGCAACATACATCCTCTGAATCTGCTTAGTGTATTCATCTCTTGGTCTCCCCCTACGATTTTTACCCCCCACGCTGCCCTCCAGTACTAAATTGGTGATCCCTTGATGCCTCAGAACATGTCCTACCAGCCGATCCCTTCTTCTGGTCAAGTTGTGCCACAAACTTCTCTTCTCCCCAATCCTATTGAATACTTCCTCATTAGTTACGTGATCTACCCATCTAATCTTCAGCATTCTTGTGTAGCAACGTATTTCGAATGCTTCTATTCTCTTCTTGTCCAAACTATTTATCGTCCATGTTTCATTTCCATACATGGCTTCACTCCATACAAATACTTTCAGAAATGACTTCCTGACACTTAAATCTATACTCGATGTTAACAAATTTCTCTTCTTCAGAAACGCTTTCCTTGCCATTGCCAGTCTACATTTTATATCTTCTCTACTTCGACCATCATCAGTTATTTTACTTCCTAGATAGCAAAACTCCTTTACTACTTTAAGTGTCTCATTTCCCAATCTAATTCCCTCAGCATCACCAGGCTTAATTCGACTACATTCCATTATCCTCGTTTTGCTCTTGTTGATGTTCATCTTATACCCTCCTTTCAAGACACTATCCATTCCGTTCAACTGCTCTTTCAAGTCCTTTGCTGTCTCTGACAGAATTACAATGTCATCGGCGAACCTCAAAGTTTTTATTCCTTCACCATGGATTTTAATACCTACTCCGAATTTTTCTTTTGTTTCCTTTACTGCTTGCTCTATATACAAATTGAATAACATCTGGGAGAGGCTACAACCCTGTCTCACTCCCTTCCCAACCACTGCTTCCCTTTCATGTCCCTCGACTCTTTATAACTGCCATCTGGTTTCTGTACAAATTGTAAATAGCCTTTCGCTCCCTGTATTTTACCCCAGTCAACATTGTCAAAAGCTTTCTCTAAGTCTACAAATGCTAGAAACGTAAGTTTGCCTTTCCTTAATCTTTCTTCTAAGATAAGTCGTAAGGTCAGTATTGCATCACGTGTTCCAGTGTTTCTACGGAATCCAAACTGATCTTCCCCGAGTTTTTCCATTCGTCTGTAAAGAATTCGTGTTAGTATTTTGCAGCTGTGGCTTATTAAACTGATTGTTCGCTAATTTTCACATCTGTCAACACCTGCTTTCTTTGGGATTGGAATTATTATATTCTTCTTGAAGTCTGAGGGTATTTCGCCTGTCTCATACATCTTGCTTACCAGATGTTAGAGTTTTGTCAGTACTGGCTCTCCCAAGGCTGTCAGTAGTTCTAATGGAATGTTGTCTACTCCGGGGGCCTTGTTTCGACTCAGGTCTTTCAGTGCTCTGTCAAACTCTTCACGCAGTATCGTATCTCCCATTTCATCTTCATCTACATCCTCTTCCATTTCCATAATATTGTCCTCAAGTACGTCGCCCTTGGATAGACCTCCTATATACGCCTTCCACCTTTCTGCTTTCCCTTCTTTGCTTAGAACTGGGTTTCCATCTGAACTCTTGATGTTCATACCAGTGGTTCTCTTATCTCCTAAGGTCTCTTTAATTTTCCTGTGGGCAGTATCTATCTTACCCCTAGTGAGATAAGCTTCTACATCCTTACATTTGTCCTCTAGCCATCCCTGCTTAGCCATTTTGCACTTCCTGTCGATCTTATTTTTGATACGTTTGTATTCCTTTTTGCCTGCTTCATTTACTGCATTTTTATATTTTCTCCTTTCATCAATTAAATTCAATATTTCTTCTGTTACCCAACGATTTCTACTAGCCCTCATCTTTTTACCTACTTGATCCTCTGCTGCTTTCACTACGTCATCCCTCAAAATTACCCATTCTTCTTCTACTGTATTTCTTTCCTCCATTCCTGTCAATTGTTCCCTTATGCTCTCCCTGAAACTCTGTACAAACTCTGGTTCTTTCCGTTTATCCAGGTCCCATCTCCTTAAATTCCCACCTTTAGTTTTAATCTACAGATCATAACCAATAGATTGTGGTCAGAGTCCACATCTGCCCCTGTTAATGTCCTACAGTTTAAAACCTAGTTCCTAAATCTCTGTCTTACCATTATATAATCTATCTGATACCTTTTAGTATCTCCAGGGTTCTTCTATTTATACAACCTTCTTTCGTGATTCTCAAACCAAGTGTTAGCTATGATTAGGTTGTGCTCTGTGCAAAATTCTACCAGGTGGCTTCCTCTTTCATTTCTTAGCCCCAATCCATATTCACCTACTACGTTTCCTTCTCTCCCGTTTTCACACTCGAGTTCCAGTCACCCATGACCATTAAATTTTCGTCACCCTTCACTATCTGGATAATTTCTTTTATTTGATCATACATTTCTTCAATTTCTTCGTCATCTGCAGAGCTAGTTGGCATATAAACTTCTACTACTGTAGTAGGTGTGGGCTTCGTATCTATCTTGGCCACAATAATGCGTTCACTATGCTGTTTGTAGTAGCTTACCCGCATTCCTATTTTCCTATTCATTATTAAACCGACTCCTGCATTACCCCTATTTGATTTTGTGTTTATAACCCTGTAGTCACCTGACCAGATGTCTTGTTCCTCCTACCACCGAACTTCACTAACTCCCACTATATCTAACTTTAACCTATCCATTTCCCTTTTTAAATTTTCTAACCTACCTGCCCGATTAAGGGATCTGACATTCCACGCTCCGATCCGTAGAACGCCAGTTTTCTTTCTCCTGATAAAGACGTCCACCTGTGTAGTCCCCGCCCGGAGATCCGAATGGGGGACTATTTTACCTCCGGAATATTTTACCCAAGAGGACTCCGTCATCATTTAATCATAAAGTAAAGCTGCATGCCCTCGGGAAAAATTACGGCCTTAGTTTCCCCTTGCTTTCAGCCGTTCGCAGTACCAGCACAGCAAGGCCGTTTTGGTTATTGTTACAAGGCCAGATCAGTCAATCATCCAGACTGTTGCCCCTGCAACTACTGAAAAGGCTGCTGCCCCTCTTCAGGAACCACACGTTTGTCTGGCCTCTCAACAGATACCCCTCCGTTGTGGTTGTACCTACGGTACGGCTATCTGTATCGCTGAGGCGGGCAAGCCTCCCCACCAACGGCAAGGTCCATGGTTCATGGGGGGCCTTTCATCCGAGGAAACAAAAAAAAGTCAGCGGAAGCCAGATCAGGACTGTAGGGAGGCTGGGGAACCAATGGGGTCTCGGTGCTGGCCAGGAAGTCGTTGACAATGAAGGTGCTGTGACTCACCGCATTGTCGTGATGAACCAAGACCTTATTTCTTTCTTTCCGAAATGAAGAAAATATATACAGATTGAGTTAGCAGTTCCTACCCAATACCTTTTACACATTACAGAATAGAAAATCGGTTAGTTCTTTTTGCATTTAGTGTAGTCTACGGCGGGCCTTATAGAGACACCATTACTTCATGGGAGGTTTCTTAGAAAACATGAAAAAAGCGTTCTTATTACAGTTTTCGTACTAAAACCGAGTTGCGGATTCCAAGCAGATGGCTGAAATTTTCATGATATGTTCATGAGATCCAGACTTCAAACAATCTTGAAACTTTTCTTGACATCTTTATTCGTTTCCGAGACACAGAGGTTGAAAATTACCCGCCTTTTACACGTAAAATCTGGAGTGTGGTGAAATCTGAATAATAAATAACCGCAACAAATCGTTCAAATTTTCAAGGTGTATTCTCTAGGCATTTATTTAGTATTGCCACCGTCCTCTTTCAAAAATATGTAACCGTTATCGAAAAACCCACCAAAACTTTAGTTTTTTGGTACCAAAGCCGAGCAGCGGTATTCCAGACGACGCGCAGCTATCGGCTGAACTTTTTAGCTTTATTCCGAATTTCCCGATACCAAACAACCTTGAAAATTTTCTTGATATTTTTATCCGTTTCCGAGATGCAGAGGTTCAAAGTTACTCTACTGGTACACGTAAAATACGCACGTAAAATCATCCGTGAGTCGAAAACGTTGTTTATAAAATGACAGCACGGATAAATATGCTCTTAAGTGTTTCCGTTATCATCATATTGGCTCTGGAAATACCATGTTATAGTACTTAAAGTACTGAAACACATGAAAAAAAATTTTGAATGTAAAATCGGGACTGAGATGTAAAACCAGTTTTGCTTTATTCCAATTTCACGTACGTAAAGTATCTAAATTTTACTGACCAATACATTCCTTTTCTTATGAGTGACATGCCCTGCTCCAGCAGAGAAAAGAAGGGAACCAGCGGAAAAAGTCCCTATCCGACCACAAAAAGTTCTAATAATCAGGAACATTGCGCCTTTTTTGCGCGCCGATACGACCGTTTTTCGCTGGTTACTTGTGTACACGGTGGACAGTTCGCGTTGACACCCCAATAAACCGAACTAATTGATTTGCCAAGTGGTCCCGTACACATCTCAATCCTGTCACGTTTACCAACTTTAATGCACTAATTCCATGAAATCGACTGTCACATACACACCACTTCATTACCACGACTAACGTCAGTTGTGGAGAGCTATATGACCAGTTCTGTACGCCATGTACGACCCTCCAAAGCGACCAGCGCGCTGCCTTATATGCAGTGATTATTAAATAGGAAGCAGACAATTCTTCAGTTAGGTCCCCAGAGTTGATTTAATATTCTATCTTTTGACATCGGCTCTGTTTGTTGTTATGGCTTAGCAGAGCAGTCGCCTTTCATATGCCATCGTTCAATACCTTTTTGTAGCTTCACGTCCCATTAATGGTACATATGATTCTGCGTCGAATTTCATCTCTCATACGCGTTACCTCGTCCTAAGCTCCTCAGCCACCTGCAGCCTTCTGTTAACGCTGGAGAGTTCGAAGTACCGGTAAACCAGCATTAGCTGCAACATTACTACTGTCAGCTTACTCTTCTGTTCAGTTAAACAGTTGTGCGAAATTCACGGGCATGTGGTAACCACTTACAAGAGCAAGCAGAAGAAAGACAGACCATAGACAGGATAAACACGACGTCACACATTCATAAGACCGAAACTGTTACAGCTAGAATATCTGTAGAGACTGTGCTACAAGCAACAGCAATAATTTTAACTGTTTACTGTAGATGAGAAATTTAGTTCCTTTTTACACGTATACTGACTTGTATTTAGTCAGCTGCAGCCCTTTTTTGCTTTTCGTTTGTATTCTTAATGGAAACAACTGCGTATATTTGACTATCAGCATACTGAACGTAGTAATTTCGACATTTAGAATTTGTATGGTTTGTTTTCGTTTCCTTTAAATTATCATTGTTTGCCTCGTATTGGAGGAAATTTAAGGTTTTATTTTTTCTTCTCTATTGTTATGAGACATATTGGGGATACATCATCTGCTTGAAAAAAAAAAGTCTCTTTCCTGCATCACGCTCTTTCTTACAGTTTACTTGATTTATTGGTACAAATGGTTCTGAGCACTATGGGACTCAACATCTGAGGTCATTAGTCCCATAGAACTTAGAACTACTTTAACCTAACTAACCTAAGGACATCACACACATCCATGCCAGAGGCAGGATTCGAAACTGCGACCGTAGCAGTCACGCGGTTCCGGACTGAAGTGCCTAGAACCGCTCGGCCACCGCGGCCGGCACTTGATTGATTATTAGCTAGTTTCTCCCACTAGGCCCTTATCAAGCATATTTACGCCAGGAGGCAAACGTTGCTGATCACCAATGGAATAAGGTGGTTGTTTCAATTAGAAACCAGCTTAATGCAGAACAACGAATTCTTTCAAGAAACACCATAAACACAATTTATTCTATAAAGTATTGTAACGACACGAGCCAAAAGGAAGGACTCGTTACCCTAAGAGAACTATTTGACACAACATGTCGGCACAGCATTACGTCACGTCCCGCTGGTGACCAGTGAAGTTACCGTGACGAGGGACACATCGGTACATGGCGTACATGACATTTGTAGTGGCCACTAAACCACAAATCCTCTCTTGTGGGTATAAATACGTACTACCCCTCCAGGCATGTTATGCATCAAATCCGTAATAGCCACACGGAGTAGCCGAGCGGTTTAAGGCACCATGTCACGGACTGCGAGGCCGCTCCCGCCGGAGGTTCGAGTCCTCCCTCAGGCATGGGTATGAGTGCTGCTTTTAGCATAAGTTAGTTTAAGTAGTGTGTAATTCTAAAGACCAGTGACCTCAGCAGTTTGGTCCCTTAGGAATTCACACACATTTCTGAATCCGTGAGTCATTGAGTTGGCATCTGCTGTGGTATGGTCTTCCTCCATAAGGCCGCCACCACTCAGCCATCATCCTGACAGGACTGCCTTCCCTGTGATCCAGCTACAACTCTGATGGATCAATGGTCAAACTGAGGTCCTCCCTCCTGACAAGCTACTGAATGCCCACCAGCAACACACGACGCCAGCCTGGTCTGGTGTTCGTACCCAGATGCTTGCATCACTTCACACTGGAGCCACCTGCCAACCAGCCTCACCTACAGCCAAGTCTGGTTGAGCCTTTCCTCACAGATGAGCCAGCACACTGGTGCCTGGAAATGCTATATGCTGCAAGGTCCCTCACTGCCATGCCAAGGAAGATATAACAACTGCCACCTGCATCTCCCCTCACATTGTGTATCGTGGTCTGTAGGTTTGATGATCACCACCCAGGCCACACATGATATAGGTCAGTGCTTTAAAAAAAAAGTTTGAGCTTACTCCAACATTGGATATAATGCAGCAAAAATTACTTATAACTGAAGCATGGGCTACCACCCATCTGCTTTTAGCCATGACGTCATCAACATGTCGAACTATGGTATCTGACTCTCCAGTTGACTTTACAGTTCAACTGAAGCAAACAATAATGCAGTTTATATCACCTCAAATGAAGCATGTGATTCCCATCAACCCCTGAACAATAAAATAAAATGATATCATCCACTTCAATTGACCTATAATACACACAAATGAAACAGGTGAGTCCAATCAACCCTCCGACATACAAAACAATACAGGAAAATATTACCGAACACATATTTTAACCTATAAAACACCACTAAAAGACACAGTACAACAAAAACCATCCACACCTATCATCAACAACAATAGAAATTACACTACAAAAATCTTTTGTAACTTTGTTTGGCTCCCGAAATGGCATAGATGATGGGTGGTATCCCGTGCTTCACCTGACCCAATTTTTAATACAGCTGAAAATTGATTAACTTACGTTAACAGCATTACAACAGTTTCCAAACTGACTTTAGTTCATAGCTGGTGTAGTCTTCACACCTTCCTGCTTTCCTCTTGCTATCAGTAGCAAGATGTCTGCCTTTCGTGAACCAAGAGCATACATAGTCCATGGGCCGGAACAACATCAGTGGAGGACCAATCAACATCGTAAAAAAACTACTTTGCCGACAAAAAAGTTTAGGGGTACGCATCCCACAGCGTTCCCTCAGTAAAACAGCACTGATATAGGTATGAATTATTATTATAAACTGGTTTCTGCTATCACTGATCTGCTTGTAACACTCTGCTTCACCAACCACCAACATAAGGCATCCAAATCCTATACAAATGGTGTCAGAAGTATTGTAGGAGACTACAGTGATGCTCTGACATCCGCATCGACAGGGGGCATCAATGGTAGCAGCTGTGCAGCAGTGGTGTTCTCTGACTAAGCCTTTGTTCGGGCCTTTATGATTGTTTATTCCTTCATCTTTCTCTACACTTAGTGATATTTTTATTTTTGTTTCTCTGAGTGATGGACAGTAAGTAAAATGACGTTGAGTGAGAAGCTACTGGTCTCACCTTGGGAGACAGTCCAGCACTTACTCGATCAAGTTGCTTAAAACTCAAGGAGAGAGTTTAGAGACACATAAGGAACGAGAGAGTCTATGGAATGAGAATTTGGAAATTCGAAAATTCATGGGAAGAGGGAAGGGTCCTCTTATATCTTGTCCCTTCCTTCCTAGATACTGCCTCATTAGTAACTCCTTTTTTAAGGCAAATCATGGAGTAATATTTTCGGCTTTTGTAGACAATTTATTCACAGCTGCTGATCAGAGACATTCCAAGGCACCAATACACCTCTGAACAGTGTGTCCCCCAAGAACTTAATGACACTATCCGTGTGTTATCAATCAGCAGCCACCCATGGCCCCACGGCCTTGGCTCCAAGCACCAGCTGTTTCACTTCTTGCAGAAAGACTCGAGAAACAAACCACCCAGGAACCAAAATATGAAATGGCACAGCACCATTGCATTCAACACTGTCAGTGGGTTGTCGGCCAGCAGCCTTGGCCCTAAGTTCTGATCAGTCCACTGACTGAAACGAGACTCAGGAACCAACCAGTTGTGAAGCAAGACAACACCAGACAGTGCACCCCCCATGCATTTGACTCCACTCGCAATATGTTGACAACATAAACTTACCAGGAGTTGGCTGCAGGTTCTGACTGGTCTGCTACTACCCACAAGACTCAGGAACCAATCACTCACGAAGCAAGACATCACCACGTGGTGTGCTCTCCATGCATCTGACTCCACTCCCATTGTGTTGTCAGCCACATGGTGTTCCCCTGGGATGTCTCCATGTTCTGCCTGGCCTGCTGCCACCCACAAGACGCAGGAACCAACCACTCGTGAAGTAGCAGATGGTGCACTCTTCATCCTTTCTACATCGCTCTGCAAGTGTTATTAGCAAGCACCCATCCATCATCTTCTCTAGTCCTAGCTCCAGTTCCAACTGGTCCACTGCTGCATGTAAGATTCCTTAACTGGTGCTGCAGGTCCTCATGCGTCAACACCAGAGGTATGGTCTAGGGTTGCTTTGTGCACCCTCTGTAGCAGTGGGCAGAAACCTCCAGCCTTGATGACATCTCCTGGGCAGGACAGGACTTTAATAGTGCCACAAAACTACAGTATTGTCTAGTTTAATAAATCGTATTAACTCCACCAGAAATCTAAAAAACTGAGATCGACATAAAGTGCCAAATCAGTAAGCAGGAATGGCTGCTGGACAAATGAAAGACTGTGAAAATGTACATAACTAGATGCTATCTATATGAGAATTAAAGAGGAAGAAAGAGAAGCAACTGTGTGAATACCAAGAGCTCACACAGCAAGCCAAGGCAAAGAAGAGAAAGCTGGAAAGTGAAAGAAATATACTGAGGTTCTAAACAATAGGAAAAATGCTTGAGGAGAATACTACAGAAAGAGAAGTAGGTGAATATGAAATAGAAGATATTATACTGTGAGAAGAATTTGGCAGAGCAGCGAAAGACCTAAGAGGAATCAAGGCCCCTTGAGTAGAAGACATTCCTTCTAAATTACTGAGATCTTTGACAAGATTATTCCACCTGGTATGCAAGATATACAGGACAGGTAAATACACTCTGACTTCATGAATAATATAATAATTCCTGATAGATGCTGACAGGTGTGGATACTGCTGAACTATTATTTTAATAAGTCACAGCTGCAAAAACTGGCATGAATTATTTACAAAAGAACAGGAAGACTGGTAGTAGTTGACCTCAGGGAAGATCAGTTTGATTCCAGAGATATGTAAGAATACTCCAAGGAATACTGACCCTTTGATTTATCTTAGAATATAGTTTGAAGAAAGATAAATCAACATATATACCATTTCTAGATTGAGAGGAAGCTTTTGGCAATGTTGAATGGACTACGTTCTTTTAAACTTTGTAGGTAGCAGTAATAAAACACAGGGACCAAAAGTTACTTACAACTCTGAGATGGGAGTGAGTCAAGGGCATAGCCTCTCCAATGGAAGCGATTTATTGGTGCAAAAAATTACTCCCATACAGCTTGGCCACCTTGGGAAGCAATGAAAGAAACCAAGGAGAAATTTGGAAAGATAATTAACGTTCAGGGAGAAGATGTTTTAAGGTTTGCCTGTGGCACTGTGATTCTGACAGATATGGCAAATGACTTGGAAAAGTAGTTGCACGGTATGTATACTGTCTCAAGAAGAGATTACAAGCTCAATAAAAAGAAAAGAAGGATAATAGAACAGCCAAATGAAATCAGGCAACAATGACAGTATTAGATTAGGAAAAAGAGACAATAAAAGCTAGTTTTACTACTTGGGCAGCAATATAACTGATGATGGTCAAATAGATAGATCAAATAACTAATAAAGTATCAGTATTGGGTCAAACTGGAGAAAAAAATTATAGTGCAATTTGAATAAAAGAGGGGATCAGTTGATAGGACACATCCCGAGATGTCAAGGAACTATTGGTTATGTATTGGAAAGAAAAGGAGTGTGGGGCAATGGGTTAATAACAATATTAATAATTCATAAGTAATAGGAAACATTAGAATAGCGTTCGCCATCTTTTACGAGAGCCTGGAAACCATTTTTGTGGTCAGCCAGAAAGCGATGGAGAACATACTGACCATAGTTCCTAGTGTGCAAGTCGCTTTCTTGCCCAGCCCACTGAAATAAATGTTTCTATTCTCAGTTTACTCAGTGGAGTCAGGAACTATGATTAGAAATGAATATTTTGAATTCTAATTGATAGATATATTTAATTTCACACCTACAACGTAGTAATGTTCCTAACGATGATACATTTAATAAATGTCTCTATCCTAAACAGCTCTATGAGTAGTTCAGAGGTGACCTCTATGGTAAGTTCCCTTTAAATGGTCTTTCATCCTGACTTCTGATACTCTAAATAATTGCTCACCAAAAAAGTGGAAAATAATTGTCATCAGCTGCCACGTGGATTTTTTAACTTATGAGCGGCACTCTAACAGCTACGTCTGCAAAATCTAAGCAATCCAGGACATCTATAGTCCTCGCGATTTCGCTTCCTATTTGTACCAAACACATGCATTTAGTTGCAGTCTGGCTGTGACGTCATCCTATGCATCGCGTACTCGGGCATTTGACTTACATGGACTGTAAGGTAGCTGGGTGCAAAGAGAAGTCTAGTCTAGTCTTGCTGACACTGATGCTGTACAGACAGGCCTTGAACTTGACCTGAGGTGTTGAAGTTTAGGCTTTTGACAGCTGTTCCTCCTCAGTTCCTTGTGGGTTGAGTTGATGTTGCCTCACATTGTGGTTTGTCCTCGCATGTTCTGGTGGTGATTCCTAACACAAAATGAGAATTTTTTTTTTTTTAGTTTAGGGTGAGGTTTATGTGAACTGTGATTTGTACAACCACAACACAAGACATGTGATAATTTCAATAGCTTTACCTCCTCCTCTGGCGTTCTGATTCTGTGTTCTTTCGCTAAAAGATTTGGAGTAAACTTCCATCTGATATAAAGCAATAAATTACAATTCCTGCCAGTTCAAAAGATAACTGATTAGTCACTCCTTTTACATATTATTTGGTTATCCATATTCAAGCATTAGCTGCATGCCACGTAAGAATGATCACTGTTAGCTACATGATAAGTAGTAATGTACTGTAAATCTCCCTCTGTTTTTATAGAGGGAAGAAACTATTTTCTTAGAAAGAATGCTAATCTAGTCAGGTAAATATTTTAAGGTACCAGCATTAGATAAATGGAAGCTATTTAATTTAATATAATTGAGAAAGGAGCAACTTTTGTTTAAGTAATGGTCTGCCTCCCAGTGTACTGGATTATATTTAGCTGGGAAAGCACAATAGTATTCAGAAGTGTAGAGAAAGTTTGTTATTAATTCAGTGGACAGACTGGATTTCTAAGATTAAGTTCTCCTTTGTAAATGTATTCTTTAGTGTGGACCCTTAAGGCTCAGCTCCACAAAGTTTTGAAACTACAAATTATGCCTTACCCTGGTTGTTTTGTCATAAGCACAGCCCCATGAAATGCATAATGTATAGCTGCTAGAAATCTGTTGGACCACTGTCATTTTCTTATTTACAGATTCCAATACTCATCTTGTCACTTTTTATCATTGATGCTACAAGTGACGATTCACATGCATATGTTTTAGATGCCTGATCTTGGATGAATACAAGACGTTAAAGCAATACGAAGATGAATGTTGTAGAATGATCCACATGAAGATGAAGTCAGCAGGAATATCAAGTGGTGATTATCACAGAAAGAGTGCCTTCAAAATAATGAACACATAGGGAAACACACTACTACTACCCCTACATCTATATTCCACAAGCAACTTCTATTTTTTAGTCATTAGTCTGGTTTGATGCAGCCCACTACAAATTCCTCTCCTGTGCCAACTGCTTCATCTCATAGTACCAATAGCAACCTACATTCTAAAGTATTTTATGGATATATCCCAGTCTCTGTTGTCCTCTAGTTTTTACCCTCAACAGCTCCCTCTAGCACCATGGAAATTGTTCCCTGGTGTCTTAACACATATCATGGCATCCTGCCTTCTTCTTGTCAGTGTTTTCCACATATTCCTTTCCTCACCAATTCTGTGGAAAACCTCATTCCTTACCTTATTAGTCCTTCAATATTCAACACATTCTTCTGTAGCCCACATCTCAAATGCTTCTATTCTCTTCTGTTCCAGTTTTCCCACAGTACATGTCTCACTGCTCTGAATGTACATTCTCTGAAATTTCTTTCTAAAAATTTAAACTTATATTTGATACTAGTAGACTTATCTTGGCCAGGAATACCTTTTTTGCCAGTCTAATCTGCTTTTTGTAGCCTTCTTGCTCCATGTGTCATGTATTATTTTGTTACCTGGGTATCAGAATTCCTTAATTTCATCTACTTCATGATAAGTTTCTCACTGTTCTCATTCCTGCTACTTATTACTTTTGCCTTTCTTCAGTTTATCTTCAATCAATATTCTGCACTCATTACACTGTTCACTTCATTCAGCAGATTCTACATTTATTTCTCACTTTCACTGAGAGTAGCAATGTCATCAGTGAATCTTAACCATGATATCCTTTCACCTCAAATTTTAATCCTACTCTAGAATCCTCCTTTTATTTCTGTCATTGATTCTTTGATGAACAGTTTGAACAGTAGGGGCAAAAGACTACATCCCTGTCGTATACCCTTTTTAATCAATGTACTTCATTCTTGATCTTCGACTCTTATTGTTCCCTTTTGGTTCTTGTACATACTGAACGTTACCCATCTTTCCCTTGAGCTTACCCCTATTACCTTAGAATTTTGAACATCTTACACCATTTTCCATTGTCAGATGCTTTTTCCATGTCCACAAATCCTGTGATCATGTCATTTCTTCAGTCTTGCTTCCATTATCAACTGCAATGTCAGGACTGCCTGCCTGGAGTCCATGCCTTTCCTAAGGCCAAACCGATCATCATCTTACAGATCTTCAGTTTTCTTTTCCATTCTTCTGTACATTCTTCTTGCCAGTAACTTGGATGCATGAGATGTTAAGCTTATTGTGGGATAATTCTCACACTTGTAGGCCCTTGCATTCTTAGTAATGATGTGGAAGATGTTTCTCAGAAAGTCTGATGGTACATCACCAGTTTCATACATACTGCACCCCAATGTGACTAATAATTTCAGTGCCACTTGCTCCAATGATTTTAGAAGTGCTGTTGTCATGTTATCTATACCTTCTGTCTTATGATTTTAAGTCTTCCAAAGCTCTTCTGAATTGGAATTCTAATACTGGTTCCCTTATCTCTTCCCTGTCAACTCCTGTTTCTTCTTCTATCACAAATCAGATATGTCCTTCCCCACACAGAGGCCCTCTATTTACTCTTTCCACCTACCTGCTCTCTCCTCTTCATTTAACAGTGGAATTCCCACTGCACTCTTAATATTACTGCCTTTACTTTTAATTTTTATAATTTATGCTTGTCAGCAGTTTAGAAGCAAGACATATCTACTGGTCATTTGATAATCTTCAATTTATCTGTATGCAGATGGTATG
This sequence comes from Schistocerca gregaria, assembly GCF_023897955.1. Classification (NCBI taxonomy): domain Eukaryota; kingdom Metazoa; phylum Arthropoda; class Insecta; order Orthoptera; family Acrididae; genus Schistocerca; species Schistocerca gregaria. Next base: position 716,707,423 of record NC_064923.1, read on the forward strand.
TGTTCTTTCCAACATGTAAGAACAGATACCACTGGTGATCTTGCAGCTCTTGAAGCATAAAATTACAATGAAATGCAGACCTTTAGTTGCTTACAGGCATTGATAAATATCAATGGGGACAGTTAGAAGTGTGTGCCCCAACCGGGACTTAAACACGGGATCTCCTGGTTACATGACAGATGCTCTATTCAACCGAGCCACTGAGGACACAGCAGATAGTGTGACTGCATGGACTTTTCTCTGGTATGCTCCTCTCGAGACCCACACTTCCAATGTTCTGTCCACACACTATGTAGTGCCCCTGCCCACTATACTCATTACTCGCAGCAGTCAATCTACCGGTTCCTGTAAGAGCTTGGGCAATGTGAGTGCATCTGCATGGAAGAAGATCATTGGCCAGTAAGCCTTATCCATATGAAGATGGTATCTGTTCTTTCGGATGGCCTTATCTTCATATAGGTGAGGCTTACTGGCCAATGACCTCCTTCAGCACAGATGCACTCACATTGCCTGAATTCTTACAGGAATCAGTACATTGACCGCTGTGAGTAATGAGTATAGTGGGCAGGGGCAGTACAGAGTGTGTGAACACAAGGCAGAAGTGTGGGACTTACAGGGAGCATGCCAGAGACAAGTCCCTGCAGTGTCTTTGCTGGATTAGTCAGATAGAGCATTTGCCAAGCAAGCAGCAGATCCCAGGTTCGAGTCCCAGTCAGGGCACACATTTTCAAGTGTTCCATTGATATTTATCAACACCTGTAAGCAGATAAAGGTCTGGATTTCATTGTGATTTCATTCATCATCCATATTTATCTTGTTGTGCCTTCTCTGATATTCTAATGTGTCACTTGGTTTATAGATTTTTGATGCCAACTCAAAATAACCTATTTTATAAACTTCTTACTCATTTTGGTAGCGCCAAGGGTTTATCTTCCAGTTGTGGTGACATACATGAGTTCACACCATTCAGTCCCCTGGTGAACTGGGACTCGATACTGGGTCACCTATTTATTCTGCAGCAGCTTGTGAGTTTACTGAATAGTAGTAGCATCTTGGAAGTCAACTTCTTCCAAAAACCAGTTGTTGAATGCTGGGAGCTATGAGATTCTTTAAATTACTGTACACAATACCATCAAAATAGATTTTTATTACATCCTTATTTAATTTCACAATCAAACTGTATCATAATCAATATCAAGAACTAATCCTGTTGTGTGTAAAGGACAGATCAGTAAAAAACATAGGCATCAATGAGTCTAAACTAAGTGAACCTGTAGCAGTAATGTAAGGTCCATTCTCAGTAGCCCATCATTGAGTATCCATTGTCTGGTTCTGGTTAAGGTCTAATTTTTAACCAATTTTTGAAATTATGTACAAAGAGTAGCATAAGGTAACAAATCATTAGAGTAGAGTTTTATTGGTTCTGGTAATTATACAGTATACAGGTAGTACATTCCAATGTAGGATAAGTCAGTGTATAACAAAATATAATGTTAAATTTGCATTAATTTCACTATTTCTACATTAAATGATCACTGAGTTACAATATACAGAGCAAATATTGTACAAAATAAAGAGTACATATTTTAAAGTAGAAAGAGCATGTAGTGTACTGGCACATTAATATTTGTATTACAGCAACATTTACATGGTAAATCATTAAATTTATAGTAACATTTATATGATACGTCACTAAGGCCTAGACACAAATCATTAGTGAGCTTCCTGAAGGAACTCGTGGAGGCTACAGAAGCAATGATGAGTCAGATATGCCTTAGCAATCTACTTTAAATTTGCCAGGTCATTTATTGATTTAATTTGTGGGGTAAGTTTATTATAAATAACTTTCCCATAATACAGGGTACCTTTTTATTCAGGGTGGTGTTGGTGTGGTCTAAATAAAAGTTTCCTTTTCACCTGGGGTTACAGGAGTGGATATTTTCATTTGTTTGGATATTTTCTGTTTCTTTAGGATCATTAATATCTTTGCCATTACAATTCAATTTAATATTGAAATTTTGAGGAGAAACATTGTCAGTTTGCTGTTTCACTATACTCCATAAAGCTTTCATTTTGTTATTGGAGTTATTTATATCATTGTCACTTAATCTCTCAATTGATCAGATTGGTTAAAAATTCCTCATATCAAATAACAATCACAGCCAATTAAAACTATTTTGACAGAGGCAATATGAGCTGAACTATTTAGCTAACACTATGTTCATCTCTGCTTAATAGGTTTTTGGGGACCAAGAATGAAAGGCTGTTGACTGAAGTACATTATTTTAAAAACCATTAGCTGTTTGCTACTGGAAATCTTAATTTCACATGTTTTGTAGGAATGTAATATGTTTATGATGGAACTCCATATGGCGACAAGGAAGATGCCAGTAGCATAGTCAAAGCAGTGAAATGTATAAATGATTTATTTCTTAAGCACTATACAAAAATAGTTCACATTCAAAGATGGTGTAGGGCAAACTGAAGTCTTTGCGCTGCCCAAAGATAAACCTCCTCCCACCTGGCATCAGTGCATATTGCTTATGATATCCTCACATGTTTAAGGTTAAATTAGATTGGATTTGATTTGATATACTTTTTCCAATTGATCTATAGTGAGAAGGTCTTCTGGTATGTAGAACAAGTAAGAAAACAAGTATACACAATAAATAACTACAATATAAGAATAGATATGCTACTGTACATTCCACAGGTCCCAAATGAAATTGACCTTGTGGTTGTGGAATTAGTTTAAAAAACTTAAGCATATTTAACATTTAAAGGCTATAAAAAATTGGCACCAAATATTAAATGTTGAAAACACTTAGGTGTGTACAATCATTCTTAGCCTACTGTAGCCACACACCATCAAAAAATAAATGAATAAATAAATAAAACAAAAAAAAACATTTTACAAGCCTTATTTATAATGACTGTTACTGCACAGAATTTGTACAGAAGTAAGATTGTATGCATGCACCTTTTACACCTCAATCAAGTCTGCTAAGAAATTCATCAATGGAGTAGAAGGAGTTGACCTCCAATAAATCATTTAGACTATTCTCATACCAAACTTTATTATTAGTTAACTTTTTATGAATGCTGACAAGTTATTGAAAATGTGTATTTCTGAATAAGGGACACCTTTCTGAACCAAAGTAAGTGACTTTAATCTTCACGAAAGTTATTCTTGTTTCTAGTATTGATTCCATGAACTGAGCTGTTGGTTTGAAGAAAAAGATATATTTTAATGACAAATTTCACCAAGCAATAAATGTGTTGGGAAGCAGTACTTAGTATTCCCAGTCCCTTACACAGCAGGCCATTCTTGAGTTCACACCACAAATAATTCATATTACACATCATTGGGCTCAAAACTTTTGCTTGGCTTGATGAGTTACCCTATAAAATAATTCTATACAACACTATGGAATTAAAGTAAACATAGTTCAGAAACTTTATTTTTATATCACCTATGTCTGATAAAATTCATGCAATCCTTCAAATCGTTTCTACGCAAACTAACTATTCCTTTGTAGTTAGCTATCATGACGGTACTTTGTGAACTACAATGCTTTACAATTAAACATGGAGTAGGAAATTAATCATTTTACATGGAAAAACGCTCAGTTATAATGTATAACAACACTTATGAAAATTACCTAACTTTTATTCATAAAATGAAATTTTATGGCTGAAAACAAAATATTAATTTCTGAATTGTGTATCCATTTAGACTACTAGCTAGTTATCATATATATTTTCTTTCAACACAAACATTATGGGCCAAGTTGACTATCTTTCTACAACTGGCAAAGCACAAATTTTCAAAACAAAAAATTACACTCTTACACAATGTTTTTCAAATAGTTTCATTTCTCCATTGCATTCAGACTCAATGCTGGATCACCTGCTTATTCAGCAGCAGCTTCAGTTTGTCCTTTAAACAAAGAAATTTTTAAAAGTCCAAACATGTAACATCATGAACTGCTTTTCATTTCCTCTTGAGATTTCTTTTCTACAAACATTTCAATAAATTTACTTCAGTACCTAAGTGTTGTAAGAAAAAAAGCAGTCCTCTGTGTTTCCTGTGTTGTTTCAAACCCCACTGTCCATAAACTTTGGTGTGGCATAGATAGGGTTCCAGGTTTTCTGATTGACAATAAGGGAGATTCTGGAAGCTACTAACATTTTATACAATGTAAAATGCAGCACTACACAATCATCATTTTCTATGATATTTTAGTTTTCAGTTTTGATGAGTCCAGTAGAATTTTAATCCTCGCACATTTAAAATCAACGGTTACATGCACAAATAGGGTTAAAAATATTTACAATCTGATTTGAATTCACAAATAAACTTAACATATTTGTAAAAATTATTTACAGATCATATTGAAATTTCATAAAATTTGCAGTTTAGCTTTAATGAATACAACAGAACTTTTGTTTCTCATATCAGTCCACTTGTTCATAATTGTAAACATTCTTTTTGTGTAGGAATTGGATCCTGGGATACTCATAACAAAACACAGGATTTTGTACAGATTTTACATTAGTAGACTAATTCCCTTGCATTTAGAATCTCAAAACACAGACCCATTTCTCACAAGTATTACCAGCAAGATTGATTTTATCACTTAAAATTTCTCTGGCACTGCAGAACCCATCACATAACTCATTTTCAGAAATATTTGGGAAAGGATAGACTGCAACCACTGTAAAGGTGATACATTGAGTTGCAGACAGGCACAACAAAAAGACTGTTAAACATTCAGCTTTTAGGTAAAGTCTCCCTCAAAAAGAAAAGGCTCATACGTTCATGCAGTCAAGCACACCTCACATGTTCACCATCTCTGGCAGCTCTGACTGGTCCATGTCATCTTTAGTGAGTATCAATCCATCTTTCTCGTAATATTATTGACATTCCATCAGAGTTTCCATTGTTCGCCTTCGTTTACATGAAATTCAAAATATCTTATAACATTTTGTATCTCACTGAAATTAATTTCTTTAATTAGGTAAAGAATAATAAGATAATCTGCATATTCTGTGAAATATCAAAATGCTTGAGTAAGCATAAATGTCATGTGCTGTAGAAATCACTGAAACTTTTTCTTTCGATTTTTTAACATTTTTAGGTAATAAATTCAAAAGTTTGTATGTTACACTTCCAAAAAACTTATTGTTTCTTCTCTGGCATATTTTCTGAGGAATTATCTTTAACCCTGCAGTAATCACACCATTTTTCATACCATTAATCTTGACTGTCGACAGTCAGTACACATGGATATAAATATAGAATGGCAAGTAAAAAGTCAACAAAGTTATTGAGAATATATAACTTAGTATGTTTAAAATTTAATGGCACCTCAGAATCGCACATGTTCTGAAACAAGTTGATGGAGACAACAAGCACGGAAAATCTGTTGATCTGCTACTATATGGGTTTTAGCAGCATTACTTACTGAAGAATTTATAACTACAATGTTCAATAGGTAATAGTCCGCACCGGTAGCTGAATGGTCAGTGTGATCCTCTAGTCCTGGGTTAGATTCCTGGCTGGGTCAGGGAATTTTCTCCACCCAGGGGCTGGGTGTTGTGCTGTCATCTTATTATCCTTATCGACTGCAGGTCGCAGAATTGGCATCCAATTGAATGGCCGGCACCCAGCAAACGGCCTGCCCGACAGGGGGCCCTAGCCATATGATTAAATAAATAAAGTAGGTAATAAAATATGACCATAGACCAGTAGTGAGTTTGTGTTGTGGACAGTACATAATTTGTCACACATGTCTTCATCTCCTTTAATTGTGTTTTACAAAACTATCTTTCCTACTTTGGATGTCTCTTCATCAAAACTGTCCGCCCTGATAGCTGAATGGTCAGCATGATGGACTACCGTCCTAAGTGGCACGAGTTCGATTCCTGGCTGGGTCGGGGATTTTCTCCGCTCAGGGACCGTGTGTTGCATTGTCTTCATCACCATTTCATTCCCATCCGATGCATAAGTGCCCAATGTGACGTCGAAGTAATAAGACCTGCTCCATGGTGGCCGGACCTGCCCCGTAAAGGGCCTCTCGGCCAATGATGGCAAACGCTCAATTCCATTTCATCAAAACTGTCATCTTGGAGACTGGATACAAGTACAGTATGTTTGCCTTTCTTAGGAATACAGTATGTTATACAAGGGTACAGGATTCTTTTTAAGACAAGCATATTTGAATCCTCTGGACACTTACTTCCCTTCATGAGTTCAAGTGGCAATATCATTCCATAAAAACATATAAACAAAGCAATTAACTAACATATACCTAACAAAACAATGTAATTAACAGAGGGTAATATGGCAATAATAAACACATTGAGAATAAACTATAATATGACCATAATGGCTTCCCTTTTAGTCTATCTCTTAAAAGCAACAATGCAAATTATTCAAAACAGCACTGCTCATGCGAGAACAGCCCACAACTGTTTACCATTCTACCACTGCTGTTCTCATCCAAATCAAACAAAAGAGTAACCTTGAGCACTGACTGCAAGGAAGTGCTTGATTCATGTGATTCCTAGGATGAAAGAGTTTATCAGGGAAAGAAAACATACATTTGTGTAGGCTGTAGATTAGATTAGATTAGATTAATACTTGTTCCATAGATCATGAATACGACACTTCGTAATGATGTGGAACGTGTCAGTCCGCATGTATCTACTGCATGGTGAAATCAATGCAAGTTTCCATAATATTTGATTTGCATTTTCTACGTACTTTGAGCTCTTGAGAAGAATAATGCTAATGTGAGGCATGCAGCTAAGGCAAGCCTGAAGAATCAGTTCCTTTCTGGATTCATCGTCACTAAAATGCATTCTAGGACAATTCTCAACTCTCCTCATATAAGTTTTACTGGCATCCCAATTACATCAAAGTCTATCCACAGCAGGTGTAAACAAAAGCCACCTGGGGGCCACTTGACTCAATTTTGCTACACTGAAAAAGAAAGAAAGAAAACTGCAGCCCTCTGTTCATTTAGTTGATGAAGAAAAGCAACTATACAATTTTAAGTTTAAGACAGTTACTTCAACATCTGATTCTAATGAATTGCAAGCATGTTTACAAGCCAAGAGTAACTTATGATTACAGCAATTGTCACTGATTATGCTATCAATTTCATATTTCAGAGCTTGATTCAGAGTAACATTTTCCAAAATTTACACTGGAATTGTCTGTGCAAAACAGTGACATATTTTCCAGGCTCACACGATGTTTTTCAGTAGTGCACTTAAGCAAAGTATAATAGCCACAAGCACTTTCACTTGTTCAATAAAGTGTAAAAGTTTATTTTTAATACTACAGTGATGCTAATGCACTGCATAGTAGCTTCATTACTGCTTCAGAACAAAGCTACAATGCCAGTTTACTGTCAGATCTATATCTCTGAATACTTTGCTAATCAAAGTTGAATCCTTAACAATCAAAAAAAATATTGCATTTCAATGACACAGAATGAAATGAAGCAGAAATGTTCAGCGCATGACATGGGAAACTTGATAGAATAGTAAAATACAGGAAAACCTAGGAAATATGGGAGACCTGGAAACCTTAGGCAGAGCTCCACTTTATTGTGAGTTTATGGCTGTTTTAAGTTCTCAGAGTTCAGGGTCCATAAATGTATAACATGAAACAGAAATATAACTTACATTAGTATGAACATACCATGCCAACTATCATCTTCTGCAGGATAGTTATTCCTATCATATTCAGTTTGAGTAAACAATTTTATATAAAGCATTAATTCATTTGTAATCTAACAAGATTTAATTCATACCTATATAGCAACATATATACGGCAAAACTCTTAAGAAATACATTAAATAATTCTTTTTGTTTAATAAATGAAAACAATTGCTGACAAAATTATTTAACTGGATTGATAAAGAATCCACTCACCAAGCAGCGACAGAACATACACATAAAAGACTTAATTGGCAAGCTTTTGGAGCCAGTGGCTCCTCCTTCAGGCAGAAGGGTTGAAGCGGAAGAAAGAAGGGCGAAGGAAAATGACTTGAAAGACCTAGGAAAAGATATATTTTGGGAAAGTCACCTAGAACCACAGGTCAGGGGAGACTGATTGTATGGGATGAGAAGGAATGACTGTTTTGGACTGCCATAGTCAACTTGATACCAAAAGTATCAGTACTAATACTTGTCCAATCAGATCACTTTCTTTACAGAAAACTTCAGGGAGATTGTTCAATCAGAAAAATACTCAAATACTTCATGAAACATACACACACAATAATACACAGTAAATAATTTAGGAGGCAAGGAGACTGCTCACCAAACAGCAAGAGTATTGAGCCATCAACAGGCACACAGAAAAGAGAAAGAAGACACTTGCTAGCTTTCAGAATTCAGAATATATCTTCTGTCAAGCTAGAGTATATATAGAGGCGCACACGCGCGCGCACACGCGCACACGCGCGCGCACACGCGCGCGCACACGCGCGCGCACACGCGCGCGCACACGCGCGCGCACACGCGCACACGCGCGCGCACACGCGCGCACACGCGCGCACACGCGCGCGCACGCGCACACGCGCGCGCACACGCACGCGCGCGCGCACACGCACGCGCGCGCGCACACGCACGCGCGCACACGCACACGCGCGCGCGCACACGCACACGCGCGCGCGCACACGCACACGCGCGCGCGCACACGCACACGCGCGCGCGCACACGCACACGCGCGCGCGCACACGCACACGCGCGCGCGCACACGCACACGCGCGCGCGCACACGCACACACGCGCGCGCACACGCACACGCGCGCGCACACGCACACACGCGCGCGCACACGCACACACGCGCGCGCACACGCACACACGCGCGCGCACACGCACACACGCGCGCGCACACGCACACACGCGCGCGCACACGCACACGCGCGCGCACACGCACACGCGCGCGCACACGCACACGCGCGCGCACACGCACACACGCGCGCGCACACGCACACACGCGCGCGCACACGCACACACGCGCGCGCACACGCACACACGCGCGCGCACACGCACACACGCGCGCGCACACGCACACACGCGCGCGCACACGCACACACGCGCGCGCACACGCACACACGCGCGCGCACACGCACACACGCGCGCGCACACGCACACACGCGCGCGCACACGCACACACGCGCGCGCACACGCACACACGCGCGCGCACACGCACACACGCGCGCGCACACGCACACACGCGCGCGCACACGCACACACGCGCGCGCACACGCACACACGCGCGCGCACACGCACACACGCGCGCGCACACGCACACACGCGCGCGCACACGCACACACGCGCGCGCACACGCACACACGCGCGCGCACACGCACACACGCGCGCGCACACGCACACACGCGCGCGCACACGCACACACGCGCGCGCACACGCACACACGCGCGCGCACACGCACACACGCGCGCGCACACGCACACACGCGCGCGCACACGCACACACGCGCGCGCACACGCACACACGCGCGCGCACACGCACACACGCGCGCGCACACGCACACACGCGCGCGCACACGCACACACGCGCGCGCACACGCACACACGCGCGCGCACACGCACACACGCGCGCGCACACGCACACACGCGCGCGCACACGCACACACGCGCGCGCACACGCACACACGCGCGCGAGGGAGGGCTGCTAGCAGTTCAGAGGAGGCAGCAGGTTTGTTGGCTTGGGATGTCAGAGCAAAGAGTGGCAGGTGCACAGGTTACACATGTGATGCACAGGTAATGGAGCTGATGGGGTGTAGTGTCATGAATATGATGTGGAGAAATGGATTGGGAGAGGTGACAGGACAGAGCATGGGGAAACTGTGGGGTTGAGGGTGTGGAACAATGGGCTAATGGAGATTGAGGCCAGGAGTGTTATGGGAGTGAAGGACGCATTCCAGGGATAACTTCCATCTGCATAGTTCAGGAAAGATTGCACATGTATACTCACGTCATCAGGTATTTTTGTTTAGTCTAGGTCTGATTTTGTAGCCACCATTTACATTTATGCTTGTTAGAATATTTAGAACAAAAATTAGTGGAAGTTGATTGTGATTCAGAAAAGAAAGAAAAATCACAACCATCACACAGCTCTGTTCCCCACATCACATACTTAACAAAGAGCATGTATGAGTCCTTGCAAGGCTTTTAAACATTTTTTTATTATTTCTTGAAATTTTATTTCTAAAGAATGAAATTTACAAAATAAATTTCCCAACTTCTTTAATGTTTGTATTTCATTATATCAAGGACTTATCTCACTACTATTTTCAGCTTACAATTCTTGTTATAAAATATCCTCTTTATTTTCTGTATTAGACTGTGTAGTCAATTGTTTCAATTCCTTAGTACTCCTTTCACGCTCTGGCTGAAATACCTTCAAAGCATAACTGAATCTTGTATGATAAAATTTATCAACCCATTATTGCTGATTCATCCATTTCTTCTGACATATTTTCAACATTAATTAATCCTGTATCACAAGAATTGGTATTTGCCAAGGAGACACTTACCTCATTGTGAAGCTAACTTTTATTATCATTACAAAAATTGTTTCCTTGGGCATAATCATTTCTAAATATGGGAGGCCCTATATTGCACTATTACAAATCCCAACTGGAGCAACTCTGTTTTGCTACCTGTTTTCGTACCTCCATTCTTCCTACCTACAGGTAATTGACTATTTTCCTGTCCCTGGCCTCTCATTGACAGTCTATTATTCTTATCTGCTCTCTCCATTATATTTATCTGTTTTCTCTTTTTGATGAAGCTCCTGCATCTCTTGTTCCTATTAAGCCATTCTTGACAATTATCTCAATTCCTTCCACACAATTCATGAATTCTTTAATATTTCCTCTCAGAACAGACAGCAACAATTGCCTTACTTTGGGTGTTAATTTATTTTCCAAACTGAGTATTATGGACTCATTACTCAGTTCATTATCCAAGTAATACACTTCTCAATCCAATACTGACAAAATCGAACAATGGAAACTTCAGGTAGGAATATCAACAACGTAGGAAAAAATAGATTGCTACTTACCACACAGATGAGACTAAGTTACAGATAGGCACAATTAAATGACACTTACACAAAACTTTCAGCCACAGCCATCATCAGGAAAAAAGAAACACTCACCATTCATACACGCAAGCAAGCACACCTCATGCACAGGTGACTGCCAACTCTGGCAGCTCAGTCCCAAAGACCAAAAATTCCATAACTCAAGTGTTTACAAGATTAATTCCAATGACTGACAGTTATTATATTGGTCAGACAGGCCGATCTTTTGATATATGTTTTAGGGAGCATAATTATTCTCACAATAAAACAGCTTTTGACTCATGTATTGCCACAGAGACATACAGTCCAGGAAATTCATCAAGGGCAAGGTATATTACATTTTACTCCAAGGGAAAGAAAACTTTATTTGCTCTAACAAGGGAACCTCCCCATTGCACCCCCCTCAGATTTAGTTATAAGTTGGCTCAGTGGATAGGCCTTGAAAATTGAACACAGATCAATCGAGAAAACAGGAAGAAGTTGTGTGGAACTATGAAAAAAATAAGCAAAATATACAAACAGTAGGATACTGTGAGCTCAGGAGCAACATGGTCCCGTGGTTAACATGAGCAGCTGCGGAACAAGAGGTCTTCCCGCAATTGAAAAGTTTACTTTATTTTCACAAAGTTATGATCTGTCCATTCGTTCATTGATGTCTCTGTTCAGTGTAATAAATTTAGTGTGTTTAGTGACCGCACCACAAAACTGTGCGATTAGTAGACGAAAGGACGTGCCTCTCCAATGGGAACCAAAAGCATTTGATCGCAAGGCCATAGGTCAACTGATTCCTCCACAGGAAAACACGTCTGATATATTCTATATGACACTGGGGATGGCATGTGTGTCACATGAGAGGAATATGTTGTCAACCCACCTAACTTTTACACTTGGCAAATGGGTAAAAAGATTCTTCTACCTTGCCCAATTTAGGTTTTCTTGTGGATGCGATAATCACTCCCAAAAAAGTGATGAAAACATAATAGTTTGTCACATAAACAGCAACAAATGAATGCAACAGTTTCACAGTCGTGCAGTTTTCCCTGTGCTCTGTCAAAACATATTTTTTTAATGTTTTCAAATTTTTCTGTTTGTAGACTGTCAAATCCTCCATATGTCCAAGCAAATCTGAACATGTCCTGGAATTTTAGAGAGCGAAGTATATTACATGTGAGTGCCTGAACTTTGATAACTGACACATGATCACATAAACAATACTGCTTTGTGTACCTGTGCAGCTTCACAAAATCATAGAATCTTTTCACGAAGTATTTCTCTTGCCAAAAACCAAACACATCTAATGGTTGCACAAGAGGTATACAACCTGGAGGAATGGTTATCACATCTACTCCCACACTAAAATTGTACAATGCCTGATCCTTCTGTCCTGTATAAGCTGTATAAAAATTAAACTTTTCACTCGAGGGAAACCTTGAACCAGTGACCTCTCGTTCCGCAGCTGCTCATGTTAACCATGGGACAACGGCACTCCCGAGCTCACAGTACCCTAGATGTTGCCTATCTTGCACATGGACTACTCAGTTTGTATATTTTGCTTATTTTTTTCATAGTTCCACACAGCTTCTTCCTGTTTTCTCGATTGATCTGTCTTCAGTTTTTCAAGGCCTATCCACTGTGCCAACTTATAACTAAATCTGAGGGGGGTGCGATGGGGAGGTTCCCTTGTAAGAATTACAGATTTATTGCAGTATGAAGAAGGCCCCTAAAGGATTTTGATTCACCAGAAAGAATTCAACCAGAATTATTCCTTCTGTTTATTTTACATTTATAGACAAATTAGTCATTATTAATCTGCAACTGCAAATCTGAATTGGGCTGTGTGTGCATTGTCATTGTCTGCCATTAGCTGCCTCTGTTTGCAATGCCGATAGCAGTACTCCTGCTTCATGTGAGATGGCATCCATCGCCATCAGCTGCTGCCTCATCTCAACAAATATTTTACACTTTCATTGTAAAATTGCATGAAGGATAACATTTAATTGATACTATTTATAGCTTAATAACTATTTGGGTATTTTACTTTTCATGTATACTTATATTTAATTATAATTTGACCTATGGTCATTTTTTTATAATTATTGCATTAGGCATAAATTAAACGTACCATAAATTTTATTCATAATTGCTGTGTTCTTGTGCATAAACAGTACATATATGATACAATTTATTATTTATTAGATTATTTTTTGTAAATACAGGCACTCCCAAGTAACCTATTGGTCCTGCTGGCTACTTCAGTTGAACCTCCCATGATACAGTGAGTCACACCAGGCTGGTTGAGCTTCTGCCATTTCACTTTTTTCTTAAAATTGTGCAAATTTAATGAAGATGACTACTTTCTACATCAACTACATCACTCATTAGTAAGTCTCTATATGGCAGTTCATTTTACATCTGTTGATCATAGAGTTTTATTTATAAAAGGTACTATGTGCAAGTTTGTATCTTCACAGTTACGGAACAGCTTAAAATTAATGTAACCATTGCATATACTGTTCCCATTGTAATATCTGCTGTATAATTGCAAATAACGGGCTTTCAATGCATCCACTTCCATAGTGAAGAAGACGCAAGGAAAGGAAAATAACTTCAGAACAGGATGATTTGTTGTAGAAAAGGGGCATTTACATGAGATTCTTCTTCTGGTTTTAATTACTGAAAATTGGAAGTACCGTTAAGATGGACTGGATGTTCAACACTAAGCTGTTGCAGAGTGAAATAAAGAAAAACAGAATAAAATAAATATCTAGGAAGGTACGAAAGAGGATGAGAAGGATTTTTGTATTAATAAAGCATTTCCCCAAATATTCAAGACAAAGTAAACATTTAGAGAACCAATTCATGATTACAACAGCTTAGTTCTCTTTATAATTAGCATACCCTAACTACTGAAGCAATTAATCAACATCGCTGACCATACTGTTAAGCCATGAATGACTACAGAAGTCAAAATCAATTTTATGAAGGTAGAAATAAATGTTTTTGCGTAGCAAAAAAGACAGGAAACAAATTGCCATGTATCTGACCATTCAGGAACAAATATTCACTTCTGGAGAGTTTTGGTCTTACATAATGTCAGTATAAATTTGTGAAAATAATCTAGTTATTCACTCAGAGACTATACTGTCATCAAAACTGAATGTGTTGGACAGGTGGACAAAATACTTAAATTGGTATTCCAGTTCTGAAAGAGGTACACTGTATGGTTACTCCTTCCACTCACAACACAAACACTAAAATATCAGGTATTGAGATATGAGATCACAGAATAGAGGATCAATCAAAACTGCTGAACAGATGACAGGCATCTGGACACTATGAAACATCTACATTACTCTATATGGACTGGACAAAAGAACAGCTCTCCTAGCAGCAGTTTATGACAACGAATAGGTGTGCATAATTATAGGTCTCTGCTAGTGACATCCAACTATTTTAGAATTATAGAAGATGTTTTATGCTCATTATTGTGATAGCTCTGAGGAAAAAATAGTGTCTCTATAGGAATCAACTTGGATTCCACAAAAAGAAATCTGGAGTATCTCCCCTTTACTTTGTTTGTCCATAAGATGCAGAGTGCACTATAGGACAGGTTGATGATATGTTGATCTACAGGAGGTATTCAATACAGCTCTGTATTGTTGTTGTTGAAGAACAAATATGAGGCTACTGATTACAGGGCCACATTAGTGACTGCATTTATGGCTTCCTAGCAGATAGAACTCAACATGTCATTACCAACATGATAAAATTAGAAGGTATAAAACTATCATTGATAGTAAAAGTAACATCAAGAGCCCTTTTTGTAGACCTGACTAAAGGCTATGACTTGGTCAATCATTCTCTGCTGCTTGAGAAACTAGAATTTCTTAGCATCAGAGGGACTTGCATATGTGGTTTCAGTCATACCTCAGTAACAGGAGGCAGGCAGTGGAATTCTCAGATGAAGATGGCATTAGAGTTCTATCCAATTAAACTATGATAAATTTTAGTGTGCTTAAGTTCCTTCTACATCTGATGACTCTCCACCCAAGATAACATGTTGCATCCTCCCTATC
Source organism: Schistocerca gregaria (assembly GCF_023897955.1). Lineage (NCBI taxonomy): Eukaryota > Metazoa > Arthropoda > Insecta > Orthoptera > Acrididae > Schistocerca > Schistocerca gregaria. The sequence continues at coordinate 716,722,632 of NC_064923.1, forward strand.
AAACAGTCCACAGTCCAGTCACAATTTTCACTTATACTCCATATGACTGCACTTTCAAAATAAGCATAGGTGTGGTACTGAGTCAAATGCCTTTTGAAAATCAAGAAATACAGCATATACTTAATTGACTCAATCCAAATGTGATGTGAGAAAAGTGCAAGTTGGGTTTCACATGATCAGTGTTTTCAAAATCCATGCTGGCTGGCATTGAAGAGATCATTCTGTTCAAGATACCTCATTATGTTGGAGCTCAGAATATGTTCTAAGATACTAAAACAATTCGATGTCAAGGATAGTGGACAGTAGTTTTGGGGATCACTTCTACTACCTATCTTGCAGACAGATGTAACTGATGCCTTTCTCCAAGAATTGGTCATAGTTTTTTGTTTGAGGGATCTATGATAGATTATAGTTAGAAGAGGGTCTAACTCAGCCACAAATTCGGTTCAGACTCTGACAAGGATTCCATCAGACCCTAGAACATTGTTCAGTTTTAATTATTTCAGCTGTTTACCAACATCACTAACACTAATACTCAATTCATTCATCTTTTCAGTGGTACAAGGATTAAACTGGGGCAATATTCCTGAGTTTTCATTTGTAAAAGGACAGTTTAAAATGAAGTTAAGCATTTCAGCTTTTGCTTTGTTACCCTCAGTTTCAGTTCCTGTCTCATTCACTGAACTGGATGCTAACTTTGGTGCCACTAACAGTCTTTGCATATCACCAGAGTTTCTTAAAGATTACAAGACAATATTTCACTATACTAGTCACTGAATGCATCACACATTGCTGAATGCATCACTCAGCCAAACATGTTTCATTCAGCATCTCTCTATCTATAGCCCTATGTTTTGTTTTAACACCTATTATGCTGTAATCTTTGCTCTTTTAGAAGGTTCATTACAGTGACTGTATACCATGAAGGTTCCCTCCCATTATGACTGTTACAATGGATACACATCTATTTAGTTCATGGTCAACTATTCTTTTAAACTTGAGCCAGAGTTCCTCTATATGCTGCAGTGGACTACATAACTTAGTGTTGTTTCATCCATCATTGCAGATGCACAGCTTCATATGATGTCTGAGGTGATAACAGTTTGAGTGCCAAACAAAAATTTCATGTTATCTTTGTTCAGTAGTATTATTACTAGCGTCTAGCACAATTAAAAACTTTTATAGTCTGCATCACCACACTATTACTCACACAGCATCATCTGAAACTGTCCAATTATTTGCAGCACTCTCCTCAATAACTGCCATAATAGTGACAACCCACCCTCAGCCACAGCAGCTTCTTTTAGAATGGTTGCTTATAATCTTGTTCTTATGTCTACAATTAAGCCAAAAGACAGAATTACAAAATATCTTTTGAATCAATTTATCTTTCATACAGTTTTAGACTACACTGAAATCAAATTTAAGCAAAATTTTGTGCATAAAAACAAAATCCTTGGACCCCTCACAGAATACCCATTCTGTTCAAATGCAAATCATGTTTTATATTATATTGATTGATCTGGGTTCACATAGAGATAAAAAGGCTCAAAAATACACAAAAAATCACTACAAAAATTACAGAATGAAATATTTACAGAATTAGGCTTACATGTATAGATAATGATTGTTTTGGGTCACATATACATCAAATAACTGCCTTTTATTAGTGGAGCACAAAACTGGAATGAGCTTTTGCTGAGGTCTGTGAAATGAAAGAAGTTATCTGCATTATGGTATTTGAACTTATACTTCAGCTCAGGTATCTCAGTTGCTTCAGACACTTTTCGGGGACAGTGTCAAAAAATAATTTGAGCAGTGCTCTCACATAAGGCTTGACATTAATTCACGGACACTATCTGCACCAAAGTTGTTTTCAGCCTCAGAAACTTTGTTTTTGTAAATAACCAATTCAAGAATGGGCAGGATGGCAATGGGAGTACCTGAAGTGTTTTTAATTTGGATTGCAAAATTTTCTGGGTGTATCATTTTCCATTGTCCTTAAGAACCTCTTGTGCTTCAAAGCAGATTAATTTGATTGGCGAGTTTCCCCAATAAATTACACTACTTCACAGCGTTGACTATACTTGTACATAACACACATTTTTAATTACATAGAAAATTGTGCTTGGCTTCTAGATGCTTATGTTTATATTTGAGTTCAGGTTTTCTGGTATAGATATTCCTAGAAATCTTGTGGGGTTTGTCATTTATGACTTTTACTAGAAAGATTTATAATGAGTTAATATACATAATATACATTTGTTTTATTTGGTATGATGGTGCATTGAGATTGTTTTCTCTGTGTTAACAACAAGATTGTTAGTGGTGGACCATTCTGCTCTGTGTGAATTACAATATTGCATTTCATATTTTAGCTCTGCAGCTGCTTTCTTTTGTTGGAACTTTTGTATCATCCACAAACTTTATGTATTTCTGGAAATTGCTGGCTGACTAGGTCATTTATAATTATTAAAAATAACACTGGACCCAGAATGGGCCATTAGGGTATACACAATTTCTCTTCCTGATATAGAGCCAGTAGGTGCAAAGCCCCTAATTCTTGCATACTGCAATTCTGAAAGCAGCAAGTCAACACTGATAGAGAGCTATAGCCATGACCATCTGGTAGGATTTCTGGAGCCTTATCTAGCAGCTCCATGGGCAAGATCATCATCCATCATCGTGCAGGTGTGACACTGCTGCACCTGCTTCTAGTCCTGTGCAAGAATTCAATTCTGCTGGTCTCTCCTATCAGAAGGTCACAGTGCCTCTCTGCACAGCTTCATGTAGTCTGAGCAGAGCTGGTAGATGCCTTCCCAGTGTGCAGCCTATGAAAACGTCATGGGAGCCCTGAACCTCATCTCTCTGAAGCTATGTGGAGCATCACTCAGCACAGGACTGGCTGTACACTAATGCAGGCAAAGTCATAGCCTCATGCCATTGCTGCAGTCAAGTCCATTTGCCATCGAACTGCAAGCCACATGCTGACCAGTGCATTCCATGATAAGCCACTGCCTGCACCACCACAACTGGCTGCTTGAAAGTCAATATCTCAGTAGTTGCATTTTGTGGACAATAAATTTTCCATGTTTCAGTTACACCTTTGGATGTCAGACAAGTCACTATGATCCACATACTTTGGTGGTCAACCATAGACATCCTGTCCTTTGTACACCACCCACCCACCATAGTGTCTTCCCCCCCCCCCCCTCCCACGCCCCACTGACTACATTTCCCATCTGAAGTGTTGCTGTAAGACAGCACGTCATATCGGTCAGAAGGGGGGGGGGGGGGGGTGTGTTGGCTTCACCATCATAACTGCAGTTTTGCTCACAGAGAAGTCCAGTATAGCACTGTGTGTTGGTGAGTGCACATTGGTTGGTCTTTTGTTTTCTGTGCTGTGGTCATCTATACTAGACAAGAGATTCAGTGAAATATGAAAGTGAGTGGTGATGCCATAGCAACCAGCTGAAATGTCACAATTTAAAGGCAACTGTAGAGAACACTGCTGATGATTTGTTAGATACCGAAATTCTAATTTATGTGGGCAGAGGTTGCCATTTACAAAGCCATTGCCTGTTACATGTGACACTCTTAGAAGGGTTGGGTGTGAAGCACAATGTTCTGAATCTTGCTGGACCATGATAATGCATCAAGATAGTCTTATAGTGTCTCTGCCTGTATACTTGCAGCAGTAATTCCTAAAAAATTGTGTATTAGCCAGATGAAAGTAAGCAAATGCCAAAAACTTATGCAGTGACAAGGCACGAAGCAGTTAAGCTTTAAAAGGGAAAGCAGTCACATTGTTAGAAATTAATGCTGTGTTAAAAAGACATGTAGACACCTTAAAAGAAAATCATGATCAAGTACAATGTGAGTCAGTAGAGACAAAAGCCCTGCTGCATGTAACACACAATATTACACATGTGCTTGAAAATGACAGGTCATCAAAATTAGCTAATTGCATGATTTAAATAAAGATTATCTATATCACAATCTACTATGGACCAATTTTTCTTTTATTAAGCATTTCTATGCTGTGGACCCACACAAAAACAAACTTAATAAAATGTTTGATTAAACTTTAGCAATATGTTCAGTCTGATAATGTATGACACAAACAGGTGCAGTAAGCATGCGCAGCACTGAGTGCAATGCACCAGTATTCACTGTGTGTTCAAATAACAAAAAAGTAAGGTAATAATTACAGAAAGGGCAATAATTAGGAATGATGCTTCTCCAGCCAGGAGTTTGAATGTTTCAGTGAGAATATCACCATGACACCGACATTGGTACTGGAGCCCCAGTCCACCAGTAAAATAGAAGGTGCAAGAAGTCCAATAGCTAACCTAAACTGCCTAGTGTTCGCAAGGAAATAATTGGTGCACCTCACACCCAAGATTCAAGTAACAATCAACTGACTAAAAAAGAATAGATAATAGTAACATTAAAAACATGTAGTTACCTGTTTATAAGAGGTGCTGGAAGTGGTGGCCATGGACATCCATACCACTCCACAACCAGTTCAACTAGGGATGATGAATCAGTACATAAGGTGTAATAGTTTTATGTGGGACACCATAGATAAACAATGTCACAGGTGCAGCCACCCCATACACAGATACATTACTCATAACGAGCTGAAGACGTTACATATATGTGTGAGATCTGTTCTTTCAGAACATGTCTTATGTGATCCAGCAGCCATGCAAATACTATTCAAAGGCATTTGAGCACTAAAATGAAAGTAAAAGTTTGTGCTGGTCCAGGACTCCATCGCAGATCTCTCACTTAACACAGGAGATTGCCTTAACTGCCTTGGCCATCCAAGCATGGCTCCATTCTGACTCAAATTCCAGAAAAAATTTTCACTTGTTGCCATCAATTCCATTCAATGCCCAAATGCAGCCAACATCACTAAAAACCTTTGACTAATATTTGTATGGTTACACACACACACACACACACACACACACACACACACACACACACCTTCAATGATCAGAGAGCCCTTCTTTCAACAATGGGTAGGCATCCCAAGCTCAATCTCTCACAGGAATCCAAATAGCAAGTGAGTTATTCATCAGTCGATGACAATGCTAGTGGTTGTAACAGGCTGGGAATTATGACTGGATGGAAAGCACACTCTGATGTCACTGGGTTCGATTCCCAGCCCTGGTACACACTTAAAACATCATCTCTAAGCTGTGGTACAACCTGGAACTGCTGTGTGAACTGTCCAGTGTTCTGCTCTTGGGATTGTTTATTTCCATGTCATGGTATTTGTGTATGTAACCTCATGATGCACTCTTATTGCTGTGTAATGATCAAAGTAACATTTCAGACCAAACATCCATGACCAAGAGCCTTTGAAATTGAACAGTTCATAAAAGAGGATCAACATTTGAACTGCCTGAACATGACCAAAACACATTTTTCAATCATAGGTAGTGATGTATACATCTAGGTGTCAATGGAGGCTCTACGTGCTGAAGTTAACAAATAACAAGCCACCAGACCACAATTAAAACACTCTGATGGACATGTGGGCACAGTGATGTGAACCATGTGGGAGTCACTCTCTGGACCTTGTGGGTGTTTGAGCCCCTGTTCAAAATACATCAATAAGTAGTCATTGCCACTTTCCAGTCATATGATAACGTCTTGGAGCTTGGAGAAGTGGCAAACATTTATGACCTACCCCATGTTAAATGGCATTCAGCACATCAAAACTGAGCTCACGATACATGTTCCATCGTACTTGATGATTGGCAGTGTGTGGACCATTGTCACATATGATGGCCTGCCCCAAATGTGCACAGGATGTGGCCAGGAAGGATATGTCTGGTCCAAACATTTATGCCAATGATTGATACAGACACCGTTGTGTGAAGTGACCCTATCATCGACATTCATATCCCTATCCATCGCATACATGACAGCAGCACAGAAATCTGACACCACTCCAGGATATGCCTGATGCTTCATCAATGCCACCCAATGCAGCACAGTGTGCTGATGAGACCAGCATGACGTCACCTCCAGTGCTTGTAGCAGGACCATCCAACCTCAGGACCATGATAGAAGACCCTGTTTGAACCATGGACATCAAACTAGATGTTGTGCCGACTTCTGCCTTTATCCAGATGGGTACGGCATTGGATGACGGGCCACTACATTCTGATTCAGAACAGCACTTCAGGAAACAGTGGTCGCCCAGGAAGTGCACGAAACTTTGACGAACACCCTCTGATGATTCCTCCCTTCAGATGGCCTTGTGAGGTGATGACCAGATGTTTGATGGTGCCCTTCTGTATTGCATCCAGTCACATGACATGGCCACGGGCAGAGCCCCACCTGTGACAGATCCTCTCTCAATCCAGGACACATACTCGATGTTGCTGGCACAGGAGGGTGACAGTTCCCTCACAGGTTTTGTCACAACACCCACTTATCACATGTCTTCGGCATCAGCTTCCTAGGCCGATGATGTTGAAGGAATGGATCAGACCACCAACATGTCTGAGCAGGATTGCCCCATGGAGGTGCCTGCACTGGCAACCTGACAGTAATTATGACCATTGCAGCAGACCCAGTAGGTCTACACCTGCTGAATGCTTCCATAACGCATTCCGCATTGACTGCAAGTGACAGTACACAGCAATATTGTGTTACCACAATCATGACAATATTGTGTCACCATCCAAACCCCTCACAAACCGGCCATCTTCTGAGACACCATATACTCTGCAGATGTTGATATTGCACTCCTAAAGGAGATGTTCGTCACTGACTTCCAAATGCTCAGTGATACACAGCTCATATTTCTCATGCCTCTGACTTTGGTAGTGGTATCGTGATCCTGTTATGCTATGAGCTCCCTACAGAGCATGTCATATGCCTCCCAACCACCACCTTGTTTGGTGTACATATCATTAATATCTACACACCATCTGTCTGACTGACAAGCATCCTTCACTGGGGAGGCCACACCACTATTCACAGGCCCCCCAAGATGGTTTTGTGCTCGGTGGGGATTTCAGCTCGACACAAAGGCACACAGGTCATCTCCTGTGGCATTCACCTTGTGCGGCTCTCCCAGTCATCATCGAGTACCTGCAGCTCATTGATACCTGGACGACTCTCCATGGCACATGACATGACAAGGTTATGCATTTTACACCGCTCACTCGTCAAGCCGCATAGACTGCATCTACCTCACCCACCACCTTGCAGATGGCACCTGCCTTGCAGAAGACTGGCCCATGGCCTTTTCAGACCATGAAGCACAAGTCCGCGACGTAACTCTCGCCCAACAGCGTGTGTGGCAAAGTCGCGGTCTGTGGAAATTCAATGTTGCTCACCTGACCTTCCCAGATGTCGCCATATGGTCGAGGATGCATGGGTACGATGCTGGCATTGTCGCAACGCCTATGACTTCAACTTGTCTTGATGGCTCTCCTGTGCCAAGTTGTCCCTCCATAAAATATTCATGAGTTATGGTAAGGAAGCCAAGGCACGGCAAACTAATACCTTGCACTTCTATTATTCCATTCTTCATGACTGTGCGACGATGCCTTTCTCGCCGGTCTGGCAAGCAGTGGTATACCGAATGAAGGCAGACATCTCCTTGATCATGAGACATCACCTGGAAGGAGCTGTAGTCCAATCTTGAACCCCTAATTGGATACCTCAAGAGCAACTGTCAATGTACCATTTCCTCCAGGAAAGACAATAATGCTGCAGGCCTCTGACCCACATCCTCACTGATGTGGAAGGCCAAAGGCATGAGACCCAAAAAACCATTGGTCGTGCTCTCCACAACCATTTCGGGGGATTGCGTGCAGCTGTACCACATTCCTCAGAACTGATCACAGAGTTCTCATGGCTTACTACGAGCGCCCTCCCAGTTGTGGTAGCACATGAACTCCAGGAGGACGTGACTACAGATGAAATAGTCAGTGCTATCAAGGTGGGATCCGATAATAGATCCCCTGGGCCTGATGGTATCCCCATAGAATCTTACAAAAGTTTTAAGAATTGCTTGACTTGCACAGGGACGACGATAGCATAAGAGCTGTGGTCACATATGACAGTGGTCCCTAACGCCTTTCTCGATAGTATCATTATCCCCTTTCACAAACCCCGTGGGCGGTCGAGGGTCCATGACTATCGACTTTTCACGTTGCTCAACAGCGATATTTACATGGCTGCTGGCATCGCAACTCAAGAACGTTGCACATTACATCACATCCTGTGACCAGACTTCCCTAGTAGACGACAAGAATATCTGTACGGCTCTTTGCAGTTACCGAGAAATGATAGCATTTGCTCGTCGCCGTTTCCCTAGTGCCTTGGCAATGCTTGACTTTGTCCAGGCCTTCGAGCGTGTGATCACTCCTATTTGCGGACAGTTCTTTGTCATATGGGTTTCCCCGGTGGCATTGTCACGATAGTTTTGCCCCTTTGAGTGTTGCGACTTCCAAAATCATGTAAAACTGTCGCCTCACGGCGCCTCTGGCCATAGCACAATCTGTCCGGCAAGGCTGCCCCTCTCCACGATTTTATATGCTTTCACTTTGGAACCACTGCTCCAGGGACTGCGCCAACGTTTTGAAGGTATGACGTTGCACAGGCACCGTTTCTACTGCATGGCCTACACAGACGACGCAATCCTTTATTTGCATAGTGAGGATGGAGTTCGAGCAGCTCTGCTGCGGGTGGCGACTTACGACGAAGCACTGGGCAGCTCCCTCAGCGTATCCAAATCCGAGGGCTTGCTTATTGACGAGGGTCTACTGAAGAGAAGCGTCGCCTCCTTTAGCATCTCCGCCATCGTTCGATGCCTTGATTTCATAGCCGATCTTCGTCTCTTAGCGGCTATTAACGGAAGGCGTTTGCTACAGACCAACAGAGCAAGTTTTGCAGATCATGAGCTACGAGCCTTCGACGGTATCCAACGCACCCAACAAGTGAACACCAATCATGTCTCCCATTACCACAAGTGGCTCAAGTACTACATGTTCCAACTCTTCTGGCACGACGTATATTGATGGTATTGGGCTTTTTCGTCAGCTCAGGGATGTTATTCAAAGTGCAATACGTCTCCCTTGCTCTCCCATGGGACTGTGGTATGGTGAGACCAACACCTATGCTGACCAGATTCAGCTCCCATTTCAGACTCTGGCATCGTTGCCCGAGAGCTTCTCTGGACTATTATTCCAAGACTTTGCATTGGTCTGTTTGTCGGCCCCAGTTTTGGTACCGACCATCCATCCCCCTTTATCATATCCGACGATTTTTCTGGACTTCTAATAGTCTGTACCACTTATACGTTTGTATAAGACGAAACCAGTTTACCAAGTGTTAACAACAGTACCATCCGCCCGAACCCATCGAAATTAAGTGTCCCCATTAAGTGTGACGGCGCATGTGGAAAAAGGTCCACGCCCGTTTTTTTTAATCAGTGTGGTACATCACAGAGAGCGGCCAACAAGTTAGCCGACATCGACTGCATCGCATCCATCTAGCCGACTCGAGCCTCTGCACCCACTGTGGAGCGGACGACACACACGATCATCGGTTCCCTGTGGTCCAGCGTCCAATGTCTGGACGCTTGTGCGGCGTATTTTGGCGTTCCTTACAAGCCAAACACCCCCTCACATCGACAGCCACATACTTTGATTCCTGGAGGTGACTTTTTTTACCCCACCGCCAAAGCACACACTGTAAACTGGATCTGTAGCCACAGAATCCGTTATCTTTTTCATTCTAGCCATAAGTCAGTGCTAATACACTGGATTATCTCAATGAACGACACCGTGTCCTAACATACAACTCATGTTATCAGCAATACTTCTCCAATTTCTTAGGCAGCACCTTTAATGATCCGCCTCGCAGCTGGAACGTCCAAGACGTGAGAAGCTGAACGTTGCTCTGAACCTACTCGAACTGAACAGAACCGATAACGTAATTTTGGCTTAAACAATTTATCTACTTTAAGGTGTAAATGTTTGCAGACGACAAACTGTGGAACAAAACAGCCATTGTAGAAACAGCACATCAGAAAAACCACACCATGTAGTAAAAAGGTATGAATTCATAATTTATATGTTTTTTTTTCAAATATCTGAAATTACGATTTAAAAACTAATAGTTACATGTATACAAACAGTAAAGAACATTCTTTATTTTTAACAGATGAGAAATAAAAGGCCACTGAAGATGCTGCAACTGCAGTGAAACATGTTTGGATTAAAAAACAAAATTGTGTTTTGCTAAAGGTTGGTCCTATCCAAAAACATACGTATAGGTGGCACATTTGTCGTGCTACAAAAGGTAGCCACGTTGAACGTTTATAAATAAAACTTGAAGACATACCGCATTAAGTGCTGTGTCAAACATTTATATATGTTATTTACCATTTTCACAAGTAAAGGTTACTTTTGTGTATGTAATTTATACACACCCTGTATATATGAGTCAGACGGAACGCTCTCATAGTGTAATAACCTCAATTCAAATGAAGACATGCGCATACGGGTGTGAATGCTACCGAACTATCGGTTTAGTAAGTCATGGTTGCAAAATATTGACACGATTTTTTTTTTGTAACAACGGAAAATCCATCCCAAGCCGACCTCGGGGATGATCAGTTTAAGTTCAGGAGAAATGTAGAAACACGCGTGCCTTGACTTATCCTAAAACATAAATTGAAAAAGGCAAACCTCCGTTTATACTATCTGTAGATTTAGAGAAAGCTTTTGACAAAGTTGAGCTCAATACACTCTTTGAAATTCTGTAAGCACCAGGGATAAAATACAAGGAGCAGAAAGTTACCTACAGCTTGTGCACAAAAACCAGACTGCAGTCGAAGGGCATGGAAGGGAGGTCATACTTGCGAAGGGAGTGAGAAGACTGAGCAAGATGTGAAGGAAATCGAGGATAAATTTCGGAAAAGAATTAGATTTCAAGGAGAAGAACAGAACTATGAGGTTTGCCGTGTATACAAGGTGTATCTCCTAAGAGTCGTCAGGCGTATTTTCTCCGGCGTTTCAGCAGATGTTTCCAATTTCGTTTTTTTCATTCCGTAGCTGTTGTCAGACCAAACCAATACCGTTCATCATGTCTTTTCATGTGACGTCCTGTCTCGACAGAAAGGATCAGTTTGTTTCCCGCTAAAAACAAAATTACTTTTAAGTGGAAATTTTACGTGACCATTCGATAGAGCAATCACAGATCAGTCTAGTGCGATATTTGTTTTATCGGTATGTATTAACAGGGACAGCGAAACTCTAAGAATAGCCAGCACTCTAGCAGCGATAGCACTGGTCTGGTCTGCGATAAATTTCTACTACCAAGCATGCAGGACTACTGAGCCGTTCATTGTTGGACTGCTGTTTATTCTTCCTGTTTTACTGTCCTTATTAATACATATCGATAAAACAAATATCTCTCAAAACTAATCTTGGACCACTCTGTCGAACGGGCAAGTAATATTTCGTTTTAAAAATCATATTACCAAACATTTCATCAGCCGAGATTCACAACTGAGGAACGTATATATAGAATAAAAATCTGCTTCAGTTGCCAGTAATTCTCTTAATTTATTCCACGGCCGGTTTCGAAGCTTAAGGCTTCATCTCCATGTGCCACCAACTGCGAATAATAGGAGTCTATACATTAGTATCGATCCTAAAAGTTGGCATTCTCTTACCGGATCTCAGTTTTTAGATATATTTTACGTATCACCCGTATCTTATCTCGTATCTATTTAATCTGTATTCTGTCACTGTGGCTTTTAGGCATTTTTGTCGATGACCCATGTTTGTATGTTATTACGTATTATATTGACACACACTAAACACGAATCTAGAAAAAAGTTCTTGCGAAAAGTAACTAGCTCTTTACTCACATAAAATGCTACTGAGAAGGGATTTCTAATTGATTCCATATTTCTAGATTTCACTGTATCTCACCAGCGGCTTGTAGTAATATTGCGTGCTTATGGAATATTGTCTCAGTTAAGCGACTGGATTCATGTTTCCCTGCCAGAGAGATTTCACTCCTTAGTAACTGGAGGGAAGTCGTCGAGTAAAACAGAAGTGATTTCTGGCGTTCCTCAAAGTAGTGTTATAGACCCTCTGCTGTTCCTTATATGTATAAAAGATTTAGGAACCAATCTCAAAAGCAGTATTAAGTTGTTTGCAGATAATGCTGTTGTTCACGGCCTAGTAAAGTCATCAGAAAATCTAAACAAATTGCATAACGATTTAGAGAAGATATCTGTACGGTGCGAAAATTGGCAACTGATCCTAAATAATAAAAAGTGTCATCGGCATGAGTGCAAAAAGGAATCCGTTGAACTTCGGTTACACAATGAATCAATCAAATCTAAAGGCCATAAACTCAACTAAGTACCTAGGAATTACAATCACGAACAATTTAAATTGGAAAGAACACTGAAAAAATTTGGAGGAGGTGAACCGAAGACTGCAGTTTATTGGCAGAATACTTAGAAAATGTACCAGAGCTACTAAAGAGACTGCTTGCTCTACACTTATCCGTCATCTTTTGGAGTACTGCCGCACGGTCTGGGATCCATACCAGACAGGATTAACGGATTACATCGAGGAAGTTCAATGAAGAGCAGCACGTTTCGTATTATCGAGAAACAGGGGAATGTGTTTCACGGTCATGATACACGATTTCAGGTGGACATTTTTAAAACAAAGGCGTTTCTCGTTGCTTCGGAGTCTTCTCATGAAATTTCAATCACCAACTGTCTCCTAACGCGAAAATATTTTGTGACGCCGACCTACAGGGGGAGAAACGATCATCATAGAATAAGGAAAACCAGAGCTCGAACGGAAAGATGTAGGTTGTTATTTTTTCCGCGCTGTTCGGGAGTGGAATAATAGGGCATTATTGTGAAGGTGGTTCGCTGACCCTCAGCCAGGCACCTAAGTGTGGTTTGCAGAGTATCCATGTAGATGTAGATATAGACTGACTCCTACGTAAGTCGCTTCTGCCACCACGGCCATCTGGCTTCTGAGCCATCTGCACTTGTCACTTCCGTGTCGTGTTGTCCAGTTGGACGCTGTGGTTGCGGGTCCTACGCGTCAGTTGCGTTACTTATTTATTTACATTATTATTGAGATCATTTCCGTCCAGTGTTACGGTATTTTTATCCTTTCTTCCAGGAGTGCTAGTTCTGCAAGGTTCGCAGGAGAGCTTATGTGAAGTTTGGAAAGTAGGAGACGAGGTACTGGCAGAATTGAAGCTGTGGGGATGGGTCGTGAGTCGTGCTTGGATAGCTCAGATGGTAGAGCACTTACCCACGAAAGGCAAAGGTCCCGAGTTCGAGTTTTAATCTGCCTGGAAGTTTCAATTATGTTTCCATAATTATGCCAGTACACTACTTTCCGTAACTATGGCTTTCGTTGTGGTATGTCAGTTCCATAGTACTTGTACGTTAGTAGCCCCTCTTGTTCACAGTTCGTGGCACCTAAAGATGAAGCTTTAAGTTTCGAAACCGGCTGTGGAATAAATTAAGAAAATTACTGGAAACTAAAGCGGACTTTTATCCTATATATAAAAAGATTGTTTGAAACTGGAAACAAACCGATACTTTACGTTGACACTGTGTCGCTTAAAAGACGTGATGAGCGCTATATGTTTTGGTTGACTCCAGCTACACAACGCAAAAACGGAATGGCAAATATCTGCTGAAACACCAGAGAAAATGCGCCTGACAGCTCTTGGGACAGACAGCTTGTATAATTCCGTCAGACGCGTCAACAGACTTCGAAGAGCCGTTGTGCGGAATGTGTATGTTTTGAAATGCGATTATAAGATGAACATCAACAAAAGTAAAACAAGGTTAATGAAACTTAGTCAAATTAAATCAAGCGATGCTGAGGAAATTAGATTAGGAAATGAAGTACTAAAAGTCATAAATTAGTTTTGCTACTTCGGGAGCAGCTTAAGTGGGGATGGCCGAAGTAGGGAGGATACAAAATGTAATAGGAGAAGAGTTTAAGATAAAGAACAATTTGTTAACGTGGAATATGAATTTAATTATTACGCACTCTTTTCTGAAACCATTTGCCTGGAATACAGCACTGTACGAAAGCGAAATGTCGAAGATAATCGGTACAGACAGGGAATAAACACACATGAAATACTGTGATACGGGAAAGTGTTGAACATTAGACAGGCTGGCTGATGAGGAGGGTCTGAACAGAATCGCGGAAATAAATTTGTGGCCCAACATAACGAAAATGGGGGCTCGTTGATAGAACACATTCCGACGCATCAAAGAAGCGGCAGTTTGGTAATGGATAAAAGGGAAGGAGGGAGGAAAAAAAAAGAGAGAGAGAGAGAGAGAGAGAGAGAGAGAGAGAGAGAGAGAGAGAGAGAGAGAGGGAGGGCCATGGAGTGTTTCTCGTGTAATCTCTTTATGCATGCGCAATAAAAATGTATTCTGTGTTTGTTCTCATCTTTGTATCGGTTCTTCCCAGGCGATAAACGACTTCGCTGAGAGATAAGACTGTGGGATATATGTTGATAAGCTTTGTACCAAACAGCTGTGGAGAGATTGCTGTCCGTTAGCAGCATCCTGTGTGTAGCGCAACATGGAGCGGATTTATTATATTGTAGTGGCGTTACTCGTATATTCGGTAAGCAATATTTGGATGCAGCATTATGAGATTAATTTGTGGCACATTTCTTATACATTCTGCTCAGTATTGCTATATGCACTGCTGTTGCTTGGTTTCCTCTGAATTCTATTCTCCAGTAGAGAGCACCATCAATAGAATCGGCCTATGACTATTTTAAACCCTTTAAAATTTTAAGAACAAAATATTTTAGTTCCTTTTTTGTCTTCACATTATAGTAAATGGGTCTCGTCGAACGTAATGAATGCGCTATATCACTTCTCAAATTGTCGCTGGCTGTTGCTTAGCCTGTCTGTTTAGAGAGCAACCTGACTTTATTCTTGAGAGGCAGATACAATAATACACTGCAAGACGCTCTTTCTGTAGTTTGTGGAAGCAGAGGGGAATATTTTAAGATTAATAATGTACTCGAGTACAAAGTTTTTCAGTAAGTGACCTTTTACTAACCTCTGACATTTTTATGCATTATATTAACAAACTGTTCTCACCGTTCACGGAAGCTTTTATCTCGCCCTAACAAGGAAACACCACCAACTCGATCTCGTATTTTCAGGAGCAAAAAGCACACGTGAAATATACCGACCCCACCAATGGATCCCGGGCGAAAATTTTGGCCATTTTTCCGACAGATCACAGCTCTGACCTTCTGAAAGTACAGCCTATAGATGCGCACTTGCGTCGCTTGTTTGTCACTAGCTCTGCCTCACTGCACACACTTAATGCCCGGGAGCGAAGTGAAAGCCAATGCATTCCTATTAAAGAACACTGCAACTCCGGCAAATATACTTCACTTTAATTGTGTCAGTTTCACAATCCAAATAAAATAAGGTAGAAGACCAAAGTTAATAGTTAAATAGCGATACGTTACTGGTCGCAGGTTCGAATCTTGCCTCGGGCATGGATGTGTGTGATGTCCTTGGGTTAGTTAGGTTTAAGTAGTTCTAAGTTCTAGGGGACTGATGACCTCAGAAGTTAAGTCCCATAGTGCTCAGAGCTATTTCGATACGTTACTTAATAACACGCTCATTCGTTTTATTCAGTTACATTGCATTTGTGGATCGCAACACAGAAAATGTTCTAAACAAACTGATCTCTGCCACCAACTACATGTTGATAACCGCGCACATTGACACAATGAACAAAGCATGTTAGTAACGTCAATACAGTATTCAGTAGATGTTCAAAGTCATCTGGCCGGTCACTGATTTAGCCGCTATGACACCAAATATTCTGAAAGATTGGTCGAAATACTAGTGCACGTAACTGCCTGTAAAGAAGAGACTGCATTAGAAGGACGTTGTTACGCTGGCCGAAATCGTATCTAAGCCCAGAAGTCGTGTCGAGACGATAACCCAGCCGACAGAACCCTCGAACGCGAAAGCCTAATAGATACAGCGGCTGACGTGATCTTGTTCCACCTGGTGGTATCTTCAACACAGAAACTACACTGTCTTCTCCGTTCTTTTCATGCGTTCACATGCTTCGTGGCCGGAAAATGAATCCACGATTGAAACAATTCTACTGTCATCTGTACGATTTCAGAAAACACCTATTGCCACTATAGTAAATGTTCCTCGTTGACTTTTCCAGAAGATGAGGGCTAAATTACCGTCCGCACTAAAACAAACTTTAATTCGCGGCCCAAAGGTTCCAGTTGGCTCTTTTAAAACTACAAACAGATACTACTGCAAATGTCCTTCAGACAGCTCTAGCATTATTGTGCAGCTGTGCGTCGTATTACTGATGGACTGCTCGACCATGTCGATATCTTCCTTTCCTTTTTTGGCAAGAAATCGACCGGACGTTATTTCTAAATTAAAGCCACTTTGATCCATGTTGCACACATTCTGTCTACTGATCGCTTCCTAAATAGCTCTAGTGTTAGCGACACTTCACATGCAGAAAGTGTTGCTGTCTCATTACCCAGATTATTAACTGTTATTTTTCCACGACACAGTAACACATTTCTTCTTGAAAGCGTGCACCCACGCAGCAGACATTTTAAACTTTAGACCAACATCCATTGCGGCTTGGACGCCCTAATGCTGTGTATTACAGTCGTGGATCATCTTGCTCTTCATTCCGTTATTAAATTTATGTTGACATAACGTGTTGATCTTGGAAAGCTTTTGTTGATGTGTATCCTGGTTTTCAAGCCATCTGCTCCAGATGTAGAGGTTACTTACTGCTGTAAGTGACAATGGCGTTGTCGGCCAGAGTGGCCTAGCGGTTCTAGGTGCTACAGTCAGGAACCGCGCGACTACTACGGTCGCAGGTTCGAATCCTGCCTCAGGCATGGATGTGTGTGATATCCTTAGGTTAGATAGGTTTAAGTAGTTCTAAGTTCTGGGGGACTGATGACCTCAGAAGTTAAGTACCATAGTGCTCAGAGCCATTTGACATTTCATATGAACTTTGGGATACGGCAAAAAATAAAAGAAACTCTACTGACTTCTGAACAGAAGTAGAAATTGATAATTACTGTATCAAAAGGAAATTATTATACTTTAGCACGACTGCAAGTCAAAATGTGAACCAGAACTTTACTAACAACAAATTCCAATCACTGATATTTGCACTCATTCATTAATTCTAATTACGTAGTGCTTTTGTTCATAGTGCCAGGAATCATTTTAATTTGATTAGTTGATTTACTATTTGCAACAATTAGATCGCCTCAGATTAAACTTCAAATTTAAAGTTAGTGAGACTGAAATTAATGAATGCTTTAAGTTTAAATCTTTAACTGGATTATTTAGTTCATAAGCAAAAGTAACTGGCGCTGCAATTTTCAAATTTTCATAAACGGTACTCTATTGTAGCAATAGGACAGGACAGGAACCTACTTGGTGAATGATTTTAGGAGAATCACGGGTAATTATTCACTCGCAAAACACCACAAAGCTGAGTAACGCCGCTACAAAACTAGTTTACAATTAGCTGTGATGCAGCAATCTTACTTCAGTCCACTATCGCCGTGACGAAGTTGCTGACGACGATACTGCTGCTGGCTGCTTCCCATGATAATTAGCGAGCACTTGGCAATGATATTGGCGTGGCAGGTTCTTTATGTTGCTGCAGTCAATATTTCCACTTGCCACGTGCCGCTAATCACTCCTCCAGTACAGTGCACGCCATCCATGTGTCCACACTTCACCAAGTCTCACACCAGAGTTCTCTCTCTGTGTAGCGCGCGCTCTGACGTAACATCCTCCCGCGTCCAGAGATGCCGCTACTCCAACGATATTTACATAATATACATAATTGATTATACAGCAAAATATACAAATTAATTCATACATCGTGTTCATATAAATTTACATAAAGATAAAAGCAAGTATATATACAATAATAAATGTTCAAAGAGCACATCGGCATGAAAGTGTTACAAATGTTCCTCCTGACGGTCCTTTCCAAAAGGCGAAACCTCGTTTCATGTACTCCTCTGTCACAGATTGGGGGCAAAGCGGTATGGAACGATATTACATCTTGAAAACGCGCTTCGTCATCACTTGCTTTCTCTTTTTCACAGTCCTGTCTCGTTGTACCAATGACACTGTTCGACAAATGTGACTGTGCTGAAAGGACAACTTCATTATCGTCTTCGGCATCCTCTAGTAAGTAAGCGGTTAACGTCAGTCTACTATTTTGCTTTATATCTAGCACGCCTTGCGCCGTGAAGCTGTCTATTGTTTCTGCAGTGCAGTTGAAAGCTATGAGTAACAGCAAGAAATAAGCTCCTTAGGCTTTCGTTTGCCCTGTACTTTAGTTAGTCGAATAGCCACTTATAATGATGATTACCAGTTACGCTTTTCAGGAGCTGTTGTACTTTGACGTTCAAACGTTGCAATTTCGCCGTCATAGTGTACCGCTCCTGGAGACCCAGTCCAGAACTACCGCTTGCGAGTTCACTGACATTATAATTGCAAAGCTGTTACCGACTCGACTGCACAGTACTTTCTGCTCGGGCCGTAAATGGGGCAGAACGAGTGACAGACCAACGATGAGCGCGTTTTTAAAAGCTGATCTTTCCGAAGGTGGTAACTATATACCGGTATATCATAACGATGGCCCAAATTTTCGCAGGGTCGATTCTGGGGCTGATAACTTGCATGTACACTTTTTTTCTCCAAGAAATACGAGGTCGAGTAGGTGATATTTCCTTGTGAATATGATGCTAACCGATAGCTATTCTAATCTCATTCAGATGCCTTCTTCTTCATCTTTTGAAGACAGATGAAACCAAGGTGTCAACAGAGATATAACCCCTCAAGCGAGCTGTTAACAAATTGAAATAAGCGTCAGGCCAAAAGTAGAAACGCGACCGTGAATTGCGAAACCAAACGAATTGAGTTAGGTCACAGCCAAAGCAGATGTGTTATGACATCAAGCATTAATATAATTTTTTTAAATACAAGATGATTTTCGTTAACAATTAAATCAGCCCAGTGCCTAAAATATTTATGTAAATTAATGTAAACATCCCTGTATTTGTTTTATGAAACTGAACTGACGAAGGCGGTGCGAAAGTCTTTCCTTAATCGTAAATAGATCTTTAAAAAATTCCCATATGTTACAAGAAGTCATATGGATTCAACTTGGCGTATTGTGATTGTGCACGCAAAGTACGAGGGACGTTCAATAAGTAATGCAACATATTTTGTTTCTCGGGGCAATTTTGATTGAAAAATGCGGAATTTGATGTGGGACGTCGTTGAATATTCCTGCTGCAGCCCCTGTAGTTTCATGAAGTTCCGACAGGTGGCCGCGCTATAAGTAGCATTCAAAACGGCGTCTGTAACGGAAGTGCGATGCAGCCACTGAGTTTCTTTTGGTGGAAAACTTGAGCATCGCAGATCTTCATAGGCGCTCCAAGAATGCCTACGAAGTCCCAGAAGTAAACAAAAGCACGGTGAAGAATTAGTAAATAGCTCAACAGACGAAGGATCACATTCCGAGTTCGAAGACCATGTCAGTAATGCATCTGAAAGCGAGTGTTCTGATGACATTGAAGACAGTCCACAGCCTATTCAAAGTAGTGTACAGACATCTCCACAAACGGGAACACAGAATGGCAGTTGCAGTCAGCAACACAACATGGCCACCTACCTGCTTCGAACGTCATCAGGGGTACCTTCTGAGTTACCAGCTATAAGCAGCAGAATAAGTCATGTCAAAAATTCATTTTAAGTATTATTTCTACAGCACTTCAGAATGAAATAACAGATGTGAAATATTGATGGCAGCGAATATATGGCAAACAATGGCGAACAACGACGATTCTCGTTTTCACGCGTACTTCGAACTCTTGTTCATTGCGGGTGTACATCGCTCACATGAGGAAATTACAAAAATTTTGTGGGATAATGATACTGGGCGGAACATATTTCGAGCAACCATGTCCCTAGAAACATTCTGTAAAATATCGCGCGTCTTGCGATTTGCTAAGAAATCCACAAGAGAGGAAAGAAGACGTACTGATAAACTCGTCGCAATTCGTAGTGACTGGGAGAAGTGGTTAGAAGTCCTTCCTCAACAGTATAATCCAGGGGAAAATATGACCGTCGACGAGCAGCTGGTAGCATTTAGAGGCCGCTCTCCGTTGAAGCAGTCTACATCCAAAGCTAACCGTCAAAATGTGGGATCAAGATATGGACTCTGTGCGACAGCAAATCTTCGTATGTACTGAAAGCCCAAATTTTTACAAGAAAGGAGAGTGGAGCAGCGCCAGAAGGAAAATCAGGGAATGTGAGTAGTTGCTGATCTCACCTCTAATTTGCGAGGTGAGAATGTTAACAGGTGACAATTTTTTTTACGTATACAATTTGGGACAGCTGCTCCTGAAATGGAAACTGAGAATGTTAGGAACCATACGTAAAAATAAGGCAGAGCTTCCACAAAATGTGACGAACAAGGAGGTACACAGCTCCTCATTTCACTCCGCAAATGACACTACGCTGGCCAATTATATTCCCAAGAGAAATAAGAATTTTGTACTAATGGGCACTCTCCACCATGGTGGGGAAATAAGTGACAGGGCTGATAAGAAGCCAAAAATGATTGTAGATTATAATTCAACCAAAAGGGGCTGTGGACTCATTCGATCAGCTATCGGGTACATAGACATGCAAACGAAAAGGCAGTAGATGGCCCATGATAGTTTACTACAATATTCTGGTTGTTGCTGGTTATAATGCATATGTCTAGTGGACTTCGATTGACTAACTGGAATGTAAGAAAATTGACTAGAAGGAGAATATTTTGGAGGAACTCTGAAAATTACTGGTTGCAGGGCACATTGCGTCAAGGAAGCATTTTCCAAGAAGAGAAGATTCTTTGAATGGTCAGGAACATCTAAGACCCTGAAAGAGTGGCAGGTGTAGCTAAACCAGTAACAACAAGAAACTCTACTAAACGTGCACGCTATAAGTACTGTACTTCAAGCAATGACAGAAGACCCAAACATGTTGTATGGAAAGTGTAATAATCATGTATGCAAAACACACGTAACCTACTTGTGTCCAAATTGCAGTGAGTAAGAAGGAAAGAAAGTGATATGGGCAGACGACAGACGGTTGTTGAGAATGACTTTTTAGTGGGTCTGCCCCTGTAAACTGAAGCGTACGCCGAATGTAGGAATCGAGTAGGAGCAGGTGAGGTAAAAAACTCGGTCCTGCTTTTAACTTAAAAGTACATTTATTAGAGAATATTAGTCAATGACATATACGTAATTTTCGGTAAAGATGAGTAAGTAGGTGCGAAGCCGGATGTATCAAAGCTAACACAGGCACAATCTTTAGTGGCTCGCCCGTTATGAAACAGAAACAATGTTGCTTGGTCGCCTACTCGTGATCCACATGGGCTGAATCCGGAGCGGCGCTCGTAGAGCTACCCAGCGCCGGCTAGAGGGCGGTGACGCCGGTGTCGGTGTCGTGCTGCCAACCTGAGAACTTGTACCTACTCCGTGGCATCGTAACTATCGATACCACAGTCGAAATGTCTGTTGTTCCTAATATACCTATTAATAATAGTTTTAGTGCAGTTTTGTGTAATATTGTTATTATTATTATTATTTTCGATTATTGCCCGCATCTCGTGGTCGTGCGGTAACGTTCTCGCTTCCCGCGCCCGGCTTCCCGGGTTCGATTCCCGGCGGGGTCAGGGATTTTCTCTGCCTCGTGATGGCTGGGTGTTGTGTGTTGTCCTTAGGTTAGTTAGGTTTAAGTAGTTCTAAGTTCTAGGGGACTGATGACCACAGATGTTAAGTCCCATAGTGCTCAGAGCCATTTGAACCATTTTTTCCGATTATTCCCATTTAAGAGAGCGTTTGAACTTGAATTCCTTTATGATGACTGTTTATGTTTTTTCTGAGCCCACATTTTCTTCATGTGTTCACCGTGTTGATTCTTTCGCTCCACTGTCCATTTGCACCCTGGTCTCTTGTGTGTTGTGGTGTCAAATTTATGTTTTTCGATGATGTTCCTGAATTCAGTTCTATTTTCTGCATCGTTTACTGTTATGTGTGCTTATCTCTTCAATTTCTGTTATCCATTTTGTTTTTCCCCTGCCTGAGTTGATGACTTTAAGAATTCGCTTTGAAATTCTGTTTTCAGTCATCCTGTGGATATATCCGTAGAACTGCATTCTTCTTTTCCTTATTGTATCCGTAATCTTGTCTGTGTATTTATATAATTCTGATGTTGGTCTCTTCTTCCAGATTCCTTGCTCTTGTATCGGGCCAAAAATTTTCCTGAGAATTTTCCTTTCTTGTTTCTCTATTTCTTTGATTTTTGTTTGCCCACCTATTTGTGTTGTTTCAGATGCGTGAATATTCTTATTATTGTTATTATTATTACTATTATTATTATCGCTGTGATCATTAACAACGTACAGTAATACAACAACAATGTCGACAACCATCATCATTTCTCTCTCTCTCTCTCTCTCTCTCTCTCTCTCTAACTCTCCCCCCTCCCCCCCCCCCCCCCCCCCCCCAGCTGTCTGCGTTTATGGTACCCAAGTAAAAGAGTGCGAACTTTTTCCTAAATGGCTGCGAATTGTGAAGCATGGCGAGACTTGGGTACTAGCCAGGTACCTCCCCGTTCCGAAATTGGCGTTTTTACATGCACGGCTGCCTGCGCGGATAGATGTAAACAAATGACTATGACCGTATTAAAACATTTTATACGTTTTATTTTCTTCATCATTGAAATTACAGTATAAGCCCCTGTCGAACGTCATATGTGGGGAAACGCTTTATTAAAAATAAAACAAAAAATAAAAAAAGGCGCACCACGAAGGAATTACCCGAATGGGCAGGAATTGGCAGATATTTACATGTACAGACAAACAAATGATAACAACTTCACAATTTGAGCAAGTTAGTTCAAAAATGGTTCAAATGGCTCTGAGCACAATGGGACTTAACATTTGAGGTCATCAGTCCCCTAGAACTTAGAACTACTTAAACCTAAATAAGCTAAGGACATGACACACATCCATGCGCGAGGCAGGATTCGAACCTGCGACCGCAGCGGTCGCCCAGTTCCAGACTGAAGTGCCTAGAACCGCTCGGCCACACCGGATGGCGAGCAAGTTAGCAACGCGTTAGTCCACCTCTGGCCCTTATGCAACAATGATTATGAAGAATCCGCCTCGATTTCAAATAGAAACCGGATGTTGACCTAGGTTTCGGAGCGGATAACCAAGCCTTCTTCGGAACTCACTAAAACTATAAACTGCCTAAAGAGGCATGGTCTAACATTAAAACAGAACGCCGAAAACGCGTGATTATCCGCACCGAAACCTAGGTCAACATCCAGTTTATATTTGCAATCGAGGCGGAATCTTTATAATAATTAAATTATTCACGATTGCTGACGCGCTGCAATGTTAAAAGTTCTTATGCAAGAATTTATTGCCCTTGTCATTGATCGGCAGAGTTTGACAACAAGGAAGCCAAGCCGTAAAACCCTCGCCGTGTGGGTGTTCATTATCTTGCTGCACTGCAAACCCAGGATGGCTTGCCACGAAAGGCAACAGAACAAGACGTGCCATTGTGCTGTAAGGGTGATGCGGAAAGGAGTTCTGACCCGAAAAGAAATGGCGTCCCAGAACATCACTTCTGTTTGTTGAGCTCTATGGCGACCGACAACCAAGTTGATATCCCACTGCTATCGAGAGAGTCTCGAGATACCTGGAATCTCATGGCTGCACTAAAATTTGAGCCTTGATGATCAGCCAAGACGTGTCTGTCAGCCGCCATCCGGCCCGACAACCAGGACTTATAGTCTGGGGTGCCAGTTCTTTTCATCGTAGGACCCCTTTTGTTGTCATCTGAAGGCACGCTTACAGCATAGCGGTGCTCTGGCGATATTCTACGCCCCGTTTTGTTGCCCTTCATGGCAAACCATCCTACGCTTGCATTTCAGCAAGATAATTCCTGCACACAACGAGAGTTTCTACTCATTGTTTTCGTGCTTGGCAAACCCTACCTTGTGCCAGCAAAGTCGCGGGAACTCTCTCCAACTTCCCAGATGAGAACTTTTATAGCATTACGGACAGGGCGCACCAACCAACTCGAGAGTCTGATAATCTAACACGCCGGTTGTACAGAATCTAGCACGGTATCCCTCAGGAGGACATGCAACAACTCTGTCAAGCAATGCCAAGTCGAATAACTGCTTGCGTAAGGTCCAGAGGTCCAACGTGTTATTCACATGCTTAATTTGTGAACTAAAATTAAAAAAATGTCGTGTGATTAGGGCCTCCCTTTGGGTAGACCGTTCGCCGGGTACAAGTCTTTCGATTTGACGCCACTTCGGCGACTTGCGCGTCGATGGGGATGAAATGATGATGATTAGGACAATACAACACCCAGTCCCTGAGCCGAGAAAATCTCCGACCCAGCCGGGAAACGAACCCGGGCCCTTAGGATTGACATTCTGTCGCGCTGACCACTCAGCTACCGGGGCGGACATTTGTTAACTTATTTCTGTTGAACACATCGTCCACTATTTTTCAGAAATTGTAATCATTTGTCTGCCTGTACATGTATTTCACATCTATCGATTTCCGTCCCATTCGTGTAATTCCGTCGTGGTCTCTCTCTCTCTCTCTCTCTCTCTCTCTCTCTCTCTTAATGAAGATGATACAATGAGGAATTTTTAGGTGAAGATAATTTTAGGTCCGACTGTTAGTGGTTTTAGTCGGTTTCGTTCTCGCTCCTGGATACTTCGAAGGTGTGTATTTCAGTTTAGATTCCTTAGTCTTAAGTACTTAGCCGCGTTAGTAAGAGGAATGGGTTGGCTGAAAATGGACATGTGAAATAAGGGTAATGGAAACATTGAATGCTGACTTGGGTTTTCTGTGGATTAAAGTGGAGTCCACATTTGTTCTACTATTCCAGCAGATGATTCAGGTGCCATTGGAGAGCGTGAGGGGTGGAACATTCAATCCTTGTCGTCCCTTATAAAACGAGGCTATCAATCCCTTTTCATATGCAGCTGCTGTTACTAGTTGCGCAGCCCTCTCTGTTTCGTAGGCCGGATGTCTTTAGAAGTCACCAGAGTGAAGGAATTGTGATCCAATAATATAAAAATTCCTTAGCTGCTGTCTCTCCGATGGCTCCGCTAAGGCACAATTCAGTCTACCGTGAATGCCATGTTGTTTATAACGAGTGCGCCGAGCCAAGTTGAGGCTGTATTCCTCGCTTAAAGAAACATGGCCTTTAACACCTTATTCGCACGGCTTGTGGTTCCGTTTCGACGTTTCAGTCACACATTTTAAGTACACTCCGGTTTCAGAAGATGCACGTCACATTAAATTAGAAACTAACCATTTCACCGAACATTATGATGCATATAGAGTATCTACACTATTAAAGCCCACAGCTACAGACGGGATTCCAACTTACGTAGTGCGTCTCACGAAGCCACAGTGTGACGCCGATCCAACAGCGGCCGGCAAACTGCCTTCCGTCTTCAAGTGTGACACCGCAATGATATTTCCGAGACTTTGCGGACCTTCCTATGAAACATGCTGTCCACACATTCTTGGTTGGACTAGAACACTGACGACATCATATGCTGTGGGAGACGTTTTGTGAAAATTGAGTAACACATTTTATTTGTTGGTCCTAATAAATGCAATCAATACTCTTAGCAGGGATATTCTACAGAATTCCTTTTTGAATGTGCCTGTGGAAAATTAGGAAGATAAACATCGTAGTTATCAAAACCCCTTCTGAGAATGTTCGAAATGAATACGGTTAAAAAGTGTAAAATTTAAAGAGATGTACAACATGCATATTTATTTAAATTTTCAGGTACTGTCTGCCCAATTCACACTCCATTCAACTACACAGTCACACTATTTTACTGAGTAGAACTGAGAGTATGATGTGAGCTGTAAATTTTTCAAACTTCAGAATGTATCGGACAACTCAAGGAAGAGTAGCGGCTTGCTGAGTTACAAAACTGGAGCAAGCCACAGTAACTGTTTACAGAATTACTTCTGATACGAAAGGCAATAGGAGTAATACACCAAATTACAGGCCAATATCATTAACGTCAATATGCATCAGGATTTTGAAACATACGTTCGAACATTATGAACTACCTCGAAAACAACAGTCTGTTAACAAACAGTTAATACGGATTCGGAAAACATCGTTCTTGTAAAACGCAACCAGCTCTTTATTCACACGAAGTGTTGGACGCTATTGTCATCGGATTCCAAATTGATTCCGTATTTCTAGATTTCCATAAGGCTTTGGACACTGTATCTCACAAGCGACTTGTAGTCAGATTGAGTGCTTATGCAATATCGTCTCTGTTATGCGACTGGATTCGTGATTTCCTGTCAGAGAGGTCACAGTTAGTAGTAATTGGCGGGAAGACGCCGGGTAAAACAGAAGTGATTTCTGGCGTTCCACAAGCTAGCAGTATAGGTCCTCTGCTGCTCCTTACCTATATAAACGACTTAGAAGACAATCCGAGCGGCCGTCTTATCTTGTTTCCAGAAGATGTTGTCGTTTATCGTATACTAAAGTCATTAGAAGATTAGAACGAATTGCGAAACGATTAAGATAAGATATCAGTCTGATCAGAATTGGCAGTTGACCCTAAATAATGAAAAGTGTGAGATCATCCACATGAGTGCTAAAATAATCCGATAAACTTCGGTTACATAATAAATCAATCAAACCGTAAATTCAAATAAACACCTTAGTCCGGTGCAGCGCGGCTGCTACGGTCGCAGGTTCGAATCCTGCCTCTGGCATGGATGTGTGTGATGTCCTTGGGTTAGTTAGGTTTAAGTAGTTCTAAGGCTAGAGGACTGATGACCTCAGATGTTAAGTCTCATAGTGCTTAGCGCCATTTGAACCATTTTTGAAATACCCCAGAATTACAATTGCGAACAACGTAAACGGAAAGAATACATAAAAAATGTTGTGTGGAAGTGAACCAAAGACTGCGATTTATTGGTAAAACAGAAGATGCAACAGACCTACTAAAGAGACTGCCTGCACTACCCTTATCCGTCATCTTTCTGAGTACTGCTGCGCGGCCTCAGATGCTTACCAGATAGGATTAACGGCGTAAGTTCAAAGAAGGGCAGCACGTTTTGTATGATCGAGAAGTGGGGGGGAGAGCGTCACGGACATGACACAGGATTTGGATTTGGGCATTTCTCGTTGCGCTGGAATGTTCTCATGAAATTTCAGTCAACAAGTGTCGAAAATATTTTGTTGACGCCGACCTACATAGGGAGAAACTATCATCATAATGAAACAAGGGAAATCAGAGCTCACACGGAAAGATACAAGTGTTCGTTTTTTTGCGTGCACTGTTCGAGAGTGGAATAATACAGAATTATTGTAAAGGTAGTTCGATGAACTCTCTCCAAGGCATTTAAGAGTGATTTGCAGCGTATCCATGTAGGTGTAGATGTAGATGTAGATACTGACTGCGGTTCACTGAGGAACATGAACGTTGAACTCAGCTGCATTTATCAAAGCTCTTGCCTAGTACATTTTTCTTCTTGCGTCTGCTGCTATTCAGTGCACCTTCATAAGAGAAAATCGCTAAATCCATTTATTTTCTGATTCATGCGCTCTGCAAAATACAGGGTGATTCAAAAATCATACCACAACTTTAAAAATGTGTATTTAATAAAAGAAACATAATATAACCTTCTGTTATACATCATTACAAAGAGTATTTAAAAAGGTTTTTTTCACTCAAAAACAAGTTCAGAGATGTTCAATATGGCTCCCTCCAGATACTCGAGCAATATCAACCCGATACTCCAACTCGTTCCACACTCTCTGTAGCATATCAGGCGTAACAGTTTGGATAGCTGCTGTTATTTCTCGTTTCAGATCATCAATGGTGTCTGGGAGAGGTTGCCGAAACACCATATCCATAACATACCCCCATAAGAAAAAATCGCAGGGGGATAAGATCAGGGCTTCTTGGAGGCCAGTGATGAAGTGCTCTGTCACGGGCTGCCTGGCGGCCGATCCATCGCCTCGGGTAGTTGACGTTCTCTGTAAACTGTTTATACCAACGTTTAGTACACCACCTATCAGGAGGTTTAACACCATACTTCGTTCGAAATACACGCTGAACAATTGTCGTCGATTCACTTCTGCCGTACTCAATAACACAAAAAGTTTTCTGTTGAGCGGTCGCCATCTTAGCATCAACTGACGCTGACGCCTAGTCAACAGCGCCTCAAGCGAACAAATGTACAACTAAATGAAACTTTATAGCTCCCTTAATTCCCCGACAGAAAGTGCTTAGCTCTGTCTTTTGTCGTTGCAGAGTTTTAAATTTCTAAAGTTGTGGTATTCTTTTTGAATCACCCTGTACTTGTATTCGGTGCCAGATGATGCAGGTATGATCCTTAAAAGTTTGATACTGAAATGTCTCGAAGTCCTTCGATTCCACGACAACATTTGTGTTGTATGTTGTAGGCAGTACTGACGGAGGCCTCTTCCCTGAAAGAACGTCTGCGGCAAATCCGAGATGCTGGTTGCAGTGAACCTGGCCAGATCATCTGCACTGACAACTGTTCCAAGGTAAGAGCCAGCTGTGACGCGATGTGTGATTGCCTTTCTTGCTACCATATTGAAAATCTCAGTGTATATCTTCTCTCATTAGATGCGGCAATTAAGAACACAGTTGTTGTTGTTGCTGTGGTCTTCAGTACTGAGACTGGTTTGATGCAGCTCTCTATGCTACTCTATCCTGTGCAAGCCCCTTCATCTCACCAAGCGAGGTGGCGCAGTGGTTAGACACTGGACTCGCATCCGGGAGGACGACGGTTCAATCCCGCGTCCGGCCATCCTGATTTAGGTTTTCCGTGATTTCCCTAAATCGCTCTAGGCAAATGCCGGGATGGATCCTTCCCAGTCCTTCCCTAATCCGATGAGACTGATGACCTCGCTGTCTGGTCTCCTTCCCCAAAGAACCAACCAACCGAAAAATCTTTCATCTCCCAGTACCTACTGCAACCTACATCCTTCTGAATCTGCTTAGTGTATTCATCTCTTGGTCTCCCTCTACGATTTTTATCCTCCACGCTGCCCTCCAATACTAAATTGGTGATCCCTTGATGCCTCAGAACATGTCCTGCCAACCGATCCCTTTTTCTTGTCAAGTTGTGCCACAAACTTCTCTTCTCCGCAATCCTATTCAATACCTCCTCATTAGTTATGTAATCTTCCCACCTAATCTTCAGCATTCTTCTAGCACCACATTTCGAAAGCTTCTATTCTCTTCTTGTGTCTGAACTATTTATCGTCCACCTTTCACTTCCATACACTTTAAGTGTCTCATTTCCTAATCTAATTCCCTCAGCATCACCCGACTTAATTCGACTACATTCCATTATCCTCGTTTTACTTTTGTTGATTTTCATCTTATATTCTCCGTTCAAGACATTACTTTTGTTGATTTTCATCTTATATTCTCCGTTCAAGACATTATCCATTCCATTCAACTGCTCTTCCAAGTCTTTTGCTGTCTCTGGCAGAATTACAATGTCATCGGTGAACCTCAAAGTTTTTATTTCTTTTCCATGGATTTAATAGCTACTCCGAATTTTTCTTTTGTTTCCTTTACTGCTTGCTTAATATACAGATTGAACAACATCTGGGAGAGGCTACAACCCTGTCTCACACCCTTCCCAACCACTGCTTCCCTTTAGTGCCCCTCGACTCTTATAACTGCCATCTGGTTTCTGTACAAACTGTAAGTAGCCTTTCGCTCCCTGTATTCTACCCCTGCCACTTTCAGAATTTGAAAGAGAGTTTTGCAGTCAACATTGTCAAAAGCTTTCTGTAAGTCTACAAATACTAGAAACGTAGGCTTGCTTTTCCTTAATCTAGGTTCTAAGATGTATCTTACTACTGATATAATGCATCGCTCTTTCTCAGATAACGAATACCGTTATAACTCGTTTCAATTGCTGCCAAAGGGAATGCTTTGTAAAATACACATACAACAAAGATTGTGTTTTTCCTTCTTGTTGCCACATAATTTATTTTGGTTTGTTCGCGCTCTTACGAATGTAGTTCAAAAAGTAAATGAGACGTTACTTTGCAGGCCAAATAACTCTCATTGAAGACTACGCTCTGCACTTCATAGTGACACAGATAGATAACACTGTTTTTCAACACAACCGCCAATTCTCGGTATAAAGCGATGGGAACGTTCTACCAGTCGTTCAGTTCTTCGACGAAATAAATTCGTTCCTTGGACATGCAGCCATTTGTGTACCGCTGTGTGAACGTCCTCATAGTTGGAAAATCTGCGATTACTGGAAATCAGTTCCCCGCCTGCCTGGACACTATCGTCTGTGGCCTTACTCCGTCACCAACGTCTGTGCAGCTTTGGTCAAATTGTTGGCACCATTTCGCTAAGGTTCGATGCGACGTTCCACTTGATCCATACGGGGTCTGTTCAACAAAATTCGTTCACAAAACATTTCTACGCTTACCTTTTGCTTAATGTGCGTGGTCTCCTTTGAAATACTCTCCTCTACAATTGATACACCACTCCCAATGCCGTTTCCATTCCGACAGCTGTTGTAAGTAGGCTGTTAAGGTTTTTATGTTGGTATCGCCACGTAGTGCTCTGTATGAAAATCACTGGCTGTGCTGTGTGCAGTGGGTAGCTGGTTGGCATTGTTGGAATATTTGCTATTGTAGTGTTGGGCAGTTGGATGTGAACAACGCGTAGCGTTGCGCAGTTGGAGGTGAGCCGCCAGCAGTGGTGGATGTGGGGAGAGAGATGGCGGGGTTTTGAGAGCGGATGATCTGGACGTGTGTCCATCAGAGACAGTAAATTTGTAAGACTGGATATCATATATATATATATATATATATATATATATATATATATATATATATATATATATATATATACACTCCTGGAAATTGAAATAAGAACACCGTGAATTCATTGTCCCAGGAAGGGGAAACTTTATTGACACATTCCTGGGGTCAGATACATCACATGATCACACTGACAGAACCACAGGCACATAGACACAGGCAACAGAGCATGCACAATGTCGGCACTAGTACAGTGTATATCCACCTTCCGCAGCAATGCAGGCTGCTATTCTCCCATGGAGACGATCGTAGACATGCTGGATGTAGTCCTGTGGAACGGCTTGCCATGCCATTTCCACCTGGCGCCTCAGTTGGACCAGCGTTCGTGCTGGACGTGCAGACCGCGTGAGACGACGCTTCATCCAGTCCCAAACATGCTCAATGGGGGACAACATCCGGAGATCTTGCTGGCCAGGGTAGTTGACTCACACCTTCTAGAGCACGTTGGGTGGCACGGTATACATGCGGACGTGCATTGTCCTGTTGGAGCAGCAAGTTCCCTTGCCGGTCTAGGAATGGTAGAACGATGGGTTCGATGATGGTTTGGATGTACCGTGCACTATTCAGTGTCCCCTCGACGATCACCAGAGGTGTACGGCCAGTGTAGGAGATCGCTCCCCACACCATGATGCCGGGTGTTGGCCCTGTGTGCCTCGGTCGTATGCAGTCCTGATTGTGGTGCTCACCTGCACGGCGCCAAACACGCATACGACCATCATTGGCACCAAGGCAGAAGCGACTCTCATCGCTGAAGACGACACGTCTCCATTCGTCCCTCCATTCACGCCTGTCGCGACACCACTGGAGGCGGGCTGCACGATGTTGGGGCGTGAGCGGAAGACGGCCTAACGGTGTGCGGGACCGTAGCCCAGCTTCATGGAGACGGTTGCGAATGGTCCTCGCCGATACCCCAGGAGCAACAGTGTCCCTAATTTGCTGGGAAGTGGCGGTGCGGTCCCCTACGGCACTGCGTAGGATCCTACGGTCTTGGCGTGCATCCGTGCGTCGCTGCGGTCCGGTCCCAGGTCGACGGGCACGTGCACCTTCCGCCGACCACTGGCGACAACATCGATGTACTGTGGAGACCTCACGCCCCACGTGTTGAGCAATTCGGCGGTACTTCCACCCGGCCTCCCGCATGCCCACTATACGCCCTCGCTCAAAGTCCGTCAACTGCACATACGGTTCACGTCCACGCTGTCGCGGCATGCTACCAGTGTTAAAGACTGCGATGGAGCTCCGTATGCCACGGCAAACTGGCTGACACTGACGGCGGCGGTGCACAAATGCTGCGCAGCTAGTGCCATTCGACGGCCAACACCGCGGTTCCTGGTGTGTCCGCTGTGCCGTGCGTGTGATCATTGCTTGTACAGCCCTCTCGCAGTGTCCGGAGCAAGTATGGTGGGTCTGACACACCGGTGTCAATGTGTTCTTTTTTCCATTTCCAGGAGTATATATATATATATATATATATATATATATATATATATATATATACTATTAAGGTAAATACATTGTTTGTTCTCTATCAAAACTATGCCTATCAGTAGTTAGTGCCTTCAGTAGTTAGAATCTTTTATTTAGCTGACAGTATTGGCGCTCTCTGTATTGCAGTAGTTCGAGTAGCGAAGATTTTTGTGAGATAAGTGATTCATGAAAGGTATAGGTTATTGTTAGTCAGGGCCATTCTTTTGTAGGGATTATTGAAAGTCAGATTGCGCTGCGCTAAAAATATTGTGTGTCAGTTAAAGTGATGATCAGAATAAGTAAAGAGAGAAATGTCTGAGTACTTTCAGTTTTGCTCAGCTGTTTGAAAATCAAATAACGAAAGGGGTTTACCAGCACTGTAATTCATTAATATTTCTAAGGACACGTTTCGCTGTCGTGGTTCGCCTTTTGCTGAATCGCGTGAGGCGCCCTCTGCGAATTTTCCTTTATCTCCTCTATCGTTGCACATCTCCGTCCTTTCAACGTGTCAACATCATGACCGTAGACCCATACATCATCACTAGTTATGATTCTCTTAAGGAACATCTCGTTCTCATTTGCGTGATCCAAAAGCTTTTCACATGTTGCGAGGAGAAGGTCGTTCTGGCCTTGACTAATGAGCCGTGGGACGAACGTGGCGGCAACACGACGCATTCCAAGATGCTGTGCCAGGGTTTCATGACATGATCCCACAAATATCTTATATTCTTCTGCAATCTCCCGTGCAGTGAATCCTCGATTGGCACAATTTCGTTGATATTCCTGACACGAGCGTCGTGGGTAGACGTGAAGGGCGTCCTGAACGATGGTCATTATTAAGTTCTGTCCGGGCATTTTTAAACCCTGTGAACCACCAGGTACATCACCACCGTAGGCTTCCTGCATCATTTGGTGCGTCTCTGTACAGGTGTTCTTGAGTTTCACGCAAAATGTAATGCAGACACATTGCTCCTCTAACACTCCCATCTTGAAATTCGCAAACTGTGCGACACAACGTTCTGTTCGATACAGCACTGAAGAATAACTACCTGACATACAACAAGGAAACTTACGGCAATTGCACATTAAACACACGTGTGTGCAGGGATGCCAACCGCATTTCGCTACAGCACACCATTGGCCCGAAATTATGAATGTTCCGGAATTTTTTTAATAGGCTTCGTACACTGTTAGGATTTCACGGTGAATCTGTGTGCAATTTAGACGTTTTGCCCACAAGAATCGTACTGTCCCGCGTACTTTGACTTTGGAGCAGTTTTCCATTTGCTGCGCCATTTCACTCGTATCCTGTGTTGGACCTGCCATCCGTACCCCAACAGGACGGTGATGCAGGAAACACAGGACGTGCACTTCTTTCTGTGACAGTGCACCACTCTTTTTGCGCAATGATCTTAGCTGTGGACGACGTGTGTAACTTACTTTTTGAAGCACCCCTCGTAGAAAATGAGGAGGGAAAGTGGAAGTAATATCAAACACTTTTTCGTTTGAACCAAAATACTAAATTTAAAGTTTGGCAGTTGCAGCATAAAAGTCATCTGTGCTAGTTTATACATATATGATAAAGGATCAAAAATAATTTTGATAAAAAATGAGTGTGTTCAAGAATTACGGTAGATTTTTTTACCTTGCTGTACATTATGACCATTTTGAAATGGGGTGGTAATATGAAACAAACATTGCTAGTTACCATTTCTATTAATGAAATTATTAGGTTATATTTTGACCTCATCTGACAGAAAATCACAAATTGTAGAGTAAATGAATAGTAAAGTTGTTTTTATTAGCTGCAAACCACAATTTCAATTCATAATTTACAATTTTTCGCGAGTAAAAACCGCAAATGAACACTTCAGTCTTACGCCCAGTGCACAACAGATGGGTCCTTTCCTGACACGTGGCTCATTAAACCCAAAGTTCTCCAGATTTTGACTTTTTAAGTGCCTCATCACAAAACAGGCATTATGGATCATCGTTTCAGGAACTTCTTTCCCTACAGGTTCCGACAGATTTGAACTGCCAGGAGATAGCCTTTCTAATTCCTCTTCCTCGCTAGAACTTTCATCTTTGTTTCACTTGGTGACCGTTGTTAGGTCTATATAGGAAAACATCTGTGATTATGTTTTCTTCTGCTGTAAATTCTGTTCACTTCGTTTCCTGTCTATGGAAAACTTTAATGCATGTCTGTAGGGTGAACTGGACAGCAACCAAAAGTGGTTTCCGACTTCTTTTTTGCACTTGAGACTGAAGAGATGTGTTGTGGCTTGACATTGCCTTCAGTTGTTGATAGACCTGCTGTCCGCCCTTCCGCTCACCCCTTGTCGCCTTTCTTCGAATTACCACCGGTTTCCTTTCCAGAAGTTTGTAGGGCATCATCTTCATCTTTGAGAAGTACTTCACGGCTGTCAGAAATCTGTTATGCTTCGTCTGCAGCTGAATAAAATCAGTGTCCGTGAAAACACCTCAGGTTAGTGAATACACTCCTGGAAATGGAAAAAAGAACACATTGACACCGGTGTGTCAGACTCACCATACTTGCTACGGACACTGCGAGAGGGCTGTACAAGCAATGATCACACGCACGGCACAGCGGACACACCAGGAACCGCGGTGTTGGCCGTCGAATGGTGCTAGCTGCGCAGCATTTGTGCACCGCCGCCGTCAGTGTCAGCCAGTTTGCTGTGGCATACGGAGCTCCATCGCAGTCTTTAACACTGGTAGCATGCCGTGACAGCGTGGACGTGAACCGTATGTGCAGTTGACGGACTTTGAGCGAGGGCGTATAGTGGGCATGCGGGAGGCCGGGTGGACGTACCGCGGAATTGCTCAACACGTGGGGCGTGAGGTCTCCACAGTACATTGATGTTGTCGCCAGTGGTCGGCGGAAGGTGCACGTGCCCGTCGACCTGGGACCGGACCGCAGCGACGCACGGATGCACGCCAAGACCGTAGGATACTACGCAGTGCCGTAGGGGACCGCACCGCCACTTCCCAGCAAGTTAGGGACACTGTTGCTCCTGGGGTATCGCCGAGGACCATTCGCAACCGTCTCCATGAAGCTGGGCTACGGTCCCGAACACCGTTAGGCCGTCTTCCGCTCACGCCCCAACATCGTGCAGCCCGCCTCCAGTGGTGTCGCGACAGGCGTGAATGGAGGGACGAATGGAGACGTGTCGTCTTCAGCGATGAGAGTCGCTTCTACCTTGGTGCCAATGATGGTCGTATGCGTGTTTGGCGCCGTGCAGGTGAGCGCCACAGTCAGGAATGCATACGACCGAGGCACACAGGGCCAACAACCGGCATCATGGTGTGGGGAGCGATCTCCTACACTGGCCGTACACCTATGGTGATCGTCGAGGGGACACTGAATAGTGCACGGTTCATCCAAACCGTCATCGAACCCATCGTTCTACCATTCCTAGACCGGCCAAGGAACTTGCTGTTCCAACAGGACAATGCACTTCCGCATGTATCCCGTGGCACCCAACGTGCTCTAGAAGGTGTAAGTCAACTACCCTGGCCAGCAAGATCTCCGGATCTGTCCCCCATTGAGCATGTTTGGGACTGGATGAAGCGTCGTCTCACGCGGTCTGCACGTCCAGCACGAACGCTAGTCCAACTGAGGCGCCAGGTGGAAATGGCATGGCAAGCCGTTCCACAGGACTACATCCAGCATCTCTACGATCGTCTCCATGGGGGAATAGCAGCCTGCATTGCTGCGAAAGGTGGATATACACTGTACTAGTGCCGACATTGTGCATGCTCTGTTGCCTGTGTCTATGTGCCTGTGGTTCTGTCAGTGTGATCATGTGATGCATCTGGCCCCAGGAATGTGTCAATAAAGTTTCCCCTTCCTGGGACAATAAATTCACGGTGTTCTTATTTCAATTTCCAGGAGTGTATATGCCGGCACATATCAGTCCATTGACCGCTCTTGCACCTCTTTGGACAATGGCGTATATCTTTCCGAACTTCTCCGCAATATCAGAGGTGTCCATACCACCTGTTCGTGGTGCCTGTCTTATTCCTTCATTTTAATATGTCTTTCGGGAAACCCAGAAAGTCTTCTTGAGGGGTTGAAGTCCATGTGTAGTATGAGGTGGCAAGCAGAAGATAGTTACATGATTACCTTTTCCTTTTATCAGACCTTTATATTTCTGGTATGAGAATAATGTCCGCCCAATATGAGCAAGGTCGGGGACTGAGCTGTAGGTTTTGTAGGCTGAGTGAAGTGGGTTAACAGTTTAATGAATAGATAAGACTGTATCCAGCCTGAGATATGACATTTTCCAATAGCTCCAGGAGATGCAGCTTTCGTTAGTCTGTCTGTCAAACTGGTGCGTGCGGATGCACGAAGCTCCTACCTGCTCTCATACACGTGGTGATCGTCGCTACACTTCCCTTCCATCCAGCAGCGAGGGCTCCCATCTGATTTATTCCCTTATTGACAATTACAGGTGGAATTTTTGTTTGCACTACACTAAGACCAGACTCGTCAACACTGAATATCTGGTCCAAATCGAATATGTGTGAAATCTTATGGGACTTAACTCCTAAGGTCATCAGTCCCTAAGCTTACACATTACTTAGGCTAAATTATCCTAAGGACAAAAGCACACACCCATGCCCGAGGGAGGACTATAACCTCCTCCGGGACCAGCCGCACAGTCCATGACTGAAGCGC
Organism: Schistocerca gregaria; assembly: GCF_023897955.1. NCBI lineage: Eukaryota > Metazoa > Arthropoda > Insecta > Orthoptera > Acrididae > Schistocerca > Schistocerca gregaria. Next base: position 716,759,890 of record NC_064923.1, read on the forward strand.
CCCAGTCCATCCAGCGCGACTGAATAGCTGGTCACGAGGGTAAGAATGTTTCTCGTATTTAGTTTCAAGAAGATAAAAAAAATTAATGACACCTCGTTTAAAGCCGAAGCTGGAGCATCTGACATTCCTTCAGGTTTTCGTATTTAAAGCTGATTCTTGTGTCCATTCATGCCTTTTCAGCCATATGATCACTGAATGGATTGCAGACTACATTTCTTGCTGCCAGCTGACAAGCCGTTCGGCTTACGTCGTTATGAGTGAACCCATAAAACTTCTTTTCCATCAGTAGGCAATAATCAACAAAGTCCTTTATAATTCCTTGGGGAAGAACAGATTCTCTACCTAATTCTTCATATGCTGCAGTCTTTACATCTATATTCTTTCTATTCAACTTTCTAAAGAGTGTTCCTTTGGTATATTGAAACCACTTGCTGCTTCCTTTAGAGTCTTAGCTTTATCCCTGACAGCCATTATTGCTTGAAATCTTCAGGGCGCCATTTCTGTCGCATTCCCCTTATTTCAGACCACAACATACTTCTTGGCATTGTGACACCTACAAAACAGAAGAGGGGTTGTAACACTGAAAAGAGTGTTTCATATTTCCACCAACGCCATTTTCGAAATTGACCAATGAAGCTAGACTTCGATAAAGAATTTCAAGCGCCTAAATTATCATTTGTCAAATTAATTTTATTATTAAATCGTGAAGTGGAAACAGTATGCTAATTTGTAAGTAAAGTTAGCAGACAACGTTTGAATCTAACCACGCGAAACAAAGCGCGTAAACAACCTCATACAGATCTCTGCGGCTTCTGCTAGCAGAAACAGAACATTAATGTAGCGATAACTGAATCTGCTTCCAGATGCCATTAGCAGTCTGCAAATACGATGACGTTTCGTATTATTACAATCTCCTCTAATTCAACAAGACTCCATAAATACCAAATTTGCCTTTTCTCAGTACACTCTTAGGAACCATGAAATTACCGCATATTTATAATTTTAAAATCTGCGTCTTTCTGTCCGATTTCATTCGTTTCTCAAGATACTGGCTGCGCACAAATGAGGACTGAAATCAGCTGTGAATCAGTTATTTGTCGTGTGTGCTGCTGTGTGGGAGAGGCTCAGTTTGGACAATCTTCCATTATATATCCGGTTGCTTATTCTTTGGCTCCGCAGTCACAATTTGGAGATGGTATTTTCTCCCATTTATCGACGGCGTCGGTGCTTCTCCACAGCGGTGTAATTTTGCGAGATTGAGGCTTCTCTGTCATCATGAAACTTTGTCACTGATATTTCAGTTCGTCGGTTCTTTAACAGCGATTAGGGCTGGTCTTCTTGACTTCAATGTTCTGCGACCCAACTATGTCGTTCCGTATGAGTGGTTGCAAGTTAAGGGGGGTAGTACATCAAATGGGCCGACTTGAGCAGGAGAGGCATCACAGGACATTTTAACTTCCAATGTCTACACTTTTACAAATAAAGTCATAAAACTTTGTCGACATCACCAGGAAGGATTCAGGATTCACACTCATTTCAGTGGAAGTTCGAAAACATACCAAGATAATTTTTTCTACATGTGAAATTTCATCATTTTTTCACTTACTTATGGCTGCCTTTGTTGCTATAGGTACACTTTTCTTCGTAAGTTAGACAGATTCTTCGATGAATTTTGCACAGCATACATACCATACTTACAGGTGTATGAAACTCTAGAATTTATTTAATTTATGAAAAAACGAATGAGTTGTTATATTTTAAACTTCATGTTTAGAAAAGACACAAATTTTATAGTTAATTACCTCAATTTGTACCACAGTTCTTAATAGATGTGGAAAATTCTATAGTTTCATACACCTGTAAGTATGGTTTGTATGCTGTGCAAAATTCGTCGAAGAATCTCTCTTACTTATGAATAAAAGTGTACCTATAGCAACAAATGCTGCCATCAGTAAGTGAAATAATGATGAAATTTCACATGTAAAGAAAATTATTTCGTTATGTTTTCGAACTTCCACTGCTATGAGTGTGAATTCTGAATCCTTCCTGGTCATGCTGACAAAGTTTTTGAATTTATTTGTAAAAGTATAAACAGTGGAAATTAAAATGTCCTGTGGTGCCTCTCCTGCTCCAAGTCGGCCCGTTTGACGTCCTACCCCCCTTAATCTTGTGGTACTCTCTAATAATAGGATTTTTGTGCTGTGACTCCGGTGGTGGTATATGGCTCGAGGAGAGCAGGCATGCAGTGGGGGTGGATTTTATTGTGCCGCTGATAGTTCACATAGTGTCGTTTAGAACAACATCAAGCTTGTTCGTATTGGAGCTATGAATCCATATAGGAGCGCAGCATCCCGCCACCGAATAGACGTGTCCAACTCCAGCTGCATGATGCGTACTTGCTATGGAGTCCTAAGAGGTGCTGCACAAATTATGTGCTCACTTCACCAGCGATATTGGCAACGGCCTTGCCGCAGTGGATACACCGGTTCTCGTGAGATCACCGAAGTTAAGCGTTGTCGGACGTGGCCGGCACTTGGATGGGTGACCATCCACGTCGCCATGCGCTGTTGCCATTTTTCGGGATGCACTCAGCCTCATGATGCCAACTGAGGAGCTACTCGACCGAATAGTAGCGGCTCCGGTCAAATAAAACCGTCCTAACGACCGGGAGAGCGGTGTGCTGCCCACTCGCCCCTCCTACCGGCATCCTCTCCTGAGGATGACACGGCGGTCGGATGGTCCCGATGGGCCACATATGACCTGAAGACGGAGTGCTTTTTTTACCATCGATCTTCGTCAGATGCTACTTGTAAGGTTGTTTGCAGAGTATATGTGGAGGACGCTTTACCTCAGTGGCCGTGACCCGCAGGTGTCGGTGTGCCTGGGGGATGGCTCGAGCGGCACGGACGGCTTCACGACCATGCCTGTGGAGATCTGCAGCAGTGGCACCAGGTGTAGCGCGTCCAACATGACGTGCGTCGCGCCGTCACAGTCTGACTGCCACACGCTGGACAGCGGCTTCACGTGCCACGCCACCGGATACCTCCCAGACCCGTACAACTGCACCGTCTACCACTTGTGCCTCTACGTCAACCGGCCTCCCTTCCTCACTGGCAGCTGCACTGGGGGCTGGGCGTACGACCCTCTCACCACTGACTGCAGGTGAGTGTGCCTGCAGGCCTGGCAATAACTGAATGTGTTTCTTAATTAGACAAGTACTTATTTTACGATGTAATCCCCTTTCCCTAAGTTCAGCACTTATTCATTTGGACGAAATCTAGATTAACTGATCAAAAGTTGCATGGGGGCTTAATTATTATGCAATAATTTTAGTACGTGTGTGTCCGGTTACGAAGTCTCGTAACCGGTTGGCCCTGACTAGTATTAGTACGCAATCTGACTGCATAAAATAACAATAAAGAATGAAGGGAAATTTCCGTTAACACATTTGATTAATTAAGTCCCCTGCAACTATAAAAGCTACGAAACAACTAAGCACAAGTGTAACTGTTCTGCGTGTGGTAGTGTGATTCCACTTACATATATCTGGCACGGTTCTTCCTCAATACGACAAGAAAATTTAAACACCATTTACAATGAACTAATTGAAAAACCAGAAATACTATAATTGCACATAGAAACCAGAATTACAAGTCTAATACATGAACACGAGCCAGATGCTTTGTTGACTGAACCTGTGACGAAGAGGCATTGTCATTAAGGAAATGTGAAATAATTTTTTTTTTTGTTACCTCCATATATATTGACGAAAAACACACTGTGATCATTGCAACATCTTCCATCTATACATTACACCAACCGAACAGCATCTACTCTCTCGCCCAACAGAACAACAACTGCACACGACATCCTCTGAATTAGTACTGCTCTCGACATCCTCTCAACAAGTACTGCCCACGGCAACCTCTGAACTACTACTGACCCAGTGGAGGCGGCGGAATAATAATCTTTGGCGCAAACTCTGGCGCTGTGACTCAGTGTAGCCGCCTTTCACAGTATCTGGACACCCACATGAAACCAGAGTTGACCGCTAGATGTCACGAGAGGCGGACCTTCCAATGCAAAAGGACGCAGAGAGTACTGGAGTACTGTGTCGGCTGTAGTGAAGCAGTAACAGCAGTATAGATCAATCAGGAGAGCTTAGTGACTTCAGATGTGGACTGTTCATTGGATGTCGTCCATCTCCAAAGCTGAGTAGCACAGTCTAACTTTAGCAGCTGAGCAGTGTGGTCGTCCCATATCTCCACCTGCGGAGAGCACTGCTACTTTTGTTTACCTTATGTGGCCATTACTTGCTTGCCATCTAGTACTCCAGAGCAATGGTGAGCACATTCCGTATATCAACAATCTGTTTCACGTTCTGCAGTGACTACGCAGGACCAAAGGCCCTTGAGGTAGAGATCTTTCTTCGTGATGAAGGCAAAATCACGGAAAATGACACAGTGGGCATCTACTTATCAAGGCCCGAATTGTTCACATGCCCAATCCTGAGTGAACGAGTGTCACGCTCCTACGTTAGCCCCCTGCTGTGTATTCCCAAGGATCTTATCACAAGTCGCGTCATTGGTGATTTTAACATGCAGTATAGTGCATGGTATAGTCACCAATGAGAAGATCATTCGGAACACACAGTAGGGGGCTAACGTAGGGCTGGTGACAATCGATCATGCAGGATTAGGCATGCCAACAATTTGGAGCCAGCCGTTGTGACCGAGCGGTTCTAGGCGCTTCAGTTCGGAGTCGCGCTGTTGCTATGGACGCAGGTTCGAATCCTGCCTCGGGCATGGATGTGTGTCATGTCCTTAGGATAGTTAGATTTAAGTTGTTCTAAGTCTAGGGGACTGATGACCTCAGATGTTAAGTTCCATAGTGCCTAGAGCCATTTGAACCATTTGAACAATTCGGGTCTTTGAAGTGCCTTTCGAATTCCTGTCGGCCAACGTAATGGACGTCCTTAAGGCACCATTCATGGCTAATGTAGCCGAACGGTGGGCACTATTTCGAATATATCCGGTCCTCAATGGCGTCCCCCAGGTAATTATAGACCTCCATCGTCATGTGCCATCCTACCTCAAGATATACGGTTCCAATGCGACAGCAGTCAATCACAGTCTTGTTCAACATGCACCCAGAAAAGGTATCTTCGATCAGAATGTCTCCAGCATCGCTTCACACAACGGACATCCCTCCGAGTCTCCAACTCGAAGGCTCTCGTTGCCCCTGCAACTTCGCACCACCGCCTATATCCTGTATCGGAGTGCCTATCGGACGCCACCAATACTACTGTTGCACAGCCTCCACAGTAAGAAACAGCCATGTCGACACCAACGGCACCACCACTAGCAGATGCCGATCATACCTTAGACGACTTGATGGAGTTTACTTCAATGATGGTATCAGTGACAGCCTTTGTGCTGAAACAATATGATTCGATGCTGTCTACCGAAATGGAAGGCCACCCCAGCGGTCACCCAAGCGCCATAAACACAGACGTCACATTGTCTCCAGTCTGGAAGCGTCAACTCCCAGTGAAATCTCGGTTGCAGTTCGTGTGGATGATGACCATGAGCCCACTGAAGTCGAGGTCACTAATGTAAACCCAACTCCTCTGAATGAACAGACATCAACCCTAACAGCAAGTCAAAGGGCTATCGAAACAGAGGATGCATCTATCCCTTTTGGCACATCTTCACCAGTCAAAATCCTACAACACTAAAGCAGAAGGTTCGCCAAGACTCTATACATCCGCATGGGGCCACAACGTCGAAATGGATCCTGACCACCAGTTGGTGTTGGCGCCTCCAGCGGCCACAACCTAAATATACGTAGGCTGCAACCTTGGGGGATGGATGGGATTTTGTATGATCTCATTGTTTGCCCATCGATTACCTACAACATGATACCAAACCTCGCCTTGTTGCGCTGCCAATCATACAGGATTGCAACAATCAATAACAACCACATTAGTTCGACCCCAAAATTATCTCTGTTATGAGACGTGATCTGGGCATCAGGCATTGACATTGCACTCCTACAGGAAGCACAACTGGCTGTTCTACCTCACATTGCAAGATATATACATTACACCTCTGCTGGTGACGACTTGGCAGGGGTGACTGCATACGTTTGTTAAGGAATTCCTGTTACGGATCTCACCATGGTCCCAACAGCAATAGGCATGGCCTTCACCACTATGGAGACATATACCATCAACACCAATCCCCATCTAGATCCACCCACCAACAGGAGAAAGGCACATTCTACTCCAAAGACATTGCCCTGTTGTTCTTAGGGCGTTATGCTAGATGCATATTTGGAGGCGACTTAAACCGTGTCTTGCAACAGTAAAATCAGGCGCCTCATTTTAACAGCTCTTAAGAACTGTGCATGATTGTCTGAGACTTCCGGCTCAGTGACGCATGGGAAGAGAAGTGAGGCAATGCTTGTGGCCTCAAGCCATTCGGAAAGTCGACCTGATAGAATTTACATCTCCCGGCAGCTAGCATCTGATGCCCAAGACGCTGAACTGTGGTCGCTGGTTTTCTCAGACCACAGTGCATACATCTGCACGATTCCACTCAGATCACGACAGCCAGTCTGGCGTAGTCATACTCTATGGAAAATGAACATCACACATCTCCAGGAGGCGGAATGTCAACGACGCATAACACAGACTTGGACAACTTAAAAATGGTGATTACCCGCTTACAGAACGACTAGAGAGAGGTGGTTACAATGTGTGAAGCCTCCTAACGGCAAACCATGATGCGATACGGGAAGGAAAAGGCGAAATGGCGCCTATACACAACTAACTACCACTGTGCCATTCTCCAGGGCCTAGTCACCGAAGGACCCGACCTGACATTCCAGAGGAACGGCAGCAGATAAAGGGGTGCATAGTAACGATGGCCACCGTCATCTACGGGGGAGTCTTCGTGAAAACATGCCAGCAAGACTCACTGGACCACGAGGAACCTACTACGCATCACATCGCAATCGACGACCGATGTCGACGATGACAGCTAATAACCAAACTCCTCATGTTACAGGCACAGACTCTCACCCAATAATCCGAAATAGTCTCAGCCATCACTGACCACTACTAAAACATCTATGGTGCTGGGATTGGCAACACAACACCAACTGATCAGGTGTTGTCTTACATCACTCTCACCATACCAATGCAGAGAATACCCAAATGATGGAACTGATCACCAGGGATGAAGTGAAAGCTAACTCAACAAGGACGCAAATAACAAATCCCCTAGTATGGAAGGTCTGCCTCACCAACTCTGACATGCCTTCTAGATAGTAATGGCCCCAAGATGGACCAGCATGTTTCAAGAACTTTTCACGGTGTGCCATGTTATCCTTCCCAGCTTTGTCACAGGCATCGTCATTCCTATACATGAGCCACAGAGCTATAATGGCTACTGATTTAGTCGAACTATCAGTATATCACAGACGTCAGTAATGCTCATAATTCGACTAATGATTGTCTGCACGAGGCTATACATTACTGTCTGTTCACCAGTAAACAAATTGTGTTGTAAGGTAGCGGAATAATATCTGTAAAAACGATTCAAACAGTTTGGAGCATACATACGTAATTAATACTAATGAAACAAAACTTACAAATTTACACGGTAAAGATTATGTCGAGGTTTTTGGTCGTACTGTACAACTTGTCTCAAAAAATTGGAAACAACAAAAGTGTATGTGTGTTGTACGAATGCAGTGCTGTATCTTTACAAGTTAATAAATGTAATGATTTATATGTGGTGTTCGAAATGCAGTGCTATAGCATTAGACGATCTAAGATAGTTTGTGCATAGACGATCTTATTTGTGTTGCGCTATTGTGCATGTTGTTGTTGTTGTTGTTGTCTTCAGTCCTGAGACTGGTTTGATGCAGCTCTCCATGCTACTCCATCCTGTGCAAGCTTCTTCATCTCCCAGTACCTACTGCAACCTACGTCCTTCTGAATCTGCTTAGTGTATTCATCTCTTGGTCTCCCTCTACGATTTTTACCCTCCACGCTGCCCTCCAGTACTAAATTGGTGATCGCTTGATGCCTCAGAACATGTCGTACTAACCGATCCCTTCTTCTGGTCAAGTTGTGCCACAAACTTCTCTTCTCCCCAATCCTATTCAATACTTCCTCATTAGTTATGTGATCTACCCATCTAATCTTCAGCATTCTTCTGTAGCACCACATTTCTAAACCTTCTACTCTCTTGTTGTGCAAACTATGTTTCACTTCCATACATGCCTACACTCCACACAAATACTTTCAGAGACGACTTCCTGACATTTACATCTATACTCGATGTTCAAATTTCTCTTCTTCAGAAGTGCTTTCCTTGCCATTGCCAGTCTACATTTTATATCCTCTCTACTTCGACCATTATCAGTTATTTTACTTCCTAAATAGCAAAACTCCTTTACTACTTTAAATGTCTCATTTCCTAATCTAATACCTCAGCATCACCCGGTTTAATTTGACCACATTCCATTACCCTCGTTTTGCTTTTGTTGATGTTCATCTTATATCCTCCTTTCAAGACACTGTCCATTCCGTTCAACTGCTCTTCCAAGTCCTTTGCCGTCTCTGACAGAATTACAATGTCATCGGCGAACCTCAAAGTTTTTACTTCGTCTCCATGAATTTTAATACCTACTCCAAATTTTTCTTTTGTTTCCTTTACTGCTTGCTCAATATACAGATTGAATAACATCGGGGAGAGGCTACAGCCCTGTCTCACTCCTTTCCCAACCACTGCTTCCCTTTCATGCCCCTCTACTCTTATAACTGCCATCTGGTTTCTGTACAAATTGTAAATAGCCTTTCGCTCCCTGTATTTTACCCCTGCCACCTTTAGAATTTGAAAAAGAGTATTCCAGTCAACATTGTCAAAAGCTTTCTCTAAGTCTACAAATGCTAGAAACGTAGGTTTGCCTTTTCTTAATCTTTCTTCTAAGATAAGTCGTAAGGTCAGTATTGCCTCACGTGTTCCAACATTTCGACGGAATCCAAACTGATCCTCCCCGAGGTCCGCATCTACCAGTTTTTCCATTCGTCTGTAAAGAATTCGCGTTAGTATTTTGCAGCTGTGACTTATTAAACTGATAGTTCGGTAATTTTCACATCTGTCAGCACCTGCTTTCTTTGGGATTGGAATTATTATATTCTTCTTGAAGTCTGAGGGTATTTCGCCTGTCTCGTACATCTTGCTCACCAGCTGGTAGAGTTTTGTCATGACTGGCTCTCCCAAGGCCGTCAGTACTTCTAATGGAATGTTGTCTACTCCGGGGGCCTTGTTTTGACTCAGGTCTTTCAGTGCTCTGTCAAACTCTTCACGCAGTATCGTATCTCCCATTTCGTCTTCATCTACATCCTCTTCCATTTCCATAATATTGTCCTCAAGTACATCACCCTTGTATAAACCTTCTATATACTCCTTCCACCTTTCTGCCTTCCCTTCTTTGCTTAGAACTGGGTTGCCATCTGAGCTCTTGATATTCATACACGTGGTTCTCTTCTCTCCAAAGGTCTCTTTAATTTTCCTGTAGGCAGCATCTATCTTACCCCTAGTGAGATAAGCTTCTACATCCTCACATTTGTCCTCTAGCCATCCCTGTTTAGCCATTTTGCACTTCCTGTCGATCTCATTTTTGAGACGTTTGTATTCCTTTTTGCCTGCTTCATTTACTGCATTTTTATATTTTCTCCTTTCATCAATTAAATTCAATATTTCTTCTGTTATCCAAGGATTTCTAGCAGCCCTCGTCTTTTTACCTACTTTATCCTCTGCTGCCTTCACTACTTCATCCCTCAGAGCTACCCATTCTTCTTCTACTGTATTTCTTTCCCCTATTCCTGTCAATTGTTCCCTTATGCTCTCCCTGAAACTCTGTACAACCTCTGGTTCTTTCAGTTTATCCAGGTCCCATCTCCTTAATTTCCCACATTTTTGCAGTTTCTTCAGTTTTAATCTACAGGTCATAACCAATAGATTGTGGTCAGAGTCCACATCTGCCCCTGGAAATGTCTTACAACTTAAAACCTGGTTCCTAAATCTCTGTCTTACCATTATATAATCTATCTGATACCTTTTAGTATCTCCAGGGTTCTTCCACGTATACAACCTATTGTGCATAGACGATCTTATTTGTGTTGCGCTATGTGACTTTGGAATGTTATTAAACTAGGACAGACAATGCAGCTGAATTACTTATTTGGAGCTGTTAAATGATATGGTACATTAAGACACTGTGTAGATTGTATATACATGTGCCTATGTTTATTCCTTAGAAAATTTCTTTTTTATTCTATTGATCTGCGGAACGTGGTGATAAGTTGGAACCTTTAGTAGTTTTAGTGTATGCAAATGTACGATCACAAGATAATATTAACGGCTGTGCACACATAGCCAGACTCATTAGTTTAAACAGAGTAATAAGAACAGACGAGACATTTTCGTAGCATGTGTCTTATTACTTTGATATATTTTTGTTGATTATTATTATTATAGACCATTGAATCATAGATCAGACAATCACTTACTAAAAAAATGGCTGTATGTACATATATATGTATGTATGTATGTCCCACATCTACTTCTAAACCACTAAAGCGATTTCAACCAAAGTTGGTACACATATTACTGTCCGACAATCATCGCTGGGAAGATAAGAACCACTTACACATCGAAGGGGTGGAGTGGGAGTAAAAAAGTAGTGTAGCCCACAACGCCCGAATACCCATACTCCAGTCATCTATTATTTGAGAATGAGAGCTCTTAAACACTTGTAACAAAATTTTAACATAATTTCAAACCTTTATAAAACGTTTTATCCATGATGTCCTCCACAAAATGGCGAAAAAAAGTGTATCGTATACTACATTTTCATTGTTCATGCAGTAAAACTGCCGCATGAAGCATGACGTTTCAACTTATTACTTCTTTAGAACTAACTGTGTTCGCGACACATTTTTCAGAAAGTATTCGCATATACAAATGAATGTATCATAAAATGTTGTCATTGTACGACGCATATTTCAGGAGATATGCTGTCACAAATGCTGAAATGCGTGAAAAATTGCCGCACCAAGCAAGACGTTTGTATTTATTACTTCGTTGCTACTAACTCTAGTCCAACACTTTTCGTAGGCATTATCCACACCAGCCGCTGAATGTATCTACAAAAGTGCATTATTTACCGATACGTAGTACAGAGATGTGTGAAAAACTGTCGCTTATGTATGGCGTTTTAATTAATCATTTCCTTACTACTAACTCTAATCACATCACGTTTCGTGGAAGTGTCCACATATGCCACTGAATGCACCTAGAAAAACATATCATTGTATGATACGAGATATGAGGCCATAAACTCTGAGATGTATAAGAAACTACTGCAACATGTATGTCGTTTTAATTTATCACTTCCTTGCAACACATTCCGCAGATCATAGGAGAAAGAGAAGATGGACCAATAGAAGATTGGAGTAAATAATACATACACAAGCAATGCCGAGTACTTACCTAATATAGATCAGACTTTAGCAGACACTGTAGTTGAACTGCTTTGTTGCATTTGTTTAATGATAGTGTTGTGACATTGCCTTTCGCTCAGCACATATATTTCGTAGCATATGATAACCTGTAAAAATACAGTATTGAATTTGTACAATACAGATACATTTCTGTCATTTCAAATATTTTTAACCAACCTGTTTTAATCCTAGCAGGACGACTCTGAATTCATTGCATATCTGTCAAGCCTACTTCCTAACTACTCCAACCGCTGAAACAAAGAAATGCTCACACTAACATCGTATGGACGATTTCCTTTACAGATGCTCTGAATTTTCCCAGAACTCTACCATTGGACCTAAGTCCTCCACTCGCCTTCCCCAGCACTCATTTTATGTAACCGTCCCATTTAATATCCCTTCTCAGTATTAGCCCTAAATACACTACTGGCCATTAAAAATGCTACACCAAGGAGAAATGCAGATGATAAACGGGTATTCATTGGACAAATATATTATACTAGAACCGACATGTGATTACATTTTCACGCAATTTTGGTGCATATATCCTGAGAAATCAGTGCCCAGAACAATCACCTCTGACCGTAATAACGGCCTTGATACGCCTGGGCATTGAGTCAAACAGAGCTTGGATGGCGTGTACAGGCACAGCTGCCCATGCAGCTTCAACATGATACCATAGTTCATCAAGAGTAGTGACTGGCGTATTGTGACGCGCCAGTTGCTCGCCCGCTATTGACGAGACGTTTCCAATTGGTGAGAGATCTGGAAAATGTGCTGTCCAGGGCAGCAGTCGAACATTTTCTGTATCCAGAAAGTGCCGCACAGGACCTGCAACATGCGGTCGTGCATTATCCTGCTGAAATGTCGGGTTTCGCAGGGATCGAATGAAGGGTACTGCCACGGGTCGTCACACGTCTGAAATGTAACGTCCACTGTTCAAAGTGCCGTCATTGCGAACGAGAGGTGACCGAGGCGTGTAAGCAATGGCACCCCATGCCATCACGCCGGGTGATACGCCAGTATGGCGATGACGAACACACGCTTCCAATGTGCGTTCACTGCGATGCCGCCAAGCTTGAATGCGACCATTATGATTCTGTAAACAGAACCTGGATTCATCCGAAAAAATTACGTTTTGCCATTGGTGCACCCAGGTTCGTCGTTGCGTACACCATCGCAGGCGCTCCTGTCTGTGACGCAGCGTCAAGGGTAACTGCAGTCATGGTCTCCGAGCTGATAATCCATGCTGCTGCAAACGTCGTCGAACAGTTCGTGCCGGCCGCGGTGGTCTAGCGGTTCTAGGCGCTCAGTCCGGAACCGCGCGACTGCTACGGTCGCAGGTTCGAATCCTGCCTCGGGCATGGATGTGTGTGATGTCCTTAGGTTAGTTAGGTTTAAGTAGTTCTAGGGGACTGATGACCACAGATGTTAAGTCCCATAGTGCTCAGAGCCATTTGTCTTGCAAACGTCCCCATGTGTTGACTCAGGGATCGAGACGTGGCAGCACGATACGTTACAGCCATGCGGATAACATGTCACCTCGACTGCTAGTGATACGAGGCCGTTGGGATCCAGCACGGCGTCCCGTATTACCCTCCTGAACCCACCGACTCAATTTCCTGCTAATAGTCATTGGATCTCGACCAACGCGAGCAGCAATGTCGCGATACGATAAACCGCAATCGCGATAGGCTACAATCCGACCTTTATCAAAGTCGGAAACGTGATGGTACGCATTTCTCCTCCTTGCACGAGGCATCACAACAACGTTTCACCAGTCAACGCCGGTGAACTGCTGTTTGTGTATGAGAAATCGGTTGGAAGCTTCCCTCATGTCAGCACGTTGTAGGTGTCGCCACCGTCGCCAGCCTTGTGTGAATGCTCTGAAAAGCTAATCATTTGCATATCACAGCATCTTCTTCCTGTCGGTTAAATTTCGCGTCTGTAGCACGTCGTCTTCTGGACAGTAGTGTATCATGTGACATGCTCAACATGACGACCATTAATCTTGTAATGAGACGCCATCGGCTCAGGGTTGTTCAGTGTGATCTACGTTGTTTGGTGTCTGCTGGCCCACAGCAAGCAGTCCTTCCCGGGTGGAGGTCCTTCTCCTCAGTAACACTGTGCGCTGTCTCGCAGCCTGACGCAGCTGGACCGCGTCTGCACCGAGGGCCCCGTGCCGGCCTGCGAGACGGTGGGCCAGAACGGCGCCATCCCGGAGAACCAGCACATCTACTACGTCTGCGTCAACACGGACGGCACCCTCAGGCCCATCCTGTACAAGTGCGAGCACGGCCAGATCTGGAGCGACGCCAGTGACGAGTGAGTACCGACCAGCTTCCGCTGCTACTTCTGGCACCACGCGTAGCCGAAGCTGCACTCTTGTTCTGCCACGCGACGGGCCCTTCAGTGCCTGGCACGGAGGTGGTGGAGGATTTGAAGGCTGCGTCAAGGAGGCTTTCACGCGAGTACACTTTCCACCTGTGTCTGTATTCTGATCGCCAACTTCTGTTGCGTAATGGAGGGTACTTCTGATGCCACTACCACTTCCACCCCATCTCCGTTCCATTTGCAAGTGTTTCCTATTTAGAAGGAACCTCGACAAAAATTCTTATCAGCTACAGTTTCACTGATTTTCTCATCCTGATCATTTCGCGAGACGTATATGGGAGGACCATGCAATGAAAGATGGGCTGCGCCTGGGTGAGGTGGTTTGCGTATCTCAACCACAAAGGTAGGTGCAACCACAGCAGAGAGGTACCACGTGTTGCTACTCACGGAGATCCAGTGTGGAGTGTAATTATCGTATGGCAGCGAACTTTGGTGGATATTGTAATGTGTTAATGCAGAACTACACTCCTGGAAATGGAAGAAAGAACACATTGACACCGGTGTGTCAGACCCACCATACTTGCTCCGGACACTGCGAGAGGGCTGTACAAGCAATGATCACACGCACGGCACAGCGGTCACACCAGGAACCGCGGTGTTGGCCGTCGAATGGCGCTAGCTGCGCAGCATTTGTCCACCGCCGCCGTCAGTGTCAGCCAGTTTGCCGTGGCATACGGAGCTCCATCGCAGTCTTTAACACTGGTAGCATGCCGCGACAGCGTGGACGTGAACCGTATGTGCAGCTGACGGACGTTGAGCGAGGGCGTATAGTGGGCATGCGGGAGGCCGGGTGGACTTACCGCCGAATTGCTCAACACGTGGGGCGTGAGGTCTCCACAGTACATCGATGTTGTCGCCAGTGGTCGGCGGAAGGTGCACGTGCCCGTCGACCTGGGACCGGACCGCAGCGACGCACGGATGCACGCAAAGACCGTAGGATCCTACGCAGTGCCGTAGGGGACCGCACCGCCACTTGCCAGCAAATTAGGGACACTGTTGCTCCTGGGGTATCGGCGAGGACCATTCGCAACCGTCTCCATGAAGCTGGGCTACGGTCCCGCACACCGTTAGGCCGTCTTCCGCTCACGCCCCAACATCGTGCAGCCCGCCTCCAGTGGTGTCGCGACAGGCGTCAATGGAGGGACGAATGGAGACGTGTCGTCTTCAGCGATGACAGTCGCTTCTGCCTTGGTGCCAATGATGGTCGTATGCGTGTTTGGCGCCGTGCAGGTGAGCGCCACAATCAGGACTGCATACGACCGAGGCACACAGGGGCAACACCCGGCGTCATGGTGTGGGGAGCGATCTCCTACACTGGCCGTACACCTCTGGTTATCGTCGAGGGGACACTGAATAGTGCACGGTACATCCAAACCGTCATCGAACCCATCGTTCTACCATTCCTAGACCGGCAAGGGAACTTGCTGTTCCAACAGGACAATGCACGTCCGCATGTATCCCGTGCCACCCAACGTGCTCTAGAAGGTGTATGTCAACTACCCTGGCCAGCAAGATCTCCGGATCTGTCCCCCATTGAGCATGTTTGGGACTGGATGAAGCGTCGTCTCACGCGGTCTGCACGTCCAGCACGAACGATGATCCAACTGAGGCGCCAGGTGGAAATGGCATGGCAAGCCGTTCCATAGGACTACATCCAGCATCTCTACGATCGTCTCCATGGGAGAATAGCAGCCTGCATTGCTGCGAAAGGTGGATATACACTGTACTAGTGCCGACATTGTGCATGCTCTGTTGCCTGTGTCTATGTGCCTGTGGTTCTGTCAGTGTGGTCATGTGATGTATCTGACCCCAGGAATGTGTCAATAAAGTTTCCCCTTCCTGGGACAACGAATTCACGGTGTTCTTATTTCAATTTCCGGGAGTGTAGTTTACACTGGAAAAAGTAATTAGTTCCAGTAGTGGCCACTAGGTACAAATCTAGCGCTGTACACTTTTTGTATGACGGTATGACATCCATGCTGCCATTTGACAAGCCATAACGTGAGCCATTCTAAAGGTGGCAGGGGTAAAATACAGGGAGCGAAAGGCTACTTACAGTTTGTACAGAAACCAGATGGCAGTTATATGAGTCGAGGGCCATGAAAGGGAAGCAGTGGTTGTGAAGGGAGTGAGACAGAGTTGTACCGTCTCCCCGATGTTATTCAATTTGTATATTGAGCAAGCAGTAAAGGAAACAAAAGAAAAATTCGGAGTAGGTATTCAAATCCATAGAGAAGAATAAAAATTTGAGGTTCACCGATGACATTGTAATTCTGTCAGAGACAGCAAAGGATTTGGAAGAGCAGTGTCTTGAAAGAAGGATATAAGATGAACATCAACAAAAGCAAAACGAGCATAATGGAATGTAGTCGAATCAAATCGGATGATGCTGAGGGAATTAGGTTAGGAAATGAGACACTTAAAGTAGTAAGGGAGTTTTGCTATTTGGGGAGCAAAATAACTGATGATGGTCGAAGTAGAGAGGATATAAAATGTAGTCTGGCAATGGCATGGAAATCGTTTCTGAAGAAGAGAAATTTGTTAACATCGAGTATTGATTTAAGTGACAGGAAGTCGTTTCTGAAAGTGTTTGTGTGGAGTGTAGCCATGTGTGGAAGTGAAACATGCACGATAAATAGTTTGGACAAGAAGAGAATAGAAGCTTTCGGAATGTAGTGCTACAGAAGAATGCTGAAGATTAGATGGGTAGATCACATAACTAATGATGAGGTATTGAGTAGAATTGGGGAAAAGATGAGTTTGTGGCACAACTAGACAAGAAGAAGGGACTGGTTGGTAGGACATGTTCTGAGGCATCAAAGGATCACAAATTTAGCACTGGAGGGCAGCGTGGAGGGTAAAAATCGTAGAGGGAGACCATGAGATGAATAAACTAATCAGATTCAGAAGGACGTAGGTTACACTAAGTACTGGGAGATGCAGAACCTTGCACAGGATAGGGTAGTATGGAGAGCTGCATCAAACCAGTCTCAGGACTAAAGACCACCAGAACAACGTGAGCGAAAGTACAGCTGTCAAGAAAAGAGACCGTGCACTGTTAATGAAACTGTTATTTGAACTGTAGCAGTTAAAATGTTGCATTGCGAGAGTTTCGCCAACTGCAAGGTCTGGCGAGAGACCCAATTTCATTAAATGGTTTAAGGAAGGTGATAATAAAACTGGAAGAAAAACGGGTGAGCTTCGTGTGGCAACTGGTAGAGGAAGGTGTCCTACCCCGATGGAAGTTGTTGATGAGATTACTGATGCTCTAACTGGCCATGAAGCACGTTTATAGGATGCCTGTGCAGTGCTACGAGAATTGTTAATCCAGTGGTCAATAGTACGGAAATTTTTCGCGGTCGATTTTACACAGGTGCCCTTTCAAAATCCAGACGATGAGGCGATTGAAGCCTCATAAAACGCAGCAACGTTCTGAGTTTGGGTCTGCAGTTTCCAGCACGGATCAAAATTGATGGCATGTGGCCAGACAATATTCTGTGGAGTGACGTGGCACATTTTACACTACAGAGTGCAGTGAATAGACAAAAGGCCGAATTTAGGGTACTGTTACACCGCTTGTTCCATTGAACTTGTGTCTGATTGTGTCGTGTGGATTCACACAGAGGACCTGTCAGGAATACCACGATGTCGGCACTTTACCGAGACTTACTTGTACAGCACGTGATTTCTGCGCAACTGTGTGAAAACTTCTGTTTCCATGCAAGATGGGGTAACACCTCATGTAGTGAAAGATCTGCTTAATACAACCTTCCACGAACGTGTTATCTCCAGAATTTTTCCTGATGCATGACTTCCAAGATCACCTCATCTGAATCCAGTGACTTTTGAGCTCTGACGATATTTAAAAGAACGCGTTAACCAGGGTCACGTTCGGTCTTTACCTGACCTGAAGGCCAGCATACGGAAACA
The DNA here is from genome assembly GCF_023897955.1 of Schistocerca gregaria. Lineage (NCBI taxonomy): Eukaryota > Metazoa > Arthropoda > Insecta > Orthoptera > Acrididae > Schistocerca > Schistocerca gregaria. The sequence continues at coordinate 716,777,795 of NC_064923.1, forward strand.
CATTGCTCAGATTCCAGCGGAAATGCTGCGGGCAACTGTTGAACACGTCGTTTTACGAATGCAGCAACTCGTAAAGTCTCCGGTGCCCATATTGAACAAATTGTGTAAGCGGCAGTTAATAATAAAATGAACGTTATGTCTTTCTCTCTTGCTTGACGCTTTCTGCCAAAGTCCCGTTCCTGATCAATTATATAAGGAAACATGCTTGTATGTCTTTCTTGAATTTACAGCACCAGATTTGCACTTGGTGGCCAAAATTGTAACTAGCTTTCTACCAGCGTAAATCTGTTGCGCATCAAACCCAACATCAACGCAATATCTGCCAAGGTTCGCTGCCACACGATAATTACAGCCGTCACTCCACCTCTACGAGTAGCTGCCGTTTAATTACATCACCCTGTATCTGTGGAGAGGCCAGACAAAGGTATGGTTCCTGTAGAGGGCTAGCAGTCTTTCCAGTAGTGGCAGGGGCAAAAGTCTCTATGATGGCTGCTTTGACCTTTTAACACCAGCCAGCAACATGGTCTTGCTGTGTTGGTACTGTTATCAGCTGAGAGCAAGGAGAAACTAGAGCCGTAATTTTTTCCGAGCGCGTCCAGTTCTACTGTATGGTTAAATGATGGTGGAATCCTCGTGGACGAAATATTCAGGGGGTAAAATAGTCCCCCATTTGGATGTCCGGGCAGAGACTACGGTATTGTCATCAAGAAAAACAAGGATGGCATTCTACTAGTCAGATCGAGGTGTCCTAGATCTCTTAACCTCGTACGTCGATAGGAGATTTTAAAAATGGGAATGGATAGCTAGAAGTTAAATGCAGTGAGAATTAGTAACGTGCGATGTCAGAAAGAATAGAACTTCTGGTCAGGTCAGTACAGGATTATCAACATAATATCAAGTGGAGGTAATGTGGGTAAGGCCGGCCGGAGTGGCCGTGCGGTTCTGGGCGCTACAGTCTGGAGCCGAGCGACCGCTACGGTCGCAGGGTAGAATCCTGCCTCGGGCGTGGATGTGTGGGATGTCCTTAGGTTAGTTAGGTTTAATTAGTTCTAAGTTCTAGGCGACTGATGACCTCAGAAGTAAAGCCGCATAGTGCTCAGAGCCATTTTAATGTGGGTAAGCTGCTGTGAACAATATAGTAAATGCGTTTTCACAGCCAAGACAGAAAAGAAGCCAACACCCACTGCACTAGAAGACGTTTGTATGCCAACTAGCTCTGCAGATGATGAAGAGACTGAAAGAGTGTATTATGAGATAAAGGAAATTATTCAGATGCTTAAAGGAGATGAAATTTTAACTGTGTGATGGATGACTGGAATTAGATAGCTGGAGAGGGAACAGAAGAAAAAAGTAGCAGTTGAAAACAGAAAGGGGAAAAGGAAAGGAATAGGCAACCATCTGGTAGAAGTTTGCATGCAACATATTTTAATCATCTCCAATACTTGGTTTAAGAATGACGATATAAGGCTGAATCTGTGAAAGAGACCTGGAGATAAATGAAGGCTTCATATTGAGTATATAATGGCGATAAAAAGATTTCGAAACCAATTTTTTAACTGTAAAGCATTTACAACTGTAGATGTGGATTTTAATTTAATAGTTACGAACTGCAGACTAACACTGAAGAAACCGGAGAAAAGTAGGAAATGAAGGATAGGTGCCTGGATAAATTAAAGGAACCAGAAGTTGTTGAATGTTTTACAGGGAACATTAGGCAATTTTGGACTGAAAGGGGGATAAGAATACAACACAAAACGAGTGGGTAGCTTTGAGAGATGAAATATGGAACACAACAGAGGATCACACAGGTAAAAAAAGAATTTTAAAAAATCAAAGCCTAGTAGAAATGTTGAATAACTAGGTAGATATTGAATTTAAAAGCAAGAAGCGGAAAATATAAAATGCAACGCCGAAGCAGATGAAAGAGGATGCATGAGTGTAAAACATTAGATTGCCAGGAAGTGCAAAATGAGTAAGCAGGAATGGCTAGAGTACAAACACATGGCTGTAGAAGCACGCAGAATTAGAGGAAAGTTGCCACCTATTGGAAAATTAAAGAGATCTTTGGAGGAAAGAGAAGCAACTGTCTGGATATCAAGAGCTTACAAGCTAGCCACTACTTAATATACGATGTAAGGCTAAAAGATTAAAGAAATACGTGTAGGGTCTATGTAAGGGAAACAAACTTGAGAACAATTTATAGGAAAAGAAGTAGGTGAAGATAAAGCGGGAGAGATGATACTGTGAAAAGAACGTGACACAGCACTGAAAGACTTAAAGTGAAATAAGGCCCCTGGAGTAGGCGACATTCCCTCAAAATTACTGAGGTCTTTAGGAGAGCTAGCCATTGCAAAATTATTCCACCTGGTGGGCAAGATATACGAGACAGGAGAAGTACTCTCAAACTTCAGGAAGAAATCAGTACTTCCGGTTCGAATGAAGGCATGTGCTGACAGACGTGAACAGCACCAAACCATTAGTTTAATGAGTCATGGTTGCGAAACAGTGACACGAATTATTTACAAAAAAGCACTCCGTCTTCAGGCCACAAGTGGCCCATCAAGACCATCAAATCGCCGTGTCATCCTCAGCTGAGGATGCAGATAGGAGGGGCGTGTGGTCAGCACATCGCTCTCTCTGTCGTTATGATGGAATTATTTATAAAAGAATTGAAACATTGATAGGATGCGACACTGGGGAAGATCAGTTTTGATTCCGAAGAAATGTAGGAACGCGTGAGGCAATATTGACCCTACAACGTCTTTTAGAAATTGGTTCTAGAAAGGCACGAGTAAGTTTATAATATTTGTAGATTTAGATTCAAAAAAATGGTTCAAATGGCTCTGAGCACTATGCGACTTAACTTCTGAGGTCATCAGTCGCCTAGAACGTTGAAGTAATTAAATCTAATTAACCTAAGGACATCACACACATCCATTCCCGTAGCGGTCGCTCGGTTCCAGACTGTAGCGCCTAGAACCGCACGGCCACTCCGGCCGGCGTAGATTTAGAGAAATCATTTGTCAATGTGGGCTAAAATACATTCCTTGAAATTTTCAAGGCAGCGGGGATAAATATAGCCATGTAAGATTATTTACGACTTGTACAGAGAAGACAGTTTGCAGCTATAAAACATGAAGGGATGCCATAGCTGAGAAAGGACTGGACCAAGGTTGTAGCTTAAACAAGACGTTACTCAATCTATACGTCGAGAGAATTGTGAAGGAAACCAGAGAAAAATTTGGAGCAGAAATTGAATTTCAATGACAAAAAATATAAAACTTTGCAGTTGTAATTCTGTGAAAGAACTTGGAACGGCAGTTGAACGGAATGGATAGTATCTTGAAAAGAGATTATAAGGTGAACGTCAGTGAAAGTAAAGCACAAAAAATAGAATGTAGTCATATTAAATTAGACGATGCTGAGGGAATTACATTAGGAATTGATGTACTAAAAGCAGCAAATGAGTTTTGCCATTTGAGCAGAAAAATTACTGATGATGACGAACTAGATAAAATATAAAATACAGGCCTGCTATAGCAATTCTTAAAATCTAATATAAATTTAAGTGTTAATAAGTTCTTTCTAAACTTATTTCTTCTTGGAGTATGGAAGTGAAACGTGGACGATAGGCAGTTCAGCAAGAAGCGAATGGAAGCTTCTGAAATGTGGTGCTGTAGACGAATTGGTGGGTAGGTCGAATAACAAACGAGGTTGTGACTCTCGAATTGGGGAAAAAGAAATTTACCGGAAAACTTGATTAAAATACTGCATCGGTTGGTAGGACACATCCTGACGCATCAAGGAGTACCAAATTTGGTAATGCAAGGAAGTAAGGCAGTAAACATTGTAGAGGGAGACGAATGCTTGAATGCAGAAATCAGGTTCAAATGGATGTAGACTGCGATAGTTTTGCAAAGATTAAGAGCTTGCAAAGGATAAACTAACACGAAGATTTGCATCAAACCAGTCTCCAGACTGAAGACGCAAGAACAACAACAATAATGATAATATGGGAAGTAGTAGTAAACTGCCTCACTCTCCTTCGATCGTGCCACCTCATAATTTAAAGGGCAAACTTGTCGTGAAGCATAACGGCTCCCTTATAGTGTCTATTACTGGATTTTGTTGAGCAACCCCATAATACTCTCGCACCTGCTAAACGATTCCATGACAAAAATGCCGCTTTTATTGGATTTTCTCTATTTCCTGTATTAATCCAGCATAGTAATGGTTCCAGACTGATGGGAAATATTCAAGAATACGTCGTGCAAGTGTTAAGTAAATCATTTCCTTCATGGATGAATTACTTTTCCACAAGATTCTTCCAATTACTCTCAGGCTCTCATTCGCTTTTCTTACAATTTCTTCTTGCAAAGTGGAGTAAATACCCTCTAATTTCGGTTTTCCTGATACTGTGGTCAACGCTGGGTAGATATCTCGGCGATTTCAAATTGAAGTCATTAGGCTCCAGCTGTATCTGCTTATTAATGACAGAAATTGATAATTAAGCTAAAATAAAAATTTCATGGTTTTGATGCATAAAATGAGACAAGGCCCCGCATTGATGTAAACATGGATAAAAATGGATGACTGTATAATAAAAAAATATTTGAAACAACAATTTGTGCTATTGTTGTATTTTAGCCTAGTTACATAGTACAACACTGAACTGAAATGTCCCGTAAAGCCGGCCTGTGTGGCCGATCTGTTCTAAGAGCTCCAGTCTGGAACCACGCGTCATGGATGTGTGTGATGTCCTTAGGTTAGTTAGGTTTAAGTAGTTTTAAGTTCTAGGGGACTGATGACCTCAGATGTTAAGTCGCATAGTGCTCAGAGCCATTTGAACCATTTGTCTCGTAAATGTAAACATCAAGCTCAAAAACTCTTGTACAAAAATAATTCTTTCTTCTCCATGAAAAGAGAATTAGTAAGGTAACCTGAAAGAGTTCAGTTACCGACGCTGAGCTATCTGGGCACCTAGTAAATATTCCAGGCTCTTCTTCTTCATCGTATACTTCTCCACCAAATAGTAAGTCCATGTCTATATCTGATGTGAAAAGCCTGAATCTAATTCTGAAGAATAATCAGTTAGCTGTGATCTGTTTGCTTCATTTTTTGTTTTGTTTTATTTATTTATTTTTAGTCGTTTCCTTTTTATAGCGCGTTCTTTTCTTTCTTTGGCACATCTTTCCTTCTCAATAGCAAGCTTCCGTTTTCTCTGCTTTGAAAGCTTTGCCTGCAAGTTTTCCTTAAACCTTTATTTGAGACAACTGAATTACATCTTCAAGTTGCACAATCTCACGCAATGTGGATTGGAAGTTAGCTTATGTGGAATTTATCATTGAAAAACTGGCATCACAATGTTGCAGCTCCGAGAATCTATCCCAGAACATCTGCAGGGCTTGTACCATTTCGCCGTTTTATGACAAATGCGCCATGGTGATTTTGGGGACCAACTGGAACAATTATTTCCATACAAAAATCAATCTTAAAAGCAGTAGTGTCAAGGAGTAATCCTTTGCTACTATTTTTTTCATATTTTACATTATACTGTGTTCAACTAAAGTTTCACGAAAGTTACATGTAAGTAGCAGAAAACATGATTAGCTGAGTTTGTCACCTTTGGAGCGACCGGCCGGGACGAACTTTCATGGGACAGCGTAAGCTACAAGCATTCATCTATTAGTCAACTCCTGAATCGCTGGCATTCAATTAATTCAAAAACTAGGTGCGGGTTTTCACCCCGCGTGGGGCTTTACCCGCACCTACGCTATTTACTGATTACGCTTTAGGTCGCTCCGGGCTGTTACAGCCCGGTATTTCATAGTAATTGCTGTTTCCAGGGATTTGTCGCCAATAGTGTAACCGAACAATGGTGGTTTTTTCACCTGTTTCTCGAAATATCCTATATTTCCTTGCGTTCTGTGTCGACTGCCAACCTCTGAACCAATCACCTACGCTCCATCCGTGTATCTGCTTTGCACTGCAGTTTTCTGGCGTCGCTTCTTCCTACAGATTGTTTCTATACAAAAAGTATTGGGATACAGACATATGATTCCTCTTCAACGTCACTCACAGCGACTTACAATTAAGTACATTTCGTAGTAACGGCTAAAATAGATGAAATGGAGTTAGCTGCTTTCTGGTGTTCAGATAGATTACTTAAGAATATACAGAAAAGGTGATATTGGATACATCATAGAACCAAATTCCAGGCCCGTGAACGATACTTCACTCTTCTTTATCGAGTAAAAAAAAAAGTTGGTAAAGCTTTACAATTATTGGTGAATTACCTTAGGCACTATGAAGAGCCACTAAATTGGATACTCTCGGTTGTATACAGAAACGATCTTCAAAAGGCTGCTGAGCATTTAACACGTATTTGCTTTTTCTACGACATTCTTTCCTTTATAGAATCTCGCACTGAAAGCAGTAGGATTTCGGGCTGACATATAACTACTGAATCAGAATAAAATTAACTGCAAATAATAAAGTAACGCAAATATAATACAAATTTTATCGGCTGCAGACGCAAATTGTGGATTATATTCCAAGATCATTACAACAGCATTTCATTATAATCCAAATATTATACAAATTATCGTCGTGACTGCAGGTGACTTGATAAATCGTAGGAAATGTTTCTTTGACGATTAATATTTTCAGGGATTATGAAGAAGGGCAATTGTATCAGCTTAACACTAGAACACTAAAGGGGGAAAATGACACGTTGTTAATAAACCATCGTAAATTTTACTACTCCATATTTTATTCGAAGGAATTCATAATTCACAATTTATGGAACAGTTAATTACAACTATAAGGTCTCCAGAGGTATGTCACATACAAAATAAGTACAGAGTGTCTTGTTTTACGCTCTATATTGAGAATAACAGACTGGCGGGAATCGCGAATTGGTAGGAACTGCAATCATATTTTACGAGGGTTAGTAATCTAGGATTAAGGCACGGAGCCACAGACAAGAAACGAATGAGCTACGAAGCCAAACATGTTGTGGAACAACCGCCGATCTCGATGCCGATTTTTCTGTGCAACAATTTATTTAAACACAGTTGGAAAAAGTCATGAGAAATGTTGTCCCATTTGAAGAATGGCCCCTTACGACGCCCGAAGGTTGCAGTCAGATGCTGCGAGTTTAAACAAGATATCTGAGCACTCTATTACTGGCAGGTGTGTAGTCAACACGGCAGCACGCCTCGAGTTAATTGACTCTGAAGTGGGATGATAAGTCGTGCAGGGTGCATGAATCATGATACCATATCGAAGATTACACAAGAATTCGGGTCACAACGGCTCCGCCCCAGTGGCCATCAGACTGGACTGGCTTTCTGGTGGGGACGGTTCAAATCCGCGTCTGGACGCCCAGATTTAGGTTTTCCGTGATTTCCCTAAATCGCACCAGACAAATGCCGGGTCCTTTGACAGGGCACAGCCGATTTCCTTCACCATCGTTGAAACAATACGAGCCTGTGCTCCGTCTCTAATGACCTTGATGTCGACTGAATGTAAAACCGTAACGTTGATTCCTTTCTTCTTTTCGCCTCCACAGAGACTTACAGGTCTATCTGCTGTGAGTCATGCGGCCACGATTTTGGGTGTGGGGCGTCAGAGTCCATTCATACCAAGACAATGCTGAGACAAAACGACAGCGTCGGCTTCACCAATCGACGATAGACTAGTCTCCCTCAGGCTGGTATTACACTATCAAATTTCTTTGTTCAACATCTTTCTCAAATATCTTTGTCAAAGAAAATTGATGGTGTCAAACGTCGTCAAATATTTGATCAAATCTAGGACCTCGCTGTAGATTTGATTAAAGAAGTCGCTTGTCTTCTGTCCACTGCAATGTGACATGTTACCACGTGGAGCGCTAGCATCGCTGCAGCGTTACGTCATGTGTAGTGTTTTTATAAACATTGCCGGTAAATACAATTGGTGTGTACCGACAAAATTAATAGAGATGTGTGAAGCTGATGAGGCGCTTTACAACGTAAGGCACGCTGAATACAAAAATAGATTAAGAAAATTAGAGACCTGACCTGACCTGACCTGACCTGACCAAACCTAATCTAACCCCCTCCTGTAGCAAGAATCGGAGAGTTACAGTGAGTTTGTCTTCTGCAGATATAACAGTTCTTGAGTGAGTATTGTGCTTTGTGATATGAGGAGAGCACATATAGAAATGTATGCTCATCCATTGATGTATGGCTTGACGTCCTCCACTATAAGCTCATGTAACGAGTTTTGTTGAATGCTTTTATCGTGTCGTCTTAAGACCCAGGGCTTCACCCAGGTATGTTTGCTTCTTATTCCCCGCTTCTCTTCCGCAAGTGCACACAGTGCAATTGTGGTACATGCAACTGCTGTGGTTAATAACAAGTTGTTGTTGCCAGCCATCTTGAACTTCGACGAAAAACATGATGACAGTGTAATACCTCTTTTTAGCGTCACGTCAAAGATCTTTGTCAAATATATTTGACGAGTGTTTGATCACATATTTGACCAAATCTTTGACGAAGAAATTTGATAATGTAATACCGGCCTAAGGTCACGTTCAGAGGGGCACAGACAACAGTTGGCAGACGCAAAAAGCACAGCCCTCTCCGTAACATCGACCGACAGTTCGGTCACAGTGTGTCGGTCTCCTTCGTAAATATCTGGAGGGACCAGGGTGATTAGGCTAGGATGTAATCTATGCTATTAAGGAGGTTAAAATCAATTTCAACCTTCGTGGGCTGGTTGGATGCCACGACACCAGTTTGCTTGGGGACGAATGCTGCTTTGCGGCTTTTGTATTAAAAGTACGTCAAATATATCTGAATGAGCTATATCTGCCTCTAAAAGAACGTGGCGAGTGCTGAACACTTTCTTCAGTTACTGGAATAACACACAAGTTCTACAAATATATTAAATGAAGGCAGAAACGCTCTATTACATACTCGTGATGATTCGTGTGACATTGAAAAGTAATATTAAAAACATTCTACAAAACTTCAAATAAATTCGGAAAAATAGACGTATGTCAGTTAATCTTCAATAAATACCATTCGACGTATCTGTGAAAGACAAACATAAATTTTAGAGTAAGGCACTCCGACACCTAAAGCACTGAAAAGTGGACACACCTAAAGGGTTGTTATAATTAAACTTTCATTGCTTGAGAGGAACCCCATGGACAGTGAGCGATCCTATGACAACGAAACCGCGTGGAAACATTTGTAAGGACATACGGAAGAGAAATGACGAATAAGCCATAAATCTGAATTTCCACATGAGAGGGTAACATTTGTTAATTGCGTATCGTGTTCACGTTCAAGCTTAACAAACGTTGCTCAGTATGACGATCATCTGCGTCCACGACAGTCTGGAATCCCACTAGAAATGGCATTTCCTAATTGTTAACAACACTTTTCGAACAGTGAGCCACGGCATGTTCACCTGCTGTGGCACACCTCCACAGTGGCTCAAGTAGCGAACTTTCATTATAACCACCGTGTACATCCTAACAGCAAACCACTTCACATATCAGAATCACCATTCTGCTGGCATAAAACTCCCAGTAAACAGTGATAATGACTCGTAGACAACTAATGCCCAGCTACCACAAATGGCGGTTCCGGACTGCAGCGCCTAGAACCGCACGGCCACCCCGGCCGGCCCCAGCTACCACAGTCCAAAAAAATTTATTACAGTAACTTTAAGCATAACATTCGCCACCCATTGCACTTGAGATAATTATTTTTGAGGTTTTAATTCACGCCTAAAATTCCCGATAAATCTTTTTCCTACTTGTTGTTTCCAATAAATCTGCGAATTCAGCCCACTGATCCCAGACATCCTCAGGATGTCACAAACTCATCCTTCTTGCACTAAACTTAGCAGTTTCTCACAGTCTGTGTTATATGTGTGAGAACGTCCGAAGGACACAAACTGATTTTAATTTCACTTTTTGTCGTACGAAATCTGTACGTTCTGGCGGTGAGATCGGCTGCAATGCGGCCCCGCCGATCCTAAGAAATTTTGGTCCTATGTCAAAGCGGTAGGTGGACCAAAACAAAATGTCGAGACACTCTGAGACCAAAATGGTACTGAAACAGAGGATGACAGACTAAAGGCCGAAATACTAAATGTCTTCTTACAAAGCTGTTTCACAGAGGAAGGCTGCACTGTAGTTCCTTCTCTAGATTGTCGCACAGATGACAAAATGGTAGATATCGAAATAGACGACATAGGGATAGAGAAACAATTAAAATCGCTCAAAAGAGGAAAGGCCGCTGGACCTGATGGGATACCAGTTCGATTTTACACAGAGTACGCGAAGGAACTTGCCCCCCTTCTTGCAGCGGTGTACCGTAGGTCTCTAGAAGCGCGAAGCGTTGCAAAGGATTGGAAAAGGGCACAGGTCATCCCCGTTTTCAAGAAGGGACGTCGAACAGATGTGCAGAACTATAGACCTATATCTCAAACGTCGATCAGTTGTAGAATTTTGGAACACGTATTATGTTCGAGTATAATGACTTTTCTGGAGACTAGAAATCTACTCTGTAGGAATCAGCATGGGTTTCGAAAAAGACGGTCGTGTGAAACCCAGCTCGCGTTATTCATCCACGAGACTCAGAGGGCCATAGACACGGGTTCACAGGTAGATGCCGTGTTTCTTGACTTCCGCAAGGCGTTTGACACATTTCCCCACAGTCGTTTAATGAATAAAGTAAGAGCATACGGACTATCAGACCAATTGTGTGATTGGATTGAGGAGTTCCTAGATAACAGAACGCAGCATGTCATTCTCAATGGAGAGAAGTCTTCCGAAGTAAGAGTGATTTCAGGTGTGCTGCAAGGGAGTGTCATAGGACCGTTGCTATTCACAATATACATAAATGACCTGGTGGATGACATCGGAAGTTCACTGAGGCTTTTTGCAGATGATGCTGTGGTGTATCGAGAGGTTGCAACAATGAAAAATTGTACTGAAATGCAGGAGGATCTGCAGCGAATTGACGCATGGTGCAGAGAATGGCAATTGAATCTCAATGTAGACAAGTGTAATGTGCTGCGAATACATAGAAAGATATATCACTTATCATTTAGCTACAAAATAGCAGGTCAGCAACTGGAAGCAGTTAATTCCATAAATTATTTGGGAGTACGCATTAAGAGTGATTTAAAATGGAATGATCATATAAAGTTAATTGTTGGTAAAGCAGATGCCAGACTGAGATTCATTGGAAGAGTCCTAAGGAAATGCAATCCGAAAGCAAAGGAAGTAGGTTACAGTACGCTTGTTCGCCCACTGCTTGAATACTGCTCAACAGTGTGGGATCCGTGCCAGATAGGGTTGATTGCAGAGATAGAGAAGATCCAACGGAGAGCAGCGCGCTTCGTTAAAGGATCATTTAGTAATCGCGAAAGCGTTACGGAGATGATAGATAAACTCCAGTGGAAAACTCTGCAGGAGAGACGCTCAGTAACTCGGTACGGGCTTTTGTTACAGTTTCGAGAACATACCTACACCGAAGAGTCAAGCAGTTTATTGCTCCCTCCTACGTATATCTCGCGAAGAGACCATGAGGATAAAATCAGAGAGATTAGAGCCCGCACAGAAGCATACCGACAATCGTTCTTTCCACGAACAATACGAGACTGGAATAGAAGGGAGAACCGATAGAGGTACTCAGTGTACCCTCCGCCACACACCGTCAGGTGGTTTGCGGAGTATGGATGTAGATGTAGATGTAGATGTAGATGTCGGTCGTCGGCAAAATAAACCGGTGTCGATACCACCGTGAGCGCAGCCTAAGCTGTTGCCCCGACATAGAACTCAGAGAATGGAACAGGCCCATAGATATCTTCGCACCATGAAACACTGGAGACTAGTCATATGGTCCGATCGATTTAGATTTCAGTTCCGTCGAACTGATCAGTGCGTGACGTTTCGGCGTATGCCCCAACAAGCAATGCATGCTGCGTGTCAGCGAGGTTGTGACCAGGCAAGAGGTGACTCAGTTATGGTCACAATTAGGCACCATCCTCCGGCTACAGGTAAGCGTCAAATACACATTCTTGTTGACGATCTCCATCCTTTTGCGGCGTCAGAGCACACTGATGGAGATTCCGTGTTTCAGCAGGACAATGAGACATGTCATCTTTCTTTGGTTACACGGCTTGGTACATATTCTAGTGGACTGACCATTATGGCTTTCCCTTCCCTCTCCCCAGTATAATCTGACTCTCCCACACATCACTATTAAATTTCTCTTAGTGTCTTCATTAGTTTCAAATGCTTCAGGAGGCGTAAGATATGCAAAAAAACCTTTTTATTTATCTTCGTTTTCTCTTCTTGTTGTTGGCTCCAGTTCTTGCGTCTAGGGGTCTAACATTCATGGTGGTGTCTGTTTGTTCTGTATCGTGTCTCCCTACCACTTTCGCGCAACGACGCTCTGAGCGTGTTTTTTAGGTAACTGACTAGTTTGAACCTGGGACCTGTTGCTGGTAAGGAGACGCCAGACCACAAATGACATGTAGAATTTAGAAGAGTTCAGTGAGACTAGCGGTGATATAACCAAATACTTAATGATTTCAGCGTCAGATCCACTGCACTCCCTGTAAAAGAATCTTAATACTAACAAAATTTAGTGGAAGGGGTTCAAGGCTTTCCTATTTTTAGTTAGCTGGTAAAATAACGTCGAAAAAGCAGTTAAGTTTACCACTGGACATTTTATTCTACTCACAAAACATTGTTTATAAATTGCACTATTTATAAAAGGAAGTGTTTTAATACAGGATGGTAAAAACCAACTGCGTTCAACAAAAATGTGAACAAATATTCCCTGAATGGGTTTCCAAGTTCTACAATAGATCTAACGATGACATATGCCATATCACATCTATAATCTAGGTTTAAATTAAGTTTCACAAAAGAGAAAACTATCAAAATGGTCTACAGTGACCCTCAATTATCTTTAATTACTTATCTAAGTTGTCGTAAATTACAGTGGCTGATGTGGCTTCTCAATAATTATATAACAGAGAAATCATCGCGTTTCAGATTTTTACTTCAAGTGGCAAATGTGAACACCATGAGTTTTAATTGATGATCGACACTAGTATTACGCATAAAAGGGGGTGTAACAGATGAGACTTCTGCAGTTCTGAGTGAAGCTTTATGCGCCCTATTTCATTTGCATATGCGAGACAACTGAAGTTCCCGTCCATCTCTTCTCCAGCACACTCATGTTGCCTACACTTTTTATTACCTTCTCTAAGATGTCGTTGAACAGAAGACATGAGAGAGCATCCCCTTGTCTGAGGCCTGTCTCAGTCTCTCATGTTTCTGATGTGGCTCCTCGGAAACGTACTGCTGCCTTTGATCCTTCCATACAAGTTTGCTCCTTTCTCACTAGCTTCTCGGGGATTCTGAAGTCCCGCATTGCATTCTGTAGGCTATTCCTGTGGATGCTGTCATATGCACGTTGAAAATCTACGAACACGCTGTAGCCATCTTTATCATATTCCCAATGTTTTTCAAACAATTGTCTTAGTGTGAAAATGTGATCTATTGTCGATGAGTTTGGTCGAAAGCCAGCTTGGTACTCCTGTATGTTGTTCTCTATGAATGGTGGTAATTTTCTGAGGATAATGATGGACATCACCTTGTACATTACATTCAACAAGCTGATTCCTCTGTAGTTACCTCATTCCATTTTGATTCTTTTCTTGTGTATTGGGCATATTATAGCCAATTTCCGTTCTTCTGGCAGTGTCTCCTTCTTCCATATCAACTGGATCAGTTTATATATCTCTAAGTGTAAGCTCTCACCTCCCTGCTTCATTAATTCTGATGTTATTCCGTCCTCCCCTGGCGCTTTGTTGTTTCTCATTCCTTTTATTGCTATTTTCACCTCTTGTTCACTAACTTTCCATCCGAAGAAGAAAGTTTCAGAATTGTAACTTAACATTGAGCAATCAGATTTACATTTCTGAACATTCATACTTAAAATGTGTGCTCTTTTTTTTTCAGGTGTATCGACAGTGCTCTCTTCAAGGAAATCTAGAGACGGCAAGGATGTATACGCGGCATTGAGGAGGTGATACTCAACAAGTTTCGTCGCTTCCCTCGAACTACAGCGCCTTCACTCATGAATAATTGCCCGTAGTGTGTAATTTAATCATTTACGGAATCGTATGGAGTGCACCTGCTATGTTGAATAAGCAACTAATATAACAAAAAAGGCAGAACGACAAACAACGACTCATTAACGATAGAGAGCACTGACCAAATGATTTCGACTCTGCGGATTTATGAAAAGCATACTCTAGTTCCAAATTATTTTCGAATAAACTGGATTTGGAAATGTAATCGGCTTCCATCCCATCAAATTATGATTCTTGCTGTTGACACACTTCGCTTGTATTTCTAAAATACATGCAGATCGTTATCCAGAATATTAATAGCTTATATCTGCTCTTTTTGCATTAAATTTTTGGGTATTTCTGCGCCAGACATAGAAGCATAGATAGATTTGGAAATATAGTCGATTTGCGTGGCCAGTCAGATACTGTGATTGAATACAATGGATAATTTAATCGCAAAAAGAATATTGCAGTTTAAGGTCCATAAGATCCTTCCCTATGATCGACAGCGTATCGAGCCTCAGTTGCTCAACTATCTAGGAGTGAGAAAGCGACTGTTTGCCTCGGTATAGGGCCGTTTGCTTTACCTCTCGTAACTAAAATTTCTAATATTAGATAACAGTGATAGTATCTCTGTAGTCAGGCATATGAATCCATATATTTTTTATGTAATCTCTTTTATTGAGACAGCACACTGCGCTACCAGCGATCCTGTAGTTCGCCGTCGGATAATATCTACGCAAATTATCGTTAGCGGCGAATTACTAATAATACGTGTACCAAAAATTAATGTAATAAAAGTTATATTTAAAAGTGTGAATACTTTTTCCTCTTACTGCACGAAGAAGAAAACAACTTCATCAGTTAGTCAATTCACCGCACCAGTACCAAAGAAATATTTATTTATTTAGTAAATAATATGCGCCTGTATGATTTTTACAATTACACCAATATATCATCAATAGACGCATCCAACGAAAAATATTGAAATACACTCTAAGACCAAAAAAAGGACGCACCACGCAAATTGGTCATACATTGATTGATAATCTACATCTACATCTACATACACACTCCGCTAGCCACCAAGCGGTGTGTGGCGGAGGGCACAATTCGCGCGAAATCATATTCCCCCCCCCCTCTGTTCCATTCGCGGATCGCACGAGGGAAAAACGACTGTCTGAATGCCTCAGTACGAGCTCTTATTTCCCTTATCTTTGAATGATGACCATTACGCGATCTGAAAGTTGGTGGTAATAATATATGCTCTACATCCTCGGTGAAGATCGGGTTTCGGAATTTAGTGAGCAGCCCCTTCTGCTTAGCGCGCCGTCTATCTGCAAGTGTGTCCCACTTCAAACTTTCTGTGAGATTTGTAACGCTCTCGCGATGGCTAAATGTGCCAGTCACGAATCTGGCCGCTCTTCTTTGGACCTTCTCAATCTCTTGAATCAGACCCAACTGGTAAGGGTCCCATACAGGCGAACAATACTGTAAGACTGGACGAACTAACGTATTGTAAGCTATTTCCTTTCTTGAAGGACTGCATCGCTTCAGGATTCTACCAATAAACCGCAATCTAGAGTTCGCCTTACCCGTTACTTGTGTAATCTGATCATTCCATTTGAGATCATTTCGAATAGTCACATCCAGATACTTGACGAACATTATCGCTTCCAAAAACTGATCATTTATTTTGTACTCATACATTAATGGGGATTTAGGCCTTGTTATACGTAGTAGGTTACACTTACTAATATTGAGACATAACTGCCAGTCATTACACAACGCATTTAATTTCTGCAAATCCTCATTGATTTGTTCACAACTTTCGTGGGATACTACATTCCTGTAGACTACAGCATCATCGGCAAACAGTCTAAGGCCGCTGTTAATACCATCAACCAGATCATTTATGTAAATCGTAAAAAGCAGAGGACCTATTACGCTGCTCTGGGGCACACCTGAAACTAATCTTGTTTCTGTTTAAGTTACCCCATTCAGGACGACATACTGCTCCCTGTCTGTTAGAAAACTTTCTATCCAACCGCCTATGTCACTGGATAGACCGTAAGCGCGCACTTTTTATAGCAAGCGGCAGTGCGGAACTGAGTCGAACGCCTTTCGAAAGTCGAGAAATATGGCATCAACCTGGGAGCCGGTATCTAGAGCCTGTTGTATATCATGCACAAAGAGGGGCAGCTGTGTCTCGCATGAGCGCTGTTTTCTAAAACCGTGCTGGTTTCAGCAGATAAGCTTCTCCGAGTCTAGAAAGGTCATTATGTCTGAATACAAAATACATTATCCGTACTGTCATCAAGAGAAGACATTGAATTACTTGTAGCGTTCATAGCTTTTACGTACGACCAAAATTTTTTGCCGTTATTTTTAGAATTTTGAGATAAAATATTGCTTTCAAATTCGTTAAAAGAGTCTCTCATCGTCCTTCTGACAGCGGCTTTCATTTCGCATAATTTCTGTTTGCCAGCGGGCTAGTGACTATGTTTAAAACGACTGTGCAAAATTCTCTGCTTTATCAGCAACTACCTAATATGTCGACGAGAAATGCACCTTCGGCCTGGAATAGAATTGTCTTCAGTGATGAGTCACGCTTCGAACTGCGCGCCGATGACACCGGAGAAGTGGCTGGAGACGCCCGGGATATAGGTGGGGTTCCAACCTGACTCGGCATTCAAACGGACTGACAACCAGGACAGACAGTCTACGGTGCCATTTAATTTCATAGCAGGAGCCATTTGGTTGCCGTCCGCGGCACCCTTACAACACAGCGGTACGTCGATGATATTCTACGCACCGTGGTAAACCATTCTGGACTTACACTTCAGTAAGGCAAAGCCAGCCCGCATACAGTAAGATTTTCTACTGCCTGTCTTCGCGCTTGTCAAACGCTATCTCGGCCAGTAAGGTCGCCGGAATACTCCCCAGTTTAGAACATTTCAAGCATTATGGGCAGTGCCCTCCAACCAGATTAGGATTTTGACGATCTGAGGCGTCAGTTGGACAATACTGTGCACGATATCCCGCAGGAGAACATTCAACAACTCTACCAATCAGTGCCACGCTACATAACTGCTTGCGTGAGGGTCAGAGATGGACCAACGCATTATTGACTTGCCCAATTTTTGATGCCCTTTTTCTTGAATAAAGAATCCCATTTTTCTGAAACTGTAATCATTTGTAAGACTGTACATGTAAAGCACGTCTACCGCTTTCAGTTATAAATACAAACCTGTAAAGTTTATTAGTATGTCCCAAGCAACAGTGCTTTAATTATGCCCAGCGATATGATAGAATGACTGTTCAAGAGTTTAAATTAATAAGTACAGTCAAATACCAGCAGCTGTGAAAACAAATATGTTCGTTTTAGTCAAAATTTGAGAGTGAAAAGTACAACTTCCGTCTAGGATATTATCCAGAAGAACCAACAGTCAAGCGTACACACATTCTGCCGTCAAATAATGGGAGCAATGTGATTAACAGTAATCTTAACAACTCATTAAAACGCAACTACGAGGGGCGTTTGAAAAGTCCATGCAAAAATAAAAACTACTTACGTGTTTGGGGTAAACCTTTATTAGTTTTTGACATAGTCTTTTTTTAGACTTATGCACATTGTCCAACGCTCTTCTAATTAGTTGATTCCTTACGAATAACAGGAATTGTCCAAGTCTGCAAAATAGCTGTTAGTTGGTGCAATCACCTCCTCGTTTGAATAAAATCTTTGTCCCGCCAGCCATTTCTTTAAATTGGGCAAAGAGGGAGCCCAGTCCAGAGAATAGGGGGGATGTGAATCGTATTTCCAATAATTTTGCGAGCACAACTGTTGAGGTGTGTGCTGGTGCATTGTCGTGATGCAAAAGGACTTTTTTGAGGTCCAATCGCCGGCGTTTTTCTTGCAGCTCGGTTTTCAAACACTCCAATAACGATGAATAATATGCCCCTGTAACAGTTTTACCCTTTTCCAGATAGTCGATAAAGATTAGCCCTTGCAACTCCCAAAAGGCAGTCACCATAACCTTTCCAGCGGAAGAAATGGTCTTCGCCTCTTTTGGTGCAGATTCTCCCTTGGTAAACCATTGTTTAGATTTTTGTTTTGTCTCAGGAGCATAGTAATGTATCCATGTTTCATCCACAGTGATCAAACGACGCTTAAAGTCCTGAGGATTCTTCCTGAACAGCTGCAAACTATCGTTGCAACACTCCACACGATTCCGTTATTGGTCAAGTGTGAGCAATCGCGGAACCCATCTTGCGGATAGCTTTCTCATGTCCAAATGTTTATGTAAAATATTATGTACCCATTCATTCTAGATGCCCACAGCACTACCAGTCTCACGCACGTTAACTCTTCTGTCATCCATCACCATATCATGGATGTTATCAATGATTTCTGGAGTCTTAACTTCCATAGGGCGTCCAGAACGTTCAGCAACACTTGTGCCCATATGGCCACTCCGAAAATTTTGTAACCACTTATGAACTGTTCTAATCGAAGGTACAGAGTCACCGTAGTTTTTATCAAGCTGCTCTTTAGTCTCCTGAGACGTTTTGCCTTTCATAAAGTAAATGTTTAATCAGCACACGAAATTCTTTTTCGTCCACTTTTGACAATCACTCGACTTCCTTGATTCACACGAATGCCAAACACAAAGAAATAGACCAATATGGCTGAAACTTGGTGTGAGTTCTATGCAAAGATGCTACTAACTAAACATAACCTCGATACGCGCGGTAGTGCCATCTGTCTGACTTTGCACGGACTTTTCAAACGCCCCTCGTAATACATTGAGGTGACGAAAGACATGGGATAGCGATATTCACATACACTCTTGGAAATTGAAATAAAAACACCGTGAATTCATTGTCCCAGGAAGGGGAAACTTTATTGACACATTCCTGGGGTCAGATACATCACATGATCACACTGACAGAACCATAGCCACATAGACACAGGCAACAGAGCATGCACAATGTCAGCACTAGTACAGTGTATATCCACCTTTCGCAGCAATGCAGGCTGCTATTCTCCCATGGAGACGATCGTAGAGATGCTGGATGTAGTCCTGTGGAACGGCTTGCCATGCCATTTCCACCTGCCGCCTCAGTTGGATCATCGTTCGTGCTGGACGTGCAGACCGCGTGAGACGACGCTTCATCCAGTCCCAAACATGCTCAATGGGGGACAGATCCAGGGATCTCGCTGGCCAGGGTAGTTGACTTACACCTTCTAGAGCACGTTGGTTGGCACGGGATACATGCGGACGTGCATTGTCCTGTTGGAACAGCAAGTTCCCTTGCCGGTCTAGGAATGGTAGAACGATGGGTTCGATGACGGTTTGGACGTACTGTGCACTATTCAGTGTCCCCTCGACGATCACCAGAGGTATACGGCCAGTGTAGGAGATCGCTCCCCACACCATGATGCCGGGTGTTGGCCCTGTGTGCCTCGGTCGTATGCAGTCCTGATTGTGGCGCTCACCTCCACGACGCCAAACACGCATACGACCATCATTGGCACCAAGGCAGAAGCGACTGTCAACGCTGAAGACGACACGTCTCCATTCGTCCCTCCATTCACGCCTGTCGCGACACCACTGGAGGCGGGCTGCACGATGTTGGGGCGTGAGCGGAAGACGGCCTAACGGTGTGCTGGACCGTAGCCCAGCTTCATGGAGACGGTTGCGAATGGTCCTCGCCGATACCCCAGGAGCAACAGTGTCCCTAATTTGCTGGCAAGTGGCGGTGCGGTCCCCTACGGCACTGCGTAGGATCCTACGGTCTTTGCGTGCATCCGTGCGTCGCTGCGGTCCGGTCCCAGGTCGACGGGCACGTGCACCTTCCGCCGACCACTGGCGACAACATCGATGTACTGTGGAGACCTCACGCCCCACGTGTTGAGTAATTCGGCGGTAAGTCCACCCGGCCTCCCGCATGCCCACTGTACGCCCTCGCTCAAAGTCCGTCAGCTGCACATACGGTTCACGTCCACGCTGTCGCGGCATGCTACCAGTGTTAAAGACTGCGATGGAGCTCCGTATGCCACGGCAAACTGGCTGACACTGACGGCGGCGGTGCACAAATGCTGCGCAGCTAGCGCCATTCGACGGCCAACACCGCGGTTCCTGGTGTGTCCGCTGTGCCGTGCGTGTGATCATTGCTTGTACAGCCCTCTCGCAGTGTCCGGAGCAAGTATAGTGGATCTGACACACCGGTGTCAATGTGTTCTTTTTTCCATTTCCAGCAGTGTATATAGATGACGATAGTATCGCGTACACAAGGCACAAAAGGCAGTCCATTGGCGGAGCTGTCATTTGTACACAGGTGATCCCTGTGAAAAGCTTTCCACGTGATTGTAGTCGGACGATTGGAAATGACAGACTTTGAACCTGGAATGAGAGTTGGAGCTAGATGTAAAGGGCATTTTCGTAAGTCTTTGAGGGATTCAGTATTCCGGGGTCCACAGTGTCAGGAGTGTGTAGAGAATATCACATTTCAGGCATTACCTCTCACCACGGACAGCAGAGCGGCCGACGACCATAATTCAGCTACAGTGAGCTGCGTGGTTGCATAGAGTTGACAGCGCTAAGACAAGCAACACTGTGCGAAATAACCGCAGAAATCAATTTAGGACGTATGAAGAACGTATCCGTCAGGAAAGTGTGGCGAAATTTGGCGTTAATGGCGTATGGCAGCTGACGACCGACACAGATGCCTCTGCTAATAGCTTCTCCAGGGTTCCTGATCATATCGGTTGGACCCTGGCCAACAGGAAAACCGTGGCGTGGTCAGATGAGTCCCAATTTCAGTCGGTACTAGCTGATGGTAGGGTTCGAGTGTGGTGCAGACGCTACGGAGTCATGGAAGCAAGTTATCAACAAGGCACGGTGGAAGCTAGAGGTGGCTCCATAATTGTGGGGGGTAGTGTTTACATGGAATGCATTGGTTCCTCTGATCCAACTAAACAGATCATTGACTGGAAATAGTTATCTTCGGTTCCTCGGAGAGCACTTGCAGTCATTCATGGACTTCATGTTGGTAAACAACGAGGTAATTTTTATGAATGAGAATGCACCACATCATCGGAGCACAATTGTTCGCGATTGGTTCGGAGAACATTCTGAATAGTTCATGCAAATGATTTTGCCACTCAGATCGCCAGACTTGAATCCCACCTAATATTACTAGGACATAATCTTAGTTCATTTTCTCGCACAAAATCCTGGACGAGCAACAATTTGGAAGTTATGAACGGCTGTAGAGGCAGCGTGGACTCAGTATTCTGCAGGGGACTTGCAACGACTTGTGGAGTCCACGCCACGTCGATTTGCTGCAGTGCGCCGGGAGAAAGAAGGTCCGACACAATATGAGGAGGTATCTAATGACTTCTTTGACCTCAGTGTACAACAATTCCTCCTGTATCTTAGAGGGTCATGGTCGTTCTGCGTCGTTCACAATGCCTGTTCCTAACGGCTATTACGTAGGATGGGATAAAAGCTACCCAACAAAGTGAATAAATATTAAAATATCGGGTAACAACATGCAAGAACCCAAAAGAAGAACGTGCTGATCTATGCTGGAAATGATGAATACCTATTTAACACCTCACATAAACCAGTACAGCTGCAAAACTATGAGGACTTGTAACCTCTCCCTCACTTATCGATCTTACTGACAGTGAAAAATTAAACCGCGTGTACCTAATGGAAATTTGGGAAAAGCAATTGTCACCGAAGTTAATCTGTCGGTAAAGAGGGAGGAAAGGGTTACATCTAAACGAAAGGAAAAATGCAAATGAAACTGATGGAAATTAATTTTGAAAAGGGGTAAAGTTAATAAAGAAAGTAAATGTGCGGCCGTCACGTTAACAATTAACTAGCGGTAATTAGATATTTGAGATTTGGGGGAAATTACGGTCGCCAGTCCTATGGACAATTACTATAGTAACTGAAAAAGAAAGGTTATTGCACATATAATTAGCACTAGAAGCGTGGCAACTGAAGGTTGGCACATGTAGTGTGAAAACTGAAAGTTTGTCAGAAGTAATAAATTTCGCTACACTCTGACTTAGTTTAGCAAATTAATTAATAAAACCGGAAAATTGAAAGTTAATTTAGTGACTGTAATTAATAGTGAGCTTTGTTTCTGAAGCACATCGAGATTCAGTAAAATACGATTAGTCTTGGGCTACCTCAACAATCAGTTCAAAAGCTACTTGAATCTCTGCAATTTAGAAATAAGAGACTTTACTTTGAACTTGAATTAAATGATTCTGAACAATTCACAATAGTAAAATTTAGTACGTACCAAGCTGAGCTGTAGCCATAGGTAAGCTAAAATATGGTAACAAAACTCGCACTCATAATTTGTGCTTGTGTAATCTAAATACTGTAGCCTGCTGTGAATACTTTAACTGAACTTTGAAATTAAAGCAGTGAAATGGAATAATGCTACTTTAATGCTGGCGTTTGAATTTCAACGACACTCGCGTTCATTCCGGAAAACGAAGGGACCCTGCTTGGTAATGCAATTGCGACAATGAGCAACAAATGTTCATGCTAAGTTGCTGTAATTATAATTACGAAAATGGACCAGTTTGAAAAGCTGAGGTGTGCCATACAGTTCTAAAACTTTACGTGCTTCCAGTCTTCCTTGTTGCTTGATTGAAGGTTTGAAGCCGTCGATCGAGGAGGTGGCGACAGTCACTCATTGTCGGCCGTCGCTGTTGCAGAAGCTGGATGTTGGCGCACCTTCTTCTCGACACGGTCTCCAGGCGAAACGGGCTCTTGATGTGCGCCAGCTAATGCTTCCCGTCCTCGACACCGTGTCAGAAACTATCATAGCAAGTCGAGCGCAATTACATGCTGCCAAACCCCGAAAGCGCTGCATCTCGCGGGAGCATCACACAACATACCTGCTCCACTGCACTACTCCAGCCAAATTCCCCTCTTCCGCGCTCCACGCGACGGAGTTAACACTACCAAAGATCCTAAACACTTTGGTTCTCCACACGACCTATCGATGTATTCGTTCGATAGCATAGTTTTCCCTAGGCCAGACCCAGCGTATAAATGCAAATAATATTCACAAAACAAACCAACATAAATGCATAAATATATATATATACAAACAGTAAAACGATTATAGTATATAAAGACACAGTAATGTCATATCTTCAGGTAACAAAATAAGGAAACAAATTTATAGTGCAGCAGATGGAAATAGGAGGATATGCATTTCCGGCGTTACAGACTCGGCAGTGTCTCAGTCATTCAAAATATTCCGTAAACTGCGTGTTATTCTAAACAACAAACTCGAGTTGAGATACTAATGCGAAGACCGCTAATCTTAACTACATTGACATCACATTACTCTCCGTCTTGGTTTCACCATATATTTGTTTAATAAATAAGATACAAGGTGCATTTTCAACTTCTCGCGGCGTAGTGAATAGTTCATTAAATTTCGGGCATGCAACCGCGCAAATAAAATTTCCTCCACTGATATTTCGGCCGCGTATCGTGCGGCCATCCTCAGAGTGAGTCACAAGACTGACGACGAGATGCCAAGCGCGGCCTTATATGCTCCACCACGGCGGTACTGCGCTCATGTGGGTCACAGATGGTGGTCGGCGGCAGAGACATACGCTCACACATGCGCCGCCTGTGGCGAAGGCGTACAGACACTCTATTCGCTTATCGATGTATGATCGGCGGCGGGGACACCATGACGACTTCTCTGCAGTTCAATTACCCCAAGAGCTGGATTCCATTCTTTTTCCAAATTAGAACCATTGTCTCTATTTATTAAATTAGCAGCTAATCTAATCTCTACAGCCTCCTTGAAGACAGATTCCCAAAAAGAAGAGGTGGATATTAAAATCTTCACATCACCGTAATTCATGCAATGTCCTGTATCAGTACAATGTTCGGCCACAACTGACTTATTTGGCTGTAATAAGCGTATGTATCTTCGATGCTCCACACACCTCTCATGAACGGTGTGAGTTGTTTGACTTATTTACGACTTCTCACGATTTCCGCAAGGAATCTGATACTCACCCGCTCCGCAACAAATTCGTAGAGCATTCGATGCAAAACCTAAAATGCAGGTATGTGATAGGGAAGAAGATAGTAATTCATTAACATCTAGTGCGTTTTTGCCCTACGTGGGTGCTCTTTCCTCGAAGATAGGCCGTATTCTTGATAAACACCATGTTCAGGTGATCTTCCGGCCCCCCCACTAAAATTGCAGCCTTACTCGACTTTGTGAAGGACGATTTACAGCTTCGTAAAGCGCGTGTATATCAGATTCCTTGCGGAAATTGTGAGAAGTCGTACATACGTCAAACAACTCGCACCGTTCATGAGAGGTGTGTGGATCATCGAAGATACACACGCTTATTACACCCAGACATAACCTCTGAATTAATAAGATCATTGGGAGAACTAATCACGACTAAAATTTTCCGGGTGATATGCAAGCTATGTAAAAGACGAAATAACTTCATACTTCAAGAGGAATGCAATAATACGAGGGTAAATCAATTATTATCCGCAAAGTAGTTATAAAATTTTATTGTAATCAAATAGGAAACTCACAAGAACATCATTTTCCGACATAGTCTCCATGCGTTTAAACGCACTTGGTCCATCGTTATACAAGCTTCCAGATGCCCACATAAAAGAAGGCTCCCGGTTGAGTTGCGAGCCAGGAATACACCGCTTCTTTCACTGCTTCGTCCGAGGCAAATCGACGGTCCCTTATTGGCTGTTTGAGTGGACCAAACAAGTGATGGTCAGAAGGGGCGAGATTGGAACTATATGGAGGATGATCCAGTACTTCAAATTTGAGTTTCTGGAGCGTTTCAGCAGTGTGAGCAGCGGCATTGTCGTGCAACAACACAACACTTTTTGACAACAATCCTCAGCATTGGCTTCGAACTGCAGGCATACTCTGCCGTTTACTCTCCGGCTGGTAATGATGGATCCATGTTCAGTCACCAGTGATGATCCTGTCTAAGAAGTTGTCCCTTCGTTACCATAGCGATCTAAATGTTTTTTGCAGATGTCCAAGAGCGATTGTTTATGCAACTGTGTGAGTTGCGTGGGACCCATATTGCACAAACTTTATGATTATTTCGTAGGCAGCACCGTGACTAATTTGGAGACGATGTGCCACTTCGTCAATAGTTAATCGCCGTCTAAGAGAATCATTTCACGTGAACGCTCAATGGTTTCTTCATTAGTGGCGGTAAACGGTCGTCCGGCTCCTTCATCGTGCGGAACACATGTGCGATCATTTCGGAATTTTTTAGTCCATTCGTAGACACTCCGTTGAGGCAAAACACTGTTCCCGTACTGTACCGAAAGTCTTCGAAGAATTTCGGCCCCTGATACGCCTTCCTGCCACAAAAAACGAATCACTGAACGTTGCTCTTCTTTGGTGCAAATAGACAGCGGAGCACCCATGATTAACAACACGGCAGCGATAACGAAACTAACCTAACAGCTAGAAAATTGCAAAGATACAACAACAAATAAACAAAGCACGCGTCATCAACGAAAAACGATAGTAATACCAAAATAAAGAAAAATATAACTAAATTGCGGATAACAAATGACCACCCTCTTACAACTCAAGAGAATGCAGTTGGTCATAGGCGTGAATAATCTTGACAGTAAGTTTAAGAAGTCATGGTCGGAAAATACTAATATGACCTCGAGGAAGATCGGTATCGGGTGCAGAAAAATTTAGAAACACATGACAGTACAGTTTATCTTACAAAGTTAATTCAACAAAACAGACTTATATTTATAGCGATTTAGATTTGGAAAAACTTTTTTGGCGATTTTGACTACGACCCGGTCATTGAATTTCCGAAGAGAGCAGGAATAAACACAGAGAGCGAGAGACCATCTGTAACTTGTGCAAAATGAAGACTGCAGTTGTAATCGTCGTAGGACATGAAAGGGAAGCAGTAGCTCGGAAGGGAGTGATCATGGTTTCAGCATTTCACCTATGTTATTCAGTCAGTACGCTGAACGAGCGGTAAAGGAAATCAAAGAGACATTTTAAATGGAATTAAAGTTCAGGGAAAAGAATTAAGAACTTTCAGCTTTGCTGATGATTCGGTAATCGGCAAAGGACTTGACAGATCAGTTGAATGGAGTGGACTGTGCTTTAAAAACAAGTTACAACATGAACATCAACAAAATCAAACAAGACTAACGAAATTTAGCTTAATTAAACAAGGTAATGCTGAGCGAATTAGTTTAGGTGATGAGACACTAAAAGTAGTAGGATAGTTTTGTTATTTGGGTAGTAATATAACTGACCAACGCGGAAGTCAAGAGTATATAAACTGCAGACGGGCGTTATTAAGAAAAGCGTTTCTGAAGAAGAGGTGTTTATAGAATCTAACTCGTACACTGACGGAAAAAATTGCAACAACAAGTACATTTAATGAATGGGTAATGGAATTTCAGAAATACGTTTGTCTACGTAACATACACTCCTGGAAATGGAAAAAAGAACACATTGACACCGGTGTGCCAGACCCACCATACTTGCTCCGGACACTGCGAGAGGGCTGTACAAGCAATGATCACACGCACGGCACAGCGGACACAACAGGAACCGCGGTGTTGGCCGTCGAATGGCGCAAGCTGCGCAGCATTTGTGCACCGCCGCCGTCAGTGTCAGCCAGTTTGCCGTGGCATACGGAGCTCCATCGTAGTCTTTAACACTGGTAGCATGCCGCGACAGCGTGGACGTGAACCGTATGTGCAGTTGACGGACTTTGAGCGAGGGCGTATAGTGGGCATGCGGGAGGACGGGTGGACGTACCGCCTAATTGCTCAACACGTGGGGCGTGAGGTCTCCACAGTACATCGATGTTGTCGCCAGTGGTCAGCGAAAGGTGCACGTGCCCGTCGACCTGGGACCGGACCGCAGCGACGCACGGATGCAAACCAAGACCGTAGGATCCTACGCAGTGGCGTAGGGGACCGCACCGCCACTTCCCAGCAAATTAGGGACACTGTTGCTCCTGGGGTATCGGCGAGGACCATTCGCAACCGTCTCCATGAAGCTGGGCTACGGTCCCGCACACCGTTAGGCCGTCTTCCGCTCACGCCCCAACATCGTGCAGCCCGCCTCCAGTGGTGTCGCGACAGGCGTGAATGGAGGGACGAATGGAGTCGTGTCGTCTTCAGCGATGAGAGTCGCTTCTGCCTTGGTGCCAATGATGGTCGTATGCGTGTTTGGCGCCGTGCAGGTGAGCGCCACAATCAGGACTGCAGACGACCGAGGCACACAGGGCCAACACCCGGCATCATGGTGTGGGGAGCGATCTCCTACACTGGCGTACACCTCTGGTGATCGTCGAGGGGACACTGAATAGTGCACGGTACATCCAAACCGTCATCGACCCCATCGTTCTACCATTCCTAGACCGGAAAGGGAACTTGCTGTTCCAACAGGACAATGCACGTCCGCATGTATCCCGTGCCACCCAACGTGCTCTAGAAAGTGTAAGTCAACTACCCTGGCCAGCAAGATCTCCGGATCTGTCCCCCATTGAGCATGTTTGGGACTGGATGAAGCGTCGTCTCACGCGTTCTGCACGTCCAGCACGAACGCTAGTCCAACTGATGCGCCAGGTGGAAATGGCATGGCAAGCCGTTCCACAGGACTACATCCAGCATCTCTACCATCGTCTCCATGGGAGAATATTAGCCTGCATTGCTGCGAAAGTTGGATATACACTGTACTAGTGCCGACATTGTGCATGCTCTGCTGCCTGTGTCTATTTGCCTGGGGTTCTGTCAGTGTGTGATCATGTGATGTATCTGACCCCAGGAATGTGACAATAAAGTTTCCCCTTCCTGGGACAATGAATTCACGGTGTTCTTATTTCAATTTCCAGTAGTGTATATAAAAGATTAACATTCAAGATCACAGGTTAATGTAAGCGCGAGATAAGCCACTGCAAATGTGGAAGAGAACACGAAGGTCGTTAGTATTTAACACCACATCAGCGCTGGAAACGGAGCAGATGGTGTTCCCACAATGTACCACGAGACTCGACTTCTGAGTTCCCGAATGGAAGACAGTGTGTTGCGTCAGAAGCGTGTGCAGTGCAGGGCCTAAGCCTCATCTGTAGGACGACAGCCCCAAGTGCCAAAAACACACAAACTCTTGGTTCTGGCATACTTTCACTGCATAGTATCTTTGTAGCACTTAACCTTGTGCGGCTGTTTTTGTTTGTCATACTTTGTACATGAAGGCCAAGACTCGAAATTATTATTTAAATTTTGCTTGTAGAAATAAAGACACTTATTTTACATATGTAAAACCTGTTTTCTATTTTAGTCGTTTACATATTTTATAAACTATTCATTGGCTTAATTCTTAAGGTATTTTAGTAAATTGTTCTACTGCAATATTTCGTAATCTTTTATTTCTTTGTGTATTATGCATTTTTGCGGTATCTTTGTCTTCCATGGTTTCTGAACGTGGCATTAGTGAACATATGCCATTCCGTTTTTGGCTCTTCCAAGCCAGCTTATCGTATTTATTCTAACTGGACACTGCGCGATTTTCACACATTCACAATGTGTTGAATCTCTACTATTTAAAATTAACCGTGCGTCTTCGTAAGGTGTACGTGCTGCAATGTTAGATTTGTAACAGCATTTTGAAGTAGTTCTCTTCATACGGATGTTACATCCTAATTTTCGAAATTGCACATCATCTTTGTCCCTAAATTTTATTCAATGGTACTGGACTGAAACCAGTTGGCGAGCAAGATATAAGGCAGCATTCGTGTTGTTGTTGTTATTTTGGTCTTCAGTCCAAAGACTGGTTTGATGTAGCTCTCCATGCTACTCTATCCTGTGCAACCCTCTTCATACCTGGGTACCTAGTGCAACCTACATCCTTCTGAATCTGATAACTGTATTCATCTCTTGGTCTCCTCCTATGATTATTAACCCCCTTCCCCACCCCCACCCCAACATTTCCCTCCACTACTAAACTGGTGATCCCTTGACACCTCAGTATGTGTCCTACGAACCGATCCGTTCTTCTACAGTACTGGCCATTAAAAATGCTACATCAAGAAGAATTGCAGTTGATAAACGGGTATTCATTGGCCAAACATATTATACTAGAACTGACATGCGATTACATTTTCACGCCATTTGGGTGCATAGATCCTGAGAAATCAGTACACAGAAGAACCACCTTGGGCCGTAATAACGGCCTTGATACGCCTGGGCATTGAGTCAAACAGAGCTTGGATGGCGTGTACAGGTGCTGCCCATACAGCTTCAACACGATATCACAGTTCATCAAGAGTAGTGACTGGCGTATTGTGACGCGCCAGTTGCTCGGCCACCATTGACCAGACGTTTTCAATTGGTGAGAGGTCTGGAAAATGTGCTGGCCAGGGCAGCATTCGAACATTTTCTGTATCCAGAAAGGCCCGTACAGGACCTGCAACATGCGGTCGTGCATTATCCCGCTGAAATGTAGGATTTCGCAGGGATCGAATGAAGGGTAGAGCAACTGGTCGTAACACATCTGAAATGTAACGTCCACTGTTCAACGCCGGTCAACTGCTATTTGTGTATGAGAAATCGGTTGGAAACTTTCATCATGTCAACACGTTGTAGGTGTCGCCACCGGCGCCAACCTTGTGTGAATGCTCTGAAAAGCTTATCATTTGCATATCATAGCATCTTCTTCCCGTCGGTTAAATTTCGCCTCTGTAGCACGTCATATTCGTGGCATGGCAATTTTAATGGCCAGTAGTGTAGTTAGGTTGGACACAAATTTCTCTCCTCCCCAGTTATATTCAGTACCTCCTCATTAGTCACGTGATCTACCCACTAATCTCCAGCACTCTTCTGTAGAACAACATTTCAAAAGCTTCTATTCCCTTTTTGTCAAACTGTTTATCGTCCATGTTCCATTTCCATACACGGCTACACTCCATACAAATACTTTCAGAATTCCTGTAATGAATTACTTAAAATAAAAACACGAGGAACAGTGTGGACATCTTCCACCATAAAGGAGATCATGTTTTCAGAGCCCGACAGCGAGTGCCGTGGGCGTTACAGCATTCCGGATAGGCAGCTAACGACCGTTATTGGTGAACTGCCCTTGATCATGTGTAGACAAAATAGTAGCAGCACTAGGAACTATTACTACCGATGTCTAACGTTATCTTACTAAGTTCGTTATGTTTTTTCTTACTATTACTGCAAATCTCTTTTCATTATGTTTCAAGTTTCTTTGTAGCTATATAGTTATTTGTTATTCCGGATCTCTGTCCTTTTCTGTCCTTCGTGCTACTCTGCATCACTCTCTTTTCGTTTATTCTTTTTAAGTAGTTTAGTAGCGTAATGTGGTTCTGGGTTTGGCAGCACTACAGATTCCTATTCGGGTTGCAACGATGATAATGATGATGATAACAATCATGAAACATGGTATGCAATTGTTTCTAACGTAATGGACATCTATAGCGACAAATAAATCATTAATTCAACTGCAAGTGGGTACGTATGGACGGATTAGTTCCGTGTTCAGCATGATCACGGTAAAACCCATTTAGGTTTCAGTCTATTGGGGCATTAACAGTCCCTTCTCTATACAAAAAAGAAACGACAGATAGACTTCCCAGGCCTGCAAAGGAATCTGTGAAAACGTTCCCGACCGGCCTGCGATTTTTGAAGATTTTGTATTCGGCACGGAACTCACACAAACTTACCGTAAGATTTATTGTATAAAACTCAACGACGACTCCTTTCGCGAAGAAAAACGGATGATACGAGGGTTGGAACTTAGATAGTGGCAACTATTTATTCACATCCAATACAAAAGAGTTACATATTTGCACTTGTTACTGTCCTTCAAAGTAGTCACCAGCGTTTTGTAGAAACCGTTGCCAGCGATGTGGAAGGCGTAGTATACCGTTAGCAGAACCTGTTCTGTTCATGGTGCGAATGGAGCGGTCTGCTGCCTGTCGAATCTCTGGAACAGTTCTGAAGCGAATGCCATGAAGACAACAGCGAAACGTCAATCCAACGAATGGCATCATTATGGATCGCCGCGAAAGTCGAAAGTGCGTCAGAGCCCCATATGGTAAAAGTTATGGTGATTCTCGTGTACGACTATGATGGAGTTATCTTAACGCATTACGTTCCTCCACGGCAGACCGTCAATGCACAGTATTACTGTTCGTTTTTGGAGCATCACCTGCGACCAGCTTTGTGAAAGAAGCGGCAACCCACCCGTCATATTGTATGACAATGCGCGGACGCAGACAGCGCAAGCTGTGGCTGCTCTGTTCGGTCGATGGGACTGGGAAGTACTGTACTCCCAGGACTTAAGTCGTTGTGACTTTGATTTGATTCCGAAGATGAAGGAACCACTTCGTCGCATTTGCTTCAGATTTGTTCGAGAAATTCGACAGGCAGTAGACCGCCCCATTCGCACCATCAACAGAACAGGCTCTGCTAACGGTACACTACGCCTTCAACATCGCTAGGAACGGGTTCTACACAACGCCAGTGACTACTTCGAAGGCCAGTAACAGGTGCAAATATGTAACTCTTTTCTATCGGTTGTGAATAAATAGTTGCCACTATTTAAGTTCCAACCCTCGTATTTGGGCAGTAGTAATAGAAACCGCACTGGATCCCATCTAGATCTGGTTAATGTAGTAGAAAGAAAATAAGAGCAAGTATGTTTCAAGATTAGTATTACTGCAGGAACAATCACCGTGCAATCAGGTTTCCCAATGTTCACTATTACTATACCACATCGTTTAGAATCTTATACTCCCGTTAGTGGAACCTTGTACACTGACAAATAAATCGTACAAATAGGCCCTGTAAAATTAGGCTACAAAGGATGCAGTTTTATCCTTATAAGAAGACTTTAGAGAATTCTGAAATATTCGCATCGTAGATACAAATGCACTTTACATAGCGGTTCAGCCACATTCACTAAATTCAAGGCTGACGTCCTGGTCATACGTCTCCTCACAATCATGCTAGTTATGAAAACTGAACCGCAAGTTGTCTCGTTGGAAAGTCAATGATAGTGCCTTCATAGCATGAGGAAACGACAGATTCACGAAAGGGACTGCAACACATGCGTCTTATCTTTTTTTGTTTTGAACCGCTACGTTGTCGGCGACGCTTGTTTCAGACGGTCGTTTTTGTAATACTAGTTAACAAATATTTCTTTACTAAAACCATTCATGTATGACGAGGATAAAACGTTTCCTTAATATGTATTTCATCATGCAGCGCAGACAATGTCTTGAAATTTCTGTAACACACAATTTGGGATAAGTGCAACAAAACTCATAACACGATTTTTCAAGATTATAGTTTTTTCACAGGCATTCGTGATTTTTGAATAAGATTACATAACAAAGCATTCCTAAAGAGACTCGATTTTCTTTTATGAATTGGTACCAATATTTATACAAGGAAAGTATAGTGACAGGAATATCTCGCAGCCGTCTGCAAAATACATTGATGTTCAAAATCAAAGAAACAAACCGCTATTTCCCCGTCTAATTGACGATGTAGTCATACAAACTGTCATCGGATGTCCGTAGGATCGTGTTGTGCACGGAAAATGGAATTTTGGTCCACGGACAACCAAGCCAACGCTGACGTCAGGGCATCTATGAAACAGAGTAATATTTGCCGGCTAGTCTCACATCCACAAGTGAAGCTGTGAGTACTGGGCGTGAGTCGTGCTTCGGTAGCTCAGATGGTAGAGCACTTGCCCGCGAAAGGCAAAGGTCCCGAGTTCGAGTCTCGGTCGGGCACACAGTTTTAATCTGCCAGGAAGTTTCATATCAGCGCACACTCCGCTGCAGAGTGAAAATCTCATTCTGGAAACATTCCCCAGGCTGTGGCTAAGCCATGTCTCCGCAATATCCTTTCTTTCAGGAGTGCTAGTTCTGCAAGTTTCGCAGGAGACCTTCTGTAAAGTTTGGAAGGTAGGAGACGGATACTGGCAGAAGTAAAGCTGTGAGTACCGGGCGTGAGTCATGCTTCGGTAGCTCAGATGGTAGAGCACTTGCCCGCGAAAGGCAAAGGTCCCGAGTTCGAGTCTCGGTCGGGCACACAGTTTTAATCTGCCAGGAAGTTTCAGTTAATTGGCTGTAAGGGCACGACAGCACCGCCTTACTACTGCACGTAAACTGGCATTTGACCTTGAAGCATCCACTCTACGTGTTGTACCGATGCAAAGAGTGTACAGAAGGCTTCGGCAGAGTGGCCGTTATTGTCAGAGACCTGCCGTATGTCTACCTGTGACGCATCTCCACAGGAGATGCCACCTGGACGGTCGAACAGTAGGCCAAAGTTATCTTCATAGCTGAGTCCTGATTTGGTCTGGAGAGTGATTCTCGACGGATTTGCATCTAGACGGAACATGGAACACGATTTCGGGGACCCAAACATGGTGGAAAGAGAGCTGTATTGAGGAGGATCCCTAATGGTGCGGGCAATGATTATGTTCACTACTCGAACAGCTATTCATGCAATTCTACGGATGAAACGGTAAGGTTTAAGTGATGTCAGGAACCGTGACGAGATCTTGGGACCTTATGTGCTAGGTGCTGTGGACCCAGACTTTGTACTGATGGACGATAAAGCTCGACCTCGTAGAGCGCGAGTGGTTAATATTTTCTTGGAAACGGAATACATAACACACATGGAATAGCCTACACGTTCTCCTGATTTGAATCCCATAGAGAACGACTGAGATGCACTAAAGAGAAGGGTTGCATCACGTCAGCATCCACCAACCACTCTACAGGAAAAATGGGCGTTATTCCCTCAACATGAGCCTGATGACATCAGTCACAGCATGCCCCATCGTTGTCAGGCCTGCATTGTTGCTGAAGGTGGTCACACCTCATAGTGATCACACTAACCAGTTGTCGGAATGTATGAGAAAATCCGTTAAGTTGGAAAAACGAAGAACATTTTTGTCAGACGTTATGCATGTTGCAGTTGTCTATGATTTGTATTCTTTGCATTGTTTGTACTTTACTATCACTCTTTGATATTGTTTTGCATAAGAATAAACTTAATCTTGGAAAATTTGCTTCAGTTTCTTTAATTTTGGACACCAGTGTATATAACACATTAAATGTGACAAATGTTTTATATGTTTTCTTGTGTGGACAAAAATGTCATTATGTCAGAGAGTAAGGTAAAACAAAAATCAAGAAACATAATTGGATTATCTTCTGGAACAAACTACACTCCTGGAAATTGAAATAAGAACACCGTGAATTCATTGTCCCAGGAAGGGGGAACTTTATTGACACATTCCTGGGGTCAGATACATCACATGATCACACTGACAGAACCACAGGCACATAGACACAGGCAACAGAGCATGCACAATGTCAGCACTAGTAAAGTGTATATCCACCTTTCGCAGCAATGCAGGCTGCTATTCTCCCATGGAGACGATCGTAGAGATGCTGGATGTAGTCCTGTGGAATGGCTTGCCATGCCATTTCCACCTGGCGCCTCAGTTGGACCAGCGTTCGTGCTGGACGTGCAGACCGCGTGAGACGACGCTTCATCCAGTCCCAAACATGCTCAATGGGGGACAGATCCGGAGATCTTGCTGGCCAGGGTAGTTGACTTACACCTTCTAGAGCACGTTGGGTGGCACGGGATACATGCGGACGTGCATTGTCGTGTTGGAACAGCAAGTTCCCTTGCCGGTCTAGGAATGGTAGAACGATGGGTTCGATGACGGTTTGGATGTACCGTGCACTATTCAGTGTCCCCTCGACGATCACCAGAGGTGTACGGCCAGTGCAGGAGATCGCTCGCCACACCATGATGCCGGGTGTTGGCCCTGTGTGCCTCGGTCGTCTGCAGTCCTGATTGTGGCGCTCATTTGCACGGCGCCAAACACGCGTACGACCATCATTGGCACCAAGGCAGAAGCGACTCTCATCGCTGAAGACGACACGTCTCCATTCGTCCCTCCATTCACGCCTGTCGCGACACCACTGGAGGCGGGCTGCACGATGTTGGGGCGTGAGCGGAAGACGGCCTAACGGTGTGCGAGACTGTAGCCCACCTTCATGGAGACGGTTGCTAATGGTCCTCGGCGATACCCCAGGAGCAACAGTGTCCCTAATTTGCTGGGAAGTGGCGGTGCGGTCGCCTACGGCACTGCGTAGGATCCTACGGTCTTGGCGTGCATCCGTGCGTCGCTGCGGTCCGGTCCCAGGTCGACGGGCACGTGCACCTTCCGCCGACCACTGGCGACAACATCGATGTACTGTGGAGACCTCACGCCCGACGTGTTGAGCAATTCGGCGGTACGTCCACCCGGCCTCCCGCATGCCCACTATACGCCCTCGCTCAAAGTCCGTCAACTGCACATACGGTTCACGTCCACGCTGTCGCGGCATGCTACCAGTGTTAAAGACTGCGATGGAGCTCCGTATGCCACGGCAAACTGGCTGACACTGACGGCGGCGGTGCACAAATGCTGCGCAGCTAGCGCCATTCGACGGCCAACACTGCGGTTTCTGGTGTGTCCTCTGTGCCGTGCGTGTGATCATTGCTTGTACAGCCCTCTCGCAGTGTCCGGAGAAAGTATGGTGGATCTGACACACCGGTGTCAATGTGTTCTTTTTTCCATTTCCAGGAGTGTATTTAGTGCACAAGCCAAGTGACTTAGAATTGACGCAAGGTGTATGGAGCAGTAGCAATGTTCAGATCTTTAACGTAGAGATGTGGAAGGAAGGCATCTGTTTAAATCACTGTGCGTCTATAGATTCGCGATACCACAACGCCGTAAGGGCATGCCCTCTGGATGACACTCTGCAAAATCTGAAATCAAGTTCTTAGCGGAAATGATGCCCAATCGACGGTAGTTGTCGTCATAAGGAAACGATGGCAGTTGATTCGTTGTATATGCTCTGTGAGACGTGGTTGATGGTAGGTTAAAAATACTGCAGAGAAAAACTTTTGCACTACATTCTTATTCTGTGTTAGAACACAGTTCTACCATTTGTACGATTCTGTGGGAAGACGTACTACAGCAACCCCGTAGCGTAAAAATACAAGTAATGACAACTACGTACACACCTTTAGAGTGACCATCTACCTTTTCACTATCATGCAAGAGCGCCACACGCCTTTCCATGCTGTCTGCAAGTAGAGTGAGAAGTTCGGAATGCGTCCCAGGATAATGACGCTTCTATTTAGACAACACATTCATCCGTGTAGCTACACGTTTTGCATAATCTTGTATGAGAAAGAGAGATAGAGATAGAGAGAGAGAGAGAGAGAGAGAGAGAGAGAGAGAGAGAGTTGTCCGTTGTACGTATCGGAGACATACGTATGAGAAGATGCTGACGCGAAATATACACGCAAAGGCCGTACGATCGTTACAGGGTCTTCTTGAGCATGCCCTCATTTTCCTTTCATATTATTTACTCCATCGTTTGTACAGTACAACATTGCTTGGCTGTTGTTATGATTCATTAAGCTCAACCACTCATGAGCTACTGATTATCACATAAACAGGGCCGGCTGTTTGGTGCTGGCGCTACAGTCGATGTTGTATCCAACTGTATGGATCCTCAGTTCCGTGTCTTCTGGTATAAGAGTCGTGAAGTATTGTGAAGGTGCTCCATTACTATGGAATTGTAGCTACGCTGCGGCACAATGTCAGGTGATGTGCCACCGTTCTTGTTACATGATTCCACTGCGTACTACCACACTATGTAACGTGGTGGCGAACTCCAATATCGACACAAGCAGTGACTTAAACAGGAGACATCGACATCGTCTGGTAACTCTGATGGTGGGATTAGCAACAAACGGCGTTGATTGACACGATTCACCATCTTATATTGCTAAATGTAAATGTGTCTGTGTTATGTAGTGATTAAAGAGTCATTTCCTTACAAATAATCTACTGTGATAGAGTACCATGGAAATGAATAAGTAATTTTTGTAATAATGTAATGTGTGTGAAATCTTATGGGACTTACCTGCTAAGGTCATCAGTCCCTAAGCTTACACACTACTTAACCTAAATTATCCTAAGGACAAACACACACACCCATGCCCGAAAGAGGACTCGAACCTCCACCGGACCAGTCGCACAGTCCATGACTGCAGCGCCTCAGACCGCTCGGCTAATCGCGCGCGCCGGCGGGAGTGGCGGTGCGGTTCTAGGCGCTACAGTGTGGAGCCGAGCGACCGCTACGGTCGCAGGTTCGAATCCTACCTCGGGCATGGATGTGTGTGATGTCCTTCGGTTACTTAGGTTTAATTAGTTCTAAGTTCTAGGGGACTAATGACCACAGCAGTTGAGTCCCATAGTGCTCAGAGCCATTTGAACCATTTTTGCAGAACATGCTGTTCAGCGATGTCGTTATCCTGAAGGAAGTCATTCACAAGATGAACACGATGAGAGCGCGAATTGTCGTTCTTGAAGACGAATGTCTCGCTAATATGCTGCCGATATGGTTGCATTATCGGTCGGAGGATGTCATTCACGTATCGTGCAGCCGTTACGGCGCCTTCCATGACCGTCAGCTCCGAACGTCGGCCCCACATAATCGGTTGAGCTGTGACCTTGCGATCAAACGTTTTCGGTTCCCATTAGAGAGGCACATCCTTTCGTCTACTAATCGCACGGTTTTGCGGTGCGGTCGCAAAACACAGACACTAAAGTGTCAATGAACGAACGGACAGATCATAACTTTGCCAAAATATAGAAAGTAAACTTTTTCACTCGAGGGAAGACTTGAACCAAGGACCTCTCGCTCTGCAGCTGCTCACCCTAACCACGGGCCCACGGCGCTCCTGACTTCCTTGACATTGACTATCTTGCACATGGACTACTCAGTTTGTATAGTTTGCTTATTTTTTTCATAGTTCCACGCACCTTCTTCTTGTTTTCTCGATTGATCTGTGTTCAGTTTTTCAAGGCCTATCCACTGTGCCAACTTATAACTAAATCTGAGAGGAGTGCGATGGGGAGATTCCCTTGTTAGCTTTAGTCCACTCACAAAGTGTCGAATAAATTTAAATTGCAGTCAGTTAACAGTAGTAGCTAGTTTTATTGCATGTAATACTTGGTATAATACATGGTAACATTCTGATTACTGCAGCTGCTGCGTACACCCCATCAGCAACGGTAGCGCCTCCAGGAACTTCAGGAGAGGATCCCCTGGAACTCCACAGCGCCCTCGTCCGCGACGAACACTCACTGTGAGGCCGCAGTACATATTCTCAGTGAGCCTGGGCGCCTCTTCTGTGTCGGCCACTTGGCTTGGTTCTAGCGCCAGCTGTTCTCTTATCTACGTGGTGATAGTATGGCCACTTATAGCACGAGTTATTCTCTCTTTGATGTGTGGATGGAATGTCACTGGGTTGTAGCACGAGCTGTTCTCTCTACTATGTGCAGACGGAACAGCTACTTGGTTGTAGAATGAGGTGTTCTCTCGTCCACGTGTCGACTGGATGCCACTTGGGTATAGCACCAGCTGCTGTCTTCAATGTGTGGACACAACAGCCACTTGGTTGCAGCACAAAGTGTTCTCTCGTCTATGTGTCGACGGGATGGCCACTTGTAGCAGCAGCTGTTTCCTCATGTTTGGGTGTGTGTCCACCGCTTCGACTTCTTGTAGCGTGAGCCGTGCTTTCAGCTCCGTGCCAGCGACACTGTAGTGTCAAATGTCCAGCGATTCTTCTTTTATAGCTATACAACAATGCCATGAGTGGTTTCTGTAGAAACGACTCCGGACGTCATTGCGTCGCTCATTGTCTGTGACTATTACCTCTACAAGCGACAATATTATACTCTAGGCCACTGACTTTCAAGCAAGGAAAGCTACCCTAAAGAGCCAAAGAAACTGGTATACCTGCCTAATATCGTGTAGGGCACCGCGAGCACGCAGAAATGGAACAACACGACGTGGTATGGACTCGACCAATGTTTGAAGTAGTACTGGTGGAAATTGATACCATGGATTCTGCAGAGCTGTCCATAAATCCGTAAGAATACCAGAGGGTGGAGATCTCTTCTGAATAGCACACTGCAAAGTATCCCAGATATGCTCAATAATGTTCATGTCTGAGGAATTTTGTGACCAGCGGAAGTATTTCAACTCAGTAGAGTGTCCCTGGAGCCACCCTGTAGCAATTCTGGACGTGTCGGGTGTAGCGTTGTCCTGATGGAATTGCCCATGTCCGTCGGAATGCACAATCGACAGGAATGGATGCAGATGATCAGACATGATGCTTACGTACGTGTCACCCGTCAGAGTCGTATCTAGACGTACCAGGGGTCCCACATCACTCCAACTCCAAACGCCCCACACCATTACAGAGCCTCCACCAGCTTGAAGAGTCCCCTACTGACATGCAGGGTCCACGGATTCATGAGTTTGTCTCCATACCCATAGACGTCCATCCACTCGATACAATCTGATACGAGACTCGTCCAACCAGGCAACGTGTTTCCAGTCATCAACAGTCCGATGTCGCTGTTGACGGGCCCAGGTGAGGCGTAAAGCTATCACGGTACACGAGTTGATCTTCGGCTCCGAAAGCCCATATCGATGATGTTTCGTTGAATGGTTTGCACGCTGACACTTGCTGATAGCCCAGCATTGAAATCTGCACTAATTTGTACTTCTGTTGCGTTGAACCATTCTCTTCAGTCGTCGTTGGTCCTGTTTTTGCACGGTCCTTTTCCGGCCACAGAGATGTCGGAGATTTGACGTTTATCCTATTCCTGATATTCATGGCATACTCGTGAAATTGTCGTACGGGAAAATCGCCACTTCATCGCTACATCGGAGATGCTGTGTCCCATCGCTCGTGCGCCGACTATAACACCATACTAAAACTCACTTAAATCTTGATAACCTGCCATTGTAGCAGCAGTAACCGATCTAACAACTGCGCTAGACACTTGTTTTATATAGGCGTTGCCGACTGCAGCGCCGCATTCTGCCAGTTTACATATCACTGTACTTCAATACGCATGTCTATCCCAATTTCTTTGGCGCTTCAGTGTATATTACATCGATGAACTCTCTTTAAATTTTCCATTTAAACGAACATTTTATGTTCACCAGATCGCCTTCACAGACTTCACGTATTAACCTTCTCATGCATTGTCCAGAATTTTACCATTATGTGCATCATATTTAACAATAACTTCAGTGGCTGCAAGCCCATCATATATATCTTTGTAAAGTTAATAAGACAGGTGAGTCAGCAGTTGATCCACTAGAACCACTACTGGAAGTAGCGGAATTCACATCAACGGATAAACATTCGGGTTTTGTATTCCAGGAGCATAGGAACGATTCCTTTGAAACGTCACAGCCGAAAATCCATAATGTCCCCTTCCCATAACCCTGTTACATTCCGGTTTTTTTTTCCGACGCCTCCTTGGATTTAGGCTATGCAGGCCGCCCTTCCTCTCTACTACCACTGGGAGTCCGCTTCCGTCAACTGCTACGTTCTCTTTCCTTCCACTTTCCTAAAATTTTCTTGACAACTGGGGGTACAGCACCGCCTTGGCTCTGCCCCCGGACCTGCCTGCTCCGTGATCTTCGTCAGCTTCCCAAGAATGGTACCCCATCTTTCGTTTATCGTCGGGCATTTGCTGCTCTATGCGCACAAATGTAGGATGTCACATTTATTTACACTGACGGCTCAAAAACATCATTTGTTGTTGGGAGTGCCTATATTGTTGGCGATACCCCTAATAGATT
Organism: Schistocerca gregaria; assembly: GCF_023897955.1. Taxonomy (NCBI): domain Eukaryota; kingdom Metazoa; phylum Arthropoda; class Insecta; order Orthoptera; family Acrididae; genus Schistocerca; species Schistocerca gregaria. The sequence goes on from NC_064923.1 coordinate 716,818,794, forward strand.
TCAGCTTCCCGACCAGTGTTCGGTTTTTACTGCAGAGCTTTACGCTAGGAAAGTGACGGTCATCGAATGTCGCTAGAGATGAAAACAGTGTCCAATCGGTTTGGGCAAACTTCCAGCGTCTCGGGCAAATAGATGGCAGTTGTGGCTGCAATCGAAGGACACATGGAAAATGGTCACTTGAGTGTGTATCAGCAAGAGCGAACCATTCAAAGCACCAAGCTAGCGGAACAATACCGACCGAAAGGTCCAAATAAGAGAAATTAGTCGTGGAGGCAGACAAAAATGTAGGTTCCCCAGTGTTGAGGCAAACAAGATCCGCTTGGTGGAAGATGGCAATCACTAGAGAGCATCGCAGGCAAGGACGGGGAGATCCCCTAAGCTGGTGGTGGGCATTGATGTCCCCAACCAAGCAAATAGGGGGGGGGGGGGAGCTGACCAAGGAGATGACAGACATTAGCTCTTGCCATCGGTGTGGATGATGGAATGTATACGGTACAAATAGAGAATGTGTATCCAGAAAGGGAAAGACGGACAGCAACATCTTGGAAGGAACTGTTTAAGGCGATTGGGTGATAATAGACAGTATCATGGAGAAGAATCATAAGTCCCCCATGTGCTGGAGTGCCATCAACTAAGGGGAGATCAAACCGGACTGACTGGAAATGAGGGAAAACAAAGTGATCGTAGGGACACAGCTTTATTTCCTGAAGACAGAAGATGACCGACGAGTAGGATCGTAAGAGGATCGACAATTCAACCCGATTGGCTCTAATGCCGCGGTTATTCCAGTGGATAATGGACATAGGGTGGACAGAAAAGGGAAGAATCTTACCACGGTTGCCCTCAACTCAGCAACTGCTGAGAGCCGGTGGCCAACAGTGTGGAATGGCATTCAGCCAAAGGCAGAAGATCCTGATCCATACGTGGTTCGGAGGCAGCTCCAGCCACCAGCGATCGGCCGGTTGATCAGACCCCAGCAGTGCGCCTAGGCGACACAGAAGACGGCCGAGGGTGGTTACCGCCAGGTGGCGCTGTAGATGAGACATGCCGTGGCGGAGAAGGAGAGGAACTTGGCTTTTTATAAGCCTTCTTGGAAACAGGACGCTGAGATAAGGGAGGAATCGATGGCTGTGAAGTCGGGGTACGTAAAAAAAACTCTTCGCGAGTAGGATCTTTTTTGGAAGTCCGGGTGTCTGATTTTGGGGCTCCTGATTTATCAGAAGCCGATGAAGGGTGAGCAGGTCATAGTGGGGAGGTTGAACGGGCGATCTTCGCGCTGGACGATCTGACGACCGTGGCACTAAAGGTGAGATCACAAGCCTGCGTGGCTGCCTCCTTAGCAGGCCTTGGAGATGGAAGGACAGTGCTATATTTACCTGCTGGAGGCACAGTGGGCTTTCGACTGGCGAATAACTTACAAGCAGCAAATGTAGAGACCTTTTCCTTCACTCTGATTTCCTGAATAAGCCGTTCGTCTTTGAAAACGGGGCAATTTCTAGAGGAAGCAGCGTGGTCGGCCAGACAGTTGATGCAATAAGGGGGTGGAGGTGGACAAGCACCCTCATGGGCATCCGTGCCACAAGTAACGCATTTGGCCGGATTGGAACACGACTGGCTGGTGGGATTGCACCGCTGACACCGGTGGCAACGCGTAGCGTTGGGGGTGTAAGAGCGAACTGAAATTATCTCATAGCCCGCTTTTATGTTCTATGGAAGTTGAACTCTGTCAAATGTCAAGAAAATAGTACATATTGGTACCAAGTCCTTGTCAACCCTTTTCATTACTCGATGTACAGCCGTTACGCCCCGGTCAGACAGGTAGTTTTGAATTTCCTCGTTGGACACTCCGTCGAGTAAGCGTGTATAAACCACCCCGCGAGATGAATTTAAAGTGCGGTGTGCTTCCACCCGGACAGGGAAGGTGTGTAGCAGTGGAGTTCGCAGCAATTTTTGTGCCTGGAGGGCACTGACTGGTTCTAACAACAAGATGCCATTTCGTAGTCAGGAACAAGACTTTACAGGACCTGCAATTGCGTCGACACCTTTCTGCATAATGAATGGGATGACTGTGGAGAAATCTAGACCTTCGTACGACCAAGAAGCAAGGAACTGTGTCACTGATGGAAGAATGAGACTCATCTAACATTTGCTCGTGAGCAGAAATTGTAGACGTAGAGGATACCATTGCAAAAGTATCCCCCACGACTACCGGCGTCTCCGTTGGTGCGCCCCTTTCTGGTGGGGGACCTCTCTGAGGGCACTCCCGCCTTAGGTGATTGTTCACACCTCAGGTCACACCTCCCAAGAAACGGACGGAGGAACCAATCGGCACGTTCGGAAGGTACCAGCTCAGGTAATCACCCCTCCATGCGCCTGACCATTACCAGGGGGTATGTACGTGTCCTACCTGTCTACCCGGGGTGGGGAATTATGCGTCACCCGTATGTCTTACAGTTACAAGCGACCGTCTCCGGATGTAGGCACGAAACATACTCCCATAGGGGGAAGAGGGGAAGGGAAGAGACAGAGGTGAGGGGCGGGGGGAAGAATGGGAGATGGGGAAGGATGTGGAAAAGGAAAGTATGCAGCCCGGAAAGGAAAGACAGCCACACTAGCTCGCCATGCAAGTATCCACAAAAGAGTTGTGGATACTGGGAAGGGGGGGGGGGAGAATTAAGTTCGATTTGGAGGCCCATGTCTGGATTGCTGCAGAGCTCTCCGATGCTCAGGTTATTCACCTGTTCCTTTGCCATGCTTGTGAAATCATATTGTATGGATATAGCACTGACTTGTGAAAGACAGTCTGCAATAATTTTGTCTGGGCCATGTACATGTCTGATGTCTGTGGTATACTGCAAGATAAGGGCTGGCATCCACACCTACTAGTGGCTTGTGATACAGGAACTTCTCAGATATCAGTATCTTCATGGAAGTACTGAATTGTCGAACAGAATGCTAGAAGCTCCTGACTGAATGCAGACCACCTGGCCTGGAGGGTGAAAGTTTCTTGGGGAAAAACCAGAGCACCTGACGTTCACCATGGAGCACCTGTTGCATACTGCCTCAACAGCAGAACTGCTCACATTAGCCATGACAGTCAGCTGGGCACGAGGACTGGGGTGTGCCAAGGTGACGGCATTTGCTAAGTGCCACTTGATGTATCAAAATGCTCCACCATCTCTGAAGTCCACTGAATTTTTTTCTTGCCCAGTCTGTCAGTGCCCACCAAAGCTTTTGTGAGAGGTGTCTGCAGCTCAGCCACACACGACAGGTGGCGACAAATGAAATTTTGAGTCCTTATGAAGCAATGTAGATTATGATACATTTATACGTTTGAGAGAAGATTGCTCACCATAGAGATGCACTCTGCACTGAGCTTCTCACCTAGGAATGTGACCTCTGGTTGATTCAACTGTGATCTGGATTCATTAATAACTGTCTTGGAGTGTGGATAGAGCTAGTTCCAGATGCCTAGAATGTTCATTGTGGTTTTGGAGAAAATGAGAATGTCACCTAGGTATGTATTACTGAGGGAAAATGGAAAATACAATGATTGATGAACCGCTGCCATATGTGAGCAGCATTCTTGAGACCAAAAAACATGTGGAAGTATTAGATCATGAAGTCTTGGATATGAGTTATCGTGTACAGTTGTATAGTTCAGCATCCAATAGTTACAGCAGATCTACATCTACATCTACATCCATACTCCGCAAACCACCTGACGGTGTGTGGCGGAGGGTACCCTGAGTACCTCTATCGGTTCTCCCTTCTATTCCAGTCTCGTATTGTTCGTGGAAAGAATGATTGTCGGTATGCTTCTGTGTGGGCTCTAATCTCTCTGATTTTATCCTCATGGTCTCTTCGCGAGATATACGTAGGAGGGAGCAATATACTGCTTGGCTCTTCGGTGAAGGTATGTTCTCGAAACTTTAACAAAAGCCCGTACCGAGCTGCTGAGCGTCTGTCCTGCAGAGTCTTCCACTGGAGTTTATCTACCATCTCCGTAACACTTTTGCGATTACTAAATGGTCCTGTAACGAAGCGCGCTGCTCTCCGTTGGATCTTCTCTATCTCTTCCATCAACCCTATCTGGTAAGGATCCCACACTGCTGAGCAGTATTCAAGCAGTGGGCGAACAAGCGTACTGTAACCTACTTCCTTTGTTTTCGGATTGCATTTCCTTAGGATTCTTCCAATGAATCTCAGTCTGGCATCTGCTTTACCAACAATCAACTTTATATGATCATTCCATTTTAAATCACTCCTAATGCGTACTCCCAGATAATTTATAGAATTAACTGCTTCCAGTTGCTGAGCTGCTATTTTGTAGCTAAATGATAAGGGATCTATCTTTCTATGTATTCGCAGCACATTACACTTGTCTACATTGAGATACAATGCGTCATGCGTCAATTCGCTGCAGATCCTCCTGCATTTCAGTACAATTTTCCATTGTTGCAACCTCTCGACACACCACAGCATCATCTGCAAAAGGCCTCAGTGAACTTCCGATGTCATCCACCAGGTCATTGATGTATACTGTGAACAGCAACGGCGCTATGACACTTCCCTGCGGCACACCTGAAATCACTCTTACTTCGGAAGACTTCTCTCCATTGAGAATGACATGCTGCGCTCTGTTATCTAGGAACTCCTCAATCCAATCACACAATTGGTCTGATAGTCCATATGCTCTTACTTTGTTCATTAAACGACTGTGGGGAACTGTATTGAACGCCTTGGGGAAGTCAAGAAACACGGTATCTACCTGTGAACTCGTGTCTATGGCCCTCTGAGTCTCGTGGACGAATAGCGCGAGCTGGGTTTCACATGACCGTCTTTTTCGAAACCCATGCTGATTCCTACAGAGTAGATTTCTAGTCTCCAGAAAAGTCATTATACTCGACCATAATACGTGTTCCAAAATACTACAACTGATCGACGTTAGAGATACAGGTCTATAGTTCTGCACATCTGTTCGACGTCCCTTCTTGAAAATGGGGATGACCTGTGCCCTTTTCCAATCCTTTGGAACGCTACGCTCTTCTAGAGACCTACGGTACACTGCTGCAAGAAGGGGGGAAGTTCCTTCGCGTACTCTGTGTAAAATCGAACTGGTATCCCATCAGGACCAGCGGCCTTTCCTCTTTCGAGCGATTTTAATTGTTTCTCTATCCCTCTGTCATCTATTTCGATATCTACCATTTTGTCATCTGTGCGACAATCTAGAGAAGGAACTACAGTGCAGTCTTCTTCTGTGAAACAACTTTGGAAAAAGACATTTAGTATTTCAGCCTTTAGTCTGTCATCCTCAGTTTCAGTACCATTTTGGTCACAGAGTGTCTGGACATTTTGTTTTGATCCACCTACCGCTTCGACATAAGACCAAAATTTCTTAGGATTTTCTGCCAAGTCAGTACATAGAACTTTACTTTTGAATTCATTGAACGCCTCTCGCATAGCCCTCCTCACACTACATTTCGCTTAGCGTAATTTTTGTTTGTCTGCAAGGCTTTGGCTATGTTTATGTTTGCTGTGAAGTTCCCTTTGCTTCCGCAGCAGTTTTCTAACTCGGTTGTTGTACCACGGTGACTCTTTTCCATCTCTTACGATCTTGCTTGGCACATACTCATCTAACGCATATGCTACGATGGCTTTGAACTTTGTCCACTGATCCTCAACACTATCTGTACTTGAGACAAATCTTTTGTGTTGAGCCATCAGGTACTCTGAAATCTGCTTTTTGTCGCTTTTGTTAAACAGAAAAATCTTCCTACCCTTTTTAATATTTCTATTTACAGCTGAAATCATCAATGCCTTAACCGCTTTATGATCACTGATTCCCTGTTCTGCGTTAACTGTTTCAAATAGTTCGGGTCTGTTTGTCACCAGAAGGTCTAATATGTTATCGCCACGAGTCGGTTTTCTGTTTAACTGCTCAAGGTACTTTTCAGATAAAGCACTTAAAAAAAATTTCACTCGATTCTTTGTCCTTGCCACCAGTTATGAACGTTTGAGTCTCCCAGTCTATATCTGGCAAATTAAAGTCTCCACCCAGAACTATAACATGGTGGGGAAATCTACTCGAAATATTTTCCAAATTATCCTTCAGGTGCTCAGCCACAACAGCTACTGAGCCAGGGGGCCTATAGAGACATCCAATTACCATGTCTGAGCTTTCTTTAACCGTTCCCTTCACCCAAATCATTTCACATTTTGGATCTCCATCAATTTCCTTCGATACTATTGCACTTCTTATCGCTATAAACACGCCTCCCCCTTCACTGCCCAGCCTGTCTCTGCGGTGTACATTCCAATCTGAGTTTAGGATTTCATTACTGTTTACGTCTGGCTTCAGCCAACTTTCTGTCCGTAGTACTATGTGGGCGCAAGTTAAATGTCAGAAGCCCAAGGGATGTCAGAAGGATGTACAATCCCTGCTAGCAACAGTTCATTAAAAGCCAACTTAGGTGTCTGTAAATCTGAGGGACACATGCACTGATGTTTGTGGCAAAGTGGTGGGCCATTGGTGGTCATGATACCATACATTGTCCCATCCCAAATTGCACAAGCATGCACATAGACTCAGGAGGTGGTACAGTTGATGATACAGTTTAGTAATGCTGCAAGTCCCACTGTATTGACCTTTAGGAGACGGTTGACATACAGAGGTCGTAGCTGGCATGGAGACGAAAATGCTATGTGTGGGCCACGGATGGACAGGGACAGAGAGGGTTTGTGGCGGAAGCTGGCACATTGCCTGTCATTTCCAATTGTAGACACTGCACTGCATGGAGGGGTTCTCAGACCAGTTGCAGATCAATAGTTACATCATCAATGCAGTACCCTAAGTTAGGCCCTCCTCCACAGTGCAAAGTCACTGGGATTGATAGCGATAGTCAATGTGGTATTGATGTGTAGTCAGTATATCATCCATTATATGATACACTCTCATAAAGTGTATTGAAACATTTGTCATTGATTCATTGAGAGGTCTGATACAAATAGGTGCCTCTGCATATCCACTACAAATAGATGTCCCTGCATGGTGTCTGTGCAGTGTATGAAAGCCACAGGTGCCTTGTTTCTTCAGTGTCGGCCGGTGCACTTATATCGAACCACTGGCAGTATTTGGCTAATTGCAGGGCTCACAGCACTTGTGGGCATTTCTGCTAATTGGTCATTGACCAGGAAGCAGTGTGGACTGGGTAGCCAAGCCATGGCACATTGCCAACCGTCATAGTGTATGACATTCTATTTTTGAGTGGTTGTGGGGGGCTCAGGAGTATTTCCAGCAGCACTAAGTGTTGTATTCTAGTACTTATTAATCCTGCGGAAGTGGTGGATCACTGAAGGCACGCAATCTGCCAGCAAAAACTGATCTTCTAAGTCGGCTGAATCATTGGTGATCATAGCGAGTTCTTGTTGGTCAGTCAGCAACTTCAATGTCCAATGGGTATACAATGTCGTGTCTGGCATAAGAGACAGATCAACAACTGAGTGAAGTCTGGGCCAAAGTTGCAGACTGTGTCCTCATGGAGTTGTTGATTGTACATGGTCTCCTGAAGTTGCTGTTCTGGAATGCATGAAAGTCTCTGTTAGAGAGTGGCTTTCATTGAACCATATTTTTTTCTAATGTGGCACGGTCAGAATAATGTCTCTAATGATTTTGGTTTGTGCCACTAGGTGGCAGAGGATGTGCACATACTTGCTGGCATTGTCGGAAAACTTGAGATACTCAATAATATGCCCCATGGTCGCGAACCGTGGCATTGGATGGTGCTAGTTTTAAATATGTGCCAACCATTGTGATGAGAAAGGTGGTTGAATGGTCACATCAGTTGACATGTTATGAAACATGGCTGCTGGATCTGAGCAGAACACAACTTGTTGTGGTGGAACAGGTGGCAGTCGCTAAAATCTAATGCACAGCGCAGGGGACGCAGAAGACGCTAAGAGAGAATCATACATAGTTCGCAGCCATTGCTGAACAGAGGCAGAGCTGGATGTGGTGGTGTCCTCAAAGTCTAACAACAGGTTCAGTCCAGGTGGGCATTGTTGAGGTGTGACAAGGTCAGTGTTAGCAACAGAAATGGCACACTGTTGAACATTGTGTTCAGTTGTTGATCACATGATTACCACACTGACACACTGCACCTCCTACGCTGCAGTCCTTAAGCTGTTGTCAACAGTAATCAGCACTGTGGACGAGTTGGTGTGTGATGGCCATCACACATAACACTTTATGAGCATAAATTACCTCCGAGATGCCCACATAACACTTTATGAGCATAAACTACCTCCGAGATGCCCAATGCCCATACAGTGGCATCGCCTACTATGCACTGCTTCTTCACTGTTTGTCAAACACCTTCCTATCTATTTCATCACAGAGATTCCATACAAGTCAGGTCAGGTCAGTGTTACCACATACCCTTCAAAACATTTCTGTTGAAATGTAGCAAACTTGAGTTGGACAAAACAAATCTATTGCTACCCCTTAATCTTAGATTATAGTACTCATATCGCGTACTGTATTCACACTTACTCACAGGATACAAATTTTAGCTTCATGTGGATGGATAATCATGCAATAGCCGAACGCCTCTCTCTCTCTCTCTCTCTCTCTCTCTCTCTCTCTCTCTCTCTCTCTCTCTCTCTCTCTCTCTGTGTGTGTGTGTGTGTGTTTGTTTGTTTTCAGTACACCCAAGGTGGTGAATGTTTCTGCTGGCAGCTGTTGTTGAAAGCATGTTGTCATACTCACAAAGACTACCAACTTGTGCTTTATATATTGAGCAGAACTAGGGAGCAAACTGACACTGCCATGTGGACAGACAGTAACAGATGATCAGTTTGGTGACTGGCTTTTGTCACACATACTACATACAATGTGAAATTTGACAGTTAATTGTTTGCCACTTATTGCACTTACCAAACCTTTGTTGATATCAATGTGTTTCAATGGATTCTGCAGCAAAGGATACCATCCAGTTCATTTCCATGTTGGCTTACAGATGACTATTTTATTTCTGAAGATGGCATTGTAAACAGTTGGAATTGGTAAAGTGAACCAAATGAAAGTTCTCATGTGCAGCTGATGACTGACATTTTGCATTTACTTAAATTATGTATTTTGATTATCTTTCAAAAATAAACTATTTTATTAGATATAGCCTATTGTCCTTTCATTGTTTGATTATCAGCAGCATTATTATTAATGGAACTTACTGTTATATTATTATGAATACATACGTAATTTATCTTCAGTGGGATGTTCATTATAAAAAACAACATTATGTATATCAGTAATGTAGGAAAAGACAGACTGCTACTTGTCATAAAGAAGACATGCTAACTTGCTGACAGGCACAGTTAAAAACACACTTACATAAAGCTTTCGGCCACAGCCTTCGTCAGTAAAAGAGAGAGACACTATTCGTACACACAAGCAAGCATGTCTCATGCACACGACTGCCAACACCAACATCTCAGGCCAAAATTTTAATTGTGCCTGTCTGCAACTTAACATGTCCGGCATTTCCATTGTTTGATATTATTTATGTACATGTTCTCACATCATGTGTTTCACTTGTGTCTTGTTTTGCACTTCTGTACATGGAATGATTCAATGGATCAATAAACATACAAGGGCCTTTTTTTCCCCAAACCTCTGATCACTTAGTATAGAAGCTACAGGAGTGGCAGAAAGTGGACATGCACTGTAGACTACTGTGCACTTCTCGCACTACACACTCCGCCATTGCCAGCCTCAACATATCAGTCAGCATTGCACTACAGCCACCTAAACATGACTGCCATCATTGTTGCTCCCGCCAAGTGTGAATTACGAAGTGTAATTCTGTTTCTGACACCAGAAGGGAATAGCACAGCAGAAATTCATCAGAGAATGATCCAAGTGTATGGTGATAACTTCATGACTGATGGTGTTGTGCCGAAAGTTTAAAGATGGCTGAAATGACATACATGATGAAGGGGGCCAACAATGCAAGTCTGTTCGACCTTACTGAACGAGTTGACAGAATGGTTAGAGAAAATCGTAAGTTCACCATAACTGCTCTGTCTATGGAAGTTTCGCAAGTTTCAAGATCTGTCATATGCTCTATCATTACTGAACATTTACACTACACAAAGGAAGTGGCTACACGGGTGGCGGGGGCTATGTGGAAGAGACTCGGCGGTTTTTTAGGTTAGAGAGTTTCAGGGAACCACAGAAAGGGTGCCTGTCTAAAAGGTGGCAGGTAAAACACAGCAAGTTAGTTGTAGAAACAATCGGTATTGTAGTTGTAAATTGTGGTAGCTGTGTTGGGAAAGAACCAGAGCTCCAAGCCCTAATAGAAAGCACTGAAGCTCAAATAGTACAGAAAGCTGGCTAAAGCTGGAAATAAGTTCGGCCGAAATTTTTTCAAACAATCTAACAGTGTTCAGAAAGGATAGATTAAATACACTTGGTTGTGGAGTATTTATGGCTGTCAGAAGTAGTTTGCCTTGTAGTGAAATTGAAGTAGAGAGTTCCTCGAAATAGGTTGGGTGGAGGTTATATTGACAATCGGACTAAACTATTAATTGGATCATTTTAGTGATCCTCCAACTCAGAAAACATAGTTGCTGAACAGTTCAAAGAAAACTTGAGTCTCATATCAAATAAGTACCCCACTCATACAATTGTAGTTGGTAAATAAATAAATAAATGGCGTGTGACGAGGGCCTCCCGTCGGGTAGACTGGTCGCCTGGTGCAAGTCTTTCGATTTGACGCCACTTAAGTGACTTGCGCGTCGATTAGGATGAAATGATAATGATTAGGACAACACAATACCCAGTCCCTGAGTGGAGAAAATCTCCGACCCAGCCGGGAATCAAACCCGGGCCCGTAGGATTGACAGTTTGTCGCACTGGCCATTCAGTTACCAGGGGCGGACATTATAGTTGGTGACGACTTCAACCTACCCACAATATGCTGAAAAATTTATGCGCTTAAAGCTGGGGGAAGACATAAGTCATTAAACATTGTACTGAATGCTTTGTCAGAAAATTATTTTGAACAATTAGTTCATGAGCCCACTCGAAGCGTAAATGGTTGTGAAAGCATACTTGACCTCTTAGCAACAAATAATCATGGACAAATAGTGAGTATTGTCACAAATACTGGGATTAGCGACCACAAGGCAGTAGCTGCTAGGCTGAATACTATACCTCCTACAACCATCGAAAAGAAACGCAAAGTACATCTATTTAAAAAGCTATTAAAAATGCTCTTAGTGCTTTTTTAAGAGAGAATCTGCACTCCTTCCGATCTGATCATGTAAGCGTAAAAAGGTTGTGGAATGATTTCAAAGAGATAGTATCGACAGCAGTTGTGAGATATAGACCACATAAATTAATAAGTGATGGTACTGATCCCCCATGACACACAAAACAGGTCAGATCACTGTTGCAGAAGCAGTGAAACAAGCATGCCAAATATAAAAGAGCACAAAATCCCCAAGACTGGCAAAGTTTTGCGTAGTTCTAAATGTAGCACGTGCTTCAGTGTGAAATACTTTCAGTAATTTCCACAATGAAACACTGTCTCGAAATCTGGCAGAAAACCCAAAGAGATTCTGGTCACACATAAAGCAAGATTCAATCAATACCTTCACTGCGTGATAATGACAGAAGTCATTGATGACAGTGCCACTAAAGCAGAATTATTAAACATGATTTTCTGAAACTCATTCGCCAAAGATGACTAAGTAAATATTCCTGAATTCCAGTCAAGAACTGTCAAGATGAAAAACATAGAAGTAGATATCCTTGGTGTCGCAAAGCAGTTTAAATCAATTAATAAAAGCAAGTCTTCTGGACCAGACTATATACCAATCAGGTTCCTTTCAGAGTATGCTGATACAACAGCTCCATATTTAGTAATTATATACAACCACTCGCTCACAGAAAGATCTGTACCTAAAGACTGGAAAATTGCTCAAGTCACACCAATACCCAAAAAGGGAAGTATGGGTAATCCACTGAACTACAGGTTCATCTCACTAATGTAAATTTGCTGTAGAGATTTGGAACATATACTGTATTCAAACATCATGAAGTACCTCAAAGAAACTGATTTATTGAAACGTAGTCAGCACGGATTCAGAAAATATGATTCTTGTGAATCACAACTAGCTCTTTATACCAATGAAGTAATGAGTGCTATCGACAGAGAATGTCAAATTGATTCCATATTTTTAGATTTCCAGAAGGCTTTTGAAACCATTCCTCACAAGCATCTTCTAACCAAACTGCGTGCCTATCGAATATCACCTCAGTTGTGCGACTGGATTTGTGATTTCCTGTCAGAAAGGTCACAGTTCATAGTAATAGACGGAAAGTCATCGAGTAAAACAGAAATAATATCCGGCGTTCCCCAAGGAAGTGTTATAGGCCTTCTATTGTTCCTGATCTATATTAACGAGATAGGAGATAATCTGAGTAGCCGTCTCAGATTGTCTGGGATGGTGCTGTCATTTACAGTCTTGTAAAGTCATCAGATGACAAAAACAAATTGCAAAATGATTTAGATAAGATATCTGTATGGTGCAAAAAGTGGCAATTGACCCTGAACAAAGAAAAGTGTAAAGCTCTCCATATGACTACTAAAAGAAATCTGCTAAATTTTGATTACACAATAAGACACACAAACCTGAAGATTATAAATTCAACTAAATACTTAGGGATTACAATTACAGATACCCCAAATTGGAATGATCACATAGATAATGTTGTGGGTAGAGCCAACCAAGGACAGATTCATTGGCAGAACACTTAGAAGGTGCAACAGGTCTACTAAAGAGACTGCTTACACCATGCTTGTCCGCCTTGTTCTGGAGTATTGCTGTGCAATGTAGGATCTGCAACAGATGGGATTGACATTTGACATTAAAAAAGTACAAAGAAGGGCAGCTTCTTTTGTATTATCACGAAATAGGGGATATAGTGCCACAGACATGATACGTGAACTGGAATGGCAATCATTAAAACAAAGGCTTTTTCATTGAGACGGGATCTTCTCACGAAATTTCAGTCACCAGTTTTCTTCTCAGATTGCAGAAACATCCTGTTGGCACCCACCTACATAGGAAGAAATGATCATTATGATAAAATGAGAGAAATCAGGGCTAGCACGATAAAATTTAAGTGCTCGTTTTTCCTGCTCGCCGTTCAAGAGTGGAACGGCAGAGAGACAGCTTGCAGGTGGTTCATTGAACCCTCTGCCAGGCACTTTATTGTAGACAGCAGAGTAATCACATAGAAGTAGATTTAGGCTACAAAAAAACTTTGTGCTCGTTGGGTTCCAAAAATGTTGACGGAGACCCACAAAAGTTACTGAATGGCATCAGCTTTGAATTTCCTTGACCGTTATAACGATGAAGGATAGACCTTTTTGAAATCAATTGTTATTGGAGTTGAAACTTAGATCCAAACAAAATGACAATCACAATGGATGCATCCAAATTCACAAAACATTCAAATAAACATTCAACAACAGAAAGGTTATGGCTCCCGTGTTTTTTGACCAGAAAGGTGTGTTGCTTGTAGAGTTTAGGCATCCTGGAACCAGTATCAATGCAGCTGCCTATTGTCAAACTTTATGACGTTTGTGGAGAGCCATTCAAAACAAATGAAGAGGAATTCTGACTTCAGGAATTGTGTTGATCCATGACAGTGCTCGTCCACACACTGCTGGCACAACCCAATGGCTCCTTGAACAATTTCAGTGGGACATTTTTGATCATTTGCCATACAGTCCTGACCTGGCACGCAGCAACTATCACCTTTTCTCTGAACTGAAGACATGGCTATGAGGGCAGCACTTTCAAACCAACGAAGATCTTCGAAACAACATCAATGCTCATTTGATATCATTGGCAGCAGCATTTTTTGAAGAGGGTATTGTAAAGCTTGTCCACAGATATGATAAATGTCTCAGTCTTTTCAGTGAGAAAAGTAACCATAAGTGTGCAAAACGTTTGGTAATAAAATAAATGTTTTCTACAAACTTTTCTTTTATTTATAGCCTACCAGAGATTCTAAAAAAACACGGCCATCATACGATACAGCAGAATACAATGAGAGCTCTTCCTCGACAGTAGATGCAGTTTCTTTCTGTCCCCCATGGTATCTTTATTCAATGTGTAACATGTGATTTATTTTTACACCTGTTTGAAGTTAGTTACCTTTAGGGGAATACTATTTTCAAATGAGGAAATAATTTTATTAAGGAATGCTGTATGTTTTCCATTTGTGTAAGAAGTGTTGTAAACATCTATCTAATTCATGTCTGAGCAACTTCCAAAATTCTCAATTTTTGAGCAATTTATTCCCCTCCTGCACTCAGATTTAATAGATTATATATATATAGATTATATATCCTGCCAAGTTTCAACATCCAACATAAAATTCTGCATGTCTTGATTTGCTATTGGTTTTGTGATTTGACCTTATTTCTCCTTTGATTTGTCTACCAAGAAGTTATCAGTAGCAGTCTGAGAGCATTTACATATACTAGTTGCAAAGTTCACAGTACAACTTAAATTGAATGACCGTGTTACTGATTGTAACTGTTCACTGACAGAGCTTTTCAACAAATCTACATTAAAATCAGCAGCAACCACTATTTCCTTGTTTTTTGCTGTGATATGGGCAATACGGCTTTTAGATTTTTTACGAAGAGGTCAAAGTTTCCTGAAGCTGCTCTGTATACACTTACTATTATAAAGGATGAAATACTACTACTATTGCACCAGCTTCTAAGCACTACTCTAACCAAAATTTATTAATGTCAATATTCTTGAAATTAAAACAGTTTCTAACGAATGTGGCAACTTCTTTTTTCCAAATTATCTGTACAGAAGTAAGAGGCTAACTTAAATCCTGTAACATTCTACTGAAGACAAACTTCATATTCTTCCTATGCTCCAAATACAAAGACTAATCCATCAACAGATGAAATCAATTTCCTAGTGAGTGTTTTTGTTGTGGTCTTCAGTCTATATAGGGCCAGTGCTTTCTTTAAAAAAAAAAAAAAAAAACTGCGAAAATTACTTATAACTGAAGCATGGGATACCACCCGTCTGCTTTCAGCCACGACATCATCGACATGTCAAACTTTTAAAAAAAAAAAAACTGCACTGGTATCGTTCACATTGCAATTACCACCACGAAGTAAAAGAAAATGCTGCCGACGAAAACGTTTAGGGGTACGCATCCTCCAGTGTTCCCCCAAAAAAACAGCACTGTATATGGTTTTAATGTAACTTCACACTAGTCTAGCCTGGAAAAACCTCTTTGTCACTGAATAACTTTTGCAGCCTACATCAATTTGAACTTGTTTACTGTATTTATGCCTAGGTCTACTCTCCAACTACACCCCTCCCTAACCACCACCCCACAACTCTTTTAGTCAAGTAAGTTGTCAATTTGAAAAATAATGTGCAGCACCAATTTCAGAGTCCACATTAAACTGTCAGTCCCAACACAACTGGATGGGTAAGACAGTTCCATGGGCAGAGGAAAGCAACAGCGTACCACATCCAACAGCTCCATGCCTAATAAAGCACCATGGTTTTCAAACCAGTCTTCAGACTGATGACAGTTTTCCTTTTTGATACATGCATATACAAGTTTATCATAGCATGCCCACTTAGCTTGAAGCTGTTTCATATTCTCAATACGTTGCCCAATACACTAAATACGTAGATAACCCAAAACATTATGACCAGCTGTTTAATAGCTTCTTGTCCTTGTTTGGAATGAAATACAGCACTCATTCTGCATATCAGGTATCTGACACTTTGTTGGTAGGTTTACGGAGGTATGCGACGTGAGATGTCTATACCTAGGCCATGTAATTTGCATAAATAACAGGTCGCTGATTTGTGTAGGCGGCGACGGTGCCCGATAGCAACCCAGATGGGTACCGTGAGATTTACATCAGGCAAATTTGGTCATCAGGACAGCAACCTAAGTTAACTATAATGTTCCTCAAACCATTGTATTATGTTTCTGGCTCTAAGACATACACAATTATACTGCTGAAAGACGACATCATAGTTACGGAAGACATCAAAAGCATTAAGGGATGCAGGTAGTCCACAGCTGTCAACGTGTCTTCTATTAGAACCACAGGTCCCATGCAAGTGCAGGAGAATGTTTCCCATAGTATAATACTGCTCCCACCAGCCTGTGTAAATGGCATGCTGTACGTTTCAAGCCACCATTCACCTTGATGACGTCAGTTGTGCAGACAACTATTGATCTAGTGTAACAAAAATGTGATACACCTGAAGAGCCGACACGTTTCCATTGATCAAAAGGTGAATCCCTATGGTCCACGCCCACTGCAGTTGTAATTGGTGATGTTGGGTCAACATGCAAACAGGTAGGTGTGGTCTGCTGCGGAGCTCTACGTTCAACAATGTACGATGAATAGTGTTCTCCAAAACACTTATGCGTGCACCATCATTGTGCTATTTTAGCAGAGATGCCACAGATTACCGTCTATCACACTTTACAGATCAGACAAGGCTCTCAGCCCCACGTTCTGTGCAGAGTCATGGATGTTCAACCGTTTAGAGCCTAGGGGTAATATCACTCTCCTCCTACCTCTTTTCATAGTTGCTCATTACAGTAGCAGCTTCACTGTTTTCGTGATACTTATTCACAGGCTCTGTGTAATAATAATCTGCCCTCTGTCAAAGTTTTTTATCTTAATGGATTTCCCAATTTGCAGCACAGATCTTTGATAGGATGATCCCCGTCCTTGTCTACTATGCTTACATTTGTATTACTGTGTCACATGCCCGCAGTGCCACGACGTGGTATCCAGTGTTGCCATGGGTAGTGGTCATAATGTTTTGGCTTTTAAGTGCATATGTAATGCCAAAATGTGAACTATGGAGAAAATTTTGTAATATATATTTGTTTCATGATATGTCATACAGTGAGGATGGTTGTATAGTGTACTGAATGCTAACTGTAAAATAAAAGGAGAAAGGTGCTTGTTTTCTAAAATGTTTATATACTTTTTACAATATTGTTGGTAATTTTCTGTTGAGAGGTAATTATATAAATCCCTCAAATGGCATTGCTAGAAATAACACTGTGAAGGCCAACAGAGCAGTTAAATGATTAGTATTATTTACTAAACCAGTCTCTCGTTTTCCAGAACAGGTAATAAACAAGTCTCCATCCATTTCAATACTTCCAGTTACTTTATTTTTATTATTTGTTGTGCACACACACGTTGATACAAACACATTGACACAGTGAAGGAACCTTAAAATGTCTTTACAGCAATATTTACAGCAACCCACAAAATATTAGTCAAATTCATCACACAATATTGTAAAAAACAATGAAATTATATTTGCAGTCAAACAAAGGCTAAAAATAGGAATTCAACCATTTCTCATAGACAATGTATGTAAAATAATGATGGCAGTGAAGCAACTGCTTCCAAGAACTTAATTATAAAAATTAAATAACTGTACATGCAGAAAATTCTTTGCATAAAATATGCACACTCCACAACTATAAAGTCAGTAGTCCTCTCTTTCCATAAAAATACATTCAGGTAATAGTATTTATGTTTTACATTAAATGTAAAATATGTCTCCAGTATAAATGGTTAGTTAATACCAGTTTGGGATAAAGTAAAGGAAGAACAAAGACAAAAGGAACTTTTAACACTTTCAATTATCATATTAATTAAATGGTCCATATGATAACAAACACACGAAGGAAGCAAAGGTAAATGAAATCATATGCAGCACCAGTATAAAATCCCTAACATCACATTTTTTTGACATGCACTATAAATCAATGTTTGTCAATACATATAGAAACATGGCCTAATCTAATTGCCAGTAGACTGTAATGATTATATTTCTTTAATCAAGATTCTAGGACTCCTCGTCCCTTTTCTATAATATCACTGAAAGCACATTTTTATAGCTTATATAAATTTTGCTGGCTTAGTCTGTGAAGAATTTCCAGAGTATTTTACAATGTACCGGTAAATAATAAAATACCAATAGGTAGCTTGAAGCATTTGAGTATCAATGCATGTCCTCAAAGTGGTTAATAGTTTACACAACTTACAAAAAAGAAAGGATGCCATCCAGGCTTAGCAGAACATCTTTTACCTGTAGGGCATGAAAACACTGATGAAAGCATGTGGAGGAAACAAGTGGTTTCTGATTATGAAAATCTGAAAACTAATTTGAAGAGCACTTTAAAAATCATCAGGAGTTGTATTGTAACCAAATGTTATTTAAAGGAAAACTTGAATCTGAGGTATATTGTTCAGTGTAAAATTAACATTAAAGGAAATGAAAGTCAAATTATAAGTTGCTCCGGAAGTTCATACTTCACCACAGACCTCAGGATGCAATAGTTATGCCCATGTATAAAAACAGAGCTAAACCAAATAACATCCCAATTGCAGATCCATTTCATTCCTCCCTAACTTTCAAGCTTTTCTCAGAAATGGACAAATTTTTCATAGTGCAGCTTGTTAACTGTTTCCCATTTAGGACAGAAGCTGTATTTTGTGTGTGTGTGTGTGTGTGTGTGTGTGTGTGTGTATGTGTGTGTGTGTGTGTGTGTGTGTGTCTCATGTCCTAAATGTGAGAGACCATCTGAGCAGTTGAGAAGTCAAAGAAATACCACCAAGATATGTGACGAACAGTTGGATACATAAGCTATTGTTAATCCCTGCACGGAGATCAATAATGTAGACTCCAAAATTTTGGAAGAATGTAGTTAAGGAGTCTATTGAACCAAGAAAGTTGGACAACTTTAGAAACATTGGGGAAGTTTCCAAATTAGGCAAGTTTTGGCATATGGCAGAGACAAGAAATACAGAGGAGATGTGCCTTTCATCATAGAGGACTAGTAGTAGTAGTAGTAGTAGTAGTAGTAGCAGTAGTAGTAACAACAACAATAATAATAATAATGAAAATAGCATTGAAAAACATCCTGAAGCTGACCGAGAGAGCGGATGGGGGAGATAGAAGCAACAATAAAAAAATATTGCAATGAAATAATTTGTAATATATACAAATGTATCAGTAATCTGAAATGTATTCCGAGAATTTCATTTAACACATGTATCGTAATTAATAACACTGTGAAAGTTCTGCATCATACCACACTGGAAAAACCTGATAATTCCAAAGAATGATTCTGGCAGAACTGCTTACCAGGACATTCTATCATTTCTATTGAGGATGTGTGACTGTGTTTGCCATCTCTAAATACTTTGTTTTGCACTTTTAGTATTTTACAATGACATTTACCAGGAAAAAACAATTTTAATATTGCTATGGTGCAGATACACACACTAACAAAATATATACCTAGTGGAAGATGCACAAATAAAAAAGAAAGGTAGATGAATTCTGGCCTTGTTTCAAACCCAAATTAATAGAAGCCCTAACTTTTTAAAGTTACTGCCTATTCAACAATAAAGCCATTAAGATGTGTTTCAAAGCAGAGAGAAGCTGTCTCTTCACTTCACTTAAGTGTAAAACCTTACGTGTTGGCTACACAATACATGAGTGTTTATTGGGAAATTAGTAACAGAACTCTAAAACAATATTTTGTTGCTGAAATAGAGTGTCAATTTCTTTCTGTATAAGATCAGTCTGGTATTAAACATACTGCACATTTTTTACAATAGACACAGACAAGGGAAGAAATAGGCTTCTGGAGAAAACCTAGACAGTAATTAACAAATCTTGTTTAATTTAGAGAACCTACCAAATACGAATTTAGAAACAAGATCAGGGTGCAAAAGACACCCATACAAAAAACACTACACATCAGATGACTGCACATACTTGTCAGTATCTTTATGGAGCAGGTGATTGCAATATAAAACAATCTGCAGTATGAAAATGTAGCACACCTGATACAGAAAGGGTGATGTGATGTTTTCTGTTTAAAAATATCATACATCTAAACTTCAAGCATGGTTTCATTTATTTTCTCATAAATTTGCTTTCCTTTACAAGTTTCCTAGCTTTCAATTCAGTCACCTGTATTTCTACGTGGCAAATCAAAAACTTGACACCTTTTCGAATTACGTATATGTTGAACAAGTTACACACTGTAGTTGTCTGTGTATTTTAAAGTTTTGTAGCATCTTAACAGTGGAATTATTAGGAAATGAGAGTGGACTCAAACACATTATATTTGTTAAACATTTCAAATTCTCATACAATGTCAAGTGATTTGAAGAACCTTGCAATTGTGACACCATGCATCTGCCTCAGTCTAGTGACTACTATTGTTGTTTAAAGTTCAATATTTTTTGTCTGACTCATGATCAGAAGTAATTTAATTATATCCCAGGCAGAAAATTGTGTTTAAAGGTTTGCACAAAATTTCGAAACTTAAATTATATATATGCAGGCAATACGATTTTATAAAGTGAGAACAGATGAACAATACATATCATATCCAAACTGAAACAGTTTAATGTGTTATTTCAATACATTTACAACATAAATGATTTGCACAAATACAAAACATAAATGTAGAATGTAAATCAAATTGATCACTAATAGTGTAATTATTCACTACACATTATCTATATTAATGTTCATAAGCATCAAGACAGTACTGTTCATTTTTTGTTTTATTGCAAATGCAATTTACATTTTGTTACAGAAAGACACTTAAAAATGTAATATATAATAAAAGCTGCAAACACTGAGTTACAAGTATTTATAAGAAAAACTATACAAAAACTCATCTGTCACTGACACACAGTGATTTCGAAAGATTAGTTCATACAGTTCAATACCACTTGTCAAACTAATCAGAGACAGAATAAATACTATAATTCCTTTTTGAAACAATGGTGGTAGCTGTATAATTTATGCTACGCTTTTGGAACATGTTGGGTGTAATAGTCAAGTTTACCACATCTGCTGTCTTCTGGAAAATATAGCCTTTCTTGTTACTGATTTGAGGAAAGTGTGAGAACACTGCTGCTGTTTTGTTTTGAAATAATCAGTTCACACCCACAAAACATGAAATGTTTCAGAAGGAAATGTCACACTTTGGGCTGAGTAAGCTGACTGCACTGGGCTGGAACTCCATCGTCTGTGTTTATGGATCATTTCTGTCTCTTCAACAACGGGAAGTCCAACTTCTTGAAAACTTCCCTCCAATTTTGATGGAGGCATCATTGGTAGACCAACATCTTGAAAAGAATTCATTGATGAAAAGCCACTTTCATCTTCACTAAGCTGATGAGCTTGTGGTTTCACTTGATTGACTAATTCATATGAAGCTGAGCTTGCCTCTGTTATACGATTACTACAACCATTGCAATGTTTCTTTGAAATACTAATGTTGCTGCATGTAGTTGTATCTTTACTACTAGCAATACTTCCAGCAAATCCTGCTTCAAGTCCACTAGTTAAACATCCGCCTTCAAAATCTGCCCCATCTGTCATTTTGGAAGAACTAGAATGAATAGAGGACACATCAGGTGAGTTTCTATCATCTACACTGGCACTGTGCAGAAAGGAGCTACAGTTTCTTGGTGCAGGGTACTTAGGAACTTCACCTACATTAAGCCTCCTATGAAAAGAAGCCGAAAGTTCATCTGATGCAGTGAGGCTGCTTCTTTGGCTTCCTGGCAATGAGCCATTCAGGGATTGGGCAAGATCAGGTTCATTTGTATTCATTAGGGATTGGACAATACGAAGTAATCTGAATGCTTCTTCTGCCAACTTTGCTGGAGTGATCTCATCAGCATTGTCGTTAACTTTCCTTGTCCGCCTCCTGCAACAGAAGTCCAAAAGACAGTGTTACAAAGTTACACATTGCATCGTTTCCACTTCTGGAAAATAACTGATAGGAAATTGATGTTTTACCAGAGAATAAACTAGAATAAAAGTATAGTGATAGTCTGTAATTTACCGTCTAGTAAGGTCATCCGAAGACCAGTATCAGCTGCAAAGCGATTTAGAAAAGATTGCTGTATGGTGTGTCAGGTGGCAGTTGACGCTAAATAACGAAAAGTGTGAGATGATCCACATGAGTTCCAAAAGAAATCCGTTGGAATTCGATTACTCGATAAATAGCACAATTCTCAAGGCTGTCAATTCAACTAAGTACCTGGGTGTTAAAATTACGAACAACTTCAGTTGGAAGGACCACATAGATAATATTGTCGGGAAGGCGAGCCAAAGGTTGCGTTTCATTGGCAGGACACTTAGAAGATGCAACAAGTCCACTAAAGAGACAGCTTACACTACACTCGTTCGTCCTCTGTTAGAATATTGCTGCGCGGTGTGGGATCCTTACCAGGTGGCATTGACGGAGGACATCGAGAGGGTGCAAAGAAGGGCAGCTCGTTTTGTATTATCGCGTTATAGGGGGGAGAGTGTGGCAGATATGATACACGAGTTGGGATGGAAGTCATTACAGCATAGACGTTTTTCGTCGCGGCGAGAGCTTTTTACGAAATTTCAGTCACCAACATTCTCTTCCGAATGCGAAAATATTTTGTTGAGCCCAACCTACATAGGTAGGAATGATCATCAAAATAAAATAAGAGAAATCAGAGCTCGAACAGAAAGGTTTAGGTGTTCATTTTTCCCGCTCGCTGTTCGG